>NC_052341.1:19648267-20364100 GCF_016432855.1 Salvelinus namaycush | reverse complement strand
CTATGCTGCAATAGTCTATGTGCCGGGGGGATAGGGTCAGTCTGTTATATCTGGTGTAATTATCCTGTCTTATCTGGTGTCCTGTGTGAATTTAAGTATGCTCCCTCTGATTTTCTCTCTCTCCCTCTCTCCCTCCTCTCCCTGAGGACCTGAGCCCTAGGATCATGCCTCAGGACTACCTGGCCTGATGACTCCTGGCTGTCCCCAGTCCACCTGGTCGTGCTGCTGCTCCAGTTTCAACTGTTCTGCCTGCGGCTAGGGAACCCTGACCTGTTCACTGGAAGTGCTACCTTGTCCCGGACCTGCTGTTTTTGACTCTCTCTCTCTCTACTGCACCTGCTGTCTTGACCTCTGAATGCCCGGCTATGAAAAGCCTGTATGTTCTATGAAAAGCCTTAACCTGTATGTTCTGGCCTGGAGGCATAGAGCTGTGATCGGCCTCCTCTCTGTGTGTGTTAACCTGTCTGTTCTGGCCTGGAGGCATAGAGCTGTGATCGGCCTCCTCTCTGTGTGTGTTAGCCTGTCTGTTCTGGCCTGGAGGCATAGAGCTGTGATCGGCCTCCTCTCTGTGTGTGTTAGCCTGTCTGTTCTGGCCTGGAGGCATAGAGCTGTGATCAGCCTCCTCTCTGTGTGTTAGACTGTCTGTTCTGGCCTGGAGGCATAGAGCTGTGTTCAGCCTCCTCTCTGTGTGTTAGACTGTCTGTTCTGGCCTGGAGGCATAGAGCTGTGATCGGCCTCCTCTCTGTGTGTGTTAACCTGTCTGTTCTGGCCTGCAGGCATAGAGCTGTGATCGGCCTCCTCTCTGTGTGTGTTAGCCTGTCTGTTCTGGCCTGGAGGCATAGAGCTGGGATCGGCCTCCTCTCTGTGTGTGTTAGCCTGTCTGTTCTAGCCTGCAGGCATAGAGCTGTGATCGGCCTCCTCTCTGTGTGTGTTAGCCTGTCTGTTCTGGCCTGGAGGCATAGAGCTGTGATCGGCCTCCTCTCTGTGTGTGTTAGCCTGTCTGTTCTGGCCTGGAGGCATAGAGCTGTGATCGGCCTCCTCTCTGTGTATGTTAGCCTGTCTGTTCTGGCCTGGAGGCATAGAGCTGTGATCGGCCTCCTCTCTGTGCGTGTTAGCCTGTCTGTTCTGGCCTGGAGGCATAGAGCTGTAATCGGCCTCCTCTCTGTGTGTGTTAGCCTGTCTGTTCTGGCCTGGAGGCATAGAGCTGTGATCAGCCTCCTCTCTCTGTTAGCAGGAGGTGCTGCTATTCCTATCATTCCTAATCATCAGGGTGAGATACGGGTTAGGATCTCTAAGCTATTGTTTACACAGTACTTTATTTGTTCTGCTCTGGGTGCATTATACAGCAGTAGGCAGGCAGGCTGCAGTGTATTTTGTTACTTAGACTCCAAAGGAAATATTGTGTTTTTACAGACAATTTGTTCCTGTTATTGGGAAATTGGCACATATGTAAGTACATATGAACCGTTTTTCACTGCAGGTCATGATGTGGGCGTCTGGTAAAAATATCCCGACCAACTGACCAAGCTTAAACATTTTTCTGCTTGGAAAAACAGCTAATTATTTCAAAGTAACTAAATAATGCACAATTTCAAAATAAGTGTTATGTTCCATATGTCTGGAAAAACTGCAGAGGGTAAGAGGGTGTTTTCCCACTCGTATTGTTCGTGGTAAATAGTCTTATTTCCTAGATGGCAGCTATGCTTCTAGCTCCTAAGCAACTTTGCACTATTTTTTTGGTGTGTGTGTTATTTCTTCCATTATTAGCCCAGAACATTTTTTGTGTTATTACATACAGCCGGAAATAACTTTTGGATATCAGAGCGGCGGTAAGTCACCAGCATTACGACCAGGAATACGACTTTCCCGAATTGGATCCTTTGTTCGTACCCCCCCAGAGTAACTGAACTTATTCCAGAGGCTGCACCAAAACACTGGCGGCGGAGAAGAGGTATTCGGAGTGGACTTCTAGTCCGACCCAGGAGGCGTGCACAACATCCACCTCTTCCGAGTATATTACTCGATAATGTTCAGTCTCTGGATAATAAAGTAGACGAGCTCAGGGAGAGGATCTCCTTCCAAAGAGACATCAGGGATTGTAACATACTCTGTTTTACGGAAACATGGCTCTCTCGGGATATACTCTCCCAATCCTTACAGCCAACTGGGTTCTCAGTACATCGCGCAGACAGGAATAAAGTACTCTCTGGGAAGAAGAAAGGCGGGGGTGTATGTTTCACGATTAACTACTCATGGTGTGATTTTGATAATATACAGAAACTCAAGTCCTTTTGTTCACCCGACCTAGAATACCTCACAATCAAATGCCGACCATATTACCTCCCAAGATAATTATCTTTGATTATAGTCACAGCGTGTATATTCCCCCTCAAGCCGATACCATGACGGCCCTCAAAGAACTACACTGGACTTTATGCAAACTGGAAACCACATATCCTGAGGCCGCATTTATTGTAGCTGGGGATTTGAATAAGGCAACTTTGAGGAAAACACTACCGAAGTTAAACTGTAGTACTCACATTGACTGTAGTACTCGCTCTGGAAAAACATTGGAACATTGCTACTCAACTTTTCAAAACGCCTACAAGGCCCTCCCCAGCCCTCCCTTCGGCAAATCTGATCATGAATCCATTTTGTTCCTCCCTTCCTATAGGCAGAAACTCAAACAGGAAGTACCAGTGCTAAGGTCTATTCAACGCTGGACTGACCAATCGGAATCCATGCTTCAAGATTGTTTTGATCACGCGGACTGGGATATGTTCCGTCTAGCCTCTGAGAATAACATTGACGAATACACGGATACGGCGACTGAGTTCATCAGGAAGTGTATAGGAGGTGACTATTAAAACCTACCCAAATCAGAAACCGGGGATAGATGGCAGCATTCGCGCAAAACTGAAAGCGCGAACCAGCACATTTAACCATGGCAAGGTGACTAGGAATATGGCCGAATACAAACAGTGTAGTTATTCCCTCCGTAAGGCAATCAAACAGGTAAAATGTCAGTACAGAGACAAAGTGGAGTCTTAATTCAACGGCTCAGACACGAGACATATGTGGCAGGGTCTACAGACAATCACGGACTACAAAGGGGAAACCAGCCACGTCACAGACACTGATGTCTTGCTTCCGAACAAGCTAAACACCTTCTTCACCCACTTTAAGGATAACACAGTGCCACCAACACGGCCCACTACCAAGGACTGTGGGTTCTCCTTCTCCGTGGCCAACGTGAGTAAGACATTTTAAGCGTGTTAACCCTCGCAAGGCTGCCAGCCCAGACGGCATTCCTAGTCGCGTCCTCAGAGCATGCGCAGACCAGCTGGCTGCTGTCCCCACTTGCTTCAAGATGTCCACCATTGTTCCTGTACCCAAGAAAGCAAAGGTAACTGAACTAAATTACTATTGCCCCGTAGCACTCACTTCTGTCATCATGAAGTGCTTTAAGAGGCTAGTTAAGGATCCTATCACCTCTAACTTACCTGACACCCTAGACCCACTTCAATTTGCTTACCGTCCCAATAGATCCACAGACGATGCAATCTCCATCGCACTGCACACTGCCCTATCCCATCTGGACAAAATGAATACCTATGTAAGATTGCTGTTCATTTACTGTAACTCAGCATTCAACACCATAGTACCCTCCAAGCTCATCATTAAGCTCAGGGCCTTGGGTCTGAAACCCACCCTGTGCAACTGGGTCCTGGACTACCTGATGGGCCGCCCCCAGGTGGTGATGGTAGGAAACAACATCTCCACTCTGCTGATCCTCAACTCAGCCCCCTTCTGAACTCCCTGTTCACCCATGACTGCGTGGCCACACACGCTTCCAACTCAATCATCAAGTTTGCAGACGACACAACAGTAGTAGGCCTGGTTACCAACAATGACGAGACAGCCTACAGGGAGGAGGTGAAGGCCATGGGAGAGTGGTGTCAGGAAAATAACCTCTCACTCGACGTCAACAAAACAAAGGAGCTTCAGGAAACAACAGAGGGAGCACCCCCCTATCCACATCGACGGGACCGCAGTGGAGAAGATGGAAAGCTTCAAGTTCCTCATCGTACACATCACTGACGATCTGAAATGGTCGACCCACACAGACAGTGTGGTGAAGAAGGCGCAACAGATTCACAATTGAGAGCATGCTGTCGGACTGTATCACCGCCTGGTACGGTAACTGCACCGCCCGCAACTGCAGGGCTCTTCAGAGGGTGGTGCCATCTGCCCAACGCATCACTGGGGGCAAACTACCTGCCCTCCAGGACACCTACAACCCCCAATGTCACAGGAAGGCCAAAAAGATCATCAAGGACATCAACCACCTGAGCTCCAGAAGGCGAGGTCAGTACAGGTGCACCAAAGCTGTGACCGAGAGACTGAAAAACAGCTTATATCTCAAGGACATCAGACTGTTAAATAGCCATCACTAGCTGGCTTCTACCCGGTTACGCAACCCTGCACCTTAGAGGTTGCTGCCCTATATAGTTAGACTTGGAATCAGTGGCCTCTTTAATAATGGATCACTAGTCACTTTAATAATGTTTACATACTGCTTTACTCATCTCATATGTATATACTGTATTCTATTCTACTGTATTTTAGTCAATGCCACTATGAAATTGCTCAATCTAATATTTATATATTTCTTAATTCTATTCTTTTACTTTTAGATTTGTGTGTATTGTTGTGAATTGTTAGATACTCCTGCACTGTTGGAGTTAGGAACACAAGCATTTAGCTAAATCCGCAATAACAACTGCTAAATATGTGTACTGTATGTGACCAATAAAATTTGATTTGAGTATAACACATTCGTACTGTTCAGTATAACCCATACATACTGTTTAGTATATCACATACATACTGTTCAGTATAACACATACATACTGTTCAGTATATCACATACATACTGTTCAGTATAACACATACATACTATTCAGTATAACACATACATACTGTTTAGTATATCACATACATACTGTTCAGTATAACACATACATACTATTCAGTATAACACATACATACTGTTTAGTATATCACATACATACTGTTCAGTATAACACATACATACTGTTCAGTATATCACATACATACTGTTCAGTATATCACATACATACTGTTCAGTATAACACATACATACTGTTCAGTATATCACATACATACTGTTCAGTATAACACATACATACTATTCAGTATAACACATACATACTGTTTAGTATATCACATACATACTGTTCAGTATAACACATACATACTGTTCAGTATAACACATACATACTATTCAGTATATCACATACATACTGTTCAGTATATCACATACATACTGTTCAGTATAACACATACATACTATTCAGTTTAACACATACATACTATTCAGTATATGAAATCAAATCAAATGTTATTTGTCACATGCGCCAAATACAACATGCTTACTTACATGCCCTTAACCAACAACGCAGGTTTAAGAAAAATAAGTGTAAAGTAAAAAATAGATAAGTAAATAAAAAATAAATTAAAAAGGTACAAATAATTAAAGAGCAGCAGTAAAATATATACAGAGGGTACCGGTACAGAGTCAATGTGCGGGGGCACCGGTTAGTTGAGGTAATCGAGGTATATGTACATGTAGGTAGAGTTAAAGTGACTATGTATGCATAGATAATAAACAGAGAGTATTTTATTTTATTTTTGTATTTATTTTTTAATTAACCTTTATTTAACTAGGCAAGTCAGTTAAGAACAAATTCTTATTTACAATGATGGCCTACCAAAAGGCAAAAGGCCTCCTGCGGGGACGGAGGCCTGTGATAAATAAAAATAAATAAAAAATACAATATAAATATAGGACAAAACACACATCACAACAAGAGAGATACAACACTACATAAAGAGAGACCTAAGACAACAACATAACAGAAAAACATGACACAACATGACAACAACATGGTAGCAACACAGCATGGTAGCAGCACAAAAACATGGTACAAACATTATTAGACACAGTCAACATCACAAAGGTCAAGAAGGTAGAGACAACAATACATCATATAAAGCAGCCACAACTGTCAGTAAGAGTGTCCATGATTGAGTCTTTGAATTAAGTGATTGAGATAAAACTGTCCAGTTTGAGTGTTTGTTGCAGCTCGTTCCAGTCGCTAGCTGCAGTGAACTGAAAAGAAGAGTGACCTAGGGATGTGTGTGCTTTGGGGACCTTTAACAACTGGCAGAATGGGTGTTGGCAGAACGGGTGTTGTATGTGGAGAATGAGGGCTGCAGTAGATATCTCAGATAGGGGGGAGTGAGGCCTAAGAGGGTTTTATAAATAATCATCAACCAGTGGGTCTTGTGACAGGTATAGCAGCAGCGTAAAAGAGGGGGGGCAATGCAAATAGTCTGGGTAGCCCCTTGATTAGCTGTTTAGGAGTCTTATGGCTTGGGGGTGGAAGCTGTTCAGAAGCCTTTTGGACCTAGACTTGGCGCTCCGGTACTGCTTACCGTGCGGTAGCAGAGAGAACAGTCTATGACTAGGGTGGCTGGAGTCTGTGACAATTTTATGGGCCTTCCTTTGACACCACCTGGTATAGAGGTCCTGGATGGCAGGCAGCTTAGCCCCAGTTATGTACCGGGCCGTACGCACTACCCTCTGTAGTGCCTTGCTTTTGGAGGCCGAGCAGTTGCCATAACAGGCAGTGATGCAGCCAGTCAGGATGCTCTCGATGGTGCAGCTGTAGAACTTTTTTAGGATCTGAGGACCCATGCCAAATCTTTTCAGTCTCCTGAGGGGGAATAGCCTTTGTCGTGCCCTCTTCACGACTGTCTTGGTGTGTTTGGACCATGACAGTTTGTTGGTGATGTGGACACCAAGGAACTTGAAGTTCTCAACCTGCTCCACTACAGCCCCATCGATGAGAATGGGGGCGTGCTCGGTCCTCCTTTTCCTGTAGTCCACAATCATCTCCTTTGTCTTGATCACGTTGAGGGAGAGGTTGTTGTCCTGGCACCACACGGCCAGGTCTCTGACCTCCTCTCTATATGCTGTCTCATTGTTGTCAGTAATCAATCCTAACACTGTTGTGTCATCTGCAAACTTAATGATGGTGTTGGAGTCGAGGGGACTGAGCACGCACCCCTGAGTGGCCCCCGTGTTGAGCGTGAAGGATGTGTTGTTACCTACCCTTACCACCTGGGGGCGGCCCATCAGGAAGTCCAGGATCCAGTTGCAGAGGGAGGTGTTTAGTCCCAGGATCTTTAGCTTAGTGATGAGCTTTGAGGGCACTATGGGGTTGAACGCTGAGCTGTAGTCAATGAATAGCATTCTCACATAGGTGTTCCTTTTGTCCAGGTGGGAAAGGGCAGTGTGGAGTGCAATAGAGATTGCATCATCTGTGGATCTGTTGGGGCGGTATGCAAATTGGAGTGGGTCTAGTGTCCCTGGGATAATGGTGTTGATGTGAACCATGACCAGCCTTTCAAAGCACTTCATGGCTACATACGTGAGTGCTACGGGTCGGTAGTCATTTAGGCAGGTTACCTTAGTATACTGCTCCTAACCCAGTTTCTATTCAGCTGTAATAACAATTGTGGTTCTCAATCCCCTTTGAAATGGTATTAGTGCCGAATTTGAATGGAAAGGTCTCTATCATTCAAATAAAAAATTATTTTCTAAAAACTAGGGTTCAGGTCGTTAAAGTCTCATAGGTATATTTTGGTTAATTTACCTTTAGTATAGTCAGAGCCACCCACCCCTTCCCTCCACATGCAGAGTAATAATAAAGATGCCCCCAGCAGTCTCGGTAGGATCTCTAGCTCCCATCACAGATTCATGCTACCTTCGTTAGCATTCAGCCCTGTTCTATTCTTTAAAACACATTGGAATTCCCAACATAGCTAACGGCGCTAGAGTTGCATATACAGTAACTACTTAGCGGAGATAGATAAGCCTGTTCTTAGTATATTACCCTGCTATCTCCTACTTTCCTCTCCTATCCACCCTACCCTGCCACGGGTTCCCAGGCTGAGCTAGGCTGCGTCCTCAATGGCACCCTATTCCCTACATAGTGCACTACTATGGGCCCTGGTCAAAAGTAGTGAACTATATAGGGAATAGGGTGTCATTTGGGACGCAATCCAAGTCTCTATCTAACAGCAGAGGAACCTTCTCTCTTAACAAAGGTGACATTTATCGTCCCCAGGGATTTGATTAGAGGCAGGAGATAAGACTTTAAACCCCCTTGTTTTAAGCCTGAGAGGGTGAGGAATGGAGGTAGCAGGTGTAGAGCCATGGGAACAGAGATGGAGGTTGGTGATAATGTAATGTTTAGTGTTGCACCAGGTTGTGTGTCAGAGCCCAGAGGACGGGAACCAAAATGAAGCTGTTAAATGTCCAGTGTCATCTTGGGAATGTGTCACTTGTTGCACGCCCATAGACTCTCACTGTTTAATTTAGGTGATGGACGCTTCGTTGTGTTTACGGACCGGGAAAGACGAGGGTTCTCTCTCTACTGTATTGTGTCAGACTCTGAAGTAATTTCTATTGTAGATGCATGAGCATTGTTGTTCCTCGCGCTCTCAGAATGGGGGACATTTAAAGGGATACTGCAAGATTTTACTTACCCAGAGTCAGATGAACTCTTGGATCCCATTTGTATGTATATGTGTGCTGTATGAAGGAAGTTAGTGGTAGTTTCACGAGCCAATGCTAAATAGCATTAGCGCAGTGACTTGAAGTCTACAGGTACTGTAGCATTGCTCGCAGTATCTCTTTAACTATGTATACTATGATGTAAGGTTTTAGTTGAATCCATGTTTCCTTTGTGTTGTCAAGCATGATGTGAATTGACATAAGGCAAGTACAACTACTATGACCAAGATGAGTTGTGTGTTTACCCATTCATATCTCATGAGTTAGTATGATTTAGTATTCGATTTAGTATTCATGAGGACCCACAATACCTGGCCATCTGCCCTCCCTAAATCATTGCATTGAACGTTTTAGCAGACTTGTAGCCCTCCCTAACTGCAGCTCTGTGGGTGATAAAATGTATTGACAATTTTGATACCTTCTGGAATCAAAGCTTGTTTTATCAGGAGAATGGGATGCACTGAAATCATTTGGGTTTCTGGATCCTTTCACACCATTATAAGGCTGCGTTGAGACAATTACTTATCAATGACCCCAGCCCAGCTCAGTTAATCCATACCCTTGTGTCGCTGAGTTGCCATAATGCTTCAGCAAATGTACATTATCCCAGGGGGCGTTGGAAAACACAATTGTAAGTAACCTAATTTAAGTCCCTCTAACAGCCCTGAATGCCTCTGCTGATCCCACAGCTATTTTATGCAGTTGTCATGTGCCTATGAACCAGAGTTATACTGTTAGCACTGAGGCAGTGTGCCCTAGTAGGAATTCCACTGTGTGCAGTTCACCCTGCACTAACATAAATAGCATGAGCACATCTACTTCTGTTAAGCTTCCCAGTAAAGCAATGTGTAACGGCTTTCTTCCATAGGTGAAGGAGAGGACCAAAGTGCAGCGCGGCTAGTGTTCAACATGTTTAATCAAGAACAAGTAAAACACTACAAACAACAATACAAAATAACAAATGTGCAAAACCGATACAGACCTATCTGGTGCAGAACACAAACACAGAGACAGGTAACAAACACCCACAAAATCCCAACACAAAACAAGCCTCCTATATATGAGTCTCAATCAGAGACAACGACTACCATCTGTCTCTGATTGAGAACCCACACCAGGCTGACATAGAAACAGACAAACTAGACACACAACATAGAATTCCCACCCAGCTCACGTCCTGACCAACTAAACACATACAAAACAACAGAAAACAGGTCAGGAACGTGACAGAACCCCCCCCTCAAGGTGCGAACTCCGGGCGCACCCCTAAAACTCAAGGGGAGGGTCTGGGTGGGCATCTGTCCACGGTGGCGGCTCCGGCGGTGGACGAGGGCACCACTCCACCATTGTCTTTGTCCACCTCCTTAGCGTCCCTTGAGTGGCGACCCTCGCCCCCGACCATGGTCCAGGAACCTTCACCAACTCCCCTCTACAATAGAGGAGACAACTCAGGACAGAAAGGTAGTTCAGGACAAAGAGGTAGCTCATGACAGAGAGGTAGCTCAGGACAGAGGGACAACTCCGTACTAATGGCAGCTCCGGACTGGGTGGCAGCTCCGGACTGGGTGGCAGCTCCGGACTGGGTGGCAGCTCCGGACTGAGTGGCAGCTCATGACTGGAGGGCAGCTCATGACTGGAGGGCAGCTCATGACTGGAGGGCAGCTCATGACTGGAGGGCAGCTCATGACTGGAGGGCAGCTCATGACTGTAGGGCAGCTCATGACTGTAGGGCAGCTCATGACTGTCTGGCGTCTCTGGCAGCTCCTGACTGGCTGGCGTCTCTGGCAGCTCCTGACTGGCTGGCGTCTCTGGCAGCTCCTGACTTGTTGACGTCTCTGGCAGCTCCTGACTGGCTGGCGTCTCTGGCAGCTCCTGACTGGCTGGCGTCTCTGGCAGCTCCTGACTGGCTGGCGTCTCTGGCAGCTCCTGACTGACGGACGGCTCTAGCGGCTCCTGACTGACGGACGGCTCTAATGGCTCGGGACAGACGGGCGGCTCTAATGGCTCGTGGCAGACGGATGACTCAGATGGCGCTGGGCAGACGGATGGCTCAGACGGCGCTGGGCAGACGGATGGCTCAGATGGCGCTGGGCAGACGGATGGCTCAGACGGCGCTGGGCAGACGGATGGCTCAGACGGCGCTGGGCAGACGGACGGCTCAGACGGCGCTGGGCAGACGGACGGCTCAGACGGCGCTGGGCAGACGGACAGTTCAGACGGCGTTGGGCAGACGGCAGACTCTGGCCGGCTGAGACGCACTATAGGCCTGATGCGTGGTGCCGGAACTGGAGGTACCGGGCTGAGGGCACGCACCTCAGGGCGAGTGCGGGGAGGAGGAACAGGGCTCTGGCGATGCACTGGAAGCCTGGTGCGTGGTGTAGGCACTGGTGGTACTGGGCTGGGGCGGGAAGGTGGCGCCGGATATACCGGACCGTGAAGGAGGACACGCGCTCTTGAGCACCGAGCCTCTCCAACCTTACCAGGTTGAATGGTCCCCGTAGCCCTGCCAGTGCGGCGAGGTGGAACAACCCGCACTGGGCTATGCAGGCGAACCGGGGACACCACCTGTAAGGCTGGTGCCATGTACGCCGGCCCGAGGAGACGTACTGGAGGCCAGATACGTTGGGCCGGCTTCATGACATCCAGCTCGATGCCCAACCTAGCCCTCCCAGTGCGGCAAGGTGGAATAGCCCGCACTGGGCTAAGCACACGTACTGGGGACACCGTGCGCTTTACCGCATAACACGGTGTCTGACCAGTACGACGCCCTCTCACTCCACGGTAAGCCCGGGGAGTTGGCTCAGGTATCCAACCTGGCTTCGCCACACTCCCCTTTAGCCCCCCCCCAATACATTTTTGGGTGAGCCTCTCGGGCTTCCAGCCTCTCTTACGTGCTGCCTCCTCAATCCACCGCTCCTGGGCTGTGGCTGCCTCCTTCTCCTCCCGAGAGCAGCGATTCTCTCCCACCTTTGCCCAGGGTCCTTTTCCGTTTATGATTTCCTCCCATGACCATTCCTCCTGGTACCGCTGCTGCTGTTGCTGCTGCCCGTTGCCACGCTGCTTGGTCCGGGTTTGGTGGGTGTTTCTGTAGCGGCTTTCTTCCAGGGGTGAAGGAGAGGACCAAAGTGCAGCGCGGCTAGTGTTCAACATGTTTAATCAAGAACAAGTAAAACACTACAAACAACAATACAAAATAACAAATGTGCAAAACCGATACAGACCTATCTGGTGCAGAACACAAACACAGAGACAGGTAACAAACACCCACAAAATCCCAACACAAAACAAGCCTCCTATATATGAGTCTCAATCAGAGACAACGACTACCATCTGTCTCTGATTGAGAACCCACACCAGGCTGACATAGAAACAGACAAACTAGACACACAACATAGAATTCCCACCCAGCTCACGTCCTGACCAACTAAACACATACAAAACAACAGAAAACAGGTCAGGAACGTGACACAATGAAAACAATCAAGCATCCCAGAAAAGTGCTAAAAATAGCCCATGTTAACATATGTAGCCTAAGAAACAAGGTTCATGAAGTCAATAACTTGCTAGTAACAGATGACATTCATATTCTGATTATCTCAGAAACTCACTTAGATAATACCTTTGATGATACCGTGGGAGCAATACATGGTTATAACATCTACAGAAAAGACAGCAATTCCAGTGGGAGCGGTGTTCGGTCTATATTAAGAACCACATTCCTGTAAAGCTTAGAGAGGATCTCATGTTAAACACTGTTGAAGTAATATGGCTACAGGTTCATCTGCCTCACCTAAATTCCATTATTGCGGGAAGCTGCTATAGACCACCAAGTGCTAACAGTCAGTAACTGTATAATATGTGTGAAATGCTTGATAATGTATGTGATATCGACAGAGGTATATTTTCTGGGTGATGTCAATATTGACTGGCTTTCATCAAGCTGTCCACTCAAGAAAAAGCTTCAAACTGTAACCAGTGCCTGCAACCTGGTTCAGGTTATTAGTCAACCTACCAGGGTAGTTACAAACAACACAGGAAGGAAGTCATCAACCTGTACTGATCACATCTTTACTAATGCTGCAGAAATTTGCTTTAAAGCAGTATCCAGATCCATCAGATGTAGTGATCACAATATAATAGCCATATCTAGGAAAACCAAAGTTCCAAAGGCTGGGCCTAATATAGTGTATAAGAGGTCATACAAGAAGTGATTCTTATGTTGATGATGTAAATAATATTTTCTGGTCTGTGGTGTATAATGAGGAGTAGCCAGATGCTGCACTTATGAAATCGCTTATTCCAGTTACTAATAATCATGCACCCATTAAGACAATTACTGTAAAAACTGTTTAATCTCCTTGGATTGATGAGGAATTGAAAAATGGTATGGTTGAGAGGGATGAGGCAAAAGGTTTGGCAAATAAGTCTGGCAGCACAACCGATTGGCAAAAGTACTGCAAAATGAGAAATCATGTGACTAAACTGAATAGAAAGAAGAAGAAACTATGCTATGAAACAAAGATAAATGATAGAAAGAATGATAGTAAAAGGCTTTGGAGCACCTTAACTTCTTTGGGGTAGGAGGCAGTATTTTCATGTCCGGATGAAAAGCGTGCCCAGAGTAAACTGCCTGCTACTCAGGCCCAGATGCTAGGATATGCATATTTTTAGTAGATTTGGATGGAAAACACTCTGAAGTTTCTAAAACTATTTGAATGATGTCTGTGGGTATAACAGAACTCATACGGCAGGCAAAAACCTGAGAAAAAATCCAACCAGGAGGTGGGAAATCTGAGGTTTGTAGTTTTTCAACTCTTTGCTTATCCAAGATACAGTGGGAATGGGGTCATATTGCACTTCCTAAGGCTTCCACTAGATGTCAAGAGTCTTTAGAACCTTGTTTCAGGCTTCTACTGTGAAGTGGGGGCGAATGAGAGGGGAATGAGTCAGAGGTCTGCCAGAGAGCCACGAGCTGACCAGGAGCGTTCACGTGAGAGAGTTAGCTTGCGTTCCATTGCATTTCTGAAGACAAAGGAATTTAGAAGATTTATGTTAAAAACATCCTGAAGATTGATTCTATACATCGTTTGACATGTTTCTACGGACTGTAATGGAACTTTTTGACTTTTCGTCTGCACCTAGTTATCGCGCGTCATGAATTTTGATTACTGGGCTAAACGCGCTAACAAAAAGGGGTTATTTGGACATAAATGATGGACTTCATCGAACAAAACAAACATTTATTGTGGAACTGGGATTCCTGGGAGTGCATTCTGATGAAGATCATCAAAGGTAAGTGAATATTTATAATGCTATTTCTGGCTTCTGTTGACTCCAACATGGGGGATATCTGTTTGGCTTGATTTGTCGTCTGAGCGCCGTACTAGATTATTGCATGGTGTGCTTTTTCCGTAAAGTTTAAAAAAAATCTGACACAGCGGTTGCATTAAGGAGAAGTGGATCTAAAATTCCATGCATAACAGTTGTATCTTTTAGCAATGTATATTATGAGAATTTTTGTACATGTGGCTCTCTGCAAAATCACTGGATGTTTTGGAACTACTGAACATAACGCGCCAATGTAAACTGAGATTTTTGGATATAAATATGAACTTTACCGAACAAAACATACATGTATTGTTTAACATGAAGTCCTATGAGTGTCATCTGATGAAGATCGTCAAAGGTTAGTGATTAATTTTATCTCTATTTCTGCTTTTTGTGACTCCTCTCTTTGGCTGGAAAAATGGCTGTGTTTTTCTGTGACTTAGCTCTGACCTAACATAATCGTTTGGTGTGCTTTCGTCGTAAAGCCTTTTTGAAATCGGACACTGTGGCTGGATTTACAACAAGTGTATCTTTAAAATGGTGTAAAATACTTGTATGTTTGAGGAATTTTAATTATGGGATTTCTGTTGTTTTGAATTTGGCGCCCTGCAGTTTCACTGGCTGTTGACGAGGTGAGACTCTACCGTCCCACATACCCTAGAGAGGTTAAATGATATTTTGGACAAAAGGCAAACTCAACTTCATCATCCATTGAACCAGATGGCTCATTGATCACAAAACACACTGATATTGTCATGCCCTGATCTGTTTCACCTGTCTTTGTGATTGTCTCCACCCACCTCCAGGTGTCACCTGTTTTCCCCATTAGTCCCTGGGTATTTATTCCGGTGTTCCCTGTTTGTCTGTTGCCAGTTCATCTTGTCTTGTTCAAGTCAACCAGTGTGTTTTCCCATGCACCTGCTTTTTCTTATCTCTCTTTTGCTAGTCTTCCAGGTTTTGACCCTTGCCTGCCTTGACTCTGAACCCGCCTGCCTGACCATACGGCCTGCCCTGACCTCGAGCCTGCCTGCAACTCTGTACCTTCTGGGCTCTGACCTTGTTTATGATATTTTTCCTGTCCACGAACATTCTCTTGCCTGCCCCTTTGATTATAATAAATATCAGACTCGAACCATCTGCCTCCCGTGTCTGCATCTGGGTCTCGCACTGTGCCCTTATATTGCCAACTACTTTAATGTTTTTTTCATTGGCAAGGCTTGCACACCTAGGCATGACATGCCAGCAACAAATTCTGACACTACACATCATAGTATATCTGACCAATTTATGAAGGACAAGTATTGTAATTTTGAATTGCGTGAAGTGAGTGTGGAAGAGGTGAAAAAATGATTGTTGTGTATCAACAATGACAAGCCACCGGGGTCTGACAACTTGGATGGAAAATTACTGAGGATAATAGCGGACGATATTGCACTCGTATTTTCCATATGTTCAATTTAAGCTTACTAGAAATTGAGTCCCCTCAGGCCTGGAGGAAAGCAAAAGTAATTACCTAAGAATAGTAAAGCCCACCTTTACTGGCTCAAATAGCTGACCAATCTGCCTGTTACCAACCCTTAGTAAACATTTGGGGAAAAATGGTGTTTGACCGGATACAATATTATTTTACAATAAACAAATTGACAACAGACTTTCAACAGGCTTAAAGTGAAGGACATTAAACAAGCACAGCACTTACACAAGTGACTGATTGGCTGAGAGAAATTGATGACAAAACGATTGTGGGGGCTCTTTTGTTAGACTTCGGTGTGGATTTTGACATTATCGATCATAGTCTGCTGTTGGAAAAACGTATTTGTTATGGCTCTACAACCCCTGCTATGTTGTGGATAAGAGTTACGTGTCTAACAGAACACAGGATGTTCTTTAATGGAAGCCTCTCAAACATAATCCAGGTAGAATGAGGAAGTCCCCAAGGTAGCTGTCTAGACCCCTTACTTTTCTCAATTGTTACTAACGGCATTAAACTGACTTAATTTTGCTGGACCCCAGGAAGATTAACAGCTAATGGGGATCCATAATAAATGATGGATGTTTCACATTTACCAGACACTCTTACAGTAACAAGTGCATACATTATTCATACTTGTTTTTCTCTGTACTGGTCCCCCATGGGAATTGAACCCACAACCCTGTCGTTGTAAGCGCCATGCTCTACCAACTGAGCCACACAGTAGTGCCCCCTCAGATATTAACTGTTTTTTCATTTCTCCCTGGCCTTTCATTGATATTACTGAGAGTGGCGAGCTGGATAATGTACATATCTGGTTTCCCAGGCAGGTGGAAATGTATACTGTTTTTCTCTAACACTGCATTGATGTTACTGATAGAGTGTAGAAATCAGAAATCACCTAGAAATCAGTCTCTGGATGAAAGGCAAGGACGGAAAACAGCTGGACTGCAGCCTTCAAGGACTGGAGCTGTGCACCTCTGATCTAGACACCACAGTAACACACAGTACAGTAGTAGTTACAGTAGCAGTGTGTGTGGGGTGAGGACATTGGAAAGGAATCCTGAGACAGAGGCTGTGTCCCAAATGGCACTCCATTCCCTATATATTGCACTACTTTTCATCATGAAAAGGACTGGTTAAAAGTAGTCCTCTGTATAGGGTGCCATTTGGGACACAGTAAGAGAGTGATATGTTGGATGAGTGATTTATCTGTCAGGCACAGGCTATAGATGAGAATCCCCACACTAGCTACTTCATTTTGTACCTCCCTCTGTCATGCAATGTATCTACAGCTAGACACGCTTTCATTAATAATTATTTCCAGTTCAATACTCTAATGACACCCGCGCTCTACCGCACACACACAGGGTGCGAATGCACGCGCATTCACACACACGCGTGCACACACACACTCTGCACACGTCTTACAGATGTGTCAGTGACATCTCTGTTGGGGGTGAACAGTGTGAGAGCGGGAGTTACAGGGTCCTTACTTGGAGAGTATAGAGATGGAGGTAAGAGATTTGCCCTTGAAGAAATCACTGATCTGAACAGGTTGGATCACTTATTTATCCAATCCTTTTAATGAAGTGGTCCCGAGCTAGTCTCGAGCTCCCGCTGCGTGGTCCTGAGCTCCCGCTGTGCCACTCGGGCGGTCTAATGCACTGCATCTCAGTGCTAGAGACATCACTACAGACCCTGGTTCGATTCCTGGCTGTATCACAACCGGCCGTGATTGGGAGTCCCATAGGGCGGCGCACAATTGGCCCAGCGTCGTCCGGGTTTGGCCAGGGTAGACCGTCATTGTAAATAAGAATTTGTTCTTAACTGACTTGCCTAGTTAAATAAAGGTTAAATCAAATAAATAAATCAAATAAAAAGAGGTCAGGAAAAACTCCTAAGTGAAAGAGCCAGAGCTCTTGTGTTTCCCTGTCTGGTGTTGAGTGGGACTGTCTGACTGGGACATTAGAGCCAGTGACTAATAACACTTGTGAGTGCAGACCGACAGACTGAGTGTGAAAATGTTTATCAAGTCATTATTTTTCTCTTAAGATTCCCAGCAGGCCTGACTAGCTGGAGATATGAATGAGCAAGTAACACTGGCTGTTGATAAGTGATCACCTCCAATTAATCCCGATTCTTCACCACGCTATCAAGAAGAGCAGAGTAGGCTGAAGGCTCCTTCTTAACATTGACAGAGATATTAAAAGTGACATGGATAGTTTTATGCATAATAATTAATTCTAATAATTTTTGTTTATGAGCTCTTTACACGACAGTGTAAAGCTGATATATTCAAATTAATTCAGGATAATTCTATTGTAACATGAATCTATTTTTATTTTAGGGTACATAGAGTTTTCTTAACTCCACTGTTCCAGACTATGATAGGACGGTTGTGTAAGGTTTGTGACAGCCAAACCCTCAGATCGTGAGACCCTTCAAGCATTCGGCAGGTTAGGCACAGTTCCTGTCCTGCTGTGCCAACTGAAGATAGAAAACATACTAATAGAGCTCTTACGACTCCCTATTCTCAACAACAATGAATTACAAATAATGTTTACAATACATTTCTATCTGAACATTCTGAACGGGTTCTGTCTCACTCAAGGTAGGACATCACATAGGGAACCATCTTTCACGCAAAGAAAGGGAGAGGGAGAAAGAGAGAGATGTAGAAAGAGAGAGATGTATAGCTGATTCAGACTGGGCTGGCTGGTTGCCTGCTGTCATTAATAGCTTACTGCACTGCCTTTCTCTTTCCTAGCTTTCTCTCTCTCTCTCTATCTCCCCTACTCTTCCCTCTCTATCTCTATCTCCCCTACTCTTCTCTCTCTCTCTCTATCTCCCCTACTCTTCTCTCTCTCTATCTCCCCTACTCTTCCCTCTCTCTCTCTATCTCCCCTACTCTTCCCTCTCTATCTCCCCTACTCTTCTCTCTCTCTCTCTCTCTCCCCTACTCTTCTCTCTCTCTCTATCTCCCCTACTCTTCCCTCTCTCTCTCTATCTCCCCTACTCTTCTCTCTCTCTCTCTCTCTCGCTATCTCTCCCTCCCTCCCTCCCTCCCTCCCTCCCTCCCTCCCTCCCTCCCTCCCTCCCTCCCTCCCTCCCTCCCTCCCTCCCTCCCTCCCTCCCTCCCTCCCCTACTCTTCCCTCTCTCTCTCGCTATCTCTCCTACTCTTCTATCTCTCTCTCTATCTCCCCTACTCTTCCCTCTCTCTCTCTCTATCTCCCCTACTCGTCCCTCTCTCTCTCTCTCTCTCCCCTACTCTTCCCTCTCTCTCTCTCCCCTACTCTTCCCTCTCTCTCTCTATCTCCCCTACTCTTCCCCCTCTCTCTCTCTCCCCCCTACTCTTCCCTCTCTCTCTCTATCTCCCCTACTCTTCCCTCTCTATCTCTATCTCCGCTACTCTTCCCTCTCTCTCTCTCTCTCCCCTACTCTTCCCTCTCTATCTCCCCTACTCTTCCCTCTCTCTCTCTCTCTCTCTCTCTCTCTCTCTCTCTCTCTCCCCTACTCTTCCCTCTCTCTCTCTCTCCCCTACTCTTCCCTCTCTATCTCCCCTACTCTTCCCTCTCTCTCTCTATCTCCCCTACTCTTCCCTCTCTATCTCTATCTCCCCTACTCTTCTCTCTCTCTCTATCTCCCCTACTCTTCCCTCTCTCTCTCTCTCCCCTACTCTTCCCTCTCTATCTCCCCTACTCTTCCCTCTCTATCTCCCCTACTCTTCCCTCTCTATCTCCCCTACTCTTCCCTTTCTCTCTCTATCTCCCCTACTCTTCCCTCTCTATCTCCCCTACTCTTCCCTCTCTCTCTCTATCTCCCCTACTCTTCCCTCTCTATGTCCCCTACTCTTCCCTCTCTCTCGCTATCTCTCCCTCCCTCCTTCCTACCTCTCCATCTTTCTCCCTCCCTCTCTCCCTCCCTCTCTCCCCCTCCCTCCCTCGCTCTCTCTCCCTCCCTCTTCCCTCTCTTTCTGATGTGTTTAATTATGACAGTCTCTGGATTCAGCTCTACTGAGATGGTCCTCAGAGGAAACTATACTGGTTTAAAAAGTACATCGGTGTTTTTCTTCTTTCGTCTAGCTGATTCACGTATTATTCCTCCTGATAATAACTTTTTTTTATTTCTCTGATGCTTACGTCATGTTGCTGTCGTTTGCATTTTCTTAATCTATTAGGGGTGCAGGAAGGTTGAGAAATGCATACAGTACAGTATGTTGATATGTTGATGAGTGATGTTCAACTTTTGAGAATGTTTCCCCCCCCCAATGTAATTACCGTATGATTCACCCTAGTGATTAAAATCTAGATCAAACGTTACCCTCTGTTGTTTTCGTTTTCTCTCTGTTAAGGTTTGGAAGGCTTGTCTAATTGTAGTTCTGTTGGGCTGTTAAGAGGACTGCAGTATTGGCCGTGTACACACACACACACACACACACACACACACACACACACACACACACACACACACACACACACACACACACACACACACACACACACACACACACACACACACACACACACACACACACACACACACACACACACACCTTAGTTGGCAGACCCTCTGTGGTTGAGTGGGAGCTGCCGTAGTATCCTAAATGACTGTGCCGTGGGGTACCACAGGAAAACAGAGGGGTGCGTTGGCATAACTATATGCTAGAACCATAGCCTCTGGGTTTTGATTGCAAATGAACTTAGCCTGCAAAAATAAGATGTTAATCATCAATTTTCATCTATGTTCGATTAATTATTCAATGGTGCAGTGTATGCACCCACTGTTTTGCTATTTATATCATTTATATTTTTATTCTCTGTGATAATCCCCAGGGTGTTTTTGGTGATATGCACTGTGCAGGACAAATGTCTGTAGAATCTGAATGTTGCTGACCAGAAATAAAAGGCTGTTCTTGGAAAGTAACTCTGGGGTTTTCTGGATGTTATTTTAGTGTTATGGATCGATTTCCAGGACATGAGTGATGTCTTCATTTGTACTGTAGACCGGAATTGAGGTTCTTTGTTGCCAGCGTTTGCCCGTTTTCATTATATCCTTGGCATTTGTTGTGTTTATGGTGTATTACTTCAGAGGAATGGCAGCCAGCGAGAAGAAGTCTAGCTACTGCTCCACTGTTAGAAATGGAACATCTTACTTCCTCGGTCTGCCAAAACCTGGATTGAACTCACAGTAGAGCACGCACACACACACACACACGCCCACACCTCTACAAAAAGTGAAGAACTCATTTACGCTTCTTATTCAGACTGGGGCTTGCTTGGCCAACCAGTGTGAGTGTGCAATCAGTTCACTGCCTTCTATTTTGCTGCAGAAACAGAGCGCTGCAGAAACACCGCTTCAGGGGAAGCGATAGCAATCATTTCAATAATGACGATGACGACTGTGATGAAAAATAAATTGAAAATAAAAACTTAGCCCCGAGTAAAAGTTTCTAAATTTTCCAAAAATATTCTAAAAATGAGTTCACTTTCTCTCTGTTTGCTCTCGCTCTCTCAGACTCCCCTCTCCCTCCCTCTTTCTTTCTCTCGCTCTCTCAGACTCCCCTCTCCCTCCCTCTTTACTTTCTCAGGCGTTCGTTTGCAGTCTATCTGACAGATATAGCATAGCCAATGATCTCATTATGCAATTATATTGAGCTAATATTAATATATTGCTATTATATGCAGAGTAGATACCTTTATCAGGGACAATTTGCATATGTTACATTTAGCTCTGCATATGCATGTAGACAGGATGCAGACTGGAGCTGTAGGGAGGAACAGAACAGGCTTTTCTCCAACAACACCAACAGAGATAGACACCCGCCAGACACCATGTCGCCTAGGGTTAATCCATGCTAATAAATGATTCATTGATACTGTCAATGATAACCCTTCTTCTCCTCACACTCTCTCTCTCTCTCTCTCTGTGTTGTGCTGTGTAGGAGTGAAGGCGGTATTCTCAGACCACTACCAGCGTAACGCAGGCCCAAAATGGCCTGGACATGCTGGTGAGCTCCGCTATAGGCTGGTGGTAGTGACCGCCGACCAGATCAACCATCGCTACCACAGCCTGGAGCAACTCAGTGGGCGGGGCAAGGACGAGGACCTCAGGAAACCACTGCAGGTCTGAGCCAATCAGGGGATAGAACACATTTCGGACCATAAAACACCAGGGCCCGATTCATAAAGTATCTCAGAGTAGGAGTGCTGATCTAGGATCAGGTCCCCCTTTTTATTCCTTATGATTTCAAAAGCAAAACTGATCCTAGATCAGCACTGCGACTCTGACTGTGAATACAGGCTGAGGACCAGAACTCCAGAAAGTGGAGATAACGTCTGAGAAGTCTTAAGACCTGTAGCCTACTGTGAATAAGCACTGTGTCACGCCCTGACCTAAGAGAGCCTTTTTAGACAGGGACAGCTGTCTATCGTTGTCTCTGATTGGGAACCATACTTAGGTAGCCCTTTTCCCTCCTTTCAGTGTGGGAAGTTAACTTTGTTTGTGGCACTATATGCCCTTAAGCTTCACGGCCGTTTTGTATTGTTTTGTTGGCGTCATTCCAAAATAAAAAGTAATGAACGCTCACCCCGCTGCACCTTGGTCTTCTTCCAGCATCGGCCGTGACACACTGGCCCATTGTATTGTACGAGGTCATCGGTCGCAGAATGGATTTACCTTTACTCCAGACAGAAAAAACTGTTCTACTGTTTAGCATTTTCATGCTTCATGTCCAAATCATTCTAAAGTATCTAAAAATAGTGTTGTCACGATACAAACATTTTACTAACGAAACGACATAGGCCAAGTGTCACAATACCGAGTAGTATTGCATTGAAAATAACTGCGACATTTTGTGTCGATTAAACTTAATGATGTCACACCCCCCCCCCCCCAAAAAAAAACTACACTGTCGAATAAAAATGTAGTGGTTGAAGTGTTTCATTACCCATTTAGGCAAATTGCGCATTAATAAATTGGAGACAGCCCTCCCACCTCGAGTTACATGTCTCAGGTAGCCCGCGAAAGCCAGCATGGATAGAATGCAATAATTGACTAATATTTGCCATATTCTAATAATAATAATGTGCCAAGATATTTTCAGCGTCTGTGCAATGGTGAAACTTGCCAGCCAACCAGAAAAGCAAGGCGAAGCAATTCAAGCATTCTTGAAAGTCAGGACAATCCTTGTCCTGCAAAGAAAACATTATTTTATGGTGAAAAGATGTAGGCATTTAGAATGAATTATGGAGTGGATCTTTATTGTGACCGGTGACATCACGTGCCCCGCGCAGTCCTACCTTCAAAGTGATTCGGCAATTTCCATCATAATTTGTCGCAATAAAGAAAGTTCGACACAAGAAAAATCCACCCTTGTCAAACGCTAAACAAATTTTGTAGATCTTTAGAAAATATATCCTATATCTGCCGTTTCCATTACACATGTCCAATGATTTTTTTTTGCGACATTGTTTTTATAGAATAAAACTGGGTCAATGGGGTCAATGGAAACCTGCCTAGTGACGTTCACACTTTTCACGAATTCACGTGTATTGTCATTCCGGGTCTCGTCCCGTGTATTGTTATTACGGGTCTCGTCCCGTGTATTGTCATTACGGGTCTCGTCCCGTGTATTGTCATTACGGGTCTCGTCCCGTGTATTGTCATTACGGGTCTCATCCCGTGTATTGTCATTACGGGTCTCATCCCGTGTATTGTTATTACGGGTCTCGTCCCGTTTATTGTTATTACGGGTCTCATCCCGTGTATTGTTACTACGGGTCTCGCTCCGTGTATTGTTATTACGGGTCTCGTCCCGTGTATTGTTATTACGGGTCTCGTCCCGTGTATTGTCATTCCGGGTCTCGTCCCGTGTATTGTTATTACGGGTCTCGTCCCGTGTATTGTCATTACGGGTCTCGTCTCGTGTATTGTTATTACGGGTCTCGTCCTGTGTATTGTTATTACGGGTCTCGTCCCGTGTATTGTTATTACGGGTCTCGTCCCGTGTATTGTCATTCCGGGTCTCGTCCCGTGTATTGTCATTACGGGTCTCGTCCCGTGTATTGTCATTACGGGTCTCGTCCCGTGTATTGTTATTACGGGTCTCATCCCGTGTATTGTTATTACGGGTCTCGTCCCGTGTATTGTTATTACGGGTCTCGTCCCGTGTATTGTTATTACGGGTCTCGTCCCGTGTATTGTTATTACGGGTCTCGTCCCGTGTATTTATTAGCAGTTGTTTGGGTTACATCCCTGTGTTTTTGTATACGTGTTTGTTTTGGGCTTCGGCCCCGTGCCTTTCATGGCATGTTGTATTTTTGCGTGGAGTATTACAACTCCCTATTACGTATTCCTGTGCCTGTCTCCAATCATTTATACAATTTTCTACTCAAAACAAGCCGTTATTGAATTTAACTTCACAATTTTCACTATAATAGAATACTGCATAAAATGGCTGATTTTCTAAGGCCTACCTGTGATTTGGCTGGCGGAATGGGAGAAAGGAATATACTGTACATGCACAATGATCTGCATGTCAGTAGCTTGGTTTCCATCCAATTTGTGACAGATTTTCATGCAAATATTCTAAAATCTCCCTAAAACAATGTGCACATTTTCCCACCAGAGCTGTGCTTCCATCAAACGGACTTTTTGCAGATAAAATACTGAGTAATGTTATCATGTTACCAGAATAACATACTCAATATTTGTTGAAAAGGAGCAAGCTCCTTTCAAGCTCATCACCTTGAACATTCACCACCCTGTGAAGTTCATCATAAATGATTTAATATGTAGCCTAATAAACTGCATGCTTTCCCAACAAGTCGTAGTGGGAGGACCACACAACATATCATTGAGTTACTCCATGTCTACCTCGATATGATGGTTATTATACTGAACAAAAATATAAACGCAACATGCAACAATTTCAAAGAGTTTACTTAGTTACAGTTCAAATAAGAAAATCAGTCAATTGAAATTAATTAATTAGGCCCTAATCTATGGATTTCATATGACTGGGCAGGGGTGCAGCCATGGGTGGGCCTTGGAGGGCATAGGCCCATCCACTGGGAGGCAGGCCCATCCAATCAGAATTAGTTTTTCCCCACAAAATGGCTTTATTGCAGACATAACTACTTGAGAGAAATACTTTTTTTGTGCGTATGAAACATGGGACCAACACTTTACATGTTGCGCTTATATTTTTGTTCGGTGGTTTATCAATATTTGAGCATAAAGGCGTTTCCACAGCCATTTCTCGCATAGTACATTTTACCGACACAAAGAGATCCCACCATGCCAAATGAACAAATTGTCATTTGGCATTTCTAAAATGTTTCATGTTTCCATCAGCCCGGTTGTGACTTTTTTCATGCCTCAGGTAATTAATCTGCATGAAATGGTTGGATGGAAACATGGTTAGTGTGGCAGTAAGGAAAAAACACTGCCTGAAACCTGCTCACTTTCTCTCACTTACACACACACACACACACACACACACACACACACACACACACACACACACACACACACACACACACACACACACACACACACACACACACACACACACACACACACACACACACACACACACACACACACACACACACCACTCTCTCACCCACAAACACATAAACACACTTCTCCCAACTTTAAAAACGTAACGTTAGACACCAAACAGAATGTAAGAAGCACAAGAAAGGGATTGATTTTGATATACTCATAGTTTAGGCTTACAGTGCTTTTGGGAAGTATTAAGACCCCTTGACTTTTTCCACATTTTGTTACATTACAGCCTTTTTTTAAATTCATTAAATAAAAACTAATCCTCAGCAATCTACACACAATACCCCATAATGACGAAGCAAACAGTTTTTTTTGCACATTTATTAAAAATCTAAAACAGAAATACCTTATTTACATAAGTATTCAGACCCTCTGCTGTGAGACTTGAAATTGAGCTCAGATGCATCCTGTTTCCGTTGATCATCTTTGAGATGTTTCTACAACTTGATTGGAGTCCACCTGTGGTAAATTCAATTGATTGGACATGATTTGGAAAGGCACACACCTGTCTATATAAGGTCCCACAGTAGACAGTGCAAGTCAGAGCAAAAACCAAGCCATGAGGTCGAAGGAATTGTTTGTAGAGCTCCAAGACAGGATTGTGTCGAGGCACAGATCAGGGGAAGGGTACCAAAAAATGTCTGCAGTGTTGAAGATCCCCAAGAACACAGTGGCCTCCTTTTCCTCTCTGGCACTGCTGCGTGACAGCGATCTTGCAAAGCCTACTCAGACTGGCCTGTGCACTGGTTATACCAGGGATGAATTTATATACAATGTATCATCTTTGCTCACTCTCCGTGCTGCTCCTACAAATGTAACAACAGAATACTGATCAGGGTCTGCATTCCCACTCGCCATCACAGCTAAATGATATTTTAGAAACTGATGGAGGAATAGATGAGCAGGAAGAGTGGATGGAGAGAAGCAGGTGAGTGATGGTTGGAAGTGGATGCTGCTGGCTGATTACAGCTGCGCTGTGATATGCGCATGAAAGGGAAGTGGATATTATTGGACCAGTGCAAGAGACTAGTGCAAGAGACTTTACTGAATTGATAACCAAAACTGACTTTAGAAATAGCTAGTTCTTTAGACTAATTTATCTGAACAGGGGAAAAACACATCACTCAATTCACTGAGAATACATGACATAGGATGAAAAAACAATACCCCGAACTGCAGCTCCATACTACTTGTCAAACATACAGAACTGATACCATATACTCATTGTTGGGGTGGGATTGATATGGGTGTGGGTGGTGGCTTGCATGACATGGAACTAACCTTATGTCTTACAAAGCCACTGTCTGTAACACTCATTATGCAAACTAATCCAATGACCATGTCTTGTGTTAGTTGTCATTTGTCTGTATTTTTAATATCAAGCCTGAGAAATCGCTTGGGGGGGAATATTGTTTGTCTAGTCTAGTAGCAGCACTGAATGTCTTTACTGACGAGGGGTACTAGTCAGTGGAGGCTGCTGAGGGGAGGACGGCTCATAATAATGGCTGGAACGGAGCGAATGGAATGGCATTAAACCATTTGATCATTCCACTTATTTCGCTCCAGCCATTACCACGAGCCCATCCTCCCCAATTCAGTTGCAACCAACCTCCTGTGGTAATATTATGACTCTCTACAGCCCTGAGACGACTCCCTGTACAGCTCTATCTTCAACCCCACTCAATCCTCAACTCAACAAATCGTCATGGCAACAGCTGTTGTCCTCCTTGAATGGGTTTGATGGTGGTGCTGGGTGGGCCAGCAACAACTCATGACCTCTGCAATGAAAATACTGTAATAAGAAACAATACTTTTTAGTTCCCTTTACAGCAATGTCCTGTCTGTGAAAGTGATGTTCTGTACTACTTATTTGTTCAAGTCTTTCTTCTTGACCTCATTGAAAATGTGTTATATTAGATTTGTGAATTGATTTACTACTTAATAAGTTGGGGTTTGGTCAGGATAATTCCATCACGAGTTTGTTTACTCGCACTACAATTACATTTAATGTTCTGTTTTTTTATTTTTATAAATAAACATTGGAGTTTAACTATTGCAATGATTATGTAAGTGGTGTTGCTGAATTGTTGATCATCAGTCCATATCTGCTACACACACACACACATTTTCTGCACCATCCCCTCCCCAGTGCACCCACCCATCGCCTCCCAGTAAAGGTATTGTACTGTGTTCTGTATTGATCAGGACTGGCCTGTCTCTGTGCCCCAGACTCTCTAAACATGTGGAATTACTGAACCAAAACATCACAGCATCTTTTACCTGAACCTGTTAGGCGGAGCGGAAATGGTGAACCCAAGAGCAGACTCGGACAAGGAGATGGGGATGAAGTAACCAAGGTATTTATTGGAACACAGGGGGAAGATGGAGTGCAGGTCAGGGGAAGCTCGGGCGGGTTTCTGGAGACCAGGTGCGGAGGCTGAGGCTGGAGCGAGAGAGGTGGAGATAGGGTAAGCAGGTCCGGGGATGAATCCAGGACCGGATACGGGAGTAGTGGAGTGGGGAATCCAGGACAGAGTAGCAGGATGACCAGACGTGGGACAGGAGACAGGGACCAGAGTCAGAGCGGGCAGAACTGTAGTGGAGAGGAAAACAGCGTCAGGCAGGGAAACCGGATCTGAGTGGTAACAAATAGCTAGAGGCATAGACTGACTGAGCAGAGATTACGATCTGGCAGTGTGGAAGTGGCAGAACTGAGTATTTGTAGAGGTCTTGATTATGGAACAGGTTGCAGCTGGTGGGGATCTGCTCTGACTCCAGCACACCTGTCTCCGCCCACACAATCACACAGAGAGAGAGAGAGGGAAAGAGTACTGGGGGAGGTGGCAGGTAAAAGAGACACAGGAGAAGATGTTGCATGAGCAGTTGTGACAGTACCCCCCCCAGTCGCCCGACCAGGCTTATCTGGGTGTGAGATATAAAAATCCCGTAAGAAGGAGGGGTTCAGAATGTGGCGGCGGGGCACACAGCAATGCTCCTTAGGCCCATATCCCTCCCAGTCCACTAGGTACTGCACGCCACGACCCCGACGGAGCACGTCCAAAAGTCGCCGGACATTATAGGCAGGATTGTCATCGATGACCCGGGGGGGTGGAGGAGCTGCAGCAGGAGGAGGCAGGGGACTGGAGCAGACAGGTTTAATTAGGGATACGTGGAAGGTAGGATAGATCCTGAGAGAGGCTTGGAGTTTCAGGCACACCACAGAGGGGTTGATGACATGGTCAATCTCAAAGGGACCAATGAATCGGGGGGAAAGTTTCTTTGATGACACCTTCAATGGCAGGTCCTTCGATGAGAGCCATACTTTTTGCTCCGGGGTGTAGACTGGGGTTGAGGCCCGGCGACCGTTGGCTTGGGACTGAGTCCTGTCGGAGGCACGAAGCAGGGCAGCCCGGGGCTTCCTCCAGGTACGGTGACAACGGCGCAGATGGTCCTGGACAGAGGGAACTGCAACCTCAACCTCTTGGGCGGGGAACAAGGGGGGTTGATAACCCACAGCACACTCGAAGGGTGACATATCTGACAAGGCATTGGTGAGAGTGTTGTGGGCATATTCCACCCAGGGTAGCTGAGCGCTCCAGGAGGAAGGGTTGGCAGAGGTCACGCAGTGTCATGCAGTCTCCATCTCTTGATTGGCCCGTTCGGTCTGGGGGTGATATCCAGAAGAAAGACTGACATTGATATCAAGAACTGAACAGGAGGATCTCCATACCTGGGAGGTAAACTGGGGTCCTCTGTTGGAAACGATGTCATTGGTGATGCCATGCAGATGAAATACATGGGATACTAACAGGTCTGCAGTCTCCCTGGAGGACGGGATCTTGGAGAGGGGAATGAAGTGAGCCATCTTGGAAAACCTGTCAATACTGGTGAGGATGACAGAGTTACCGTTAGATGGGGGAAGGCCAGTGAAGAAGTCCAGAGCTATGTGTGACCAGGGGTGACTGGGTATGGGAAGAGGGCGGAGCAGACCAGAAGTGGGTTTAGTGAAGGTTTTGTTGCAGGCACAAACGAGCAGGCTGAGACAAACTCCCGGACATCTCTCTCCATGGTGGGCCACCAAAAGCGTTGACGCAGGAAGGCAAGGGTCCAGTTCATACCAGGGTGACAGGTGAGGTGGGTGGAATGGCCCCACTGAGGGACATCAGAATGAACATAATCTGAAACAAACAGAGCATTACTAGGACCGTTACCGGGGTCAGGCTGGTTCTGCTGAGCCTGGCGGATAAGGGACTCGATCTCCCAGGTGACGGCGGCAATGATGCAGGTGGATGGCACAATGGAATCTGGCTCGGTACCCGTGTTGTCGGTGGTGAACTGGCGAGAGAGGGCATCAGGCTTGGTATTCTTCGAACCGGGGCGATAGGTGAGTGTGAAACTGAATCTACCGAAGAACAAGGCCCACCTGGCTTGCCGGGAGTTCAGACGTTTGGCGGTCTGGATGTAGGACAGGTTTTTATGGTCCGTCCACACAATGAAGGGGGTTACAGAGCCCTCCAGCCAGGGACGCCATTCCCCCAGAGCCAGCTTAACTGCCAGGAGTTCCCGGTTTTCGATGTCAAAATTGCTCTCTGCAGATGAAAGCTTACAGGAAAAGAACGCACAAGGGTGGACCTTCTGATCAGAGGGTGAACGTTGAGACAGAACAGCACCTACCCCGGTGTCAGAGGTGTCCACCTCCACGATGAACTGGAGTTCTGGGTCAGGTTGAGTAAGGACCAGAGAGGAGGTGAAGCGACGCTTGAGTTTCAGGAAAGCTGCCTCTGCCTCAGGGGTCCAGTGGAACGGAGTGGAGGTGGAGGTGAGAGTGGTGAAAGGTGCTGCTAGACGGCTGTAGCTGCGGATGAAACGTCTGTAAAAATGTGCAAACCCCAGGAAACGCTGTAGCTACTTCAGGTTAAAGGGCGCAGGCCACTCTGTGACTGCCATGACCTTGGCGGGGTCCATACGTAACTGTCCCTGTACAATAATATAACCCAGGAAAGACACTGTGGCAGCATGGAACTCACATTTTTCAGCTTTAACAAAAAGCTTATTCTCCAACAGCCATTGAAGAACTTGGCCAACGTGTTGCTGGTGAGCCTCAGAGTCCTTGGAAAAAATCAGGATGTCATCTAAATAGACAAAAACGAAGCGTCCAATCACATCGCTCAGCACATCATTGACTAGGTTCTGGAAAACAGCAGGGGCGTTAGTAAGACCAAAAGGCATGACCAAATACTCAAAGTGACCCAGTTGTGTGTTGAACGCAGCATTCCACTCGTACCACTCTCTTATGGGGACAAGGTGGTAGGCATTCCGGAGGTCGAGTTTGGTAAACACTGTGGCACCATGGAGGGGGTGAAAAGCAGAGCTGATGAGTGGGCAGGGAGTACTTGTTCTTAGCAGTGATATTATTCAGCCCACGGAAGTCTATGCACGGCCTCAGTGACCCATCCTTCTTCTTCACAAAGAAAAACCCAGAATCAGTTAAACTGTCCTGACAGTGGTGGTGATGGGTGGGATAACAAGACTCTTCAGTTCAGTTTTGTCCTGTCTGGGAACTTGATGGTCCCTATTACTTATTTATTTATGTCTTAAATCTTCTTGATCTAATTGTGAACGTGTTATTTGAAGCCCTGTTTAGGCTATAACTAGTGCTAGCATGTGTCCTTTGTCCTGATCTTGTCCACAATACATGCTGACTACACCGGCAACATGAGTGGGTCCGCGTGCGCCATCACACATGTTCATTTGATCCATCCACACCAGACGCCATCTTAACACGCAGGTTAAAATATCAAAACCAACTGTGAACCAACTATATTAATTTGAGGGCATGATGAAACATTAATGGACCTTTATCTTGCTATTGCTAACTAATTTGTCCTGGGAGATGAACATATTGTTATTTCACCTGTAATGTATATTGTCCTTTTGTTAGCTGGATCTTTGTAAAATTTTGACCCAGAATCGTACAAAATTGTGTGTTTCTCTATTCCAACTATTTTAACACTAGAAAAGATAGAAATTGAGCAATCCCGTTCTGAACCAATGCATTCTAAGTCTAATAAATATAATCATTTGGTTGTGTTTATGTTTATGTAGGTCTTAGGTAACATTATAATATGAAAAAAAGCATTTTCAATTTATGTTACTGTAGGTCGGGTGACCAAATGTCAAGGATTGTGAGGGACAATCTAGCATTTTGTCCCTTTGTCCCAGAACCAAACAATAATTTCCCTCATTTTATCAACAAATTCTAACACCACTCACTTAGAAAAAAAGTTTGATTTGTCCTGTATTTCAGTCAGACATTCCGACCTGTCTTTTGCAATCATGTTGCATTTATTAAAATATATACAGTAGTCTATATCAGAAGGATGTGGTAGCCTACTGGTGATGTTAAACACTTCTCCAATGGTTGTTGAGATCTGATATTCTGCGCAGCGCAAGACAAAACGTAGGCCAATGTCATAGACCTATTCAACCAATCATATTTCTCAAATCCTTTCGGGCAAAATTCCAGTTATGTCTAACTACTTCCATGCTTTTAATGAAGAGCTGCAAAAGAAAGTAAATAGCCATATTAGACTGAAAGATATAAGTTAATTTCATCAAACTTGTGAGGCTCTCCATGTTCATTCATTAGCTGCACATCACAACATATTTTCTGCTACTTCATTCAATCCCGTTTTAAAAGTGTCCCTTCCTGTTTTACATTCGATGAGACCAACTCCAGGGGTGTAGTGCTGCCAAAGCTTCACCCAGCCACTTCTAACAATGGTGCTGAATCAATGTCTTCGACGGTCACATAATGATTAATTAGTATTTTACATAACATAACAAAATATTATAGCATAACGTTACTGTTATTCCAAAAACACAACTAGGCAGAATGTGTTTTGATTGAAACAAAATATAGGAAGGCTATATAGTTTGTTAACGCCATCTGCTCTAATTTGCTCACGAAACAGTAATTCAAAAGGGTCTAAATGCATATTCCGATGAAACTGATTGAGATCAAATGATTGGTATGTAGACATAGTTTGGACATTTCACTGGGAAAATGTGAAGAATTATCATTCATGATTGACAGTGATGTTGCCATGGCCTGTTTTGAAATTAGGTATGCCTAACTTGGTGTTTGAGGGTATTAAAAATATAAAATGTTCTTGAGGCAATATGTGTGGGCATAGGCAGACGTTGCATTTGAGGGTGCATGTTAATGCACATTCTATAATGATATTCCCTTTCCAGTACATGACACACTGACGTCACACACGGATGCGCGCGACTCTTGGCAGCAGTAAGAAAGCCATTGCCATCTGCACCCATTCAACATAGCCCAGATTCACGTTTTTATTACTTCTAAACAAAATTACTTTTTAGGTTCTCATACGCAGTGGCGATTTTAGCATGTAAATCTTGATGGGGCAAAACATTTTTTTATTGTTTTTGATGCATGCCAGCAAAGCCACTATAAAAACACAACACAACACTAAACAATTCATTAATTGCACTATAACGGTAACAAATGGTGCCCACAAACGGTTTGGGCCTACATAAAGCTGTCCCAACAGCAGAGTCCCAACAGCAGTCCCAACACCTTACCACTGCTGGCAGCAAAACAGTTAATTCTGCCTCATTTACTGCCTTTAAAAAAAACAGCTGATATGGCTGACTTGCTTAAACAAATGTGGTTTCTACTGACATATGAGATGTGCAAACTATGGCAAAAGAGGAGGATGAGCGGATAAGAGGCGATCAGTAATTTCAATTAAGACATTAATGAGCGAGCTAGGACTGACGTAGTCAATATAACTACTTGTTCAGCACTTTCTAAATGTAAAGCGACAGAATTCAGAAGATGGGCCGTTCTTATAGTAATCTCCCGGGAACACCAAGTCAGAGCCGTAGGATAAATAAAGGGGCATATAAGCAGACAATAAAAGCTCTTACAATATTCAATGATTACATTTCTCTAAAACAGGCCATAGGCTACATGTGCACCACCAAGTCAGAACAGTAGGCTAAATTATGAGGGGAAAACTTACCAAATGATTAAGGTGAAGCACATGGGCTACTAACAGCTTACTACACAACATACACTTAGTATTACTTTCTTAGCTTCGGTATACATATCTCCCTGGCATATTACATCATTTGTGCAGCAGCATACAAGACACTTTTGGACTCACCTTGTTATGCTGTGCTCACTTGAACAGGAAGGTGTCGCAGCGGTCCTTCATTGAATCATGATGACGTCAGGGATCTTCAGGTCGGAGCTCTAGAAAGAGGCCCGAGTTACCGAATTGAAATTCTGAGTTGGATGACCGTTGAAAACATATTTTCCCAGTTGGAGTTAGTTTTTTTCCCGAGCTCCCAGTTGTCTTGAACTCACTGAAGTCTGGGATTTCCCAGTTCCTCGTTTCCAGTTGTTTTGAACGCGGCAGAAGTCATGCTGGATTGACAGAGATGATCACCCAGGACAATGGATCTAATCCCAGCAGCCGACCCAAAACAACGGCGCCGCAGAAGAGGCAGACTGAGCGGCCTCCTGGTCAGGCTCCGTAGATGTGCACATCGCTCACCGCTCCCGAGAATACTACTTGCCAATGTCCAGTCTCTTGACAAGGTAGATGAAATTTGAGCAAGGGTTGCCTTCCAGAAAGTCATCAGAGATTGTAACATTCTCTGTTTCACGGAAACATGTCTCTCTCGGGATATGTTGTCGGATTCGGTTCAGCCACCAGGCTTCTCCATGCATCGCACCGACAATGATAAACACCTCTCTGGGAAGAGGAAGGGCGGGGTGCCCTCCCTTCGGCAAATCCGACCACGATGCCATCTTGCTCGTTCCGTCTTATAGGCAGAAACTCAAACAGGATGTACCAATGATGAGAACCATTCAACGCTGGTCTGACTATTCAGAAGCCACGCTTCAAGATGGTTTTGATCACAGGGACTGGAATATGTTCCGGTCAGCCTCAGAGAACAACATTGACCTATACGCTGACTCGGTGAGTGCGTTTATAAAGAAGTGCATTGGAGATGTACCCACTGTGACTATTGAAATCTACGCTAACCAGAAACCGTGGATCGAAGGCGGCATTCGCACAAAACTAAAAGTGCGATCCACCGCATTTAACTATGGAAAGAGGTCTGGAAATATGGCTGAATATAAACAGTGTAGTTATTCCCTCCGCAAGGCAATCAAACAAGCGAAATGCCGGTACAGGGACAAGGTGGAGTTGCAATTCAACGGCTTAGACACAAGATGTACGTGGCAGGTTCTACAGGAAATCACAAACTACAAAAACAAAAACAGCCACGTCACAGACACCGACGTCACGCTTCCAGACAAACTAAACATCTTCTTTGCCCGCTTTGAGGATAATACAGTGCCACTGTCGCGGGTCGCTAAACAAAGACTACACCCCCACCCTCTCCTTCTCCGTGGCTGATGTAAGTAAAACATTTAAACTTGTTAACCCTCGCAAGGCTGCTGGCCCAAACGGCATCCCTAGCCGCATCCTCAGAGCATGCGCAGACCAGCTGGCTGGTGTGTTTATGGACATATTCAATCGCTCCCTATGCCCGTCTGTTGTCCCCAAATGCTTCAAGATGGCCACCATTGTTCCTGTACCCAGGAAGGCAAAGGTAACTGAACTTAATGACTATCGCCCCATTGCACTCACCTCTCTCATCATGAAGTGCTTTGAGAGGCTAGTCAAGGATCATGTCACCGCCACCTTACCGGCCACCCTAGACCCAATTCAGTTTGCATACCGCCCCAACAGGTTCACAGATGACGCAATCGCCATCACACTGCACACTGCCCTATCCCATCTGGACAAAAAGAATACCTATGTAAGAATGCTGTTCATTGACTACAGCTCAGCATTCAACACCATAGTACCCTCCAAGCTCATCATCAAGCTGGAGGCCCTGGATCTCAACCCAGCCCTGTGCAACTGGGTCCTGGACTTTCTGATGGGCCACCGCCAGGTGGTGAAGGTAGGAAACAACATCTCCACTTCGCTGACCCTCAACACTGGGGCCCCACAAGGGTGTGTGCTCAGCCCTCTCCTGTACTCGCTGTTCACCCACGACTGCGTGGCCAAGCACAACTCCAACACTATCATTAAGTTTGCTGGCGACACAACAGTGGTAGGCCTGATCACCGACAACGATGAGACAAAGGAGGAGACAAAGGAGCTGATCTTGGACTACAGGAAAAGGCGGGCCGAACAGGCTCCCATTAACATCAACGGGGCTGTAGTGGAGCGGGTCGAAAGTTTCAAGTTCCTTGGTGTCCACATCACCAACAAACTATCACGGTCCAAACACACCAAGATAGTTGTGAAGAGGGCACGACAACACCTCTTCCCCCTCAGGAGACTGAAAAGATTTGGCTTGGGTCCCCAGATCCTCAAAAAGTTCTACAGCTGCACTATCGAGAGCATCTTCACCGGTTTGCATCACTGCCTGGTATGGCAACCGTTCGGCATCTGACCGTAAGGCGCTGCAGAGGGTAGTGCATATGGCCCAGTACATCACTACTGGCCAAGCTTCCTGCCATCCAGGACCTATATACTTGGCGGTGTCAGAGGAAAGCCCAAAAAATTGTCAAAGACTCCAGTCACCCAAGTCATAGACTGTTGTCTCTGCTACCGCATGGCAAGCGGTACCGGAGCGCTTGCCTAGGACCAAAAGTCTAGGACCAAAAGGCTCCTTAACAGCTTCTACACCCAAGCCATAAGACTGCTGAACAATTAATCATATGGCCACCCGGACAATTTACATTGACACCTCCTCCCCCTTGGTTTTTACACTGCTGCTACTCGCTGTTTATTATCTATGTATAGTTACTTTACAAATTACCTCGACTAACCTGTACCCCCGCACATTGACTTGGTACTGGTACCCCCTGTATATAGCCTTGTTATGCCACTGTGCTTCTATGGCTATATGCACCATACCAATGCCTACTTCATTTGTTCATTTAGCAAACAAAACATAATCCAGTGCCTTTATCACAGTCAACACACCTATATTTTAGCTTTAATAAGCTTAAGAAATGCCAAATGTTCTCTCACCCTCATGGCAAAATGTGTAGAATAGCATGAGATTAGCTATAAAACTGCACCTTTTTTTTCCTTTGCCCCATGGCAAAATGTGTAGAATCTTTTCCATATATATTTTTTGGACCCACACAAATTTCAGCAGGCCCACCCACCAACGAATTTCTGGCTACGTTACTGGTCACGAAAGCTTCTGTTTTCTCTGTGTGCTCTTTGTAAACAAACATACCATGTGACTGGCTCAATCAGCTGCTTTGGGGAACGGCTCTATAATGAACAAATAATGCAACAGGTAAAATTAACAACACCATCTGCAATATCTGCACAAGGTGACTGCAGGATATTTTTTTTATCATACCATGGGTATATATGGTATACCGCCCAAGCCTAGCTGGAGGTGGTCAGTAAGATCAGATCACAATCAGATCACAATGCGTCTTTTAATCGTCTACACCTGTCTAAAAATGTGGGACAATCAGAATTAGGGCAAGATCAGGACAAAGGATACATGTTAGCACTAGGTATTAACAAGGCGTTTTATTTGCACTTTCCTCTTCACAGCGCGCCTACCCATACCCTCCCAACAGAGGTCTTGTACTGTGTTAATGTGCTGACAGGGAGCCTACTCTGTAGTGGTCCATGGGATTATCTCTAAGTGCATACCAAATGGCACCCTATTCCCTCCATAGTGCACTTCTTTTGACCAGGGCACATAGGGTTCTAATGATCAAAAGTGGTGCACTATGTAGGGAATAGGTTGCCATTTGGGATGCAAGCCCTGCCTTGGCAGATGAAAGGTAGCCGTTGGTTATTGATCAGACCTGCCCTGTCTCTGTGTCCCAGAGCCCCTAAACGCATCACGCATGAATTACTGGACCAAACCATCACAGCAGCTTTTAGGAAACAACATGACAATATGAAAAGGCTGGCATGTTTCATATCTCTGTGGTCATCATGTTGGAAGGTAAGTTGATCAGGGAGGGACTTACGGGGTGGACTTCTGTCAGGGAAGTGCAGGAGGTACAGTGTAAGGAACAGAGTAGGGAGGGGTGACATGAATCATTCTGTCTCATAAGTGATCCTGTGGTACCTCTGTTCACTAATCTCACGAGAATGATCTTACATTAGCTACAGTATTTGATTCCTTGTGGAATATAGGCCATTAACGAACAGCTTCAAAACCAAAAACACTTAAAGCATGAGGAGCTACAATACATTGCTGGAGAAGAGAAGTGTTCGGAATGATTTAATGTTACGGATTTAAAGCTGCAATATGTAACTTTTTGGGCAACCCGACCAAATGCACATAGAAAAGTGAGTTATAGATCTGTCATTCTCATTGAAAGCGAGTATAAGAAGCGGTAGATCTATTCTATGTGCACTATTTCTATGCTTCCGGTTCTTCAGTTACATTTTTTTATATTTTACCTTTGGTTGTGTACACCAGCTTCAAACTAGATGTGGCTAGGTAAAATCAATGAGGAAGCCAAGCCAAGCCAGTAGAAAAGGCATATTACAACCTGTTGTGATAATTGCGTTGTTTGCTCTATAACCCATTCGTTCATACGCCACCGTGATATACAATAATGCTGTGACAACAAAAAGACAACAGTCACACAGTAGCGGAATAAATTCAATAACACATACATTTGTTTCATCACAAAACCAGATAGCAACATCTGTCCAGTGAAGTCCACAACACAAATATTGCATATAACAAACAGTTATATCACCTGCAGTAGGGTCAAGCAAGTTACTGTTTGACAGCTTACTAAACAACTACTGATTTAGAACCACAAAGTTACTGTAAGTCAGCACAAAGACAACAGGAGCACTGCCTCAACAATTCAAGCACCATTTCAACTTAAACATGTAAACAACATCAAATCAACAAGACTATATATGCTTAGCTAGTTTAATACACTTGGTGGGAAAAAGGAACTCCTTTTTGTTAAATGATTTAGTTTGATAGGCAACATCTCCCTCTTAAACATCTCCCTCATTTCCCTCTTAAAATAACAAATTATAGTATCTCATCCTCTAATGCGTGGGCTACTGAAAACAGCAGTGACCCTCCTGGTTTGGCTCTAGACACAGCTATTATCTCTCTGTAGAAGCCAGAATGAGTGTGACACAATGCTCACCGGAACTAAAGCTCTTTATTTCATTAAGTTCCACAGGTGTTAGTACACTGTACAAAAAAATAAACGCAACAATGGATATTGATGGGAACTGGAACACACTATCCTACAAGTCGATCAAGAGCATCCCAAACATGAAATCAAACTTTATTTGTCACAGGCGCCAAATACAACAACCTTACCGTGAAATGCTTACTTACAAGCCCTTAACCAACAATGCAGTTCAAGAAAGAGTTAAGAAAATATTTACCAAATAAACCCATGTAAAAAATAATAAAAAGTAACACAATAAAATAACAATAACGAGGCTATATACAGGGGGCACCGGTCAATGTGCGGGGGTCCAGGTTAGTCGAGGTCATTTGTATGTAGGTAAGGGTAAAGTGACTATGCATAGATAATAAACAGCGAGTAGCAGCAGTGTAAAAATAAATGGGAGGGGGGGGGGGGGTCAATGTAAATAGTCCGGGTGGCCATTTAAGTAATTGTTCAGCAGTCTTATGGCTTGGGGGTAGAAGCTGTTAAGGAGCCTTTTGGTCCTAGACTTGACGCTCCGGTATCGCTTGCTGTACGATAGTGGAGAGAACAGTCTATGATTAGGGTGACTGGAGTCTTTAGACAATTTTTTGGGCCTTCCTCTGACACCACCTAGTATATAGGTCCTGGATGGCAGGAAGCTTGGCCCCAGTGATGTACTGGGCCGTACGCACTACCCTCTGTAGCACCTTATGGTCAGATGCCGAGCAGTTGCTATACCAGGTGGTGATGCAACCGGTCAGGATGCTCTCAATGGTGCAGCTGTAGAACTTTTTGAGGATCTGGGGACCCATGCCAAATCTTTTCAGTCTCTTGAGGGGGAAAAGGTGTTGTCGTGCCCTCTTCATGCTCAATGGATGGTGACATGTCTGGTGAGTATGCAGGCCATAGAAGAACTGGGACATTTTCAGCTTCCTGGAATTGTGTACAGATCCTTGCGACATGGGGCCGTGCATTATCATGCTGAAACATGAGGTGATGGCGACAGATGAATGGCACAACAATGGGCCTCAGGATCTCATCACGGTATCTCTGTGCATTCAAATAGACATCGATAAAAGGCAATTGTGTTCGTTGTCCATAGCTTATGCCTGACCATACCATAAGCCCACCGCCACCATAGGGCACTCTGTTTACAACGTTCACATCAGCAAATGAGCTTCCCTGAGACAGTTTCTGACAGTTTGTGCAGAAATTCTTCGGTTGTGCAAACCCACAGTTTCATCAGCTGTCAGGGTGGCTGGTCTCAGGTGAAGAAGCCGGATGTGGAGGTCCTGGTCTGGCGTGGTTACACGTGGTCTGTGGTTGCGAGGCCGGTTTGACGTACTGCCAAATTCTCTAAAACGTTGGAAGCAGCTTATGGTAGAGAAATGAACATTCAATTCTCTAGCAACCGCTCTGCTGGACATTCCTGCAGTCAGCATTCCAATTGCACACTCCCTTAAAACTTGAGACATCTGTGGCATTCTGTTGTGTGAAGAAACTGCACATTTTAAAGTGACCTTTTATTGTCCCCAGCACAAAGTGCACCTCTGCAATGATCATGCTGTTTAATCAGCTTCTTGATATGCCACACCTGTCAGGTGGATGGATTATCATCGCAAAGGAGAAATGTTCACTAACAGGGATATAAACAAATTTGTGTGCAAAATGTGAGAGAAATAAGCTTTTTTTGCATATGGAAAATGTCTGGGGTATTTTATTTCAGCTCTTGCAACATGGGACCAACACTTACATGTTGCATTTATGTTTTTGTTCAGTATAGATTAGACAGCATATCCAATCATGGCCCGGTACTAGGGAGCCACCCTCCACCCCACTGGCCCCATGCCCACAGAGAGTGCACCGTCTGGGGACCACAGAGCCCTCACCTCTACCCCCACCAGCCCCTCGCCACCCTGCCCTCAGGCCTTCATAGAAAACAGCCACTCAGGAAGAACCATGGTTAAAATTGGATGACTGTCACGCCCTGACCTGAGTATTCTTTGTTTTCTTTATTATTTTTGGTTAGGTCAGGGTGTGACAAGGGTGATATATTTTTTTTGTTCTGTCTAGGGTTTTTGTATGTTTATGGGGTTGTTACTGGTCTAGGTGTTTTGTATGTCTATGGTTGCCTAGATTGGTTCTCAATTAGAGGCAGCTGTTTATCGTTGTCTCTGATTGGGAACCATATTTAGGCAGCCATATTCCTTGAGTATTTCGTGGGTGATTGTCTATGGTTAGTTGCCTGTGTCAGCACTATTATTATATAGCTTCACGTTCGTTTTGTTGTTTTTGTATAGTTCGTTCAGTGTTCTTTCTTCATTAAAGAAGATGTACTCAAATCACGCTGCGCTTTGGTCTCATCACTATAACGAACGTGACAATGACAACATGGTTAAGATATGTAAACTCTGTTGATACTTTACTTTTTATTCTGTGTATAGTGTGGATCCATAAAACAATGTAACTATTAATTAAAGCTCTTCATATCTCTGCACAAATTCTGTACTAAAACACAGTCTGCAGGCTGAAGACATACACTCACTAGCCAGTTTATTTGGTACACCACCCCGTTCACGAAAATGGATCGTTCCTACAGTGAGTCACATGGCCGTGGCTTGCTATATAAAGCAGGCAGACAGGCATCGAGGCATTCAGTTACTGTTCGATTGAACATTAGAATGGGCAAAATGAGTGACCTAAGCAACTTTGAGCGTGGCATGATCGTCGGTGCCAAGCACTCCGGATCCAGAATCAGAAACGGCCGCCCTCCTGGGCTTTTCACACACAACAGTGTCTAGGGTTTCCCGAGAATGGTGCGACAAACAAAAAATAATCATGCAAGCTAACATGCGGGCCACAAACAGCATGGACCAACATCCCTTTGGAACATTTCCAACTTGTAGAATACATTCCCCCAGAAAAATTCAGGCTGATCTGGAGGCAAAGGCGGGTCCGACCCGATACTAGATGGGTGTACCTAATAAACTGTCTGGTGAGTGTACTGTACCAAAGTGATGTTGCGGCAGGAGAGGTGTTAGCGTTTTCCATTATTTCCTTCCCTTTTACTTCCTCTGAATTGTCACAGTGCAGTTCCAGGGCTGATTGCTGCCGGTGGGCATGAACACAACTGACAGGGAGAGAACACACATACGTACACACACACACACAGGGAGTTTAAACTCTATGACTTCATCTGTCTGGGTGGGTTGTTGGCCTCCTCCGTGTAAGCTGTAATTCAGTGTGTCATCACCCCCCTGCAGCACGTACAGTATGACACACTGACACACACACACACACACACACACACCACAGTGAGGTAAACATTGCCTCTCTGACATGCCTGATCATCCCCATCTCCTCCTAGACTCAGGAGTGGGATGCAGGGCAGCAGAAAAAAATACTTTCCATTTGCCGAGGGGCGTTGGAGCTCGCACTGTAAACAGTTTTTCACTGTCACTTTCTGCTCCCTGTCTGAGTAGTAAAAATAGGTAACTATTTGTGAGGTTCCCATATATGTATGGATAAAGGGCTGTCTAGTTGTGGATAAACAGGAGTAGGCATCAAGGGAGAAGGGTGCGAGTTTGAAATAAAGACCTGCCACTCACCTTGCACCAAAAGTCTCAGCAACACAGTTCTGTGCCTGGAGAATGTTCAGTGTTTGTTCAGTTAGTCGGCCTGGGAACAGAAGGCTGAGTAACGTTTAACACGTTGTCATCTTTCACACCACTGACTGGACTCCCACTCTTTGAAAGTCAGTGGGGCTTTTTAACAGCAAGTTATAACAACTTTTTTCTTGCCAAACAACCACCTGTTTACTTAGTTTCAATAACAAATTGTATTTATTTTAATTTGAGCTTTTTCACTGGTTTGCTCTTTGTGACTGATTTATGGAAATTGGATGGGTGTCTTGTCTTTGCCATTTCAACTAGCCTAACAAACTGTCACGACTTTCCCCAGTCTTGTATAGACTGCAGCTTCAATAGCCCTACAGCAGTTGGTTTTGCAGTTATGAACTCTTACACTCTATTAAATGTATTCTTCCTCAGGGGAATAAAAAACACAGAAACAGAACAGGTAGCCTCGGTTTGTTTTTCTAAATCTGTCAGTCATCTCTGCTCAACACATGGCCAGCTTGCTGAGTCGCCAGCCCATCTGCATGCCATTACTGTAGGCTTCTTTTGACACTAATGGAGCTATTTCAGAAAGCAATAAACTGTGGGGAACATTAGCTGAGATGCAGAGGGGAACACACTGAAATGAAGAGTAGCTGACGTGCCACACATCGCTAAGATGTCTCCCCCAGGCCTCCAAGGGGAAATTATTATTCCAAATAAAACTATTAAATTGAGAAGGGGGAAAAATGAAAGAAATAAACCACATGTATTCGCCAAGAGATAGAGTAATGAGACGGAAGGCAACGGCTCATGTTGAAGACGTGACAAAAACACTGTGTTGTAATGTAGCCAGTCAGGCAGTCTCACCTGTCGTCCTTTATGGTGCTCTGTCTCTTTAATTCTCCCACATTCCCCTCCATCTATGGTGTTTTTACACATGATTGCATGTGCTTGGCATGCTGACACTGACAATGAATTCCTCCATATCATTAATTGAACGAGCAGAAATAGAAGCAGAAATAGTAGCATGATTAAAACACAGAAATCCAATCAAATATGTTTATTTAATGTAAGTCCACAGATGAGGTGAACTATTCAATAAAGACGTACAGCACACATTTAGAAATAAATCCCTCTCACTGTTCATCAAACAATCCCTTCAACAATGATAATTAATCACACTATCTTTTCCCACACTGGATACATCAGCCCTGGCTCCCCTCTCCAATTAGATTTACCTTCATACTGCAATGTTAGTGTTTGGATTAATTGGAATTACCCAGGAATACTAATATTTTAAATCCTCCTTAGCCTTTGACTCATCGTGTATCAGCCGCTTGACAGCTATCAGGGATTTAACATGCTGTGTTGTGGGGTTTTATATAGTATGTTACGCAAAAATATGCCACAGATATTAGCAGGAGCCTCCCTGTTGGGTTGGAACCCCAGTCAGTCAGTTCTGTGTTCCAACTCAGAGCTGTGGAATGATTCCACCATTCTGGAGATTCTTTCAGAGTTCCGTCAGAGGATTTTTCTGTCCCTGTATGGTCTCCTTTAGAATCTCTGGATGGTTATTAAAACCAAAGAGTAATGGGGCAGAAGTGAGGAGGCAAAGGAGAAAATGAGGATATCTGGGAGAAGGAAGAAGAGAGAAGAGAAGGAGGGGCGGAAGGGCTATTGTTCTCTGCCTTCTCCATCCTCTCCTACATGATAGGGCTTGATTTTCAAAAGGCAGCTTTGTTATAAAATGGGTCCAAAGAGAGGCGACATAGGGACCCAAGTTGAAACACACATTCAACATTTTCCTAGAGCTGGTTGATTCGTCGTGAGAGGAGAGTGACTGTGGAAATATGTAAATGTTCCCTGATACTCTCCCTGAGCATCTTGCCTCACTCTCCCCCATTGTAATGAGTCATTGACAAACTGTAGTGTGTAAAGTGGCTCCCCTGTAATCCATCACTGCAAACACCCTCCAAACCTCCCCACTCTTGTCTCTTTTTCTGTCTGTCTCTCTCTCCAACTCTGTCTGTCTCGCCATCTCTCTGTGTGTCTGTCTGTCTCTCTGTCTCGTATCTGGCAAGCCTTACTGAATTATTCATACAATATGCTTTCTGATTAGTCCCATCACTGCAGTATTTCAACACTCACTATATGTATATTCTTTTTTTTCCCGACTGGTTTTTCTTTCTCTACCCTATTCTATGCCTCCAAACACCATATTTCATTCTCCTTATTGCCATTCACTGTCGCACAGATTTGCTAAACTGGATGTGACAGGGGAGAAGCTTGTTCATGCCTCTTATAAAAGCCATACATTTGGTTTAATGGACATTTCTCTTCCCTTTCCATTTTCTCTCTCTCCGGTTTTCATACATTTGTTCTGACCATGAGGATGCTTCTTTTCGTAAGATGTTTTATTTTAGTTTGTCACAGTGATTCAAGGGCTACCATTTGCATATACAGTACCAGTCAAAAGCATCAAAGACATCAAAACTATGAAATAACACATGGAATCATGTAGTAACCAAAAAAGTGTTAAACTAAACAAAATATATTTTATATTTGAGATTCTTCAAAGTAGCCACCCTTTGCCTTGATGACAGCTTTGCACATTCTTGGCATTCTCTCAACCAGCTTCACCTGGAATGCTTTTCCAACAGTCTTGAAGGAGTTCCCACATATGCTGAGCACTTGTTGCCTGCTTTTCCTTTACTCTGCGGTCCTGTAGGCCAGGTCATCTGATGTAGCACTCCATCACTCTCCTTGGTCAAATCGCCCTTACACAACCTGGAGGTGTGATTTGGGTCATTTACCTGTTGAAAAACAAATGACAGTCCCACTAAGCGCAAACCAGATGGGATGGCGTATTGCTGCAGAATGCTGTGGTAGCCATGCTGGTTAAGTGTGCCTTGAATTCTAAATAAATCACTGACAGTGTCACCAGCAAAGCACCCCCACACATCACACCTCCTCCTCCATGCTTCAAAATGCCAACACAAAAAAGAAATAAAAGTAACAAATAATTAAAGAGAGCCAGTTTCATCATAGCGCTTGATGGTTTTTGCGACTGCACTTGAAGAAACTTGAAAAGTTCTTGAAATGTTCCATATTGACTGACCTTCATGTCTTAAAGTAATGATGGACTGTCATTTCTCTTTGCTTATTTGAGCTGTTCTTGCCATAATATGAACTTGGTCTTTTACCAAATAGGGCTATCTTCTGTATACCACCCTGACCTTGTCACAACACAACTGATTAACTTTTAACAAGGCACACCTGTTAATTGAAATTAATTCCAGGTGACTACCTCATGAAGCTGGTTGAGAGAATGCCAAGGGTGTGCAAAGCTGTCATCAAGGCAAAGGGTGGCTACTTTGAAGAATCTCAAATATAAAATATATTTTGTTTAGTTTAACACTTTTTTGCTTACTACATGATTCCATGTGTTATTTCATCGTCTTCACTTTTATTCTACAATATAGAAAATGGTAAGAATAAAGAAAAACCCTTGAATGAGTAGGTCTGTCCAAACTTTTGACTGGTACTGTATATGTGCAAATGGTAGCCCTTGAAAAGTAAGTATCTTTTTTTTTTGGTAATCAGCTCCTGTTTACATAAACAAAGCAATTAACTTGGAGTGTATCATTGTTTCCCAGCAGCTACTCTCAGGCTGCCTGACTTGTTTGAGCAGCCTAACTCTGCCAATATGCTTTTCTCCTCATCTATATTTTAGTGTACAGAGAAAGCAATAAGCTCAATGAATGAATTATAGGGACTTGTTTTTGGTTTGTAGGCTACCATTGTTGAACCAGAGAGGGAGAGTCATTGTGCTTGATACTGTATGTCACTGTGCCCTGAAAAAGTGGGCTGCTTGAAAAGTCTAAATCTTCTGTCCTATTTTTATTTTTTAGCCCTCTCTCTCTCTTTCTCTCCCTCTCTGTCTCTCTCTTTCTCTCCCTCTCTGTCTCTCTCTTTCTCTCCCTCTCTGTCTCTCTCTTTCTCTCCCTCTCTGTCTCTCCCTCTCTGTCTCTCTCTTTCTCTCCCTCTCTCTCTTTCTCTCCCTCTCTGTCTCTCTCTTTCTCTCCCTCTCTGTCTCTCTCTCTCCTTCTCTCTACATGAAACATCTACTATAAGTAGCCCACTATATTTTGGTTCCTTTATCTAACAATACTCTGCTATTCAAGACCTACACATCTCTCCTTCTCTGTTGCTCTCATAGAAATGACATCCGATGATCCATTTCTTCACAGGTACTATACATGAAGAAACCTAAAAATTCCCCAGGCATTAGTCATAATGCCTTATAATAACTAGACAGATCTGGAGGCAATACAGTTATAACAGTCCTCAAGACTTGGGGTGCTTCCAAAATGGCACGCTATTCCCTATATAGGGCACTGTTTGACCAGAGACCTATCAATCCCGGTCAAAAGTAGTGCACTATATAGGGAATAGGGTGCCATTTGGGACACACACATTTTCAGACACCCGTTTTAGATGTCTTCCAGTCATATGTGGAGGAAATAATGTAAAATGCCCTATAAAAACTAGCCAGTTCTGAAGGCCATACAGTTATCAGACTTGTAGAGCAGTAGACACCCGTTTTAGCCGTCTCCCACAGCTGCGACCTTCCTAATGAGGGTTGGAGGGGAGTGCTGCTGCTGTTTAGTCCATCTCTCTGTCTCTCTCTCTCCCCCCTCTCTCTAGTCATCATTAAATATTATCTTACTTCCCCCTCCAGCCTGCGTGCCTTACATTTTAAGCTGTTCCCGTGTCATTTACACTGGCACACAACCAGTAATGATGTCAGGAAACTGCAAGGTACGAGCTGACAAATAGTATTTTTTTGACTCATCCTATAGGGAGATAAATATGAGTGGAAAATGGATGTGATAGATGCATCTATGACATCCATTCGCATCTATCACATCCCCTGGGACCTGGGGACCTATACAGTCATAAGTAGCATGTTTATGGATAATTTGGTCCCACTTCATGAAACAGGAAGGGAAACGTAATCAAGACGTGATCAGCTGCCTAGTTTTCCCTAGTCTTTCTGTCTCTTTAATCCTAATCACTTTTTGCTCTCATCAAACCCTCATCAAGTCTCGTCACGTTTGACATTACACACTTGAATACATCCTCAGAACAGGAAAAGGATTTTTAGAGAAGTTCAGACTGTAAACATTAGATGAGTTCTACAGTACATCGTGGAACAAAGCAGTAGAATAGAGAATTATGGAGATTGAGCAACAGTAAAACAGTGCTCTAGTGCTCTCTAAAGGCCATTCTGGAACAGGGCATGACTTCTCTTACTTTACATACTGTATGCTTTCTATACACATTGCTTACATTGCCTGCTGCTGTATGACCTGGAATCAACACTGAATAGTGATGAAATGGAGTGATATTCAGTTTAGTTTCCAGGTTAACTGCTGACTGAAGTTGACTGAAGTTCAGTGATGTCGTGCTAGAGAAGGATCTCCTGCTAGAAGAGACCCACAATGACAGTGATGTAACAGACTTTTAGGGCACAGCCAGGCAGCAGATAGCTTGTTTACCCTGGAGGATCATATGTTTGACTGCACCACGGAGATGAACCTATTGAAACATTGATGCCTGTGTTCCATTGAGGTATTCCACAAGCATGGTTTAAGCCTCTCAACCTGCCTAAGTTTCTTCTCTGTGGCTACTTCACTTTTAAGAACAAGAGAAAGGAACTAACTCTTTCTGTGTTGTTAAGTGGAAGTGTTTCACAGCTACTTACCCATATTTTATGGGGAAGGTGAAACAAACGGACTATTCTGAGAATAAATCCTTCTCTGTAGGTCTCACAGTATGCATGGCTCTGGATCGGAAATGCACCAAAATGTGAATACCGGTACGAATGTAAATATTAAAGCATGTAAATGCAGGTCACAGTGTTAAATAGCTACTGAGGTGAGTCATGTCAACAACTTCTCCATCTGACGAGGAGAGCCAGGGTTGGAGGAGCGGGAGCTGTATGTGTGTGTGTGTGTGTGTGTGTGTGTGTGTGTGTGTGTGTGTGTGTGTGTGTGTGTGTGTGTGTGTGTGTGTGTGTGTGTGTGTGTGCTGTCTGAAGCAGACAGAACCCTCCCCCACTCCTTCTCCTCATCCTCCAGTGCCATTTACAAGCCTGTCCTATTCTGAGCTACGATTACACACCTGCCTCTTCACTGATTATGGAGAAACGTGGGTTGGCAGGACATAGCACAGAACATAGCCCAGCTGGGTACAATTTAGCAGCACAACATACACACACGTATGCAACCACTCTACCTTGTCATCGTCTTTTCACTGCTGTGCTCCCCTATGCCTCCCCAGAGGAATCATTAGTGTTTTGTTATTGGTAAATATTGTAGATTTTGTCACCTGATTGCATTTCCCTGCTAGCTCTCAAAATCCCCTGAAGGTGGACACTATGCATGATAATAAGTTGGGTTGTACAGTACATCACAGGTGGCTGGTGGTACCTTAATTATGGAGGACAGGCTCATCGTAATTGCTTGAACGAAATGAATGGGATGGTATCAAACACATCAAACACGTGGTTTCCATGAGTTTGATACCAATTAATTTACTCCATCCAAGACATTTATGAGCCGTCCTCCTCTCACTAGCCTCCTGTGCAGTACATGTCCAGTATGTATGTACTGTACACATGTACAGTATGTAATGTACACATTCCTACTGTATATAGTTACTATTCCACTACAGCAGATGGCGCTAAAAATCCTGTAGCTTGTTCCCGCTTCACCGTTACGTGACCGGATATGCGATTTTGAAAACATTGGTGGGATGTGCAGGCTAATACAATGAAGCTCCTAATAACTCCTAATTTATGCACTTGTTGTTATTTTCTTACAATTGATGATATGCGGGTATACCGAAAGCAGTTTTAGTTAGCAAACAAGTTAAATGTATTTTCTTTACCGACTCGTTCTTGCAGAATACTTCCATGTTGTATAGCTAGCAAGCTAGATAGCATTCAAGCTATATTGTCTGACTGACCAACATTATTACTGACAACAACTCACAGTACACGGAGGGAGATGGCTGGTCAACTACTTGAGTTTGAGACGGAGATGTTCCTGGGTTTGTTTGGCTCGGACGGACTGCTGGTGACTGCGGAGGGCATGGGGATAGACCGCATCCTGCTGCAGTTCATGCGGGTGTACTCGGAGGAGGGGAGTCTGGTGCTGCTGCTGAACACTACCACGCCCGAGCAGGTGGGTGAATAATAGCGGTGCTAGGGGAACGAATGGTCAGGGGCCCAGTTCAGGAGGGGGCAACGTTACACAAAGATCATAGGCAGCTACTTGTCATCTGCTTGACTTTCAAGCTTGCACCAGGAGGGCTTCAGCTATGATGGAACCCCCTTGGTTGCAGATCTTGCATGAATCGAACTATAGGTGATGTTTGTATAACGTTACATGTCTTTCTATGTAGAAAGTTTGTAACAGTAACCAATAACCCATGTTCCTATTTGTGCTTCTATTTCCTCTGCTAGGAGTTCTTCACAGAGCAGCTGCGAGCTGAGGGAGTGAGCCACCTGCCCCAGACAGTGACCAGTGATGTCCAGAGTACAGAGCGCTACGAAGTTTATACACAGGGAGGGGTCCTGTTCGTCACCAGCCGTATCCTAGTGGTGGACTTCCTCACTGACAGGATACCTGCACACCTCATCTCGGGTCAGTATATAGTGTAGACAAAACTAGAGTTTTGACATACCAGTTATGTTATATTAGTATGGATAATGGTACCAAATGGTCCTGGATACAAATCAGACTGGGATGTGTGAAAACAATGCCCTAAGATGTAGTTGCTCAAAAGGACACTCATATTGCTCTCTCTGTCTAAGCACTATCCTTTGTTTGTTTGTGCTGCTTCACTTTATTTATTTACCTTGTTTACATCGACCCACAACTTTCTCTGTTTTCCCCAGGTATACTGGTGTACCGGGCTCATAAGATAATTGAGTCTTGCCAGGAGGCCTTCATCTTGAGACTGTTCAGACAGAAGAATAAGACAGGCTTCATCAAGGCCTTCACAGACAAGGCCACCTCCTTCTCCTCAGGCTTCTGTCAGGTGGAGAGAGTCATGAGGAACCTCTTTGTCAAGAAACTTTTCCTCTGGCCCAGGTGGGTGGGGGAGCCCTTTTTAATTAAATGTTTTACTCCTTTGTGTGGTAACGTCTTGGATTATTGATGATGATGGATAGTTCTCTCTCTCTGCTCCCATCTCTCTCTCTTTTTCTCTCTCTGTCTCCCCGCCTCTTTCAGGTTCCAGGCGTCAGTGAACTCGGTTTTGGACAGACACAAGCCAAACGTGGTGGAGCTGCATGTGTCTTTGACCCCGGCCATGAGGGCCATCCAGAGCTCTGTCCTGGACATCATGAACGCCTGTCTGAAGGAGCTGAAGCGCTACAACCCCACGCTGGAGGCAGAGGACCTCTCCCTGGAGAATACCCTTGGGAATGCCTTCGAAAAGGTCAGACTTGTTAGTTACATAGGAATTAAGCATCAATACCCACTGGAGTAAACTAACTACAACTTCTTGCAGTTCAGCAATAACCATTGTATACATAACACAACTCAATGTGAATGTACATTTAGTGTTCTTTATATTAGCGTTAGTGATATAAAAATACACTGCACACTGCTCGTCTCCAGACTAGAGGTCGACCGATTATGATTTTTCAACGCCGATACCGATTATTGGAGGACCTTTTTTTGGGTCCTCCAATAATATATATATTTGTAATAATGACAATTACAACAATACTGAATGAACACTTTTATTTTAACTTAATATAATACATCAATAAAATCAATTTAGTCTCAAATAAATAATGAAACATGTTCAATTTGGTTTAAATAATGCAAAAACAAACTGTTGGAGAAGAAAGTAAAAGTGCAATATTTGCCATGTAAAAAAGCTAACGTTTAAGTTCCTTGCTCAGAACATGAGAACATATGAAAGCTGGTGGTTCCTTTTAACATGAGTCTTCAATATTCCCAGGTAAGAAGTTTTAGGTTGTAGTTATTATAGGAATTATAGGACTATTTCTCTCTATACCATTTGTATTTCATATACCTTTGACTATTGGATGCTCTTATAGGCACTATAGTATTGCCAGCCTAATCTCGGGAGTTGATAGGCTTGAAGTCATGAACAGCGCAATGCTTGAAGCACAGCGAAGAGCTGCTGGCAAATGCAGGAAAGTGCTGTTTGAATGAATGCTTACGAGCGTGCTGCTGCCTACCACCGCTCAGTCAGATTGCTCTATCAAATCATAGACTTAATTATAATATAATAACACACAGAAATACGAGCCTTAGATCATTAATATGGTCGAATTTCAAAAACAAAACGTTTATTCTTTCAGTGAAATACGGAACCGTTCAGGGTGGCATCCATAAGTCTAAATATTGCTGTTACAATGCACAACCTTCAATGTTATGTCATAATTATGTACAATTCTGGCTCTTCTTGCACAGAATGCAAGAGAATTGACACAATTTCCCTAGTTAAAATAAATTCATGTTAGCATGCAATATTAACTAAATATGCAGGTTTAAAAATATATACTTGTGTATTGATTTTAAGAAAGGCATTGATGTTTATGGTTAGGTACACAGTGCTTTTTTTGCGAATGCGCTTGTTAAATCATCACCCGTTTGGCGAAGTAGGCTGTGATTCGATGATAAATTAACAGGCACCGCATCGATTTTATGCAACGCAGGGCAAGCTAGATAAACAAGTAATATCAACAACCATGTGTAATTAACTAGTGATTATGTTAAGATTGATTGTTTTTTTATATGATAAGTTTAATGCTAGCTAGCAACTTACCTTGGCTCCTTGCTGCACTCGCGTAACAGGTAGTCAGCCTGCCACGCAGTCTCCTCGTGGAGTGCAATGTAATCGTGTCCAAAAATGCCGATTACCGATTGTTATGAAAACTTGAAATCGCCCCTAATTAATCGGCCATTCTGATTAATCGGTCGACCTCTACTCCAGACATTAAATCAAGGCATCCACTGTACTCTATTGACCACTTACAGATTTCCTCTCATATTCCTGTTTGTTGTGCCTGTTTGACCCCCAGACCATCCGTCACTACCTGGACCCTCTGTGGCACCAGCTGGGAGCCAAGACCAAGTCTTTGGTCCAGGACCTGAAGATCTTACGTACCCTGCTGCTCTACCTCACCCAGTACGACTGTGTCACCTTCCTCAACCTCCTCGAGTCACTCCGCTCCAGCCAGAAAAACTTTGGAAGCAACTCTGGTAAGAAGTTGTAAGAACTGTCCTTGGAGAGTGAGAGAATATGAATAGCTAAATGCATTGCTTAGTTTCATTGGAGAGCTATCATATGAAGGTCTCTGTGTTTCCCCTTCCATTATGTTGGTAGCCCTAGATGCTGATTCAAGGAAAAATGTCACTTGCCTGTGGTTCATTTCAACAGGGTGGTTGTTCCTGGACTCCAGCACCTCCATGTTTATTAACGCCAGGAGTCGGGTGTATTGCATTCCTGAGTCCAAGAAGAAACTCAAGGTGGGAGCTGACACAGAAAAACAACAAAGCACTTCAGGTAACTAACTGCTCTCAAAATATACATTCAAGCACAATCTCTGGCTATATTATATGTAATTCTATTTCTTTCAGAGGAAGAGCTTCATGAACATTTCGCTACACCCGCGATAACATCTGCAAAAAATGTGTATGCGAACAATACAATTTTATTTTATGCTTTCTGGAGCTGAAGAAAATTATTTTTGTGTGTCTGCCCCAGAGGTGAAGAGGGTGCTGGTGCTGGAACAGAACCCAAAGTGGGAGGCTCTGACAGAGGTGCTGCAGGAGATAGAGAAGGAGAACAAGAGCTCTGAACTCAAACCAGGTCAGCCACTAGCAGATTACAATATAGATTAAGTATTGTATATGGACACAGAAAGCGTAACATATTCCTACCAAAGCTATGACATGCGTTGGTAAACTGTTCAGTCCTAGGTGGTGAGTCTCACTATTCTTTGTCTGATTCCCCAGGCCACATCTTGATCTGTGCCAGTGATGACAGAACCTGTGCTCAGCTTCATGAGTACATCAGTCGTGGCTCAGACTCCCTACTCAATAGACTCTACGCTCGCACCATTGGCAAAAGAGATGCCCTCTTCGACCCAGACGCACACAAACAACAGGGCCAGGGTTGGTCCAGGAAACAACAGCCTGAGAAAGAGACCAAAGGCAAAAAAGCCAAAGGGAAGGCGGCAACCACGCTGAACTCAAAGAGTAAAAAGAGGCCGTCTCTGACCCTGACTCAAATGGTTGGCAACAGAGAGGGGGATGAGGGAGAAGTGATGGGCAGCAGTGGGGATGAGGGAGGCCTGTTGGAAAAGGAGGAGGAGGAGGAGCTAAAGTTAGACTTGTCGTCTGACGCCTACTACGGTGTTCTGAAAGAGCCATTGACTGTTATCCACCCTCTGAGGGGTTGCACTGACCCCTACAGTCTGACGCGGGTACTGCACGAGGTGGAGCCCAGTTTCGTGGTGCTTTATGACGCCGAGCTCACCTTTGTTCGTCAGCTGGAGATTTACAAAGCCTCCAGACCGGGGAAACCACTGAGGTAATCAAACAAAACCTTTATCCCCTTATTCATTTTACACAGATCTTGTGAATTACATGTTGTTTTTTCCCCAGATGAAGTCACTCATGAAGCATTTCCTCCTCCTCTCAGGGTGTACTTCCTGATCTATGGTGGCTCCACAGAGGAGCAGAGGTACCTGACTGGTCTGGCTAAAGAGAAACAAGCCTTTGAACACCTCATCAGGTAAGACATCTGCTGCATTATATTATGATCATCCTGCAGTTTCCATACCATGTGTTAGTTTGTGAGCTGTGCTGACTGACGGGGTGTCTGTGTGTGTGTGATTGCAGGGAGAAGGCCACTATGGTGGTTCCTGAGGAGAGAGAGGGAAGAGAAGACACCAACCTGGATCTGAGCAGGAGTCAGGAGCCTGCTTACTCTATTACCAACACACGCAAAGCAGGTAAGTGATGTGATGACATTTTATCTGATTCATTACACTGTGGGCGGCTTAGGTCTTACAATCCACATCATCTATCTGAGTCTGATTGGTTGATATAATTTAATGTCATGTCTCTCCAATCAGGGGGCCAGGAGCAGCCCAAGGAGCCTTCCCGTGTGATTGTGGACATGCGTGAGTTCCGCAGTGAGCTCCCGTCCCTCCTCCATCGACGCGGCCTGGACATCGAGCCTGTCACCCTGGAGGTGGGCGATTACATCCTCACTGCCGACACCTGCGTGGAGCGCAAGAGCGTCAGTGACCTGATTGGCTCGCTTCAGAGCGGACGCCTCTACACCCAGTGCCTGTCCATGACGCGGTACTACCGGAAGCCCGTCCTGCTGATCGAGTTCGACTCGGCCAAGCCCTTTTCCCTGGTGGCCCGCACCGACTTCCGCCAGGAGATCTCAGCTAACGACGTCACCTCCAAGCTGACCCTCCTCACCCTGCACTTCCCCCGCCTCAGGATCCTTTGGTGCCCCTCCCCACACGCCACCGCAGAACTTTTCCAGGAGCTGAAGAAAGGTCGACCCGAGCCGGATGCCGCCGCTGCCCAGGCCATCACGGCCGAGTCGGACACGGTGGCAGAGTCAGCTGACCTCTTCAACCCTGGGCCATACGACTTCCTGCTTCGGATGCCAGGGGTTAATGCGAAGAACTACAGGGCTCTGGTTAAACACGCAGATAGCCTGGCACACCTAGCCAAACTAAGCCAGGAAAGGCTAGCACAGATTCTGGGGCATGCTGGCAATGGGAAGTCGCTCTATGAGTTCCTGCATAATACTGTGGACATCCCTGCCCCTGCACAGAAAAGTAAATAGTCATACACTTAAAAGGAACAGAGGCTGACATGTGATATCAGCTATGCTCAGGTTTGACTTTTAGAAAGACTATGGAAGGAACTGTGCCTTGTGTATGGACTGACCTCAATTGTGTTGTCATTGTACGTGTTTGTGAATTTAAAAATGTTGTTTTCCAACTTTGACTTTGTAAATCTTTGAATATGTAAATGGATGTTTTGCTTACATGAGCTGAATTATATTTAGGATCTGCTGTTGGATTTGATACTTGCAGTACTGTAGTAGAAAACTGCTGATACAGAGAAGTCAGTAAGCAGAAAGTGTTTTAAATCGGGTGTGAAGCATCCGGTCTGTGGGTGGTTTCATAAAAACAATAAAATAAATGTGTGGGAGGAACGAAGTCAATATACTTTCAAATTACTAAAACCAAATAGAAACTGGAGCATTCCAGTTTTGACAGCAAGGAAATATAACACATTTTCAGTGCGGCCCTCCGAACCTCATTGATGATCGAATGCGGCCCCGAGGCAAAATTTGTTTGCCACCCGTTTTAAAACAAATGAAGGTTTATTTGTTGCATTTACAGCATACGACAGATATTAAAACTGTCCAGGGAAATGCTTAGTTACAAGCTCTTACTCAACAATGCAGTGTTTAAATGCTAGGTTTTATTATGATGAATGAATTGTCTGATAATGTTGGTAATGATTTTTTTTTATACTGTTTGTCAGAACTAGACTAGGGGTCTATTAAAATATGCAGGTATTGAACATTGGCTCTACATACGTTTGGTCTTATCTCTTGCAAAATAAACTTGCCAGAAAGTGCTTCATGATTTTTAATTCTTTGTTTGCTCAGAGTTATAAGATATATATAGCTGCCAACGATAAACATTTTTTATGTATGGCTTTGGGGTGTGGAATGATTTGCCATCTAAATTGAAGACTCGAGCGCCCCCTGTGTCTTGAATGCAAGTGAGGTAACGCAAAGCTTCCGTTTGACTACTGATTACGTCACCAAATTTATCTGAACATATCAGCAGGAGCCATTTTATTCCGCGAATGAAACTTCCGATTTCCTAAAAAACACAAGACATTCTCCTCGACATCAATTGCAGTGTGTCGTTGAATCGAATGATAAACCTTTTCATACGGCAATGCGAAGGAATTGGGTAAGATATTTGAACTGGGTAGGGCTGTCTTGTTTTTAACGTGCGAGCAGAACTAGCAGCATGGCTAGTAGCAGAGTAGCGTTAGTGAGTGCGGTGGTTGTTGATGCAGTCATGCCATGCAGAATACAGCGAGCTAGTTAGCTACCAGTGCGAGTGGTTAAAGCCACAGTAGACAATGTGTAAACTGATTTAAATTACAAGATGACAATATTGTTCCGTGTCTTTTCTTTCACCCTGAGCCTACCAGTAGCCGCTAGTGAATTGAACTCAATGTTTTTTGTGTATACTGTGTTATCTCTAGACCTCCCAGCAATGCCACCTGTTACAATGTAACGTTAGCAGCTAGCAAGTCAACTCTTTGATATCCTACCCCATTTGCTTCATTATCACGAAGGATATCTGTTAAAGGGCTGCCACATCTTTTGTCAACTGTTAGCACTGGGAATGCTTGACTCTGCACACAGGTAACTCGGCGAGGTCAATTTAGGTCTGTCATAAATGGGTGAGTGAGGATGAGCCAGCCCCTTGGGATATGGCCTTGGGATAACTAGCACCAAAGAGAGACTGGCAGATCAAAGAAGCTAAATATGAAAGTGAGGCTGAGAGTGAAGTGGTTGCTGCCTGCAACACGTCACTGGATGATGACACACACAACACAAACACCTCACCTGACAACAGTCTTGCTTGAAATGGGATAAGGTAGACTTGAGATTTTGCATAGGACTTCGTCAGAGTCACATATGGCTCTGCCTTATGAAGCTAACAGATGGTGAGGAAAACAATAGTGAATTGTTCTGGCATACTAAATTGTGATTATAATCTGTCTTGCCAAACTTTTTACTTCTAACTGATGTTGCCAAGTTTTTAAAGCTTCTCTCCTCATCCTAACAATGTCTTGATTGGTGGTTCATTGGTTGCCAGAGTTAGGTTCTGTTTTTCCTGCACACAAAAAAATCTTATCCAGTTCTAACCTTCACACCAGAGTAACCTGAACCATCCACCCAATTTAAACCTCTTATGATGTCTCAATGAACTGTAACCTTCGGTCTATATATTAATAGATGCCTTCTCCTCTTGGATTTCTGCCTATTTTCTCTGTTTGTTGTGATATGGCCTCATGGGTCACAGATTAGGCTAAGTTTGTTGTGCCTGTCTCTCTCTAGAAGTCAGTAGAGTCACTGTCACGTTCCACGCAATAACTTATTTCCCTCAAGGAGTAGGCGGGACGTGAGTGGTTTTGGTTTTGTATTTACATTTGACATTTGACTTATTTAGCAGATGATCTTATCCAGAGCGACTTATGGCAGTGAGTTGTACTAGTCCCCTGTGGGAGTCGAACCCACAACCCTGGAGTTGCAAGTGCCATGCTCAACCAACTGAGCTACACGGGACCTTTTATCTTGTCTGTATTGATTTTTTTGGGTGGCGGGGGTGAAAGCAGTTGTCTAGCAGGAAATGGTCTGTCTGGCCAGCTGGCTGAGGTGATAGAGCAGACTTTACTTTAGTGAACTCTATGCAGTAAAATACTACTTGAGTAAAAGTCTAAACGTATTTGGATTTAAATATACTTTAAATATAAGTTAAATATTAAGCAAACCAGATGCCTCAATTAAAAAAAAAAAAAAAAGAATGGATGGATAGCCAGGGGCACACTCCAACATAATTTACAATCAAAGCATTTGTGTTTAGTGAGTCCACCAGATCAGAGGCAGTAGGGATGTTCTCTTGATAAATGTGTGAATTGGACCATTTTCCTTGCCTGCCAAGCATTCAAAATGTAATGAGTACTTTTAGGTGTCAGAGAAAATGTATGGTTTAAAAAGTACATTATTTCCTTTAGGAATGTATCGAAGTAAAAGTTGTCAAAAAGACATAGTAAAGATGCCCCAGAAAACAATTTTTACTTAAGTACTTTACACCACTGACTCAGACATGAACCATAATAACATCAGCATTGGCCTTATCTCAAGAAAAAGCAGTAATTTTTGTTGGACCAGACTTGTGGGCTATTTCAGTCTCTGAGAAACCAACTTCAAATTGCTAGGATTGGGATTGAGGGGCAATAAATGTCTACAGCACAAGATACTGTTACTGGGCTGTGACTTGCTGCAAAGGGACTGGTTTTATATCTGACACACACACCAGGAGATTGTGTGTTGAAGTCTGCCGAGAGAGACTAGACCACCCTGACTGAACAGAGAGCAGAATACTGGGTGGGTATTTACCTAAAGACGGTGTGAGGAGGAGTTCCTCCCTGTAGTGAATATGAAGCATGTTACCACTGCAGTAGCCTGGAGTAGCATAACCCCTTTACAGACTGGAGAGGGGCTTGTGTTGTGTATAGATACTTAGCTGACCTATGACCTCTTCTTTGTAATGATGAGGAAGGGGCAGTCCCAGACCCTGTGGGAGAATGTGTTTAGTTCAAGCTGTCTTATTGTTTCTTTGATATTCTGGAACTATGTTATCCCAGGCTGTAGACTGCTGTTATGCAATATTATGATATATTAATTGCAAAGTTATGTTTACTGTTAGGTGTATGTCTCCATCCTGCGTCTGTATGCCCATAGTTGGTGATATGGACCTTGTATCGTTACTTTAAGACTGCTGGGTCACCACATACTGGATCAGTAGGATACTACTAGGCAGGAGCAGAAGGTAATCGATCTGTCATACACACCCTCGTGCATTATCATGCACAGCACACTTAGACCCTTGTAGACTTTGCACCCAACAACCTTCAGTTTTATGAAAGCGCAAAACAACAGTATTTTAAAGCTGAATTGTAAACACCAGCACATTTACATACACCTATAATCTCCAAAGCCATCTACCATTAGGCCTAGCTGGGCACCACCTTGTACATTCTGTGGGTTTCCCTTTGATGAACACATGGTACTCGTTGCTAATGCCTATAGCAGGACAGCGCAGTTGGGTAGGAGCACGGTTGATATTTACCACACATTGTCTAGTCATGCATGATGTTTGCTTTCCCTCTGAGGGGACCAGGTACTTCCCTCTGTTTGAATGTAAACAAACCTGTTGACCTCAATCTTCAGTGGTCAGTCAGCAACTGTGCTCCTGGAGAGCAACACGTTTTGTGCATGCTCACTGTTTTGTTCCAGCCCAACAATAAAAACTCCTCCTGATTCAACGATCACCAATACCTTGATGAGTTGAATCAGGTGTTTTAACATGACGTGCACACACACACTATCTGTTCAGGGTGCATTGATTGTGGCCATTGGTAGCCCAGGACCTGAGGAGAGTGCACTAGATCCTCTGTAGCTTCGAAACTGAGTTCTGAGGTGTTTTATATCTTGTTTGAACTGGTTGGTGCTACTGTCACAGTTTGCCTTTCAGTAAAGAGCCCCTCATGTAGGTGAGAGCTTGTCCAGCTACTGTGTCTCCTTTCTATCTTTCAATTTCAATTTAAGGGACTTTGTTGGCATGGGAAACATATGTTTACATTGCAAAAGCAAGTGAAATAGATAATAAACAACAAACATTAATAGTAAACATTACACTCAAACTCTGGCTCGCTGGCTTCCTGGCTCTGACTCTCAATTCAATTTCAATGTAAGTCCTTTATTGGCATGGGAAACATATGTTGTCATTGCCAAAGCAAGTGAAGGAGATGATAAACAAAAGTGAAATAAACAATAAAAATTATCAGTAAACATTACGCTCACAAAGCTCTCTGGCTCTCTCTCTCCCCCCTCCTCCAGAACACCCCTTCATCCCATCGCCACAAAGACCGCAGCATGCTGTTGCTATAGCAACCGTCACTTGCCGCTGCAGTCCCGGTGTTCCTTTGCAATACCTCTGTTTTTGTCTCTGGTAGCCTGTATGCTTTGGTACTTTGGCGACTAGTATTTTTTGACCCCCCCCCCGCTTTGGGCTGAGTGTGTCAATGTCTAGTTTATACATGCAGAATTACTGTTACCTCAATTAGTCACGAAATCCCTAGTTTGAAAGCGTCTGTTTTCAGTAAGCTGTACTGTGTCATTTTTTTTCTTCTACATTTCCCCCCACATGGGCCAGCACCCTAGCAATTCAAGTTCCAGCCAATCAGATTCAGCCCCTCGCCATTTGAGTGACCGCTAGCAAGAATCACATACAGCAGAGCAAGAGTGCAATGACGTGGTGCACATAGCTGTACCAGAGAATCCCTTTGTCCTTTTTACTTGTGAGTTCCAAATATCTCTTAACGGTCTCCCCAGCGTGAGTTTTCTTATGCGCGTGATGTCAGAATTTACTCACTGTTCGTAAATGTGTTTGTTACGCAACAGGACAAATGCCGTCAAACCAAGACACGCTGCCTGCTAATTATCAATAGGGTGTGTTTCAACTTGTCAATTTTACATGATTTTCTAACAACAGTTTGAAATGAGGTATGTTCCGCCTCATTAATTCACAGAACAGTGGTTCCAAAACTTTTTATAATCCCGTACCCCTTCAAACATTCAACCTCCAGCTGCGTACCCCCTCTAGCACCAGGGTCACTGCACTCACAAATTTTGTTTTTTTGCTATAATTATAAGCCTACCACACACTATACAGTACATTTATTAAACATAAGAATGAGTGTAAGTTTTTGTCACAACCCGGCTTGTGGGAAGTGATAAAGAGCTCTTATAGGACCAGGGCACAAATAATAATATTATAATAATCTTGCTCTTTATTTAACCATCTTACATATAAAACCTTATTTGTTCATTGAAAATTGTGAATAGCTCACCACAGGTTAATTTGAAGGGTGTGCTTGAAAGGATGCACATAACTCTGCAATGTTGTATTGGAGAGTCTGTCTTCAATCATTTTCCACACAGTCTGTGCCTGTATTTAGTTTTCATGCTAGTGAGGGCCGAGAATCCACTCTCACATAGGTACATGGTTGCAAAGGGCATCAGTGTCTTAGCGCGATTTGCCAAGGAAGGACACGCTCAGCGCAGCCCAGAACAGAATTCTGGCAGTGGCTTCTGATTTTAAATTCAATTTTCACAGAACAGCTTGTTGCAATTTCGACGAGGCTCTCTTGTTCAGATATCGGTAAGTGAACTGGAGGTAGGGCATAAAGGGATAACGAATCCAGTTGTTTGTGTCATCCGTTTCGGGAAAGTAATTGCGTACCCAACTCACTCAATCTCACATTTGACATTGTCAGAAAAAAAATCATAGAATGATTCATAGAATGAATAGCTGTGTGTTGTCCTTGTTAATGCAGACGGAGAAGAGCTCCAACTTAATCATAGCCTCAATTTTGTCCCGCACATTGAATATAGTTGCGGAGTGTCCCTGTAATCCTAGCTTCAGATCATTCAGGCGCGAAAAAACATCACCCAGATAGGCCAGTCGTGTGAGAAACTCATCATGCAAGCGGTCAGACAAGTGAAACTTATGATCAGTAAAGAACTTTAAGCTCATCTCTCAATTTAAAAAGACGTGTTAATACTTTGCCCCTTGATAACCAGCGCACTTCTGTATGTTGTAAAAGCGTTACATGGTCGCTGACCATATCATTGCATAGTGCAGAAAATACACAAGAGTTCAGGTGCCTTGCTTTAACAAAGTTAACCATTTTCAATGTAGTGTCCAAAATGTCTTTCAAGCTGTCAGGCATTCCTTTGGCAGCAAGAGCCTCTCGGTGGATGCTGCAGTGTACCCAAGTGGCGTCGGGAGCAACTGCTTGCATGCGCGTTACCACTCCACTATGTCTCCCTGTCATGGCTTTTGCACCATCAGTACAGATACCATCACATCTTGACCACCAAAGTCCATTTGATGTCACAAAGCTGTCCAGTACTTTAAAAATATCCTCATCTGGTTTGCAGAAGAGGATGTCTTCCTTAATTGACCCCCCCATAAACGTAACGGACATATACCAGGAGCTGTGCCAGGCCTGCCACATCTGACTCATCCAGCTGTAATGCATAGATTCACTGCCTTGTATGCGAAACAGGAATCTAATGCCATGTCACTGATGCGTTGTGAAACAGAGTTTGTTGAAGGCATTGTCTGTATAGTTTTTTGGGCCTTTTCCCCCCAGCATTGTCCCAGCCATATCCACGGCAGCAGGAAGAATTAAGTCCTCCACAATGGTATGGGGCTTGCCTGTCCTAACCACTCGGTAACTCACCATATAAGACGCTTCTAGACCCTTCTTATTAATGGTATCTGTTGCTTTTATACATGTCATACTACTCAAAAGTAGTCTTAATTCTCGCTCAAAAAACTCCTGTGGCTTATTTCAAATTGGCATGTTTTGTTTCTAAATGTGTGTGCAAGAGTGAAGGTTTCATTGAGTTGTGAGAGAGTACTTTTGCACTGTGGCTGAGGAAAGGCACTACTCCCAATATAAGTGAACCCCAAATCAATGTGGTTCTCATCATATTTGCTCTTCTTCGATGGTCCAACGTCCCTGTCTTTTCGATGCTTTCCCGGGTAAGGGGGCAGTAGCTCTTCGGCTGCATCAGATTCACAACTGTCAGTGTCCATGCTAGCTGGGCTAAAAACAAATGTAGAATTACTGATGTTAGCATTGGATGTGCTCGTGGAAGCAGAACAACTTGTGTCGTCGACAGGTGCAGGTGTAGCAGAGCTGGTATGTGTCTCTATGGACACGGGCCTTTTAAATAAAAAAATTAGAACCATTTATCAATTTTGAGCAAATGGAATGAGCAGCAGCTACGTTTGGCTACATACGGACCGTTAGTGAAATTCCCGCGAGAGAGTAACGGTTAATGTGATCGGATGTAAATTATTTGACTAGGCTACCAGTATTTGACATTGTGTTATTTCGCTGAACACTAGACAGTTTAGTTTTACAAGGAACTGATTTCACACAAGGAACTGATTTCATAACCTTCATACATTTTTCTAATAGTTCTGTAAAACAATGCTAATGCTAATGGCATCAAATAAGTATTAGCTTTTGTTGTATTCTTTGAAAATGTCCTGGTCGTATCATGACCATTGCATTGACCTGTGTATTAATTTGGCCTGCATATCTCTGCCCTGCCTGCTTGTGGAGCTGTTCAGTTATGTTACTTGTAATATTGTTTTATTTATATATCCTCCTTTCTATAGCTCAATGGGTGGCATGTCTGGTGAGTATGCAGGCCATGGAAGAACTGGGACATTTACAGCTTCCTGGAATTGTATACAGATCCTTGCGACATGGAGCCGTGCATTATCATGCTGAAACATGAGCTGATGGCAGGTGATTGGCACGACAATGGGCCCCCTGTTATCTCTGTGCGTTCAAATTGCCATCAAAAAAATGCAATTGTGTTCGTTGTCTGTAACTTATGCCGGCTCTCTGTTCACAACATTGACATCAGTAAAACATTCGCTCACATGACGCCAAACACGCTGTCTGCCGTCTGCCTGGTACATTTGAAACTGGGATTCATCCGTGAAGAGCACACTTCTCCAGCATGCCAGTGGCTATCGAAGGTGAGCATTTGCCCACTGAAGTCGGTTAGGACGCCGAACTGTAGTCAGGTCCTAGTGAGGACGACGAGCACGCAGATGAATTTCCCTGAGATGGTTTCTCACAGTCTGTGCAGAAATTCTTCGGTTTTGCAAACCCATAGTTTCATCAGCTGTCAGTGTGGCTGGTCTCAGATGATCCTGTAGGTGGAGGTCCTGGGTTGGAGTGGTTACATGTGGTCTGTGAAGCTGGTTGGACATACTGCCAAATTCTCTAAATTGATGGAGGTGGCTTATGGTAGAGAAATGAATATTCATTTGTCTGTCAACAGCTCTGGTGGACATTCCTGCAGTCAGCATACCAATTGCACACTCCCTCAACTTGAGACATCTGTGGTGTTGTGTGATGTGCATTTTAGTGGCCTTTTATTGTCCCCAGCACAAGGTGCACCTGTGTAATGATCATGCTGTTTAACCAGCTTCTTGATATGCCACACCTGTCAGGTGGATGGATTATCTTGGCAAAGGAGAAATGCTCACCAACACAACATTTAAGAGAAATACGCTTTTGTGCGTATGGAACATTTCTGTGATCTTTTTATTTCAGCTCATGAAACATGGGACCAACACTTTACATGTTGTGTCTATTTTTGTTCGTAATTTTTTGAAGGTTGTACTGATTATGATGAGCTAATGCTAAGCCATTTGCTCTTTGTGTGGAGCCATGTTTGTTGACATCATTCAATGCATTCTGTGTGTCACGTAAATGTCTCAGACAAACAATGTTTATAGCAAAACGAGGAGAAGGGATGGTTCACTCGTCTTTCAAGTAAACTTCCGTAAGTGAATGATGGTAGATGACGCACTCCCTTCAACATGCATACTGCAAACAGACCCAACATATCTTGTCACCTCATGTTTGGTTGACGCAGAAAAACGAACATGGCGGCACGCACAAACTACCCACTGTGGGATTACTTTTGACTTTTAGAAAGTATTTTACTGAGTTATTTCAATCACTGGTTAGCTCACCCGTGATGTGATGAATTGTAAGTAGTAATTGATATTTAGCTAATTCATATTATGGTTTCTATCAGCTGATAGTTGGCTATATATGACCGCTAGTGTTAGCTCACTCTTTACTCAGTTAGCATTAGCACTATTGTAGCCTACGTTTTCAGATTTGGATGAGAATTGTGTTATGCTACTTCTGTGACTCTCTGAACATTGCATCCATAATAAACTGCTCACATTGAGGACCTAACATTGTAAAGACTGTTTGTGAAAAAAGTGTGGCTAGCTCAAATGCTGACTGTTGCGTCAATTGTAACTACACGTTCTAATCACACCGGTTTGAGTCTACGCTGCAGGGACCACTGTGTTCATATGCGTTAATGATTTTCTGATCTGATACAAATCTTACAAAGGTTGGTGGTCAAGGTCTTCAACATTCAAATTTGCACAAAATGCTTTCTTAGTTCTGATAGAGCATTAATTGTAGTTTGTAGCAGAATGTAATTTTAAATAGTCTCTGTCTTCTGTTCCCAGGTCTGTCTCCATGGCTTAGTGTGCTGTAGCAGCTGGACCCAGGCAGAAGTCTCTCTTCTCCTTCACCCCTTCTTCCAGCGGTGGTAAGGAATGGCATTATGAGATAACGTTTCCATACCGAATGGTACTAAAAAAACAATTAAGACTCCTATTAGGCTATATAAACACATTTTGGCCAACATTCAGTTGTCTAGCAATAGTAACAGGTAGACCTTTTACTAATAAAATTAACAATCCAAGGTAGAAAAGGTATCTACACCATTCAAACAGAAAGATTAGGCTACATCAACCTACATTTTTTATTTTTTTTATTTGATCTTTATTTAACTAGGCAAGTCAGTTGAGAACAAATTCTTATTTTCAATGACTGCCTAGGAACAGTGTCTACGCTGTTGGTTCCAATAATATTAGGCCTAAGTCTGATATTAAGGGCCAACTACTTAAATCTGGAAGAAATGGGAGTTCAGGTAAAATTTAGGAGCTGAATCTGAGACTCAACAGCCTCTTTTGAAATGTCCTCTTTTAGAAACTCAGAACCAGCTGTGGCGGGCTGCACTCCCCTCACTAGGGCACAACACTGGAACTTTCAGAATCACTCATGTTGTGTAGAACAGACCAGGGCTGTTGCAGTGACCATATTACCGCCACGCCAGCAGTCATGACAACAGTAAAATTCCACATGACCGTTGAGTTACGGTAATTTCTTATACACTCTGGACATGCGTTGATAGTAGCCAACTTGCTAACGACCATCAGGTCGCTAATGGCCTGGTACTCAGGGCTCTATTGTCCCTCTAACCACTCTGACATCAATGTAAATGCAATGAAAAATCACGTCAAACATTTAACTGCAAACCAATATCAGGCTTTTAACACTCGCCTCACTGTGATTGATCAATTTGAAGAAGTTCAACAACATATTTATTTTTATTTCACCTTTGTTTAACCAGGTAGGCCAGTTGAGAACAACTTCTCATTTACAACTGCGACCTGGCCAAGATAAAGCAAAGAAGTGCGACAAAAACAACAACAGAGTTACACATAAACAAACGTACAGTCAATAACACAATAGAAAAACCTATGTACAGTGTGTGCAAATGTAGAAGAGTAGGGAGGTAAGGCAATGTGGTCGTTGTGGATGTTGTTTCAAATCCTAACAACGAAATGGACCCTGCTTTCTAAGGTGACGATTAATTCAAAACACCCAGACACATAAGCTCAAATACACATAGTCCTATACAGTGCAGACTCCAGCCACCCTAGTCATAGACTGTTCTCTCTGCTACCACACGGCAAGCGGTACCGGCGCGCCAAGTCTAGGTCCAAGAGGCTTCTCAACAGCTTCTACCACCAAGCCATAAGACTCCTGAACATCTACTCAAATGTCTACCCAGACTATTCACATTGTCCTCCCCTCTCCACACCACTGCCACTCTCTGTTGTCATCTATGCATAGTCACTTTAATTAACTCTACCTACATGTACATACGACCTCAACTAATCGGTGCACACTGACTCTGTACCGGCACCCCCCTGTATATATTTTTACTGCTGCATATTTTTTTTTTTATGTTTTAGGGGCTCGTAAGTAAGCATTTCACTGTAAGGTCTACACCTGTTGTATTCGGTGCATGTGACTAATACAATTTGATTAGCATTTGGAAAGTATTCAGACCCTTTGACTTTTCCACATTTTGTTGTGTAACAACCTTATTCTAAAATTGATTAAATGAATTTTCCTCGTCAATCTACAAACACTACCTCATAATGACAAAGCAAAAAAAGGTTTTTAGAAATGTTTGCAAATTTATTACAAATTAGAAACAGATACCTGAAGGGGTCCTAAAATTCTAAATCCAATAGCTAAATGAACAATGGTATGACCATCTAAAACAATTGTCTTTTGCATGACTGACCGGCTGACAAAGTCATGACTGCTACAACCCTAGAACACACACAACTTAGTAAGGGATCATGTCGTGGCGTTAGGGATCATGTCAGCTCTATTCATTAAATCTCTAATGGGTTTTCTGCTACGTTCAGAACCTTGCATCCTCTTCAGCGCAACCCTAATATCACAGTCGGTCTCCAGCCCATCTTTCCTCCACCAGACAGACTGACTTTATTGTTCTAACCTGGGCCCAGTCTCCAGTGACATAATACGTTGAATACCCAGAGCCTCAAGATAAAGTAACATTTCATTTCAACTGTTTTTTAACTGGCTCATGTGGTGGGCTCGACTACCTCTGTTTGGCTGAGGAGAGGTGGAAGGCAAGTGCTGACTGACCAGATTATATAAATTTCCTGCCTCTTGAAATGTGAATATTTGTGTGTTTAGATGTACTTGTGGGGACACTTTGGTCAGTACATATGATCTGAAATAAAGACTGCTGTAGATTGACATTCATGTAAACCAATGCATAAGGCATAGTGTGGTTGATAGCTGCTTGGTTACTCATCGATGTCTGTAGTTTCTAGTGTCCCCACTGTCACCAGTTTTTCTTCTTGGAAAAGAAAACATAACCGTAGATACTGATTAATGGATATTTGTCTCTTGAGGCACACTAAAGTCAGACATGGCAGAACAGTGGTTGTGTCTTCTGTATCTGTACACACTGACTCTTGTATTTGTGTGTGTGGGTGATACTGCTGGGTCTCTTAGCAACAGTGGCCATTTTAGGAGTGGCTGCGCTCAAATCACTGTCTTCTGGACCATGTAAGATAATGTTTATTATCCAACAGATGTAACAATTAAGTTATTTGATTATTGAAACGATTGGACTACAGCAACGGAATGGCAACAGTAATGAACGAAGAGAGGGATGTTTCTATGTAGAGAATCAACAATCCTCAAGGGATTCACAGAAAATCCCTGATATGGTCTCAAGTATTGTATTCTGAAGTTGGTTACAGATTATTATTTTTTTTTTTATGTGGTTGTGAACAAAAGTTATGACGTGTGTGTAGACGTTTTTAAAATCTTTGTCCTTTAAGTTGGTACATTGGTTGGAATGTTGGTGCTGTTTCTGAGTCCAGAGGCGAAGCAAAGTAAGAACGTAGCTGCATGGTGCCATGCCAATACCAACATGTCAGGATTGTGCCCTTTAGCCCTACATGGATGTGGTTTGAATGGCTGAATGGAGCTGATGGTGGGACCGGAACCATCATCATAAACCGGTTATTAGGAACTATAGTTGCCAAACTGTTTGTTTTGCTCCCTTAACACTAGAACCGCCTGGCCTTACAGCCTATAAGTACCCGCTAGAGAACGTTGCTGGGCGTCCCATTTAGCATATGCATCAGATCAGTGGTGTAAAGTACTTCAGTAAAAATACTATAAAGTACTACATAAGTAGTTTTTTGGGGTATCTGTACTTTACTATTTTATATTTTTGACAACTTTTACTTCATTACATTCATTACTCCATACATTTTCCCGGACACCCAACAGTACTTGTAACATTTGTAATGCTTAGCAGGACAGGAAAATGGTCCAATTCATGCACTTATCAAGAGAACATCCCTGGTCATCCCTACTGCCTCTGATCTGGCGGACTCGCTAAACACACGTTTTGTTTGTAAATTATGTCTGAGTGTTGTAGTGTGCCCCTGGCTATCCTAAATAAAAAAACAAAGTTATGCCCTCAAGTTTGCTTAATTTAAGGAATTTGAAATTATTTATACTTTTACTTTAAAACCTCTTAAGGATCGTACCCCCCTTTTATCATTTCACCTAAAATTACATACCCAAACCTAACTGCCTGTAACTTGGGACCTGAAGCAAGGATATGCATATTGTTGATACCATTTGAAAGGAAACACTTTGAAGTTTGTGGAAATGTGAAATTAATGTAGGAGAATATAACACATTAAATCTGGTAAAAGATAATACAAAGAAAAAAACATGACTTTTCTATTTATTTTTTGTTCCTTCTTTGAAATGCAAAAGTATGGCCATTATATGACTTAGGAGTCTAGCCACAATTTATATTTTGGCCAATAGATGGCAGCAGTGTGTATGTGTGTGCAACGGTTTAGACTGATCCAATGAACCATTGCATTACTGTTCAAAATGTTGTATCAAGTCTGCCCAAATGTGCCTAATTTGGTTTATTTATACATTTTCAAGTACATAACTGTGCACTCTCCTCAAACAATAGCATGGCATTCTTTCACTGTAATACCTACTGTAAATTGGACAGTGCAGTTAAATTAGCAAGAATATCAGCTTTCTGCCCATATAATACATGTCTATGTCCTGGAAAGTTTGCTGTTACAACTGTCATGCTAATCACATTAGCACACTTTAGCTCAACTGTCCCGTTATAGGGACACTGATCCTGTATATTTGAGCAGTTACATTTAATTTTGATTCTTAATTATATTTAAAACCAAATACTTTTACTCGAGTAGTATTTTACTGGGTGACTTTTACTTGAGTCATTACTCAAGTATAACAATTGGGTACTTTTCCCACCACTGCATCAGATGCATATCAACCCGCAAGGTGTGCAAACATAAGCACCAACGTGCATAAACTATTAGAAATAATTAATTGCATGAAGAAATATTTGTGCAAATATATATATATATATATATATATATATAATTAAATGACAATAGTTTTGTTTAGGTAGTCATGGATATGTTTTGTATAATTCTACAAAGGGCTCCCGAGTGGTGCTGCGGTCTAAGGCACTGCATCTCAGTGCTAGAGGTGGCACTGCAGACCCTGGTTCGATCCCGGGCTGTATCACAACCGGCCGTGATGGAGAGTCCCATAGGGTGGCGCACAATTTGGCCCAGCGTCGTCCGAGTTAGGGGAGCCCCGGGGTAGGCTATCATTGTAAATATGAATTTGTTCTTAACTGACTTGCCTAGTTAACTACATTATTTTTAAAGTCCTAGAAAAAATGTGTTTTCATTGGCCTTGTTTCGTGTGCACCTGCCGCAGGTGTCTCATCTCTGAAGCTGTTGTGTGCCATGGTCTCTCAGAATTGTCCACCCCATACCTATCAGACAAAAAAGACCACATCCATGCTCTTTCTGCCGAATGCCCGGCAGACATACAAAAGTGCAATAAATGCTTTGAGTTCATCCCACGTACTGTTTCCTTTTCTGTGCCCATGAGCAACAGTACAGTCTCTGATGTGCTGCAACATCTGAATGTCACAAACTCGTCACTCTTTTCTACCCAAATTGTGCCATCCCTCCCAGACTCCTGTCTCTCCTTGGCATTTGGGATCACCGTCTCCGTTGGCTCTGTTCTGGTTTCTCTGCGGCGAGGCTCGAAGTCAACATCAGAGTCCGATAAAGACTCTTCATCAGCAAAGTCGATTTCAAGCTCAATCGCCAATCCAACTCCAACTCTGCTATTTTCTGCAGCATTTACAATACTGTCATTGCGTCCATTAGTTTTGGTTCGGCTTGCCATTGTGAACTACACACATTGTATGTTGTACTCAGTGTCTGATTTGCCTCTGCAAGGGGAAATTATATACCATTTCCAGCCTTTCAGAATAAAATAATTAGACCGCCCACAATTCTTCATTACACTATTGTTCTAAATTCAATCATCCTATTCACTCTCATCATTCAGATCAATCAATCATCCTCCTCATCCTTCAGTTCATTGAAGTAACATGCACCATTGCGTTTCTATCGCCTGTTCAGCCATTGACGACAGAATAGCATATTTACATTTTAAGTTTGTTACTAGTGTTTGCGTAGTCGCCAGATCAATGCTGCTGCGCGAGTGGTCATGTGCTGAATGCATGGATTTTCTTGGAAAAAGTGACATTTGGAAATCGAGCTGCACTCTTTTAATTTTGAGCTCTTTCTGATACTATATAGAAATCAAAATGTTTTACCTGCATGTGACTCGGAAGGAGGATTTCATGAAGTTATGCTCCTTTCTCTGCATCTCTCAATTACAAGATGCACCCATCTATTCATGTACAATTTTATAACAGATAGGCCTAATATAGTCACTCATCAGATTGTCAATTTAATCTTGTCTATGGGCTAACTCTTGTGTGAAAATGTGTAATTTCGATGAGCCGGCTGTGCAGGCTGGCATCGTTTTCTTTCCGCTCATCAACTTGTTAAAGGATATGTTTTGCATTATTCTAAAGGCCTACTGCAACACAGCATGTGTTAGTTTCCCTTACAATACATTTGATTAGTAATATTTATAGTTAATATAACTGTTCCATAACAGCTTCTTTTTACAAAGTAAAACATAAGAGAATGGTATCAACCCGCAAGGTGCGTGGACAAATGATTTGCTGAGGAATAGGCATACACAAACTCCTCATTACACTATTGTCTTTCTAAATGAAATCAACCTCTACCCTCATCATTCAGTTAGGCCAAATTGAAATTTAATTGTGAATTAAAGTGCACAATTATCATCCATTCATCCGTTTGTCATTCAGTGAGGAGAGGGCGAGAGAGAGAGAGACTCATTAGCGCCTGGCTGGGTACCAACATCCTATAGCACATTGTCATGGGGGGTTACGTTGGGAATAGGTGTGAAAACTGGTAAAAAGGCTCTAAATACTTTTCTGTTTGTGATTTCAAAATTCAGACAAATGAGCAGTGTAAAATACAAACATTTAGGAAAAGTCATGGAAGGAGCAGGACAGCTTATTTTTTTTGGCAGATGGTTTTTTTCAGTGGCCTATGGCGGTTCTAGTGTTAAGTCTTTCCATTCCCACTGTTTCAAACCACCATCAGTTAGGCAACTCTGGACACGATTCATTCATCTTAGTGACTGAGCTTCTTTCTTATAACTGTTGGTTAAAACGGGTATTTTACTCACGCACACATCAATACCTCCTAAATGAATAATATGGTTAGAACTCTTCCAGGTGGTCGGTTCTATATTAGACATTCCACACCACCACTCCCAGTAGGTTGAGGAGTCATGCCATTGATGTCAACCTGGAAATCATGTTGAGTTTAGAAGAACACTCTTATCCCAGGGCATGTTGTAACATTCTTTACTCATTTATAAGTGTAAAAGTTGATTTTGCCTTTGAACAAGTCCCTGTTCTGTTCTTTGTGTCTTGTTAAAAAAAAAAGATGGGGGAAAAAAAGATTCTATTCTCTCTTCCCATGCAGAGATCATCGTGACATCACACCAGGACGGTAACTGCCCCTGCTGGTTACTAGGGAGTCCCCTGACCCCCCCCCCGTGGAGATGGAGCCCCAGGGGCTGCCCAGAGCAGAGGGGGATTATGAGATGTTGGGTCTGCTGGTGCCCAGTCCCCAGAGTGAGGCGGTCACCCATGAGCTGGAGGAGCTGACCCTACAGCCCAGCAACAACCTGCCCCCCCTCAACGAACGCAAGAACGGTGAGTGGGGAGGAGAAACAAGCACACACTATGGTGATCGTCAAATTGATTGTCCTTTTTGGTTTTGAGTTGTGACCATCTGTAATCACTGGATGTTCTCAGCTGACTCACAGTGAAACAGACTCTGGTAATAATAAGTAATCAGCTTTGTAGCATGCAGGCGATCTACTCACATTGCACAGTTGTTGTTCTGGCAGCTCTATGCGTCTGGCTATGGCACTGATGAATGAACACATGATTACTGGTTTGAATGGGGCTTTAGAAACGCCATTCTGTTTGCCAGTTCCTAATGACAGCTTAGATGGCTTAAGGATATCAGTCCGACTGATTTTATATTGGGCACCCTACACAGGAAGTCTGTTTCTCATACATAATGATCAGTTTGTTCTGCTCCACTGTGATAAATGTGGTTGATTGGTTGCTCACTTGCGCAGGGCTATGCTTGAAAAGACCTTACTCAAAGCCTGGAAGATGGAACTCCAGTGAACCTGCCATAATCATGTTTATAGTGTCTTTGTTTACAACTGTGATTGGTCTTTTAACCCTTAACACTCGCATATGGGTTGAAAATAGCAGATGTGGGTACTGATAAGTATAAATTGGAACCCTCCAGCTCAGTAACATGCTATATATTACATCATAGCTCAGGCTCTGCGCTTCACAGCGTTGTATGGGTTTGACTGCCAGCCGTCCTGAACGCGACAAGAGGTTGACCCCCTCCCTCCCCCAATTGGGTAACTTTGCATGATTTTAAATGGTTTAAATTAAGGGGACTTTATGTATTTTGAAAGATGAGAAGGTGAGTATTTAAATATTGCAAAAGGGTTTTCTAATGATCAATTAGCCTTTTAAAATTATACATTTGGATTAGCTAACAACGTGCCATTGGAACACAGGAGTGATGGTTGCTGATAATGGGCCTCTCTACACCTATGTAGATATTCCATAAAAAAATCTGCCTTTTCCAGCTACAATAGTCATTTACAAAATTAACCATGTCTACAGTGTATTTCTGATCAATTTCATGTTAATTTAATGGACAAAAAATAGAATTGTCCTTGTTTTTTAAATAAAAGCAAAGTGACCCCAATACGATATGTATTGTGCCGATACGATATGTATTGTGCCGATACGATATGTATTGCGACTCTGACGATTCGCAATTCTATATCTATTGCGATTTGATCTTCCAAACATATTGCTCACCATGTCTGCTGCAGAGACACGAGAGAGCATGAGAACTATTTTGGATCAGTCATGGAAATAAAAGTGAGGAAAACACAGTGGCTAAGCTATAGGATGAAAAATACCAGAGTTTTTGCACAGGTACAGCCGACTAACATTAGCTAACGCTACTTAGTTATTTTTACAAATTGATACTTTGAGTCAAATATCGACGTAATATTATCCAAAAATTATATTGCGATATGTAACTAGATTTTTTTTTTTACCCCCCACCACTAGTCTGTGTGTTTGCATGTAAACTTGTTGCCGGTGTATGTATATGTGCGCACACCTACAGTACCAGTCAAAAGTTTGTACACCTACTCATGCAAAGGTTTTTCTTTATTTTTATTGTAGAATAATAGTGAAGACTTCAAAACTATGAAATAACACATGAAATCATGTAGTAACCAAAAAACTGTTAACAAATCAAAATATATATTTGAGATTCTTCAAAGTAGCCACCCTTTGCTTTGATGACAGCTTTGCACACTCTGGGCATTCTCTCAACCAGCTTCACCTGGAATGCTTTTCCAACAGTCTTGAAGGACTTCCCACATATGCTGAGCACTTGTTGGCTGCTTCTCCTTCACTCTGCCGTCCAACTCATCCCAAACCATCTCAATTGGGTTGAGGTTGGGTGATTGTGGAGGCCAGGTCATCTGATGCAGCACTCCATCACTCTCCTCCTTGGTCAAATAGCCCTTACACAGCCTGGAGGTGTGTTGGGTCATTTGTCCTGTTGAAAAACAAATGGTAGTCCCACTTAGCGCAAACCAGATGTGATGGCGTATTGCTGTGAGTGTGCCTTGAATTCTAAATAAATCACTGGCAGTGTCACTAGCAAATCACTATCACACCACCTCCTCCATGCTTCACTTAACAGTGGGAACCACACATGCGGAGATCATCTATTCACCTACTCTGCGTCTCACAAAGACAAGGCGGTTTGCACAAAAAATCTAAAATTTGGACTCAAGACCAAAGGACAGACTTCCACTGGTCTAATGTCCATTGCTTGTGTTTCTTGGCCCAAGCAAGTCTCTTCTTCTTATGGGTGTCCTTTTAGTTGTGGTTTCTTTGGAGAAATTCAACCATGAAGGCCTGATACATTGTCTCGTCTGAACAGTTGTTGAGATGTGTCTGTTACTTGAACTCTGTGAAGCTTTTATTTGGGCTGCAATCTAAGGTGCAATTAAATGACGATTTCCAATCAAATTGTATTAGTCACATGCTCCGAATAGAACAGGTGTAGTCCTTACAGTGAAATGCTTACTTACGAGCCCCTAACCAACAATGCAGTTTCAAAAAAATATGGATAAGTATAAGAGATAAAAGTAACAAGCAAGTAATTAAAGAGCAGCAGTAAAATAACAATAGTGAGACTATAGACGGTGGTACCGATACAGAGTCAATGTGCGGGGGCACCGGTTAGTTGAGGTAATATGTACATGTAGGTAGTTTTTATAGTGACTATGCATAGATGAAAACAACAGAGTAGCAGCGGTGTAAGGGGGGGGGGGGGTTATATGCAAATAGTCTGGGTAGCCATTTCATTAGATGTTCAGGAGTCTTACGGCTTGGGGGTAGAAGATGTTTAGAATCACGTTGAGGGAGAGGTTGTTGTCCTGGCACCACACGGACAGGTCACTGACCTCCTCCCTATAGGCTGTCTCGTCGATGATCAGGCCTACCACTGTTGTCATCGGTAAATTTAATGATTGTGTTGGAGTCGTGTCAGGGTGTGCAGTCATGAGCGGACTGAGCACGCACCCCTGAGGGGCCCCTGTGTTCAGGATCAGCATGGCTTGTGTTACCTACCCTTACCACCTGGGCACGGCCCGTCAGGAAGTCCAGGATCCAGTTTCAGAGGAAGTTCCAGGGTCCTTAGCTGATTGATTAGCTTTGAGGGCACTATGGTGTTGAATGCTGAGTTGTAGTCAAGGAATAGCATTCTCACATTGGTGTTCCTTTTGTCCAGGTGGGAAAGGGCAGTGTGGAGTGCAATAGAGATTGCATCCGTGGATCTGTTGGGGCGGTATGCAAATTGGAGTGGGTCTAGGGTCTCTGGGATAATGGTGTTGATGTGAGGCATGACCAGCTTTTCAAAGTGCTGCATGGCTACAGAGGTGAGTGCTACGGGTCGGTAGTCATTTAGGCAGGCTACCTTAGTGTTCTTGGCTACAGGCACTATTGTGGTCTGCTTAAAACATGTTGGTATTACAGACTCGGACAGGAAGAGGTTGAAAATGTCAGTGAAGTCACATGCCAGTTGGTCAGCGCATGCTCGCTGTACACGTCCTGGTAATCCGTCTGGCCCTGCGACCTTGTGAGTGTTGACCTGTTTAAAGGTCTTACTCACTCACATCGGCTGCAGAAAGCGTGATTACAGTCATCCGGAACAGCTGGTGCTCATGCATGTTTCAGTGTTATTTGTCTCGAAGCGAGCATAGAAGTAGTTTAGTTTGTCTGATAGGCTCATGTCACTGGGTAGCTCTCGGCTATGCTTTTTTTTGTAGTCTGTGATAGTTTGCAAGCCCTGCCACATCCGGCTAGCGTCAGAGCCAGTGTAGTACGATTCGATCTTAGTCCTGTATTGACGCTTTGCCTGTTTGATGGTTCGTCGGATGGCATAGCGGGATTTCTTATAAGCTTCCGGGTTAGTGTCTCGCTCCTTGAAAGCGGCAGCTCTAGCCTTTAGCTCAGTGCGGATGCTGCCTGTATTCCGTGACTTCAGGTTGGGGTATGTACATACGGTCACTGGGGACAACGTCATCGATGCACTTAACGATGAAGCCAGCGACTGATGTGGTGTACTCCTCAATGCCATCGGAGGAATCCCAGAACATATTCCAGTCTGTGCTAGCAAAACAGGCCTGTAGCTTAGCATCTGCTTCATCTGACCACTTTTTTTATTGATCTAGTCACTGGTGCTTCCTGCTTTAATTTTTGCTTGTAAGCAGGAATCAGGATGATAGAATTATGGTCAGATTTTGTAAATGGAGGGCGAGGGAGAGCTTGGTATGGGTCTCTGTGGAGAATAGGTTGTTCAGAGTAGTTTTATTTTATTTTTTTCCAGCTCTGGTTGCACATTTAACATGCTGATAGAAATTTGGTAGAACGGATTTAAGTTTCCCTGCCTCTGGGTGAGCTTTTTCTTGTTTTCTTATAGCGGAATACAGCTCATTCAATGCTGTCTTAGTGCCAGCCTCTGACTGTGGTGGTATGTACACAGCTACGAAAAATACAGATAAACTCTCTCGGTAGATGGTGTGGTTTACAGCTTATCATGAGATACTCTACCTCAGGCGAGCAATAGCTCGAGACTTCCTTAGATATCGTGCACCAGCTGTTATTTACAAAAATACATAGTCCGCCGCCCCTTGTCTTACCAGACGCCGCTGTTCTATCCTGCCGCTGCAGCGTATAACCAGCCAGCTGTATGTTGACAGTGTCGTCGTTCATCCACGACTCCAAGAAGCATAAGATGTTACAGTTTTTAATGTCCCGTTGGTAGTTTAATCTTCCGTGTAGTTCGACGATTTAATTCTCAAAAAATTGCACGTTTGTTAGCAGAATGGAGGGAAGTGGGGATTTATTCGATCGCCTACGAATTCTCAGAAGGTAGCCTGCCCTTCCTCCCCTCATTCTCCGCCTCTTCACGCAGATCATGGGGATCTGGGCCTGTTCCTGATAAAGCAGTATATCCGCCTCGTCTTGCTCGTTAGAGTCGTGAAAGGGAAAAAAGGATTCTGCTAGTCCGTGGTGAGTAATCGCAGTCCTTATGTCTAGAAGTCATTTTTGGTCATAAGAGATGGCTGCGGCAACATTATGTACAAAATAAGTAAAAAAAAGAATTTACAAACAACGCAAATAAACAAATAAAAAAACGCAATCGGTTGGGGACACGTAAAACGTCTGACTTCTTCTATGGCGCCATTTTCTGTTAACTCTAAAGAACTTATCCGCTGCAGCAGAGGTAACTGGGTCTTTCCTTCCTGTGGTGGTCCTCATGAGAGACCGTTTCATCATAGCTCTTGATTGTTTTTGCGACTGCACTTGAAGAAACTTTGAAAGTTCTTGCTTTTTTCCGGATTGACTGACCTTCATGTCTTAAGGTAATGATGGACTGTCTTTTCTCTTTGCTTATTTGAGTTGTTCTTGCCATAATATGGACTTGGTATTTTACCAAATAGGGCTATCTTCTGTATACCACCCCTACCTTGTCACAACACAACTGATTTAAAAAAAAAAAAAAAAATGTTAATAATATTTTAAATGACTTGCCTAGTTAAATAAATTAAGAACACATTCTTATTTACAATGACGGCCTACCAAAAGGCGTCATGCGGGGGACGGGGGTTGGGATTAAACATTTTAATAAATGTTTAAAAAATATATAGGACAAAACACACATCACGACGAGTCAACTCAACATTACATAAAGTGACACCTAAGACAACAACATAGCATGGCAGCAGCACAATATGGCAGCAGCACAATATGGTAGCAGCACAAGACAGGGTACAAACATTACTGGGCACAGACAACAGCACAAAGTGCAGGAAGGTATAGCCAACAATACATCATGCAAAGCAGCCACAACTGTCAGTAAGAGTGTCCATGATTGAGTCTTTCAATGAAGAGATTGCGATAAAACTGTCCAGTTTGAGTGTTTTGTTGCAGCTCGTTCCAGTCGCTAGCTGCAGCGAACTGAAAAGAGGAGCGACCCAAGGATGTGTGCTTTGGGGACCTTTAACAGAATGTGCAGAACGGGTGGAGGATGAGGGCTGCAGTAGATATCTCCGATAGGGGGGAGTGAGGCTCAAACGCATTAAGAACGAAAGAAATTCCACAAATTAACTTTTAACAAGGCACATCTGTTCATTTAAATGCGTTTCAGGTGACTACCTCATGAAGCTGGTTGAGAGAATGCCAGGAGTGTGCAAAGCTATCAAGGCAAAGGGTGGCTACATTGAAGAATCTCAAATATATAAAATATATTTTGATTTGTTTAACACTTTTTGGGTTACTTCATGATTCCATATGTGTTATTTCATAGTTTTGATGTCTTCACTATTATTCTACAATGTAGAAAATAAAGAAAAACCTTTTGAATGAGTAGGTGACTGGTACTGTATGTGTGTGTTTATCTCCTGCATGTTAACTCAGCCCTACAGAAAACAGTGTTTACATATCACTATGACTGACAGTCTGGTCAGTGTTGTTACTACATGGAAATGTGAATCAGCTTAACAAAACAGACCCCAGTGTCACTCAGCTAGTGTTTTTGTGACTTTTTCTTCTAAAAGATGCTGTAAGGTGTTAACTTGAACTGGTCCACCCTCCTGTCCTGGTGGGTCGGTTGCGATTGACGAGGACATGCACAATCCATCTACTGATGCTTTAGATACAAACAAAGAGTCTAAGAGAATGTGCAAGAGAGGGGGCAGTGGTTGATCTGCCTACAAGAGAAGAATTGTGAGTGACATAAAGATGAAGAGTGTAGTAGAGTAGAGCTTTGAGAGAATATTGAGGCATGGACATCCAGGAAGACTTGTGGTACGGTGGTTCATCTTTCCTGTAGCTCTCTGTGTCGGCTAACAGATTGACTGACCGATAAACATATGGGACAGTAATTAGTCAGTCGTGTGCAGACCTTCCAGAGCCTCCTCAGCCCTGTCCTCCGTGGCTGATATTGACTATGGCTTGTCTGGATGTGGAGACCCCCTCGGTCTGCAGGGACAGTTTGGGATCAGGTGATTAGCTCTTTCAGTACTCGCTGCATTGCCTCTGTCAGCCTTTCTTGTTTATCAGTTGGTTGGCACATGGTGCTTGCAACACCAGAGTTGTGAGTTTGAGTTCTGCATGGGCCATAGACACAAAATGCATTTGTTAGCTAAATTAGCAGAGAGATGTTATCATCATATTGTATCATCAGTTAGACAGTATTGTGTTAGACTGGCGATTCAGTGAGGGAGTGGATTGGAGGTAGTTTCTCAGGGTCGGATAAGGTTTCTGTCTGCTCAGAATGACTGAGGTCACAGGCTACTGAGCATACTTTAATGTGATGGATGTGTCACATAGAGGGTTTAGCCACTAAATGGTACAACTCAAAATGCATGTTCTGTATTCATCCAGTAGACTGTTTTTGTCTGGGTAATCAATTTGGTTTCCTGGTTGCAATAATGTTGTTGTTATTGTAACAAGAAGGATTCACTAAGCTTGGGTGGCATACCGTATGCTGGGGAAAAAGACACGGGATGATTTTTCAATACTGCTAGGGGTGTTGCCAGGGGCGTTGTCAGCTGTAATCTTGTACCCATTCGTTTGAACCCCACTCTTAGATCTGCTATTGTCAGCTCAAAAGAAGAGCCCACTGTGGTCTGCTCACCCAGTGCTTTAAGTTCAAATGTGAATTCCATAAACGTGAATACCCCCTCGGTTCTCACATCACGTAGAGTGCTTGGGTTGTTACATGGGCTTTGGTTGCTATCATGTAAGTCTGTTTATAACATTCCATCATTGGTTACTGAGTTCTTCATATTGACATTGGCTGCAGTCTTAGGCCCTATGGTGCTAACCTTAATTCAAATTCAAAAAGTTATTCAAATTTCTTCTTCCTTTTTATTATTAGGGATAGACCAAATGGTGCAGTTCTGTGCAATCGTATAGCCATACCAACTATATCAATATCAACCATCCGACAGGGCCCAAAACCGTCTATTGAACGTAGCTTGTTGGAGTTTCCATGTGACTTTAAAAATCATAAAGGACTTGGGTTGATGCATCTGAACATTAGGAGCTTACTTCCTAAACTAGATTTAATTCAGAAATCTGGGCTATGCAGACAAATCTGGACGTTCTGGTATTGACTGAAACCTGGATATCTGGGGACATTCTGGACTCTGATATTAATGGGTATCATGTGTTCAGAGCTGATAGACAGAGTAGAGGTAACCGAAGCCCAAAAATGGCGTGGCCATTTTTATAAAAAAATTCTGTCTCTTTGGTGAAATCCATTTCCCTTGCCTAAAAATTGTAGCTACTATCTTTAAGCCTTTGTCTGGAGAAAGATGTGTCCATAACTGTTATAGGAGTCTGTCCTCCCTCGGCTAACCTTTTGTGCACTCGCGGAGTTAACTAGTTTGCCTTCTTTTACTAAATCTTAAGTTATTATTCAGGGTAACATGAATTATGATTGTGAAATGCAGGCTTTGGACAATCTAAAAAAGTGTGTAATGATCTAAACCTCACTCAGCTGGTGGCTAAGCCTAAACGGCCCAACCCTAAAGATCCTTCAAAGTCAAATCTGATTGAGCTTATTTTAACGAATACACCAGAGAAATGTCTCTACTAGTGTCTTCGCCAAAGACATTAGTGACCATTGCCCAGTTGTTTGTATTATACATGTGAGAATACAAAAATCTAAGCCTTGTGTCATCAAAGAGGACCTAAAAAAAGTTCAGTGAATAGGCTTTTTTACACTATCTTTATTTTAGTGACCTTGATTGTATTTCAGCTGTCCCTGAAACTGATATAGCTTTTAGCCTCTTTGCAGAAGTCTTCAATACTATTGGATAATCATGCTCCGTTCAAAAAATGAAGGTTTAAAGGTAGATTGAATGCCTGGTACACTCCGGATTTATCAGAAGTCATTCATAAAAGAGATGACGCTTGTGTCAAGGCCGGGTACACAGGCTTAGGTCCAGACTGGCAAGCTTTTAAGAAACTGAGGAATCAAATCATTGTGCAAAAAATAAAATCAGAAAGGCTAATGATTATGATGTAACCGCTCCTTCAAATTGTAATAGGAACCCGGCTAAATTATGTAAAACTGTCAAATACCTGAAGGGTTCTACTTCCTCCTCTGCCAGAACAAATGAATTTAGATACTGGCCTCATTAGTGAAAGAAATACCGTCATTGATGCGTTTTATTTCGGCGGGCTATCTCTTTGAAAGAACTTCTAAGCCTGTTCACAATGTTATTGGTCTGGATGCTGATAAAGGAAACTTGCTGAATGATCAGAGAAATGGTAGTCTCAGCTTTTCTTTTAGGCTATTTGCAGAATAGTAAGACCTGGATGCTTTGCTAGCAATAGACAACAAGAATTCCACAGGGGCCAACCAATTGGATCCTGGTCTGCTTAAGTGCGTAGCGCCCATCATTGTTGGCTCAATAACACACACTTTTTTAAAAATTTAACATTGTTATCAGGAAAAATTCCAGAAGTCTGGTAATCAGCTCTTGTGCTGCCTCTCCATAAGGACGGGATAGTAGGAATCTTAATCATTATCGACCCATTTCAAGGCTTCCTTGTCTAGCTAAGATTCTCGAATCGTTGGTAAATTTACAACTTTGCTCTTTTTTTTATCTAAGAAATATATGTTGAATGTAAACCAATCAGGGTTTAGGCCTGGGCACTAATACAGCAACCACTTTAGTTGTTAATGTTCTTGTCAATGCTTTATACACTAAATAAAATGTGCTGCTTTGTTTGTGGACCTGTCAAAAGCATTTGATAATGTTGATCATGCTATTTTATTTAATAAGTTGACCTCTATAGGCCTGAGCTCTGACGCATGTTCATAATTTCTTGATTATCTTAGTGACAGAATTCAGGCCATCGTGATTGATTGGGTTAAAGTCTGAATTTCTTGAAGTGCATAAATGTGTACCACAGGTTGTTTTTGGGACCTGTTCTCTTCACTATTTATACAAACACCATTGGTCAATCTGTTAAAAATGGTCAAATTCATCTATATGATACTGCCCCGACTGTTGATCTAGCTTTTTCAAAACTACAGTCAGATTTCATAGCTATGCAGTAATCCTTTGCTGATTTTAAAACTTGGACTTAATACTGGCAAAACAAAATGAACGTTTTTAAACTCGTGTAAGAATGTTTCAGATTGATTACATGTTCACTCATTAGATGGTTTTCCAATAGAACGTGTTAGCACATGTAAGGGCTGTCCCCAATTTTTTTTAAATAATAATCTTGGTTGACCAATAGTTGTCTGGTTTTTCAAACAATCGATTGGTCGAAATTCTAAAACGTATGTTTTTCCATATATAGACACACCCTACAGTGCATTCGGGAATTATTCAGACCCTTCCCTTTTTCCACATTTTGTTACGTTACAGCCTTATTCTAAAATTGATTAAAAGTTAATTTAAAAAAAAACGTATTTACATAAGTATTCAGAACTTTTGCTATGAGACTTGAAATTTAGCTCAGGTGCATCCTGTTTCCATCGATCATCCTTGAGATGTTTCTACAACTTGATTTGGAATCCACCTGTGGTCAATTCAATTGATTGGACATGATTTGGAAAGGCACACACCTGTCTATATAAGGTCCCACAATTGACAGTGCATGTTGGAGCAAAACCAAGCCATGAGTTCGAAGGAATTGTCCGTAGAGCTCCGAGACAAGATTGTGTCGAGGCACAGATCTGGGGAAGGGTACCAAAACATTTCTGCAGCATTGAAGGTCCCCAAGAACACAGTGGCCTCCATTCTTCTTTAATAGAAGAAGTTTGGAACCACCAAGACTCTCCCTGGAGCTGGCCGCCTGGCCAAACTGAGCAATCGGGAGAGAAGGGCCTTGGCAGGGAGGTGACCAAGAACCCAATGGTCATTCTGACAGAGCTCCAGAGTTCCTCTGTGGAGATGGGAGAAGCTTCCAGAAGGACAACCATCTCTGCAGCACTCCACCAATCAGGCCTTTATGGTAGAGTGGCAAGACGGAAGCTACTTCTCAGTAAAAGGCACATGACAGCCGGCTTGGAGTTTGCCAAAAGGCACCTAAAGACTCTCAGACCATGAGAAACAAGATTCTCTGGTCTGATGAAACCAAGATTGAACTATTTTGCCTGAATGCCATGTCTGGCACCATTCCTACAGTGAAGCATGGTGGTGGCAGCATCATGTTGTGGGGATGTTTTTCAGTGGCAGGGCCTGGGAGACTAGTCAGGAGAAAGGGAAAGATGAACGGAACTAAGTACAGAGCGATGCTTGATGAAAACCTGCTCCAGAGCGCTCAGGACCTCAGACTGGGGTGAAGGTTCACCTTCCAACAGGACAACAACCCTAAGCACACAGCCAAGACAACGCAGGAGTGGTTTTGAGAAGTCTCAATGTCCTTGAGTGGCCTAGCCAGAGCCCGGACTTGAACCCGATTTGAACATCTCTGGAGAGACCTGAAAATAGCTGTGCAGCAACGCTCCCCATCCAATCTGACGAGCTTGAGAGCATCTGCAGTGAAGAATGGGAGAAACTCCCCAAATACAGATGTGCCAAGCTTGTAGTGTGATACGCAAGGCTGTAATCACTGATTTTAAGGTGCTTCAACAAAGTACTGAGTAAAGGGTTTGAATACTTACGGAAATGTGATATTTCATTTTTAGATTTTTTTAGAATTTTTTTTCTTCTGAACCTGTTTTTACTTTGTCATTATGGGGTATTGTGTGTAGATTGAGGGGAAAAAACAATGTAATCCATTTTAGAATAAGGCTGTAACAAAATGTGGAAAAAGTCAAGGGGTCTGAATACTTTCCGAATGAACTGTATGTGCTTTAATTAAATAAACTATATGTAAGCTTGTCTAATGCTTTAAGCACACACTGTGATTAAATAACTAAGACTGACAAATGACTCAAGAGGGAGCCAGAGACCAAGGTGGCCTAACCAGAAGAAAAACAACTTTTCCAGACCCCCCTCCTGCTGCTGCGGCTGGCCTTTGTATATTCTGCCGTTTTATGCTCCTGAAGTGAGCAGAGTGTGAGCCACTGTGTTCTTGGGGACCTTCAATGATGTAGAAGTTGTTTTGGTACCCTTTCCCAGATCTGTGCCTCGACACAATCCTGTCTCGGAGCTATGGACAATTCTTTTGACCTCATGGCTTGATTTTTGCTCTGACATGCACTGTCAACTGTGGGACCTTACATAGACAGGTTTGTGCCTTTCCAAATCATGTCCAATCTAGAGGTCGACCGATTATGATTTTTCAATACCGATACCGATTATTGGCGAACCAAAAAATACCGATTAATCTGACTTTTTTTTTTATTTGTAATGACAATTACAACAATACTGAATGAACAGTTTTATTTTAACTTAATATAATACATCAATCAAATCAATTTAGCCTCAAATAAATAATGAAACATGTTCAATTTGGTTTAAATAATGCAAAAACAAAGTGTTGGAGAAGAAAGTAAAAGTGCAATATGTGCCATGTAAAAAAGCTAACGTTTAAGTTCCTTGCTCAGAACATGAGAACATATGAAAGCTGGTGGTTCCTTTTTAACATGAGTCTTCAATATGAGTCTTCAATTCCCAGGTAAGAAGTTTTAGGTTGAGTATTATAGGAATTATAGGACTATTTCTCTCTATACCATTTGTATTTCATATCCCTTTGACTATTGGATGTTCTTATAGGCACTTTAGTATTGCCAGTGTAACAGTATAGCTTCCGTCCCTCTCCTCGCCCCTACCTGGACTCGAACCAGGAACACATCGACAGCAGCCACCCTCGAAGTATCGTTACCCATCGCTCTACAAAAGCCGCGGCCCTTGCAGAGCAAGGGGAACAACTACTCCAAGTCTCAGAGCGAGTGACGTTTGAAACGCTATTAGCGCGCACCCCGCTAACTAGCTAGCCATTTAACATTGGTTACACCAGACTAATCTCGGAAGTTAATAGGCTTGAAGTCATAAACCGCTCAATGCTTGAAGCACAACGAAGAGCTGCTGGCAAACGCACGAAAGTGCTGTTTTAATGAATGCTTACGAGCCTGCTGCTGCCTACCACCGCTCAGTCAGACTGCTCTATCAAATATCAAATCATAGACTTAATTATAATATAATAACACACAAAAATACGAGCCTTAGGTCATTAATATGGTCAAACCCGGGAACTGTCATTTCAAAAACAAAACGTTTATTCTTTCAGTGAAATACGGAACCGTTACGTATTTTATCTAACGGGTGGCATCCATAAGTCCATGTGGTGATGTTACACTTGTATGCAATTCACTACTAAATGTTTGCCATCAGATAGCCTATAATGTCTTCATGCCAGAAGTCAAAAAGCTCTGGATGAGTTATTTCTTCCCTGTGCTTCCTACTAGCGTTTTTTTTTCTTTTTCTCCCATTTGTGCCTTGTACATGCATGCTTTTCATAACTTTGTTCATTTGCACAATTTCTCTCATTCACTTTTGCATGTAAATGTCCACACTCACCGAAAATGACATTCGGTAGCTATTGGCTATGCTTGTATAACTTTATGATCTGTATTTTGCTGTCTTTGCAATTTAGTTTATGTTCGTTTTCGCTCGTTAGCATTTAGCTGACAGCGTCTATGTGATCTCGCTATTAGTTTGCTAATTTTGTTAGCTTTCTGGTACTAGAGGCCCAATGGGCTTTTCTTGTGTGCTATGCCAGTAATACCATAAATCCCGGGATGAGAGAAGGACGGTATGAAAATCTAGATACCGCCCAAGCCTATTAATCAAGTACATTTAGGCTAGCTGATTTAGCTGTTTGAAATCATGTTTTGCCTATTTAGCTATTTGAGAGAAATCACAATTCCCCCTGATTTCTGTTCCTGTACAATTTTCCAATGCTTTTGATTATTGAAATGAGTTTGTGCCGGATTTGATTAGCCTTGGCTGCAGCTAAAAGGAACAAAGAATGAAACCGTTTTAAGTAATTAAATTATTGTTCAGAAAAGGGATTCAAGTGAAACCAACCAGGCTTGTTAATAATTTGATGGACATTCCATTGTTGTCACACTGCTGGTGGTAAAGGAAGTGAGTTGTGGTGGCCGTGGGAGTCCAAACTCTGCTGGTCTGTGTGTCTAGCGTTCTAACAGAACCACATCCTCTTGTGAAACCTCAGATGCCTCAGTTACTCATGATGACTTCAGACCCGCAGATGCAGGCAGTTTCTGGTTGTGTTTACTGAAGAGTCTAGAATTCTCTCTCGCCCCCCCCCCCCCCAACAGTCCTTCAGCTGAGGCTACAGCAGAGACGTACCCGTGAGCAGCTGGTAGACCAGGGCATCATGCCTCGTGAGTATGGGCACTGCCACTTCATGTAGTCATAATTGAGTTATGTGTTAGAGTTAGAGGTGTCTGTTGAGAAGCTGACAATGTGTTTCTCTCCATGCAGCTCTAAAGAGCCCAGCGGCATTTCATGAGCAGATACGCAGCCTGGAGAGAGCCAGGGTAAGAGCTCAGCCTTGCAAATACATTCCCCAATATATTCAGTATTCTTGTATGGACATTTCTTGAAAATGCCCTGTCCCCGTTTTCCCTTTCCCAGACTGAAAACTTCCTGAAACACAAGATCCGCAGCCGACCAGAGAGATCTGAACTGGTCAGAATGCACATCCTCAAGGAGACTGGGGCAGAGCCCTCCCTGCAGGCCACCCAGATGAAGCTGAAGAGGGCCAGGCTGGCTGACGACCTGAATGAGAAGCTGGCCCAGCGCCCCGGCCCCATGGAACTGGTAGAAAAGAACATTCTGCCTGTAGAACCCAGCGTCAAGGAGGCCATCATTGGTAAGGCCTGGTAGAGAGAGAGAAAGTGATATGGAGCCGTATCAGGAGTCTGAGTATAGGAGTGCTGAATTGGGATCAGTTTTGTTTTTTAGATCATAATAAATACAATTAGATGGACAGCCTGAACCTGCCTAAATCACAGAATTCTGAGGCCTGTTCGTTCACCTTTACCCCTTTCTAAACTTGATGTGGACATTTTGGTTAATGTGCTGTGTTAATGTTGAATGTGTTGGTCCCTCAGTAAACTACCCCAAAGCGCTGGACATGTACGGGTTTGAGGAGGACAGCGGGGACGCCCTGTCTCCAGAGCAGCCGGCCAGCCATGAGTCCAAGGCCTCCACACCCTCCCCTGGGGAACCTCGGGCCCTGGAGGCCCCCTGCCCACCACCGCTGCCCACAATCACCAACAACCACACAATCCTACAGGTAGGATTAGGGAGGTTCTTTATCCACTTGAATTTCCTTTTGAAGGACAATACATATGCTTCATCATACCTGAGTTACAAAGAGAGGGTATATTACTTGAAACTTTCAGAGTTTACCAGTAAACTACTAGAATTTTGGTAGCTTTCACGGTTTGGGGGGGAATTTTATAAGATGACATCTAGTGGCCTTTTGGGTACTACAGATTATCACAGGTGTCTAATTAGCTATGGTTCTCTGTGTAAAATATCGAAAATAATCAAATAAGATGATTTTAAAATAAGCATTTTAATGACAAAGCTGTAAAACATGATCTTATATATATATATATATATATATATATATATATATATATATATATATATATATATATATATATACCATCAACTTAGTGAATACCATTGATGTTTTAATATGAGGGTTTCAGCATTAAATATATTTTATATTTCTTTACACAGTTATTTATTTTACTATGTCTTTGTTATCAATGTTTTGCCATTAAACTGGTGGCAGTTGTGAAAAAAGTTAATAGTTGAAAGACTTTCAGTTAATTAAAAATAATGCTGTTGATTTTAGATGCTTTTTTCATTACTTAGGCTATTTTCTCTTGAACAATATGGTCTATCCACTAGAGCAGTGTTTCCCAACTCCAGTCCTCGGGTACCCTCCAAAAGTACACATTTTTGTTGTAGCCGTGAACAAGCACACCTGATTCAACTTGTCAATGAATCATCAAGCTCTCAATGAGTTGAATCAGACGAGTTTGTTCGGGGCTACAACAAAAATGTGTGTTGATGAGGTACTTGAGGACTGGAGTAAGGAAATCTGGACTAGAAACTCATGGAAAATATGGACACGTATAAAAAACGAGTATGTATATGAATATCTTTTTTTAAAGTTATCCAAGTATAAATGACCAAAGTAACTTTGGTAAATTACCAGTAGCTTTGCAACCTTAATCATACCTCTCGTTCTTTGTCTACCCCTGAATGATTGTAATAATTTATGTAAATGTTCAGAGAAATGCAAATTATTAACAAGAACCTTAGTTACAGTTATGACTGAAATCTGTTCCTCTGTCTTCTGTCCCAGCCCTTTCCTGTTGTCACCCAGGCAACGGCAGACTTCCTCAAAGCTCTCTCCACCAAAGAGCTGCCAGTCAGTCGCCCAGCACCCGCGTCTCAGCCTATCATCACTGTCGTTCCTTCAAAGCCAGGGCCCACCCTAGTGAAAGTAAGCAGACACTTTGTTCTGTGTACTGTTTAGGAAAGTATACTTTCTAAACATCAAGCTTCACATTGAAACAAAAGCTCAGTCTTTGAACTAGCATTGAATCCAAATCGCTGAATAAATAAATGTAAATATATCTTTCTGTACTAAAATCTGGATTGTCATCTTTCGGTCATTGAAAAAAAACAGTACTTGAGTCACTTCTCAACACAGATTGTCAGACCTGTCCCTGTTCATTAAAACAAGTCTGTAAGGCAGACTGACTAGTTTTCAATCATGTGCATCTTCTTTATCTTGATGTTTCTGCTCTCTCATCCCACAGCAGAGCCAGCCCAAACAGCCGGGAGAGAGGAATCGCAGTAAGAAGGGCAAGGAGCCAAAGCCCCGGGTCAAGAAGTTAAAGTACCACCAGTATGTCCCCCCAGACCAGAAACAGGAGGCCAGCGATGCCCCCATGGACTCATCCTACGCCAAGATCCTCCACCAGCAGCAGCTTTTCCTCCAGCTGCAGATCCTCAACCAGCAGCAGCAGCAGCACTACAACTACCACACCATCCTCCCAGCACCCTTAAAGTAGGATTTTACTGTCATATCAGGGCAAGAAAATAACACTCCTGGGGTCAAATCGAAACTTCCACTTAAGTCCAATCTCCACTTTGTCAATGGGAGACTTAGTGAAAATGTGATTTAAGTTTGCATTTGCCCCAGAGGCTCAATAGACCTGAAATTCCGAGATCCGACCCGAGCGGGTCCGGTAGTCTTGGGTGATACCCTGGTTTACGGTATAAACAGTATATTTAAAAAATACAGATGGTCTGATTTTCAATACCGGGGGGTTGGTGGCACCCCCGCCTCGCTGGTGTGCGTGCTACGCCACTGCTTGTAACTTAAAGGAAAATTCCACCTAAAAACTATATTTTGTTATTTGTTTCTTTAGTCCATTGTTGACATAGTCACAACATGTTTTGCTTATCAGCAATCAAGTTTTCAAGATATTGTATGTAACTTTCAAAATACAGAATACACCTATAAAATACACCTATAAAGCAAACCAACTGTTGTTGTTTCCAATGGCCTGAATGGCAAACTGACAATTAGCTAGTTTCCAATAACAAATCCTCTGTAATGATATTAATAACCTGCCGGATGTTGTTTTAGCCTTTTCTATCATTTCCCTGTTAGTGGGAGTTGATCCAAGGCCCATTAGAACTGTGTATGTCAGTTATTGTTGGAACTCTGCATTGTTCTATTGACTGATTGTGTACTAAGGTGCAGGGCAGATAAAGCTCCTTATTCCTTTCATATTGCTAACACATTTCCCTTCTCTCTCTCTTTCCCCCACATTTCCCCTCCCTTCTTCACCATATCTCACTCCACCCTCTTTACACTCCCTTTTCCTCTTGTTTCTCTCTCCATTCACCTCCCTCTCCTCCTCCAGGCCTGTAGCTGAGGGTCAGAACAGCAGTGTGAGCGGCCTGCCAACCTCTATAGTGCTGTCCCTACCTCCTGCCGCCCATGTCACTGTCCCTCCTCCCACCCCTGTCCGTCCCAACAGCCTGTCCAACCGCAAGCCTGGCCACCTGCCTCCTAACCTGGAGGACATGAAGGTGGCCGAGTTGAAACTGGAGCTGAAATTGCGAAGCCTCCCTGTCTCAGGGACCAAGACTGATCTCATCGAGAGGCTGAAGCCCTACCAGGAGAGTCCCAGCACCCCGGTCCCAACCCCCGGCCCTAAAACCCTCCCCTCCTCAGTTCCCATAGAGGTTGGCTCATCCCCTGCACTTCTCCTACCTGCCCACCAGGTGGCACCAGAGAGCATGAGCGCCACAGCCCCAGTGTCCCCAATCCCCACAGACCTCGCCACCTTCAGAGACGACGGAGGGATGCCCAGGGTATCCAAGCTCCTTTGCGACCCCCAGAGGGTGAGCCTCTGTCGGACAGGCGCGGGGATGTCCCACCTTGGGCTGGGTGTTGTCCCGGAGGAGAAAGACCGACGGCTCCACGAGAAGGAACGTCAGATCGAGGAGCTGATGAGGAAGCTGGAGCAGGAGCAGAGGCTGGTGGAGGAGCTCAAGATGCAGCTGGGGGTGGAGAAGAAGACCCAGCCCCTCCAGGAACCCTCCTCAGACCCCGTCCCCATGATCCAGACCTCCAACGCAGTCAAAATGGAAGGCAGGGTCCTTCCTAACTGCTCAGCCATGATTAACTCAACCCTGGCCCCACAGACTCTCCCCACTGTGGTGAAGGTAGAGGATGTCATTTGTAACTCCAGACCCCATTCCCAGCCCAATCCGGCCCCCAGTCTGCCCCAGTTCTTCATCAGCCACCAGGGGAGAGTGTCCCAGGTTCTAGGCCAGCCTGTTTCCCAGACCCTACTCACGGCCCAGGATGGCTCTACTCAGATCCTCCTTCCTGTCCTCCAGGCAACGTTGTCAAATCAAGCCCCAGGTTTGATGCAAGCCTCCATCTCCCAGCTGCATACCACCAAGATGGAGACAGCCTCCACTCAGCAGATAACTAATCACAACCACATTTTGCAGGTGATTTCAAGTCACATAGATGCACATCTTAAATCAGGTTACAGACCAGTTAACTAGGCGTAAGACCCCTAGACTTAGCGAGTGCAGTGATATTAGCAAGCTAGTTAATTGGTTTCTTAACACTACGATCCTGTATTTTTACCCCCTTCTGTGTCTTTTCTAGACTGTTACAGTTTGTAATGGCTCTGGGATGGTGGAGAACCAGACTATGCCCGACATGCCTCCCCAGTGTTTCCTGAGCAGCTCCCCAGATAACAGGCTCTCTCCCCGTGGGGCTTCACCCAGCCACAACCTTTCCAATGGGCCTGTTAACAAGGTACGCTTTCTCTATTTATTATTAGGAAAACATCATACTCTAACCTAAATGTGATGCAAAATACATATTGCAAACCTACCTTTCTCTCTCAAATCCTTTCAAATCTTACATTCGGTATATGAGTCTTTGTTACAGACCAGGTAGGTTGTGATAAATGTTTTCCTCTTCTCTCAATCCCCCCAGTCTCCATCCCAGCCCGCCTTCATCCTCCACCCCTCCCTCGTTACCCAGCCCCCCAAGAACAGGGACCCCCCCCGCTACGAGGATGCAGTTAAACAGACCCGCAACCTGCAGCAGGCCAACAACCTCACACAGGTGAACACTAGGGTTGAATGGCATTTACCAAGATTTACTGCCCAAAACCACTCCCTTTTCCCGCCATAAATAACTGCGAGAAACCGGTAAATTATAATCAAATTTGTATGAACAGCATGACGTTAAATTATATGCAATGTCTACATCTGAGTTCTCTATGGCCTTCTCTCTGGTCAATGCATGATGAATCATCAACACTTAGGTTGGAGACAGACAGCCCATCTAAGTATAGTCCTATCATCTCATGGTAACATTTTATTGTGACAGGTAGACCTACATTTGCTGCAGCTTAGCCTGTGCTACAGTCATATAAAGACCGACTGAGCATCTAATTTACACATCTCCATCTGGCTTTCGGGGGTCAACTTATTTTTTAATTGTATAGAAGATTATAATTTTTTATTTTATTGCAGCTGCAGAGTTTTAAAACAGGTTTAAGGCACTGCATCTCAGTGCTAGAGGCGTCAGTACAGACCCTGGTTTGATTCATGCCAGCAGCATACCACCCTGCATTCCACTGCTGGCTTGCTTCTGACGCTAAGCAGGGTTGGTCCTGGTCGGTCCCTAGATGGGAGACCAGATGCTGCTGGAAGTGGTGTTGGTGGGCCAGTAGGAGGCACCCTTAACTCTGGTCCCCCAAAAAAATCCCAATACCCCAGAGCAGTGATTGGGGACATTGCCCTGTGTAGGGTGCTGTCTTTCGGATGGGACGTTAAACGGGTGTCCTGACTCTCTGTGGTCACTAAAGATCCCATGGCACTTATCATAAGAGTAGGGGTGTTAACACCGGTGTCCTGGCATACCATCATGGTCACTTAATAATCCCCAGTTTACAATTGGCTCATTCATTTCCCCTGTAACTATTCCTCAGGTTGTTGCTGTAAATGAGTGTCTTCTCAGTCAACTTACCTGGTAAAATAAGGGTTATTTAACAAAAAGATATCATGCTGTATCACAACCGTCCGTGATTGGGAGTCCCATAGGGCGGCGCACAATTGGCCCAGCATTGTCCGGGTTATGGTTTGGACGGGGTAGGCCGTCATTGTAAATAATAATTTGTTCTTAACTGACTTAAATAAAGGTTCAATTAAATAGAAATATTATTGCTTTAAGTCAGTGCACATGCGAACACTCTCTAGCAGTCTTTATCTCTCCAACTCCATTCAAATTGCATCCAAAATAGATCATCCTGTTCAAGATTGATATATAGATATCCTAGCCTACCTCTTTCAGGTTTTATTTTTATTTAACTAGGCAAGTCGGTTAAGAACACATTCTTATTTACAATGACGGCCTACCAAAAGGCAAAAGGCCTCCTGCGGGGACGGGGATTAAAAATATAAATAAATGAAATACAAATATAGGACAAAACACACATCACTACATAGAGAGAGACCTAAGACAACACAGCATGGCAGCAACACATGACTACAACACATGGCAGCAGCACAACATGGTTACAGCACAAAACAGGGTACAAACATCATTGGGCACAGACAACAGCACAAAGGGCAAGAAGGTAGAGACAACAATACATCATGCAAGCAGCCACAACTGTCAGTAAGAGTGTCCATGATTGAGTCTTTGAATGAAGAGATTGAGATCAAACTGTGCAGTTTGAGTGTTTGTTGCAGCTTGTTCCAGTCGCTAGCCGCAGCGAACTGAAAAGACGAGCGTGCTTTGGGGACCTTTAACAAAATGTGACTGGCAGAACGGGTGTTATATGTGGAGGATGAGGGCTGCAGTAGATATCTCAGATAGGGGGGAGATAAGAGGGTTTTATAAATAAGCAAAGAACCAGTGGGTCTTGCGATGGGTATACAGAGATGACCAGTTTACAGAGGAGTATAGAGTGCAGTGATGTGTCCTATAAGGAGCATTGGTGGCAAATCTGATGGCCGAATGGTAAAGAACATCTAGCCGCTCGAGAGCACCCTTTCCTGCCGATCTATAAATTAAGTGTCTGTAATCTAGCATGGGTAGAATGGTCATCATCAGGGTTAGTTTGGCAGCTGGGTTGAAAGAGGAGTGATTACGATAGAGGAAACCAAGTCTAGATTTAACTTTAGCCTGCAGCTTTGATATGTGCTGAGAGGACAGTGTACCGTCTATCCATACTCCGAAGTACTTGTATGAGGTGACTACCTCAAGCTCTGAACCCTCAGAGGTAGTAATCACACCTGTGGGGAGAGGCATTCTTCTTACCAAACCACATGACCTTTGTTTTGGAGGTGTTCAGAGCAAGGTTATGGGTAGAGCATTTAACACAAGTATAAGACTGTAGCATCTGCACATAAATCTGCACATAAGTAGATGAGAGAGCTTCCTACTTCCTGAGCTATGTTGATGTAAATGGAGAAGAGCGTGGGGCCTTGGATCGAGCCTTGGGGTACACCCTTGGTGACAGGCAATGGCTGAGATGGCAGATGTTCTGACTTTATACACTGCACTCCTTTGAGAGAGGTAATTAGCAAACCAGGCCAAAGACCCCTTAGACACCAATACTCCTTAGCCAGCCCAAAGAATGGAATGGTCTACCGTATCAAAAGCTTTGGCCAAGTCAATAAAAATAGCAGCACAACATTGCTTAGAGTCAAGGGCGATGGTGACATCATTGAGGACCCTTTAAGGTTGCAGTGACACATCCATAACCTGAGCGGAAACCAGATTGCATACCCGAGAGAATACTATAGACATCAAGAAAGCCAGTCAGTTGATTATTGACAAGTTTTTCCAACACTTTTGATAAACAAGGCAAAATAGAAATAACAGTTTGATCTCCCCTTTAAATAAAGGACGAACTGTGGCTGCCTTCCAAGCAATGGGACAGGTTAAAAAGGTCAGAGATAGGCTTGGCGATTTTATAGGGGCAGCAACCTTAAAGAAGAATGTGTCTTAACCATCTGACCCAGATGTTTTTTTGGGTTCAAGTTTATGGAGCTCCTCTAGCACCTCGGACTCAGCGACCGCCTGCAGGGAGAAATTTTGTATTGGGGCAGGGGAAAAAGAGGGAGGAGCATCGGGGCTAGTAGCATTATAAGGGGTGGGAGATGAGGAAATGTTGGATGGGGAAGGAGGCATGGTTGAGTCGGATAGGAATCCTGACTTAATGAAGTGGTGATTAAAAAGCTCAGCCATGTGCCACAACCATATCATCAACTTTAAGGGACATGGGCAGCTGTGAGGAGGAGGGTTTATTCTCCAGGTCTTTTAACCGTTTTCCAGAACTTAATGGAGTTAGACTCACAAAGGGAGAACTGCTTCTTAAAGTAACTAACTTTGACCTTCTGGATAGCCTGAATGTACTTATTTCTCATTTGCCTGAACATGAGTATGCATGTGCCGAGCCTTTCGCAAAATGCAATTCTTGTGGTGGAGTAACTCTGCAAGATCACGGTCGAACCAGGGGCTGAACCTGTTTTTAATTCTTATTTTCTTTGTGGGGGCGTTTTGTTAACAAAATCACTTACAATATCGAAAAATAAGGTCCAAGCGTCTTAGACTGAGGGGGATCAAGCTGATTCTTTATCAATTTACAGAGGCCAGGTAATGCATTCAGTGCCTTATATTTAGGTAATTAATGATGTGTTATGCATAATAAGCTTTTAACTTAAAGCCTCTGTCTCTTGCGCAATACGCAAGCATCTATGCTTCGTTGGCCTCTAAAAAGGCTCCTTAGCTCTTGGAGTCCCATGCAAATAAAGCTAGACTAGAATAGCATGCTGGACATTATGCTTTTAGTGTTTCTTATACGTATAGTCTATTCGAAGAGGGACGGAAGCTCTTTTTTTCTGAATGTTAAATACAGCAGCCCAATAGAACTCACAGGTAGATCGAAAGAAGAGCGAACTCTCAGTGGCGGTAGGCTATAGCAGTTATTTATTCAGACCCATAACAATTCAATGCTCTTGAAGAAAAGTGAAAGCCGTCTGCATCTAATTCTAGTCATATATTATTCAAGCATGTCATTAGAATGATGAAGATAAGGACAACAAAACATATTTAATTTAACTGTTGAAAGCGAGGAAGGAATGAAATAACACTAAAGAGAGAGAGGAGATATGCTAATAACGTTCGTGGAAATATTATGAGAAATGTAAATCCAACTCGCTAGCCTGTACTTGTAACTTTATAGGCCTCTTGTGCTGCACCAGAATTCAATGTTTTCGCTCTGCTTTATCGTGGTTTGAACGAGGTGTGTAATTCCAGTCCATATAATACAATACAGTAATAGTCTACACTCAAAAAGATTAGCCTACTGGAGCTAGTTTAATTTATTTACCCAAGAGAGCATATAACTAGTTACATCTATGGGCTTTCATGTTTTTCTGCCGTGCGTAATGTGGAGTAGCCTATGTCATATAGCCTATGTATTGAATAACGGCACAATCATTTGAGTTTTTGGGGCTTGGGCTCATTAAATGTCTTTTAATGTAGGGCTCATAAAATGTATTTAATCAGGCTCAGGTTGCATCAGGTTTGAATTTTCAATCAAAGCTCTAATCAAATCCAGACATAGGCCTATTTATATGTTTTATAATGCTTTTGAATGATACTTCTGGTTTTGGCGGGAAATATCGGGTTACATGCATCTCCACCCCCTTACCTTATTGGCTCTCTCAGGTTTCCACGGCAACCAGCCAGCAGATGGACGACCTGTTTGACATCCTGATTCAGAGTGGAGGTGAGAACTTACAGCATGAAGAAACATTTACACCTTTAGCTCCTTGTCCTAACCCTGAAGCGACTAAGTTACAACAATCTGGTCTTTTCATGTCTGCAAACAGTGATACGGTTGGAGTTTCTTTTTAGACTTCAGCCTGTGTTACAATACAGGTGAATAATCTTTGCTATCCTGTTCCTGTCTCTTCTCTCCTCCAGAGATCACTCCATTCATCCAGCAGGACCTGCCTTCTCTAAGCACTAAGACTGTCCCTGTCACAGCCAACATCACTACCCTCCCTGTCAACACCGCCCTGTCCAGAACCCCTCCACAGATCCAGGTAGCTCCCCCTCCCACCCCTCCCTTCGACCCCCTGCCCCTCCCAAACCTGGCCTCCGACAACCAGCTGGAGGCCTTCCTGGAGGGGACTCTGAACAACCCGTCCCCAACCACGGACCCCCGCACCCTGGGTCTGATCGAGGAGTTGCAGTCCCAGCTCCTGGATCAACCCTACTCCCCCATGGACACCTCAGAGCTGTCCTTCTGCGACTCCACGTCTCCCCCTTCCTCCCTCAACATGGGCTTGTCCGACACAGTCCTGGACAACATGGAGTGGCTGGATCTAACCATGCCGTCCGACCCCGCGGGGGGGCTCACACCCATGGGGATTCCTTCAGACTTCCTGGATACACACGACCTGCAGCTGCACTGGGACTGAGGGAGAAGGGGATAGATGGAGTGAGGAAGGAAGGAAGGAAGAGGATTGGTGTAGGGATAGAGGGACTCAAGGTAACAAATGCAGACCTGGTAAGTGAGGTTAGTCCTCCTTGTGTATTTAAAACATAACAAAAAAATAAAAATGTTCTTCCATATAATAAGATTAGCCAGCTGGTGATCGGGGCATTGGATGTTTCATAGGAGTACTGGGACCAGAGCCAAATGAACAAGGAGGCAGACGGTATGTAAATATCCTGTAAATGACAGTTATTTGAACCAGAACAAGGTTAGATGTTCACTCAGCCCTGCTGGAGTTTTTATTGAATTGGGCAAAGCTTTCACTATACGACACATGGCAGTCAGCCTTACGCTGTTCAGCTTTCCTTGCGGTGAACACGTGGATGTGTTAACTTAGCATGCGTTTCACATCGGTCATGCTACAGGGTCTGGATCTACAGCCATTGCTCTGTGGAAGCATGCTGCTGTGCCATACAGTCTGAGAATGTGGTTTGTTTGTTACAGATCTGTTGTGCACAAGCCACGACAAACCGCATAACTGACATAAGTAAAACTGACAAGAGTACAAGGCTGTTTTACACTGGTCTTTTTTTGCGACATACCTATATTTGGTATTGTGACATAGCTACATATTGTATTCGATGAGACTGTTTTTTTCCTGAACAAAACAGACGTTATGGTCAGTTGGACTATTTAAGCAATGAACTGAACTGACACTGAGAACAAAGACTCACTCCTATTGGATGAGGAGGAGTGGACTCCTCCCACTCTGAGCTATGCACTAAGGATGTGGGCCTTACACCTGCACCTCACACAAGGAAATCTGAATCACAGATAAAGATTTTAATGAGCCGTTTATTGAAAAAATGTCGATCCACGTGTTGGTTATCTTTGTGTACTTTCAATTCAAGGATTCCAAGTTGATCCGTCTGAATGAAAGTGGAAACTTTACATTGTTGGCAGCTTTATCTTCTGAAAGACAACTGATGTATTAGTGGCAAGGGAACAATTATGCTATCACACAGGTACACTACATAGAGGTTAATGTGTGTATACTTACTGTATGCTAGCCTGGTCCCAAGTCTGTCTGTCTGCTCTTGCCAACTCCATTGCCAAGCATGTTTGACATGACAATGAGTGACAAGAAGTTGGCATGATAGTCTTGATTGTTTTGATTGTTTTGTATGCTACAAGTGTTTGTGACATGTTTTAATGTGGCTGCATGACCTCTGGCAGAAAGAGGTGCTATACTGTAATCTTCTCTGTCTGTCCTGAAAACTGTCTGTCAAATCTCTGCATGTGTCTCTGTCTCTCACTGTGTGTCTGTGGTTCTGTCTGTCAAATCTCTGCATGTCTCTGTCTGCATGTGTGTCTATGTGTGCCCTTTCTGTATGTCTCTGTGTTGTTGAATGCACGTTTTAAACCATGTCTGATATCGGGCTATATTTGTCTCTGTCACTGAGTTGGCTGCAACTCACTTAAGTCGTCTTTATTTTTATGAAGTTGGACGTTCATAAGACAAATGAACAACTTTTATAGGCTGAGTTTTTTTTAAAGGTTCGTCTCACAGAACAGCTTTGTATGACTGTTCCATCTGTCCTGTTTGGTTTGTGTTATGTGGTAAAACACACAGTAAACACCCACAGTGGTGTGACCAACAGAGTTAAACTAAAAGGGATGACATTAAGCTTCTGGTATAGCTACCATTTTGTGGATGAATTTGATGATGATGTTTATGCGTATAATACCTTTTTAAATTTGCATTGTGTAGTTCTACCTGGCATATCATGTCAAACGAGTTTAGTAGTATTCAGCATCTCAATCCAAATATTATTATGATCAATATTGTATAGAACTAATACGGTTGTACTGTGCAGCACTTTGGGATATCATGGCTTTATTTTTATGTTTGAACAATCATTCTTATCCAACAAGTCTAACACTAAGGATAACCTGTAGGCAGGTAATAATGCCAAATACTGTACTGTTACCATTAGGAACCAGATTCTTGTAACTGTGGTTTAGGGCTATCAAGGAATTATTTGTTTTTCAATTGTTGCCTAATAAGGACAGTGAAACATTGGGGAATATCTATTGTTGCCACTTTTTTAAAAATTGTATTTATCACATTTTTGTGTTATAAAATCAATTGTTTTTTCTGTATATATGCAAGAGGAAGATTACTGTAAATGTTTTTTACCACCCATAACAGAAATATATGGCCAAATGCATCTATACATGGGTATGTTGTAAAATATGACGGCTGGATTCTAAAACATTTTGATTCTGAATCATGTCAAACCTATGTACTACTACTGTTAATAGGATGTTAGTGAAGCAATAAGGCCATAGCCTTGCACTTACAGTACTGGTGCATTTGTGTTGTCACCATCTTATAACAAGATGTCATCATGTTAATTATTGCAAGCAAATATTGATTTGGGCCTTACCTAATTCTGTGTCTTCTGTATGGTACTGTCTCCCATTCAACCCTGGTTCTTTGTCTGAAATGTAACTACACTGAACAAAAGTATAAATGCAACATGCAACATTTTCAAAGTTTTTACTGAGTTACAGTTCATATAAGGAAATCAGTCAATTGAAATAAATAAATTAGGCCTTAATCTATGGATTTCACATGACTGGGAATACAGATATGCATCTGTTGGTCACAGATACCTTTAAAAAATCAAATACAGGCGTGGATCAGAAAACCAGTCAGTATCTGGTGTGACCACCATTTTGCCAAAGGCAGCGCAACACATTTCCTTCACAAAGAGTTGATCAGGCTGTTTGTGGCATGTTGTCCCACTCCTCTGGGTATTAGTGGGAACTGGAACATGCTGTCATACACATCGATCCAGACCATCCCAAACATGCTCAATGGGTGACCTGTCTGAGTATGGCACATTTCTGGAACATCAGTTCCAGAAATTGTGTACAGATCTTTCTGACAGGGGCTGTGTATTTTCATGCTGAAACATGAGGTGATGGCGGCAGATGAATGGCACGACAATGAGCCGCAGGATCTCTGTGCATTCAAATTGCAATCAATAAAATGCAATTGTGTTCATTGCCCGTAGCTTATGCCTGCCCATACCATAACCCCACCGCCACCATGGGGCACTCTGTTCACAACGTTGACATCAGAAAACCTCTCGCCCACACATCTGCCATCTACCCGGTACAGTTGAAACCGTGATTCAACCATGAATAGCACACTTTTCCAGTGTGCCAGTGGCCATCGAGGGTGCGCATTTGCCCACTGCAGTCTTTTACGACCCCCGAACTGCAGTCAGGTCAAGACACAGAGGACGACGAGCACGCTGATGAGCTTCCCTGAGGCGATTTATGACCGTTTGTTCAGAAATGATTCGGTTGTTCAGACGCACAATTTCTTCAGCTGTCCGGTTGGCTGGTCTCAGATGGTTACGCAGGTGAAGAAGCCGGATGTGGAGGTCGTGGGCTGGCGTGGTACACCTGGTCTAACCGGATGTGGAGGTCGTGGGCTGGCGTGGTACACCTGGTCTAACCGGATGTGGAGGTCCTGGGCTGGCGTGGTTACACCTGGTCTAACCGGATGTGGAGGTCGTGGGCTGGCGTGGTACACCTGGTCTAACCGGATGTGGAGGTCCTGGGCTGGCGTGGTTACACCTGGTCTGTGCTTGTGAGGCCGGTTGGACATACTGCCAAATTCTCTAAAACGACGTTTAGGCTGCTTATGGTAGAGAAATGAACGTTCCATTCTCTGACAACAGCCCTGGTGGACATTCCAGTAGTCAGCATGCCAATTGCACACTCCCTCAAAACTTGACTGCAAATTTCAGAGTGGACTTTTATTGTCCCCAGCACAAGATGCACCTATGTAATGATCATGCTGTTTAAACAGCTTCTTGATATGCCACACCTGTCAGGTGGATGGATTATCTTGGCAAAGGAGAAATGCTCACTAACACAACATTTGAGAGAAATAAGCTTTTTGTGTGTATGGAACATTTCTAGGATATTTTATCTCAGCTCATGAAACAGGGGACCAACATTTTATATGTTGCGTTTTATATTTTTGTTCAGTGTAGTAGACATCTGCCACTCACCCACACGCACTGTCAAGTCTCTGTCATCATCTGGACGCCATACATACATTTTGCACATTGTGTACACAGTTATGTCATGCATATTTTTATACATGTGTAGCACATCCATTATATCTATTTTGTAAATAATATGAAAAAATATATGTACTGAATGCCTTTTGTGTCAATAAAATGTGGTGCATTGTGAAAGTCTCTCCTAACATCTGGGGCTGGAGGCCAGCGCTCACGTGAGGTTTGGTCCTGGGCTGCTGAGATTATTGTTAAAGTAAAGTTTTACTGTGAATATCTTTTGAAATGATGTTAAGCTGTCAAAACAAACACAGCATCATACTCCATTATATAATTGTACTATATAAAAGTAGTAAGCATTTGAGGCATTATTAGATTTGATGTTATGTAGTTCCACAAGATTAATCAAAACACTTGAAAGGAAAATAGAAAATGATAGTTCCCAACATTTGCCAGGTTAATTCACTTACATTGACCTTTGTCACTGTAAAGAAAGAGGGAAGTAGAATATACAGGCTATTGTTGCTTGCTGGTAAAGTTTGTCTTCATTTTCATAAATCCTAGGTGGTTGTGTGGTAAATGGCTTACTGTCAGTGCATCACCTGCTTTCCCTTTGACATTTGCATGACCAATGCGTTGATTAGGCTTCAATGATAATGTTCTCATACGGTCTCTGGTGAGTAGAAACATTTTCTCTCTTAAGAATATACAAACATATGTTCTAAAGATAATGAAGCAAGGAATGCTATATTCTTTCAGTATGTGTTATTCCAGTCCATAATTTTGGTCAAAGTCTTCTCAGGTTCTGTTGGTATCTGCACCGTTGATAGAACCAAATGCTGTCACAGCTGGACACTGCTTGAGATTCCCAGTGCTTTTTAGGATCATCCTCCCAACTTTTTCAAGAAAGAAACTATCACCCCAACAACAGTCAATCTCCATCCCCTCAAACTGTGATCATAACACAGTACTGTACGGCATCAGCCACCAGGTGTCATTAGAGCTGTCCAGTCTCGCCTTCAAATGTCCCACAGTTCAGAGGGCATAACGCCCATCCAACCACTCCATTCACTGTCCCTCTCCATCCAACACCAGAGAAACAGTAGCCAGTGATATAGTATCTGTAGAAGTACCATTCTGTCTTCACATCCGTTCTGCGGTGTAGATGTTGCTGTGACACTCAGGGCATCGATGTCTGACGTCCTTTAGGTTGTCCAAGCAGAAGGGGATGAGACAGCACCCAGCCACACACCTGGCAGAGGGGGTTTATACAGTATTTACAGTATTATAAACTGGGTGGTTCGAGGTCTGCTGAAAGCCATGTATATCAGACCTTATACCACGGGTATGACAAAACATGTCTTTTACTGTTCTAATTATGTTGGTAACCAGTTGATAATAGCAATAAGGCATCTCGGGGGGAGGGGGATATACCACGGCTAAGGGCTGTATCCATTTACTCTGCATTTTTGTGCATAATAACAGCCCTTTGCCCTGGTATATTGGCCATATACCACCCCCCCCCCCGGCCGTATTGCTTAATTAAGACAGACTAAAGTAAGAGCACATCTGGTTTCTGCTCATCTGGTTGTAGGATAAAGTTGCCCCTAGTCTTTGATATAAGGTCGGATGTTTTAGAGGAGTGCTGACCTATGATCAGTTTTGTTTTTTATATAACAATGAATAAGACCACATGAACATGGGGGAGCAGCTCCTAAATCATCACTCCTACTCTGTGATGTTTGATACTAGAACTTGTCTGACAGGACTCACCCTAACATGCTGGACATAAGGCATAGCGTCCAGGCTGCCCCGCCTATTTTGCGATATGTTTCCGTGGTGATGACCTGCTCGCAGATAGGGCATTGGACGATCGCTGGGTCACTGTTGAGTTTCTCCACCTCCACTATGTCCTCTGGGGCCACTGGAGGAGAGGAGAAAACAGGCATTGTCGTTGCCATCTATGCTCATCTGGACATACTGTAGATGGAGAAATTACAAGTACTGTAGAGCTTATGTCAGAGCTTGTCTCATGTATCTACTCTACCTAATTGTTCATCCTACCAATGCTCACACACACATACCTGGCACAGCAGGAGGTGTAGCCTGTTGTGTATATTGATTCATGTTCTCTGGTGTGTTACTCGGTAGGACATACACTCCTTGATAGGGGGCCATTAGTTCCTCTGTATAGTCTATAAAATAGTGTGCTCAGTCATGAGGAAATAAAGTTATGAAACATCCTATTGACGTCTATCCAAACATGAATGGAAAGCATAAATCAATCGTTTTTACGGACAAAGATCTCTGCTGCACTTTAGACTCAAGCAAACAATCAAGATTAAAATATCTAGGATAAGGCAGCTTGTTTCAAAATGTATTTGCTGTGTACAGGACTGGTATAGTGAGCAGGTGTCTACCTGACAGTGGTTTGTGATCCGCTCCAATGTTGTTGGCTGTCTGTATCTGTAGTAGCTCCTGTTCTCTTCCCACCAGATCATGTAGCTCCTGTTCTATGGCCTCCAGCTCTGTAGGCTCCGACTCCTCTGGGAAAGAGACTGTAGGGGACAGAGCTGGGCGACAGAGGGAGACAGAGGAAGATGTGGTTGAAAAGCTTTGGGATACACTGCTTTTCAGTTCCTCAATAAGTAGGGGAGACCAGGGTTGGTTCGTCTCCCTGGGCTGGTGTTCACAGTGCTAGTTACTCACAATCTAAATGGCACTGTCTAATTTATATTTCAACCTGGACTCGGGTACACAACGAAGTAAATGTCTGGGACACTCCAATTAGTATATTTTATGTTTTGTATTAATTACGTGGATGTCCATCCATTTTGTATATGTTACGAATTACAATTTGTGCAACATGTTAAGAATTGCAATTCCTACAATATGTTACACATTTGCTAAACCTATGTTATGAATTCCAATATGTTGTCGCTAACGTTAACTAGGTGGCTAATGCTAATGTTAGCGAGGTGGCTAACGGTAGTTAGGCTAGGGGTTAAGGTTAGGGGAAGGGTTAGCTTATATGCAAAGTTGAAAATTAGCTAAAGCTGTCCGTGATGAGATTCAAACACGCAACCTTTGGGTTGCTAGACGTTCTAACCAACCAACCTACTTTAATATTTGCCTAAAGTACCTTGTCTTATGTAACCATACCAAATATAACATATCATACTAATTTAATGCCCCGGATTGATGTTTACTATGTTACGTCTAGTCTGAAACCAGGCCGACAATTTTGAAAGTTAATGTGTGAATTCTTTGAAAGAACTCATCCACTTGGTCAATTCATGTCAGCATGAAGTGAGGAGAATGTATGTGTTTCTCATAGGTTAAAGTAATGCGTGTGCGTGCGTGCCACACACATACACACACACGCCCACACACAGTACACTATATATACAAAGTATGTATACACCCCTTCAAATGAGTGGATTAGGCTATTTAAACCACACCCGTTGCTGCCAGGTGTATAAAATTGAGCACACAGCCATGTAATCTTCATAGACAAAACATTGGCAGTATAATGGTCTTACTGAAGAGCTCAGTGACTTTCAACGTGGCACTGTCATAGGATGCCACCTTTCCAAGTCAGTTTGTCAAATTTCTGCCCTGCTAGAGCTGCCTCGGTCAACTGTAAGTGCTGTTATTGTGAAAACATGGAAACGTCTAGGAGAAACAACGGCTCAGCCGCGAAGTGGTAGGCCACACAAGCTCACAGAATGGGACCGCCGAGTGATGAAGCGCTTAGCGCGTAACAATCGCCTGTCCTCGGATGCAACAATCACTACCGAGTTCGAAACTGCCTCTGGAAGCAGTATCAGCGCAAGAACTGTTCGTTGGGTAATTCATGAAATGGGTTTCCATGGCCGAGTAGCCGCACACAAACGTAAGATCACCATGCGCAATGCCAAGCGTTGGCTGGAGTGGTGTATAGCTCGCTGCCATTGGACTCTGGAGCAGTGGAAATATGTTCTCTGGGGTGATGAATCACGCTTATCCATCCGATGGATGAATCTGGGTTTGGTGGATGGCAGGAGAAGGCTACCTGCCCCAATGCATAGTGCCAACTGTAAAGTTGGGTGGAGGAGGAATAATATGGTTCGGGCTATGCCCCTTAGTTCCAGTGAAGGGAAATCTTAATGCTGCTGCATACAGTGACATTCTAGATGATTCTGTGCTTCCAACTTTGTGGCAACAATTTGGGGAAAGCCCTTTCCTGTTTCAGCATTACAATGCCCCCGTGCACAAAGCGAGGTCCATACAGAAATGGTTTGTTGAGATCGGTGTGGAAGAACATGACTAGCCTGCACAGAGCCCTGACCTCAACCCCATCAAACACCTTTGGGATGAATTGGAACGCTGACTGTGAGCCAGGACCTAATCGCCCAACATCAGTGCCTGACCTCATTAATGCTCTTGTGGCTGAATGGTAGCAAGTCCCCGCAGCAATGTTCCAACATCTAGTGGAAAGCCTTCCCAGAAGAGTGGAGGCTGTTATAGCACCAAAGGGGGACCAACTCCTTATTAATGCCCATGATTTTGGAATGAGATGTTCGACAAGCAGGTGTCCACATGCTTTTGTGTGTGTGTATGAGATATATATATATAATCACACACAGTGTATATATAATCTATATCTCACACATAGTGTGTGTCTGTGATATAGATGTGTGTGATATACAGTTGAAGTCAGAAGTTTACATACACCTTAGCCAAATACATTTAAACTCAGTTTTTCACAATTCCTGACATTTAATCCTAGTAAAAATTCCGTCTTAAGTCAGTTCGGATCACCACTTTATTTTAAGAATGTGAAATGTCAGAATAATAGTAGTGATTTATGTCAGCTTTTATTTCTTTCATCTCATTCCCAGTGGGTCAGAAGTTTACATGCACTCAATTAGTATTTGGCAGCATTGCCTTTAAATTGTTTAACTTGGGTCCAACGTTTCGGGTAGCCTTCCACAAGCTTCCCACAATAAGTTGGGTGAATTTTGGCCCATTCCTCCTGACAGAGCTGGTGTAACTGAGTCAGGTTGTAGGCCTCCTTGCTCGCACACACTTTTTCAGTTATGCCCACAATTGTTCTATAAGATTGTGGTCATGGGTTTATGATGGTCACTCCAATACCTCGACTTTGTTGTCCTTAAGCCATTTTGCCACAACTTTGGAAGTATGCTTGAGGTCATTGTCCATTTGGAAGACCCATTTGTGACCAAGCTTTAAATTCCTGACTGATGTCTTGATGTTGCTTCAATATATCCACATAATTTTCCTTCCTCCTGATGATGCCATCTATATTGTGAAGTGCACCAGTCCTCCTGCAGCAAAGCACCCCCACAACATGATGCTGCCACCCCCATGCTTCACGGTTGGGATGGTGTTCTTTGGCTTGCAAGCCTCCCCCTTTTTCCTCCAAACATAACGATGGTCATTATGGCCAAACAGTTCTATTTTTGTTTCATCAGACCAGAGGACATTTCTCCTAAAAGTACGATCTTTGTCCCCATGTGCAGTTGCAAACCATAGTCTGTCTTTTTTATGGCGGTTTTGGAGCAGTGGCTTCTTCCTTGCTGAGCGGCCTTTCAGGTTACATCGATATAGGACTCGTTTTTTCTATGGATATATATACTTTTGTACCTGTTTCCTCCAGCATCTTCACAAGGTCCTTTGCTGTTGTTCTGGGATTGATTTGCACTTTTCGCACCAAAGTACGTTCCTCTCTAGGAGACAGAACGCATCTCCTTCCTGAGCGGTATGACGGCTGTGCGGTCCCATGGTGTTTATACTTGCGTACTATTGTTTGTACAGATGAACGTGGTACCTTCAGGCATTTGGAAATTGCTCCCAAGGATGAACCAGATTTGTGGAGGTCTACAATTTTTTTTCTGAGGTCTTGGATGATTTCTTTTGATTTTCCAATGATGTCAAGCAAAGAGGCACTGAGTTTGAAGGTAGGCCTTGAAATACATCCACAGATACACCTCCAATTGACTCAAATTATGTCAATTAGCCTATCAGAAGCTTCTAAAGCCATGACATCATTTTCTGGAATTTTCACTGGAATTGTGATACAGTGAATTATAAGTGAAATTATCTGTCTGTAAACAATTGTTGGAAAAATTACTCTTGTCATGCACAAAGTAGATGTCCTCACCGACTTGGCAAAACTATAGTTAACAAGACATTTGTGGAGTGGTTGAAAAACTAGTTTTAATGACTTCGACCTACATTTATGTAAACTTCCGACTTCAGCTGTGTGTGTGTGTGTGTGTGTATATATATATATCCCACTACCGTTCCAAAGTTTGGGGTCACTTAGAAATGTCCTTGTTTTTGAAAGAAAAACACTTTTTTTTTGTTCATTTTAAAATAACATCAAATTGATCAGAAATACACTGTAGACATTGTTGATAATGTAAATTACTTTTGTAGCTGGAAACGGATGATTTAAAATTAAGAAAAATCCAAGTTTATCATTTTAAAAGGCATATTGATCATTAGAAATCCCTTTTGCAATTATTTTAGCACAGCTGAAAACTGTTGTGCTGATTTAAAGAAGCAATAAAACTGGCCTTCTTTGGACTAGTTGAGTATCTGGAGCATCAGCATTTGTGGGTTCAATTACAGGCTCAGAAACAAATTACTTTCTACTGAAACTTGTCAGTCTATTCTTGTTCTGAGAAATGAAGGTTAATCCACGCGAGAAATTTCCAAGAAACTGAAGATCTCGTACAACGCTGTGTACTACCCCTTTCACAGAACAGCGCAAAATGGTTTTAAACAGAATAGAAAGAGGAGTGCACAACTGAGCAAAAGGACAGTTGAGCTCAGTCCATGTTGGTTTAAGATAGGAGGATAAAACAGGTACCCATTTCAAATCAAAATCGAATCAAATGTTATTAGTCACATGCACCGAATACAACAGGTACCTTACAGTGAAATGCTTATTAACGAGCCCCTAACCAACAATGCAGTTTCAAAAAATACAGATAAGAATAAGAGATTAAAGTAACAAGTAATTAAAGAGCAGCAGTGAAATAACAATAGCGAGACTATATACAGCCGGGTACCGATACAGAGTCAATGTGTGGGGGCACCGATTATTTGAGGTAGTATGTACATGTAGGTAGAGTTATTAAAGTGACTATGCATAGATGATGCATTTCAACCCAAGACCTTGATCTTTCTCCTAATATTGAAAATTGTCTTGTGTAAGATATACTGGTCCTGAGAAATACAACATGAGTAAAAAGTCTTGACAACCAACCCTGGTTTCCTTGTATGGTTATTGTTTGTGTATGCACATATGCATGTGTGTGCTATCTGTCTGTTTGATTCCCCCATAGCCCCACTATTATGATTTGTCTTGACCAGACCACTCACCTTCCCTGTCTTTTCTCTTGTTTCTGAACTGCTGCATCTTCAGCAGCATGATGCGCCGGTTGTGGAGCAGCTGCCTCCGGAAGGTGATGAAGGCCAGCTGAGAGGACACCCTACCCAGGTCTGGGGAGCCCTGGTTGGGCTCGGAGGAGACGCTCTCAGCCTCTATGGAGAGCTGCTCTGAGTCTTCAGAGATTGTCTCTACCTGCTCTGTGTCAGGCTGCAGGTCTTCCCTTGATCCAGCTGATGAAAGGAACTCTGGGTCCTGAGCAGAAAAACTCTCCTCCAATTCCATTCTAGTTTCAGTAGTTTCAGTGTTTCTCCATTGATTAAGAAGAGTATACTTAGAAGCTCCAAGATGGAAAAAGACCTAAGGTTCTTCTAGCTAACATGTTGAACTGACCTCTGTTAGATGCCACCCAGTGGGGGGAAAAAACAGCTATCAGCTTATGAAGGGCAAAACATAGGCTTTCATGCATTTGCATGTTTTATTACTAATGATGACACAAACCATTCCAGTGAAGATGGTGGATGGGGACCTGTTTTGAATAGCCGCATGCACACAACCAAATGAGACTAGCGTTGGCACAGAAACCACTTTATGGCACCACATTTTTGGGGGTGACATTAATCTTGCTGAACTTACAATTTCATCTGTCTCATTTACATTTTTTAAGTCACTCCAACTGAGTTGGGTGGAAATTTGACGAACTGACTTGTTGAAAAGGTGGCATCCTATGACGGTGCCACATTGAAAGTCACTGACAATGTTTGTCTACGGAGATTGCATGGTTGTGTGCTCGATTTTATACACCACTCAGCAACGATACGGCTGAAATAGCCGAATCCATTAATTTGGAGTGTCCACATACTTTTGTGTATGTGTATGTATATATATATATATATATATATATATATATATATATATATATATATATACTGCTCAAAAAAATTAAGGGAACACTAAAATAACACATCCTAGATCTGAATGAATGAAATATTCTTATTAAATACTTTTTTCTTTACATAGTTGAATGTGCTGACAACAAAATCACACAACAATTATCAATGGAAATCAAATTTATCAACCCATGGAGGTCTGGATTTGGAGTCACACTCAAAATTAAAGTGGAAAACCACACTACAGGCTGATCCAACTTTGATGTAATGTCCTTAAAACAAGTCAAAATGAGGCTCAGTAGTGTGTGTGGCCTCCACGTGCCTGTATGACCTCCCTACAACGCCTGGGCATGCTCCTGATGAGGTGGCGGATGGTCTCCTGAGGGATCTCCTCCCAGACCTGGACTAAAGCATCCGCCTGGACAGTCTGTGGTGCAACGTGGCGTTGGTGGAAGGCGCGAGACATGATGTCCCAGATGTGCTCAATTCGATTCAGGTCTGGGGAACGGGCGGGCCAGTCCATAGCATCAATGCCTTCCTCTTGCAGGAACTGCTGACACACTCCAGCCACATGAGGTCTAGCATTGTCTTGCATTAGGAGGAACCCAGGGCCAACCGCACGAGCATATGGTCTCACAAGGGGTCTGAGGATCTCATCTCGGTACCTAATGGCAGTCAGGCTACCTCTGGCGAGCACATGGAGGGCTGTGCGGCCCCCCAAAGAAATGCCACCTCACACCATGACTGACCCACCGCCAAACCGGTCATGCTGGAGGATGTTGCAGGCAGCAGAACGTTCTCCACGGCGTCTCCAGACTCTGTCACATGTGCTCAGTGTGAACCTGCTTTCATCTGTGAAGAGCACAGGGCGCCAGTGGCGAATTTGCCAATCTTGGTGTTCTCTGGCAAATGCCAAACGTCCTGCACGGTGTTGGGCTGTAAGCACAACCCCCACCTGTGGACGTCGGGCCCTCATACCACCCTCATGAAGTCTGTTTCTGACCATTTTGCAGGGCTCTGGCAGTGCTCCTCCTGCTCCTCCTTGCACAAAGGCGGAGATAGCGGTCCTGCTGCTGGGTTGTTGCCCTCCTATGGCCTCCTCCACGTCTCCTGATGTACTGGCCTGTCTCCTGGTAGCGCCTCCATGCTCTGGACACTACGCTGACAGACACAGCAAACCTTCTTGCCACAGCTCGCATTGATGTGCCATCCTGGATGAGCTGCACTACCTGAGCCACTTGTGTGGGTTGTAGACTCCGTCTCATGCTACCACTAGAGTGAGAGCACCGCCAGCATTCAAAAGTGACCAAAACATCAGCCAGGAAGCATAGGAACTGAGAAGTGGTCTGTGGTCACCACCTGCAGAACCACTCCTTTATTGGGGGTGTCTTGCTAATTGCCTATAATTTCCACCTGTTGTCTATTCCATTTGCACAACAGCATGAGAAATGTATTGTCAATCAGTGTTGCTTCCTAAGTGGACAGTTTGATTTCACAGAAGTGTGATTGACTTGGAGTTACATTGTGTTGTTTAAGTGTTCCCTTTATTTTTTTGAACAGTGTATATGTACAGTTGAAGTCAGAAGTTTACATACACTTAGGTTGGAGTCATTAAAACTATTTTTTTCAACCACTCCACAAATTTCTTGTTAACAAACTATAGTTTTGCCAAGTCGGTGAGGACATCTACTTTGTGCATGACACAAGTAATTTTTCCAACAATTGTTTACAGACAGATAATTTCACTTAATTCACTGTATCACAATTCCAGTGGGTCAGAAGTTGACATACACTAAGTTGACTGTGCCTTTAAACAGCTTGGAAAATTCCAGAAAGTGATGTCATGGCATTAGAAGCTTCTGATAGGCTAATTGATATAATTTGGGTCAATTGGAGGTGTACCTGTGGATGTATTTCAAGGCCTACCTTCAAGCTCAGTGCCTCTTTGCTTGACATCATGGGGAAATCAGCCAAGACCTCAGAAAAAAAATTGTAGACCTCCACAAGTCTGGTTCATCTTTGGGAGCAATTTCCAAACGCCTGAAGGTACCACGTTCATTTGTACAAACAATAGTACGCAAGTATAAACACCATGGGACCACGCAGCCTTCATACCGCTCAGGAAGGAGACGCGTTCTGTCTCCTAGAGATGAACGTATTTCGGTGTGAAAAGTGCAAATCAATCTCAGAACAATAGCAAAGGACCTTGTGAAGATGCTGGAGGAAACCGGTACAAAAGTATATATATCCACAGTAAAACGAGTCCTATATGGACATAACCTGAAAGGCCACTCAGCAAGGAAGAAGCGACTGCTCCAAAACCGCCATAAAAAAGCCAGACTATGGTTTGCAACTGCACATGGGGACAAAGATCGTACTTTTTGGAGAAATGTCCTCTGGTCTGATGAAACAAATAGAACTGTTTGGCCATAATGATCATCGTTATGTTTGGAGGAAGAAGGGGGAGGCTTGCAAGCCGAAGAATACCATCCCAACAGTGAAGCACGGGGGTGGCAGCATCATGTTATGGGGGTGCTTTGCTGCAGGAGGGACTGGTGCATTTCACAATATAGATGGCATCATGAGGAGGAAGGAAAATTATTACATCTCAAGACATCAGTCAGGAAGTTAAAGCTTGGTCGCAAATGGGTCTTCCAAATGGACAATGACCCCAAGCATACTTCCAAAGTTGTGGCAAAATTGCTTGACAACAATGTCAAGGTATTGGAGTGGCCATCCACAAAGCCCTGACCTCAATCCTATAGAAAATTTGTGGGCAGAACTCAAAAAGCGAGTGTGAGCAAGGAGGCCTACAAACCTGACTCAGTTACACCAGCTCTGTCAGGAGTGGGCAAAAATTCACCCAACTTATTGTGGGAAGCTTGTGGAAGGCTACCCGAAATGTTTGACCCAGGTTAAACAATTTTAAAGGCAATGCTACCAAATACTAATTGAGTGTGTGTAAACTTCTGACCCACTGGGAATGTGATGAAAGAAACAAAAGCTGAAATAAATAATTCTCTACTATTATTCTGACATTTCACATTCTTAAAATAAAGTGGTGATCCTAACTGACCTAAGACAGGGAATTTGTACTAGGATTAAATGTCAGCAATTGTGAAAAACTGAGTTTAAATGTATTTGTCTGAGTTGTATGTAAACTTCCGACTTCAACTGTATATATGTGTGTATCTAAGATCTATAAAATGTATTATACACTGAGTGCACAAAACTTTAGGAACACCTTCCTAATATTGAGTTGCACCCCCTTTTGCCTTCGGAACAGCCTCAATTTGTCAGGCCATGGTGTCGAAAGCATTTCACATGAGTGATGGCCCATGTTGACTCCAATGCTTCTTACAGTTGTGTCAAGTTGGCTGGATGTCCTTTAGGTGGCGGACCACTGTTGATACACATGGGAAACTGTTGTGTGAAAAACCCAGCAGCGTTGCAGTTCTTGACACACTCAAACCGGTGCGCCTGGATCCTACTACCATGCCCCGGTCAAAGGCACTTAAATGTTTTGTCTTGCCCGTTCACCCTCTGAATGGCACATACACAATCCATGTCTCAGTTGTCTCAAGGCTTAACATTTTTTTTAAAACCTGTCTCCTACCCTTCATCTACACTGATTTAAGTGGATTTAACAGGTGACATCGAGGGATCGTAGCTTTCAACTGGATTCACCTGGTCAGTCTATCATGAAAGGTGCAGGTGTTCCTAATGTTTTGTACAGTCAGTGTAGACCGTTTTAACCTAGGTATTTGAAAATTGTATTTTAAACAGTGTGAAAATACTTTCAAATACTATTTGGTTTTTACAAATAGCCATTAAAATACTCAAATTAAAGTACTTGTTTTGGGCTGTGTATTTGAAAATACTCATACACAAAAGTATTTTAAATAACAAATATTCAAATGCATATGTATTTGAACCTAGGTCTCAAATACCCCTAATATAGAGTAAACAATAAACATCATACTGTACCCAGTGAGACTGGCTCTGTTTGACCCCCAGCCAGCCACCATAATCATAATCAAGTCAATAAAACATGCAGCCACTTCATCAGAATAGAACAGGATGTGAGCTAATTCCATCCTGACCTATATTCACAATAATAACTACTGTACACAACTTCCCATTCATATTGCAACACAATCACCAGCTGCTTTAATCATAAATCATTGTAACTGTAGTCAGTTTATGCAGATAAGAATAGCAGTTGCTGTAGCCTTATCGTGTTGGCCTTATTTATATTGAAGCCTCTTAATAGTGGTATAGAGTGGGTGCCTTATGATACAATATATATTGTGGTTTTTACCACCACTAGAGGGCAGCCTCTCATAGATGCCAATGCAGCCTGCGGCATGTCATATTGTTACATGCCTCCCTCCCTCTGCCTTGCTGCATCATACAGAGATGGAATATTAACTACCAGACAAAGTCGGCCCCCTTTTCTCTACTTCCTCCTTTCCACTCCTCCCACACACCCATTCTCTACTAATCCTCCTCTCTCTCTCACTCACTCTCCCTCTCATTCCAACTCTTCCTTGATTCTCTCTCCTCCTCTGACTTCATTCTCTCTCTCCATTCTCTTTCTCTCTCCCAGGTGACATGAGGGATCCTAGTTCAGGTATCCTCCCACAGGGTGTCTACTAATCGCCATTCATTACCAACAATTACACACGAACACACAGACACACACAAAACATCTCTTCATGGGTGATCTGTCCTGCTGCTCCCTATACCCTCCTGTGAGATGTGACACAGATCGAGTGACAGGGAAAGAGCATCCATGTCAGTGATGCCAGCTGTTTGTGTTACCTCCCATGGACAGTGGTGTATATTCATGGATGTCAGGCTTCCCCAAATATTTTACCAATAAAAAAATACAATTTGAACATAATTAGTCTTTCGTCTCTGTTTTCATAATATTCCTTCAATACGCAAGTGGCTGAATCTCTCCGAGAAATCATCCGAGCGAAGGAAACAGTGCCCCTCTGTCTCAGTATGTGTAGCCCATGTATCTGATGCTGTCTTGAACAAAAGAGTATGACATGTTGCTGCTGTATCATTTGATTGATGCCAGAAAGTATTTCGCCTCCCTTGATCATTTTTTCCAATAAAATAATTAGCAAATCCGCATCGGACTGAGCTCAACTGTGGGTTGTCCTGGCGCGGCGAAAAGCCCCCTAAGGGAGGCCAGTTTGGATTCGGCTTCACACCAATCAAATCACATCCTGAGCAAAACATAATTGTCAAATAAACATGTCTGTTTCTGCTCGATGTCCTGCGGTAGCTATCTTGCTAAATCGGCCTTTTACTAACCCATGGATGGAGATGGGTATTAGAGACTTGTGGTTTTGACTGACTTATTTCTCTGTACAGGCCCAATGATTATGACGGCGATTCTGATCTAACCATAAATTCATATCTTGAGCGACTGGACTGAGATGATTGAAGTTCAATATGTAGCGTAGATGTAGCCTACTAGACTCACGTTAATTAGCTAGCTAACTTAGCTGGTTCATTGTTTGCTCATGCGAGGAATTTAGGCTAGCAAGCATTTTAGCTAGGTAGCCAAATAAAACCAAAACTAAAAGCGTACAGAGACATAGACCATTTTGCCAACATGGAAGAGAGGAGGACGGCATTGGCGTTCAACAAGTCTACAAGTAGGGTGAGTCCCCAAAATTATTTTTACTTCCACGTACACACAGACAGAAAACAGTTCCATGGACAGCCACATGATATTTAGCAGCATTGATTGGACTAAATTGTTTTTGGTGTCTTAAGTCTGTTTTCAGTGTAGTAAACTAAAAATATATACAGTGCATTCGGAAAGTATTCAGACTCCTTGACGTTTTCCACATTTTGTTATGTGACAGCCTTATTGTGGGGTCGCAGGTAGCCTAGTTGTTAGAGCGTTGGGCCAGTAACCGAAAGGTTGCTAGATCTAAACCCTGAGCTGACAAGGTAAACATCTGTCTTTCTGTCCCTGAACAAGGCAGTTAACCCACTGTTCCTAGGCCGTCATTGTAAGTAAGAATTTGTTCTTAACTGACTTAAATAAAGGTTAAAAAAACCCAATTCTAACATGGATTAAATTGTTTTTTCCCCCTTATCAATCTAAGTTATCCCAGTTACCCCATAATGACAAAGTAAAAACAAGTGAAAGTTTTTGTTGCAAATGTATTAAAAATAAACAACTGAAATATCACATTTACATAAGTATTTAGACCCTTATCTCAGAACTTTGTTGAAGCACCTTTGGCAGCAATTACAGTCTCAAGTCTTCTAGAGTATGACGCTACAAGCTTGGCACACCTGTATTTTGGGAGTTTCTCCCATTCTTCTCTGCAGATCCTCTCAAGCTCTGTCAGGTTGGATTGGAAGGGTTGCTGCACAGCTATTTTCAGGTCTCTCCCGAGATATTAGATCGGGTTCAAGTACGGGCTCTGGCTGGGCCACTCAAGGACATTGTCCCGAAGCCACTCCTGCATTGTCTTGGCTGTGTGCTTAGGGTCGTTGTCCTGTTGGAAGGTGAATCTTCGCCCCCAATCTGAGGTCCTGAGCGCTCTGGAGCAGGTTTTCATCAAGGATCGCTCTGTACTTTGCTCCGTTCACCTTTGCCTCAATCCTGACTAGTCTCCCAGTCCCTGCCGCTAAAGAACCATCCCCACAGCATAATGCTGCCACCACCATGCTTTACCGGAGGTTTCCTCCAGACGTGATGCTTGGCATTCAGGCCAAAGAGTTCAATCTTGGTTTCATCAGACCAGATGAACAAGATTCTGATGGTCTGAGAGTCTTTCGGTGCCTTTTGGCAAACTCCAAACTCTGACAGAGTAGCTCTGTCAGAGTGACCATCGGGTTCTTGGTCACCTCACTGACCAAGGCCCTTCTCCCCTTGCTCAGTTTGGCCGGGTGGCCAGCTCCAGGAAGAGTCTTGGTGGTTCCAAACTTCTTCCATTTAAGAATGATGGAAGCCACTGTGTTCTTGGGGACCTTCAATGCTGCAGAAATATTTTGGTACCCTTCCCCAGATCTGTGCCTGAACACAACCCTGCCTCGGAGCTCTATGGACAATTCCTTCAACCTCATGGCTTGGTTTTTGCTCTGACATGCACTGTCAACTGTGGGACCTTCAATATAGACAGGTGTGTGCCTTTCCAAATCATGTCCAATCAATTGAATTGACCACAGGCGGACTCCTCCAAGTTGTAAAAACATCTCAAGGATGATCAATGGAAACACGATGCACCTGAGCTCAATTTCGAGACTCATAGCAAAGGATCTGAATACTTCTGTAAATAAGGTATTTATGTTGTTTTGGATACATTTGCAAACATTTCTAGAAACCTGTTTTCGCTTTGTCATTATGGGGTTTTGTGTGTAGATTGCTGAGGATTTTTATTTATTTAATCCATTTTAGAATAAGGCTGTAACGTAACAAAATGTGGAAAAAGTCAAGGGGTCTGAATACTTTCCGAAGGCACTGTAGCTTTGTTAATTTGATGATATATAAATGTTTAAATTGAAATGGTGCTGGATTAGCAGAGGCAGTGTTCCTGTTGCCTTTGTGATGATTTGCGGTAACTCTGTGGTTCTAAATCAGTAGTTGTTTAGTAAACTGTCAAATATTAACTTGCTTGACCATACTGCAGGCGATATAGATGTTTGTTACGTGCACTATTTGCTTTGTGGACTTCACTGGACAGATGTTGCTTTGTGGACTTCACTGGACAGATGTTGCTTTGTGGACTTCACTGGACAGATGTTGCTTTGTGGACTTCACTGGACAGATGTTGCTTTGTGGACTTCACTGGACAGATGTTGCTTTGTGGACTTCACTGGATAGATGTTGCTTTGTGGACTTCACTGGACAGATGTTGCTTTGTGGACTTCACTGGACAGATGTTGCTTTGTGGACTTCACTGGACAGATGTTGCTTTGTGGACTTCACTGGACAGATGTTGCTTTGTGGACTTCACTGGACAGATGTTGCTTTGTGGACTTCACTGGACAGATGTTGCTTTGTGGACTTCACTGGACAGATGTTGCTTTGTGGACTTCACTGGACAGATGTTGCTTTGCGGTTTTGTGATGAAACAAATGTGTGTAGTTTCATTTATTCCGCCACTATGTGACTGTTGTCTTTTTGTTGTCATGGGCTTATTGTATGCTATATCATCCTAGCATAGACTGTTCTCTCTGCTACCGCATGGCAAGCGGTACCCGGAGCGCCAAGTCCAGGTCCAAGATACTTCTAAACAGCTTCTACCCCCAAGTCATAAGACTCCTGAACATCTAATCAAGTGGCTACCCAGACTATTTGCAGCCCCCCCCCCCCCCCCCCCATTTTACACCGCTGCTACTCTCTGTTGTTATTCTCTATGCATAGTCACTTCAATAACTCTACCTACATGTACATATTACCTCAACTAACCGGTGCCCCCGCACATTGACTCTGTACCGGTACTCCCCCTGTATGTAGTCTCGCTATTGTTATTTTACTCCTGTTCTTTAATTACTTGTTACTTTTATTTCTGTATTTGCTGCATCGTTGGTTAGGGGCTCGTAAGTAAGTTGTATTCGGTGCATGTGACTAATGCAATTTGATTTCATCACGGTGGCATATGAACTAATGGGTTATAGAGCAAAAAAATGCAATTTTTTTATTTTTTTTATTTTTACCTTTATTTAACCAGGTAGGCTAGTTGAGAACAAGTTCTCATTTGCAACTGCGACCTGGCCAAGATAAAGCATAGCAGTGTGAACAGACAACAACACAGAGTTACACATGGAGTAAACAATAAACAAGTCAATAACATGGTAGAAAAAAGAGAATCTATATACAATGTGTGCAAAAGGCATGAGGAGGTAGGCAATAAATCGAATAATTACAATTTAGCAGATTAACACTGGAGTGATAAATCATCAGATGATCATGTGCAAGTAGAGATACTGGTGTGCAAAAGAGCAGAAAAGTAAATAGATAAAAGCAGTATGGGGGGTGAGGTAGGTAAATTGGGTGGGCTATATACCGATGGACTATGTACAGCTGCAGCGATCGGTTAGCTGCTCGGATAGCAGATGTTTAAAGTTGTTGAGAGAGATAAAAGTCTCCAACTTCAGAGATTTTTGCAATTCGTTCCAGTCGCAGGCAGCAGAGAACTGGAAGGAAAGGCGTCCAAATGAGGTTTTGACTTTAGGGATGATCAGTGAGATACACCTGCTGGAGCGCGTGCTACGGGTGGGTGTAGCCATCGTGACCAGTGAACTGAGATAAGGCGGCACTTTACCTAGCATAGCCTTGTAGATGACCTGGAGCCAGTGGGTCTGACGACGAACATGTAGCGAGGGCCAGCCGACTAGGGCATACAGGTCGCAGTGGTGGGTCGTATAAGGTGCTTTAGTAACAAAACGGATGGCACTGTGATAAACTGCATCCAGTTTGCTGAGTAGAGTATTGGAAGCTATTTTGTAGATGACATCGCCGAAGTCGAGGATCGGTAGGATAGTCAGTTTTACTAGGGTAAGTTTGGCGGCGTGAGTGAAGGAGGCTTTGTTGCGAAATAGAAAGCCGACTCTAGATTTGATTTTGGATTGGAGATGTTTGATATGAGTCTGGAAGGAGAGTTTGCAGTCTAGCCAGACACCTAGGTACTTATAGATGTCCACATATTCTAGGTCGGAACCGTCCAGGGTGGTGATGCTAGTCAGGCGTGCGGGTGCAGGCAGCGAACGGTTGAAAAGCATGCATTTGGTTTTACTAGCGTTTAAGAGCAGTTGGAGGCCACGGAAGGAGTGTTGTATGGCATTGAAGCTCGTTTGGAGGTTAGATACCACAATGTCCAAGGAAGGGCCAGAAGTATACAGAATGGTGTCGTCTGCGTAGAGGTGGATCAGGGAATCGCCCGCAGCAAGAGCAACATCATTGATATATACAGAGAAAAGAGTCGGCCCGAGAATTGAACCCTGAGGTACCCCCATAGAGACTGCCAGAGGACCGGACAGCATGCCCTCCGATTTGACACACTGAGCTCTGTCTGCAAAGTAGTTGGTGAACCAGGCAAGGCAGTCATTAGAAAAACCGAGGCTACTGAGTCTGCCGATAAGAGTATGGTGATTGACAGAGTCGAAAGCCTTGGCCAGGTCGATGAAGACGGCTGCACAGTACTGTCTTTTATCGATGGCGGTTCTGATATCGTTTAGTACCTTGAGCGTGGCTGAGGTGCACCCGTGACCGGCTCAGAAACCGGATTGCACAGCGGAGAAGGTACGGTGGGATTCGAGATGGTCAGTGATCTGTTTGTTGACTTGGCTTTCGAAGACCTTAGATAGGCAGGGCAGGATGGATATAGGTCTGTAACAGTTTGGGTCCAGGGTGTCTCCCCCTTTGAAGAGGGGGATGAGCGCGGCAGCTTTCCAATCCTTGGGGATCTCAGATGATACGAAGGAGAGGTTGAACAGGCTGGTAATAGGGGGTGCGACAATGGCGGCGGACAGTTTCAGAAATAGGGGGTCCAGATTGTCAAGCCCAGCTGATTTGTATGGGTCCAGGTTTTGCAGCTCTTTCAGAACATCTGCTATCTGGATTTGGGTAAAGGAGAAGCTGGGGAGGCTTGGGCAAGTAGCAGCGGGGGGGCGGGGCTGTTGGCCAAGGTTGGAGTCGCCAGGAGGAAGGCATGGCCAGCCGTTGAGAAATGCTTGTTGAAGTTTTCGATTATCATGGATTTATCAGTGGTGACCGTGTTACCTAGCCTCAGTGCAGTGGGCAGCTGGGAGGAGGTGCTCTTGTTCTCCATGGACTTTACAGTATCCCAGAACTTTTTGGAGTTAGAGCTACAGGATGCAAATTTCTGCTTGAAAAAGCTGGCCTTTGCTTTCCTGACTGACTGCGTGTATTGGTTCCTGACTTCCCTGAACAGTTGCATATCGCGGGGGCTCTTCGATGCTATTGCAGTTCGCCACAGGATGTTTTTGTGCTGGTCGAGGGCAGTCAGGTCTGGAGTGAACCAAGGGCTATATCTGTTCTTAGTTCTGCATTTTTTGAACGGAGCATGCTTGTCTAATATGGTGAGGAAGTAACTTTTAAAGAATGACCAGGCATCCTCAACTGACGGGATGAGGTCAATATCCTTCCAGGGTACCCGGGCCAGGTCGATTAGAAAGGCCTGCTCGCAGAAGTGTTTTAGGGAGCGTTTGACAGTGATGAGGGGTGGTCGTTTGACCGCGGACCCGTAGCGGATACAGGCAATAAGGCAGTGATCGCTGAGATCTTGATTGAAGACAGCAGAGGTGTATTTGGAGGGCAAGTTGGTCAGGATAATGTCTATTAGGGTGCCCATGTTTACGGATTTAGGGTTGTACCTGGTGGGTTCCTTGATGATTTGTGTGAGATTGAGGGCATCTAGCTTAGATTGTAGGACTGCCGGGGTGTTAAGCATATCCCAGTTTAGGTCACCTAACAGAACAAACTCTGAAGCTAGATGGGGAGCGATCAATTCACAAATGGTGTCCAGGGCACAGCTGGGAGCTGAGGGGGGTCGGTAGCAGGCGGCAACAGTGAGAGACTTATTTCTGGAGAGATACATTTTTAAAATTAGAAGTTCGAACTGTTTGGGCATAGACCTGGAAAGTATGACAGAACTTTGCAGGCTATCTCTGCAGTAGATTGCAACTCCTCCCCCTTTGGCAGTTCTATCTTGACGGAAAGTGTTATAGTTGGGTATGGAAATCTCCAAATTTTTGGTGGCCTTCCTAAGCCAGGATTCAGACACGGCAAGGACATCAGGGTTGGCAGAGTGTGCTAAAGCGGTGAGTAAGACAAACTTAGGGAGGAGGCTTCTGATGTTGACATGCATGAGGCCAAGGCTTTTTCGATCACAGAAGTCAACAAATGAGGGTGCCTGGGGACATGCAGGGCCTGGGTTTACCTCCACATCACCCGCGGAACAGAGTAGTAGGATGAGGGTGCGGCTAAAGGCTATCAAAACTGGTCGCCTAGAGCGTTGGGGACAAGGAATAAAAGGAGCAGATTTATGGGCGTAGTAGAATAGATTCTGGGTATAATGTGCAGACAGGGGTATGGTGGGGCACGGGTACAGCGGAGGCAAGCCCAGGCACTGGGTGATGATAAGAGAGGTTGTATCTCTGGACATGCTGGTCTCAATGGGTGAGGTCACCGCATGTGTGGGAGGTGGGACAAAGGAGGTATCAGAGGTACGGAGAGTGGAACTACGGGGTCCATTGCAGACCAAAACAATGATAACTAGCCTGAATAACAGTATACAAGGCATATTGATATTTGAGAGAGACATACAGTAAGGCATAAAGTGATTGCAGGTCTTGATTGGGAGAGCTAGCTAAAACAACAGGTGAGATAACAGCAGCTAGTCAGCTAACACAGCAACAGCAGGTAAAAATGGCGACGACTAGGCAGAGAGGGTCGGATTAACTACACACAGAGCCTGAGTTAAAACACAGAGCCGACAAATAAAACACAAATAAACAGAATGGAGTACCGTAAATTAATGGACAGTCCGGCAGGCATCAGCTATGTAGCCAAGTGATCATAGTGTCCAGGGGGCAGCCGTAGATGGAGCAGGGAAGCCGCCACTACGCTAGCACGCGGCGTTTAAAGTTAGTAGCCCGGGGGGTGGTCTGCTCAGACGGAGGGGGTCTGCTCAGACGGAGGCCGGTTGAGGGCACAGCGGATGGGGTATTCGTCTGCAGACCAGACGTGGTCGTGTCGACAGAGAATCCAAGCCGGATGGCGATGGCGAAAGAGGTATTGTAGAATTGTGTTTGCTAACTGGTGCTAGCTTCGTGGCAGTGGTGCTAGCTGCAAGCTAGCTGTGAGGATCAGAAGTAGTGGCTCAGGGATTACGGCAGGAATCCGGCGTTGTTGTGGAGAGACAGTCCGATGCTGGTAAATTGGAGAGTAATATCCAGGCTAATAACAGGGCTGGTGTCTGTGCAGAAGGTAAAAGCTGCTAGCAGCGGCTAAAAATGACTAAATAGCTTGTAGCTGATTAGCTGGTTAGCTACTGGGGGTTCTTGAATGTGTTCCAAAGTTAAAAAATAATAGCGATTCCGTATCACATTGGGTGAGGGGTTACCGGAAGGTATAATCGAGATAAAAATCGAAAAGAGATAGAAAAAAAAAATATATATATACAAGAAATACGAAAAATACAAACGTACACGAGAGGATGAAACAAAACACGTCTACACTGCTACGCCATCTTGGATTTGGGGCAATTATCACAACACAGGTTGTAATATGGATTTTTTAATGGCTTGGCTTGGCTTTCGCAGTTTTACTGATGCACCAGGCAGGAACAAATAAAACACATGGAGAAAAGGTACACAAATATGATATGGTAAGGTTTGAGGCTAGGGTTATGGTTGAGGCTAGGATGTGGACAAGAAGCTAAGGTTAGGGTTGAGGCTAGGATGTGGACATGAAGCTAGGGTTAGGGTTGAGGGGAGGGTTAGTCTTGAGCTAGGATGTGTACATGAAGCTAGGGTTAGGGTTGAGGCTAGGATGGGAACATGAAGCTAGGTTTAGGGTTGAGGCTAGGATGTGGACATGAAGCTAGGGTTAGGGTTGAGGCTAGGATGTGGACATGAAGCTAGGGTTAGGGTTGAGGCTAGGATGTGGACATGAAGCTAGGGTTGAGGCTAGGATGTGGACATGAAGCTTGGGTTAGGGTTGAGACTACGATGTGGACATGAAGATGTGGACATGATGTGAAGATGTGGACATGAAGATAGGGTTAGGGTTGAGTCTAGGATGTGGAAATTAAGCTAGGGTTAGGGTTAAGATTGAGGCTAAGATGTGAACATGAAGCTAGGGATAAGGTTGAGCCTAAGATGTGGACATGAAGCTAGGGTATGGTAAGGGTTGAGCTAGGATGTGGACATGAAGCTTGGGTTAGGGTTGAGGCTAAGATGTGGACATGAAGCTAGGGATATGGTTGAGCCTACGATGTGGACATGAAGCTAGGGTAGGTTTAGGGTTGAGCTAGGATGTGGACATGAAGTTAGGGTTGATGCTAGGATGTGGACATGAAGCTAGGGTTAGGGTTGATGCTAGGATGTGGATATGAAGCTAGGGTTAGGGTTGAGGCTAGGATGTGGCATGAAGTAATGGTTGAGAACAGGATGTGGACATGAAGATAGGGTTAGGGTTGAGGCTAGGATGTGGAAATTAAGCTAGGGTTAGGGTTAAGATTGAGGCTAAGATGTGAACATGAAGCTAGGGATAAGGTTGAGCCTAAGATGTGGACATGAAGCTAGGGTATGGTAAGGGTTGAGCTAGGATGTGGACATGAAACTAGTGTTAGGGTTGAGGCTAGGATGTGGACATGAAGCTAGGATAGGGTTAGGGTTGAGGCTAGGATGTGGACATGAAGCTTGGGTTAGGGTTGAGGCTAAGATGTGGACATGAAGCTAGGGATATGGTTGAGCCTACGATGTGGACATGAAGCTAGGGTAGGTTTAGGGTTGAGCTAGGATGTGGACATGAAGTTAGGGTTGATGCTAGGATGTGGACATGAAGCTAGGGTTAGGGTTGATGCTAGGATGTGGATATGAAGCTAGGGTTAGGGTTGAGGCTAGGATGTGGCATGAAGTAATGGTTGAGAACAGGATGTGGACATGAAGATAGGGTTAGGGTTGAGGCTAGGATGTGGAAATTAAGCTAGGGTTAGGGTTAAGATTGAGGCTAAGATGTGGACATGAAGCTAGGGATAAGGTTGAGCCTAAGATGTGGACATGAAGCTAGGGTATGGTAAGGGTTGAGCTAGGATGTGGACATGAAACTAGTGTTAGGGTTGAGGCTAGGATGTGGACATGAAGCTAGGGTCGGGTTAGGGTTGAGGCTAGGATGTGGACATTAAGGTAGGGTTAGATTTGAGGCTAGGATGTGGACATGAAGCTAGGGTAGGGTTAGGGTTGAGGCTAGGATGTGGACATGAAGCTTGGGTTAGGGTTGAGGCTAAGATGTGGACATGAAGCTAGGGATATGGTTGAGCCTACGATGTGGACATGAAGCTAGGGTTAGGGTTTAGGGTTGAGCTAGGATGTGGACATGAAGTTAGGGTTGATGCTAGGATGTGGACATGACGCTAGGGTTAGGGTTGATGCTAGGATGTGGATATGAAGCTAGGGTTAGGGTTGAGGCTAGGATGTGGCATGAAGTAATGGTTGAGAACAGGATGTGGACATGAAGCAAGGGTTAGGGTTGAGGCTAGGATGTGGACATGAAGCTAGGGTTAGGGTTGATGCTAGGATGTGGATATGAAGCTAGGTTTAGGGTTGAGGCTAGGATGTGGCATGAAGTAATGGTTGAGAACAGGATGTGGACATGAAGCAAGGGTTAGGGTTGAGGCTAGGATGTGGACATGAAGCTAGGGTTAGGGTTGAGGCTGGGATGTGGACATGAGGCTAGGGTTAGGGTTGAGGCTAGGATGTGGATATGGATATGAAGCTAGGGTTAGGGTTGAGGCTAGGATGTGGCATGAAGTAAGGGTTGAGGCCAGGATGTGAACATGAAGCTAGGGTTAGGCTTGAGGCTAAGATGTGGACATGAAGCAAGGGTTAGGGTTGAGGCTAGGATGTGGATATGAAGCTAGGGTTAGAGTTGAGGCTGGGATGTGGACATGAGGCTAGGGTTAGGGTTGAGGCTAGGATGGGGACATGAAGCTAGGGTTAGGGTTGAGGCTAGGATGGGGACATGAAGCTAGGGTTAGGGTTGGAGCTAGAATTTGAACATGAAGCTAGTGTTAGTGTTGAGACTAGGATGTGGACATGAAGCTCTGGTTAGGGTTGATGCTAGGATGTGGATATGAAGCTCTGGTTAGGGTTGAGCTAGGATGTGGACATGAAGCTAGGGTTAGTGTTAGGGTTGAAGCAAGGATGCGGACATGGAGCTAGGGTTAGGGTTGAGGTTGAGCTAGGATGTGGACATGAAGCTTGTGTTAGTGTTGAGACTAGGATGTGGACATGAAGCTAGGGTTAGGATTGAGCTAGGATGTGGACATCAAGCTAGGGTTAGGGTTGAGGCTAGGATGTTGACATGAAGCTGGGGTTAGGGATGAGGCTAGGAATTGGACATGAAGTTAGGGTTGAGGCTAGAATTTGGTACATGAAGCTAGGGTTAGGGATGAGGCTAATATGTGGACATGAAGCTAGGGTTAGGGTTGAGGCTAAGATGTGGACATGAAGCTAGGGTTAGGGTTGATGTAAGGATGTGGACATGAAGCTAGGGTTTGGGTTGTGGCTAGGATGTGGACATGAAGTTAGGCTTGAGACTAGGAGGTGAAATTGAAGCTAGGGTTAGAGTTGAGGCTAGGATGTGAACAAGAAGCTTGTGTTAGGGTTGAGACTAGGATCTGGACATTAAGCTAGGGTTAGGCTTGAGCTAGGATGTGGACATGAAGCTAGTGTTAGTGTTGAGGCTAATATGTGGACATGAAGCTAGGGTTAGGGTTGAGGCTAAGATGTGGACATGAAGCTAGGGTTAGGGTTGATGTAAGGATGTGGACATGAAGCTAGGGTTTGGGTTGTGGCTAGGATGTGGACATGAAGTTAGGCTTGAGACTAGGAGGTGAAATTGAAGCTAGGGTTAGAGTTGAGGCTAGGATGTGAACAAGAAGCTTGTGTTAGGGTTGAGACTAGGATCTGGACATTAAGCTAGGGTTAGGCTTGAGCTAGGATGTGGACATGAAGCTAGTGTTAGTGTTGAGACTAGGATGTGGACATGAAGCTCTGGTTAGGGTTGATGCTAGGATGTGGATATGAAGCTCTGGTTAGGGTTGAGCTAGGATGTGGACATGAAGCTAGGGTTAGTGTTGAGACTAGGATGTGGATATGAAGCTCTGGTTAGGGTTGATGCTAGGATGTGGACATGAAGCTCGGGTTAGTGTTAGGGTTGAAGCAAGGATGCAGACATGAAGCTAGGGTTAGGGTTGAGGTTGAGCTAGGATGTGGACATGAAGCTTGTGTTAGTGTTGAGACTAGGATGTGGACATGAAGCTAGGGTTAGGGTTGAGCTAGGATGTGGACATGAAGCTAGGGTTAGGGTTGAGGCTAGGATGTTGACATGAAGCTGGGGTTAGGGTTGAGGCTAGGATTTGGACATGAAGTTAGGGTTGAGGCTAGAATTTGGTACATGAAGCTAGGGTTAGGGATGAGGCTAAGATGTGGACATGAAGCTAGGGTTAGGGTTGAAGCAAGGATGCGGACATGAAGCTAGGGTTAGGGTTTAGGCTAGTATTTGGACATGAAGCTAGGGTTAGGGTTGAGGCTAGGATGGGGACATGAAGCTAGTGTAGGGTTAGGGTTGAGGCTAGGATGTGGATATGATGCTAGGTTTAGGGTTGGGGCTAGGATGTGGAACAGAAGCTAGGTTTAGGGTTGAGGCTATGATGTGAACATGAAGCTAGGTTTAGGGTTGGGGCTAGGATTTGGAACAGAAGCTAGGTTTAGGGTTAAGGCTAGGATGTGGAACAGAAGCTAGGTTTAGGGTTGAGGCTAGGATGTGAACATGAAGCTAGGTTTAGGGTTGGGGCTAGGATGTGGAACAGAAGCTAGGTTTAGGGTTAAGGCTAGGATGTGAACATGAAGCTAGGTTTAGGGTTGGGGCTAGGATGTGGATATGAAGCTAGGGTTATGGTTGAGGCTATGATGTGAACATGAAGCTAGGTTTAGGGTTGGGGCTAGGATGTGGATATGAAGCTAGGGTTATGGTTGAGGCTATGATGTGGACATGAAGCTAGGTTTAGGGTTGGGGCTAGGATGTGGAACAGAAGCTAGGTTTAGGGTTGAGGCTAGGATGTGAACATGAAGCTAGGGTTATGGTTGAGGCTATGATGTGGACATGATGCTAGGTTTAGGGTTGGGGCTAGGATGTGGAACAGAAGCTAGGTTTAGGGTTGAGGCTAGGATGTGGAACAGAAGCTAGGTTTCGGGTTGAGGCTAGGATGTGGAACAGAAGCTAGGTTTAGGGTTGGGGCTAGGATGTGGAACAGAAGCTAGGTTTAGGGTTGGGGCTAGGATGTGGAACAGAAGCTAGGTTTAGGGTTGAGGCTAGGATGTGAACATGAAGCTAGGTTTAGGGTTGAGGCTATGATGTGAACATGAAGCTAGGGTTAGGGTTGAGGCTAGGATGTGGAACAGAAGCTAGGTTTCGGGTTGAGGCTAGGATGTGGAACAGAAGCTAGGTTTAGGGTTGGGGCTAGGATGTGAACATGAAGCTAGGTTTAGGGTTGGGGCTAGGATGTGGAACAGAAGCTAGGTTTAGGGTTGGGGCTAGGATGTGGAACAGAAGCTAGGTTTAGGATTGAGGCTAGGATGTGAACATGAAGCTAGGTTTAGGGTTGAGGCTAGGATGTGGAACAGAAGCTAGGTTTAGGGTTGGGGCTAGGATGTGGAACAGAAGCTAGGTTTAGGGTTGGGGCTAGGATGTGGAACAGAAGCTAGGTTTCGGGTTGAGGCTAGGATGTGGAACAGAAGCTAGGGTTAGGGTTTGGGCTAGGATGGGGACATGAAGCTAGCATAGGGTTAGGGTTGAGGCTAGAATGTGGACCTGAAGCTAGGGTTAGAGTTGAGGCTAGGATGTGGAACAGAAGCTAGGGTTAGGACTAGACTAATAACCTATACCCTAACCCATTAGACTGTAGATGTTGCATTGGGTCTTTCAAAGGAGATAGGAATTAATGTGATACACTCATCTGGAACAGGTATTCCCAAACTTGGCTATGCACAATGCCATCGGGGGTACGCCAAATAAAAATGTGATTCGCTTTTTGTTGTTGTTCAAACAGTACATTTATATTTTGGGTGAGATTTTTTTCTGGCCTGAGTAGCCTCGTTTCATTGCCAAAAATACAATTAAGTGTCTAGTGTTCAGCGAAATAAGAACACAATGTCAAATACAGGTAGCCTAGTCAAATAATTAACATCCAATCACATTAACCGTTACTCTCTCGCGGGAAACCTTGACTCTTGCGCAGACATTTAGAAATGAAACATGACAATTTGAAAAATAAGCCACCAGAGTTTTTTGAGCGAGAAGAAAGACATGTATAAAAGCAACAGATACCATTAATAAAAAGGAGCTAGAAGCGTCTTATAGGGTGAGCTACCGAGTGGCTAGGACAGGCAAGCCCCATACTATTATGGAGGACTTAATTCTTCCTGCTGCTGCGGATATGGCTGGGACAATGCTGGAGGAAAAGGCCAAAAACACTGTACAGACAATGCCTTCAACACTGTTTCACGACGCATCAGTGACATGGCAGGAGATGTTTTGAAACAATTACTGCTTCATCTACAAGCCAGTGAATTATATGCATTACAGCTGGATGAGTCAACAGACGTGACGGGCCTGGCACAGCTCCTGGTATATGTCCGTTACGTTTATGAGGGGTCAATTAAAGAAGACATCCTCTTCTGCAAACAACTGAAAATCAGGACAACATGAGAGAATATTTTTAAAGTACTGGACAGCTTTGTGACATCAAATGGACTTTGGTAGTCAAGATGTGTTTGTATCTGTACTGATGGCGCAAAAGCCATGACAGGGAGACATAGTGGAGTGGTAACGCGCGTGCAAGTAGTTGCTCCTGACGCCACTTGAGTACACTGCAGCATCCACCGAGAGGCTCTTGCTGTCAAGGGAATGCCTGACAGCTTGAACGACGTTTTGGATGCTGTCCCCTGAACTCTCGTGTATTTTCTGCATTATGCAATGATGTGGGCAGCAACCATGTAACGCTTCTACAACATACAGAAGTGCTCTGGTTTTCAAGGGGCAAATATTGACACGTTTTTTTGAATTGAGAGACGAGCTTAAAGTTTTCTTGAACTGACCATAATTTTCACTTGTCTGACCGCTTGCATGATGATGAGTTTCTCACACGACTGGCCTATCTGGGTGATGATTTTTCTCATCTGAATGATCTGAATCTAGGATTACAGGGACTCTCTGCAACTATATTCAATGTGCGGGACAAAATTGAGGCTAGGATTAAGAAGTTGGAGCTCTTCTGTCTGCATTAACAAGGACAACACACAGGTCTTTCCATCATTCTATGATTTTTGGGTGCAAATGAACTCAAGCTTACGGGCAATGTCAGATGTGATATAGCGAAGCACATTAGTGAGCTGGGTGCGCAATTATGCAGATACTTTCCTGAAACGGATGACACAAACAACTGGATTCGTTATCCCTTTCATGCCCTGCCTCCAGTCCACTTACAGATATTTGAACAAGAGAGCCTCATCGAAATTGCAACAAGCGGTTCTGTGAAAATTGAATTCAATTTGAAGCCACTGCCAGATTTCTGGATTGGGCTGCGCTCAGTTTCTTGCCTTGACAAATTGCGCTGTTAAAACACTGATGCCCTTTGCAACCATGTACCTATGTGAGAGTGGATTCTCTGCCCTCACTAGCATGAAAACTAAATACAGGCCCAGACTGTGTGTGGAAAATGATTTAAGACTGAGACTCTCTCCAATACAACCCAACATTGCAGAGGTGCATCCTTTCAAGCACACCCTTCTCATTAACCTGTGGTGAGTTATTCACCATTTTTGATGAACAAATAAGGTTTTATTTGTAAGATGGCTAAATAAAGAGCAGAATTATTGATTATTATTATTATTATATTAATGGTGCCCTGGTCCTATAAGAGCTCTTTGTCACTTCCCACGAGCTGGGTTGTGACAAAAACTCTCACTAATTCTTATGTTTAATAAATGTATTGTATAGTGTGTGTGTGTGGCAGGTTTACATTGATGGCAAAAAACAACATTTGAGAGTGCGCTGACCCTGGTGCTAGAGGGGGTATGCAGCTGGAGGTTGAATGTTTGAAGGGGTACGGGACTATAAAAAGTTTGGGAACCACTGATCTGGAAGATTGCATCATGGCCGGATTACGCCACAGAATTCTGTTCCTATTCAGCCTCTGAGTTCTCATCAATAAACTCCTCTGTACTTAGTTGGTGTGTCTGTGTGTGTTCTCAATATTTGTCTGAATTAAAACATTGAGGTTACTTCCCATGTAGCACTAAGCAGAGTAATGCCATGAGAATGAAAGAACTGACACATAAGAGACTCACAGCCACTAGTCTCTCTCTCTCTCTCTCTCTCTCTCTCTCTCTCTCTCTCTCTCTCTCTCTCTCCTCTGCTGCAGCATATTCAGGACACAGAAGAGCAGCTGTCTCCCCTACGACACATCACAGTAGGACATACTTGGTGTTGGACTGGTCCATTGCACCACACACAAATAAATATCAATAAATTAGATGTCAGAACGAGCAACATTAGAATGAGCAATGTCAGGAGATAGAAGCTGTTTCTCAGTCTCTCGGTCCCAGCTTTGATGCACCTTTACTGTCTCTGCCTTCTAGATTGTAGCAGGGTGAACAGGCCGTGGGTCGGCTGGCTAAGGTCTTTGATGATCTTCTTGGCCTTCCTGTGACACCGGGTGCTGTAGATGTCCTGGAGTTTAGGCACTGCCCTGCACAGCCTTGCGGCTGCGGGTGATGCAGTTGCTGTACCAGGCGGTGATACAGCTTGACAGAATGCTCTCGATGGTGCATATGTGGAAGTTCGTGACGGTCTTAGGAGCCAAGTTGATTTTCTTCAGACAGGTCTAGGCCTTCACTGTGTGTGTGTGTACGTGTGTGTTTGGTGTGTGTCCATCTCCAGCCCTGTCCAGCCTATATCTGCAGTGTTAAGAGGCGTGCTAATGTGTTTACTCAGGCAGTACTGACACGCCACAGAACAGAGGCACAATAAACCAGCCTTTTGTGCCCCACTTAGGAAGTGGACCATGGAAGGGCTGAAGCTGCATGGGGCATTGTCATGCTACTGTAGGTTCACAGGGTGCATGTCAAGGCCAGTTAGTACAGGCTACTGCTGAATGTTGCTACTGATACTGCTGTATAGAATAAATGGAGCATCTCATTCACATGGTAGGCTACATACAGTACATTGCACATAGCCATTGCACTGTGAAATGTACAGGTCCATCTTTCTAACAAACATGGATAATAAAGCACTGTACCTATTGTACTATATTTTGTGTATGAGTTATATATCTGTTCATGAGAGTATATAAGTATATTTGAATGGTATCCTGGCTAGTGTTTGTAACGGTGATTTGCTGTGAGTGTGAGGGCAGTGAGGTGAGTAAAGATGTCTCCCTGTAGACTTCTCTATGGCTGAGTTTCAACACTATAAACCACTAGAATGGACCAGCGGAGAGTTGTAATAGGTTTTTATGGATCCATCTATATTAATCTCTCCCTCTCTCGCTCTCTTGTGCAGTCTATTTCTCTCTCTTATTTACACACTCACACTCTTTCTTTTGTCTTATTTCTCTCTTTCCCTCCTTCCCTCCTGCCCCTCCCTTCCAGCATGTTACAACCTTTGTCCCATTTCCTGCTAACTCATGGACATTTATTAAGGAACCAACCGTCTTCAGCCTCACCCGGAGAGACTCGGGGGCCAGGTTACCAACGCACCCAATACCACCATGCCCTCTACTCTCCCCTGCTTTCCTTTACTCTCCTCTACTAGATTTTCTCTCTCTCTCTCTCTCTCTCTCTCTCTCTCTCTCTCTCTCTCTCTCTCTCTCTCTCTCTCTCTCTCTCTCTCTCTCTCTCTCTCTCTTTCTCTCTCACCTGTTGTCTCAACCTCTGAATGCTCAGTTCAGAAAAACCAACCTACGTTTACTCCTCAGGTGCTGACTGGTTGCACCCTCTATAAACACAGTGACTATTATTTGACCCTGCTGGTCATCTATGAACATTTGATCATCTTGAAGAATGATCTGGCCTTAATAGCCATGTACTCTTACAATCTCCACCCGTCATAGCCAGAAGAGCACTGACCACCCCTTCGAGTCTGGTTCCTCTCCAGGTTTTTTTCTAGCCACTGTGCTTCTACATTTGCATTGCTTGCCTTTTGGGGTTTTAGGCTGGGTATCTGTATAAAAACTTTGTGCCAACTGTTGATATAAAAAGGGCTTTATAAAATAGATTTGATTGATACTCTCCCCTGCTCTCCTCTTATCTCCCTTTATCTCTCCTGCCTGGCTGGCCTACTCAGCATATGATGAAATTACCCCTAGACACCAAGGTCAGTTTTGCGTTTCCCACCCTAGGATTAGGGGTGAGTAGGCTGATCCTAGATCTGTGGTGAAGGGCAATTTGCGCCTGAAATGGTTATCTCAGTGTGGTCCAGTGCCAGCTCCAGTGAAAGCGGAAACTAAAGTCCAGCATTCCTGACTAGAGTGGTTGGACTCGAAGGCTGCTTTCTAATATTGGTGGCCTTGCAAATGGTTTGCCCGCTGAATAAGAGAAGCCTATGTATGAAACTGACTTTGTCATTATTAGATTATATGCAATTTTCCTGTAAGCGTTGCTATAAGGTTTTAGACTAACATTGGATATGCTGTATTGAGTTTCTGTGAGCAGTGCTACTGTGCTGTGTAATGTGGTTGGCTGTGTCATGGAAAATCTACACCATAGCCTACTCTTCTATAGCAACCAACTAAACAGGTATCCAACCTGGGTGGTCTGGTCTGCGTGACTCAGTACCGTGTTAGCACGCTGAGCTAAAGCCTTGATGTAAGTCTTCAGGTCTCATTGTCATGTGAGTGTATTTTGGCCTACTGCCTCCACTGCACCATACTGTACCAGGCTGTGCTGTTCTGTGGTGCTCTAAACACAACAGTGTGTGTGCGAGACAGAATACTCTGGGTAATGTTAGTCAGGCTGGGTCCCATGCCTGCTCCCACAGGCTCAGAGCCGCAGCCCAGTGCCAAGTTGGCAGTGCTTTGAATCACTCACACACACAACGCTGGGTTGGGAAGGGCAGGGCACACAGGAATCAAAGGCGCTCTCTCTCATTTCCTGCTGAGGAGTGTGAAGCAGGCAGCGGTGAGCTGAGGGAAAACTCAGTGACCTCACCGTTACTATGACGATAGGACGGATGTGTTTGTATGTGTCTGTTTATGAGTGTGCGTTTTGCGTGTGTGTTGGAAACAGCTGGTGTTTGTGTTTACACGTACAACTCTTTTATTCTGGGAGGTAAAAGGAGGGATGGCTGCCTTCTTGATCAAACCCTCTATCAAATCAAATGACGCTCTCTCTCCTACTCTTTAATCTATTCTCTGTCGAACGCCACACCTTCCCTTTTTTATGTGTCATTCTTTCCGTCTTTTGGATCAGTTGTATCTCATCCAATACTTACAGCTCAGCGTTGCTACAGTAGGTGCGTATGTGGCTCTTTCTAATAAGGTGGTAGTGAGGAAGAAAAACTCACACAAACGAATCTCAGAACCCAGAACCTAATCTTGCACATTACCAGTCTGTCACGAGAGCCTACACTCGTCCACACACATCCCCTCCCCCTCCCCACAGCCTTGATGACCTCACATGCAGGAGAGCCTAAACATAGTCATCAGTGCCCAGTCAGCATAGTTGTCAGACCAGTATTGAGGGACAAGAAGACCGACGGTAGCCTACTGGTTAAACGGGAGTTAGGAGTCTTTCTGTCTGACACTGGTCTGGTGGATTAAATTCCTTTTCCTCGCTTGAGTAGCCAGGCGTGATAATTAGGATTCATCCATCTTCTCTGTGTCACTGTTAACACATTTCGGTTCACCCAAGCTGACTCTCCCTTTCTTTCTCCTCCAACTCTTTTCTCTATCTATACTGAACAAAATTATAAACGCAACATGTAAAGTGTTGGTCCCATGTTTCATGAGCTGAAATAAAAGATCCCAGAAATGTTCCGTACGCACAAAAAGCGTATTTCTCTCAAATTCTGTGCACAAATTTGCATCAAATCAAATGTTATTTGTCACATACATATGGTTAGCAGATGTTAATGCGAGTGTAGCGAAATGCTTGTGCTTCTAGTTCCAACAGGGCAGTAATATCTAACAAGTAATCTAACAATTCCCAACAACTACCTAATACACACAAATCTAAAGAGGTGAATTAGAATATGTACAGATAAGTATATGGATGGCAAAGGTGCAATAGATGGTATAAAATACAGTATATACATGTGATATGAGTAATGTAAGATATGTAAACATTATTAAAGTGGCATTATTTAGAGTGCATTGTATAAAGTGACTAGTGATCCATTTATTAAAGTGGCCAGTGATTGGGTCTCAATGAAGGCAGCAGCCTCTCTGAGTTAGTGATTGCTGTTTAGCAGTCTGATGGCCTTGAGATAGAAGCTGTTTTTTAATCTCTCAGTCCCAGCTTTGATGCACCTGTACTGACCTCGCCTTCTGGATGGTAGCGGTGTGAACAGGCAGTGGCTCGGGTGGTTGATGTCCTTGATGATCTTTTTGGCCTTTCTGTGACATCGGGTGCTGTAGGTGTCATGGAGGGCGGGTAGTTTGCCCCCGGTGATGCTTTGGTGAGCATTTCTCCTTTGCCAAAATAATCCATCCACCTGACAGCTGTGGCATATCAAGAATCTGATTAAACAGCATGATCATTACACAGGTGCACCTTGTACTGGGGACAATAAAAGGCCACTCTAAAATGTGCAATTTTGTCACAGAACAAAATTCTACAGATGTCTCAAGTTTTGAGAGAACGTGCAATTGGCATGCTGACTGCAGGAATGTTTACCAGAGTTGTTGCCAGATAATTGAATGTTAATTTCTCTACCATAACCCGCCTCTAACGTTGTTTTAGAGAATTTGGCAGTACGTCCAACTGAACTAAATACCGCAGACCATGTGTAACCATGCCAGCCCAGGACCTCCACATCCGGCTTCTTCACCTGTGGGATCGTCTGAGACCAGCCACCTGAACAGCTGATGAAACAGGAGTATTTCTGTCTGTAATAAATCCCTCTTTGTGGGGAAAAACTAATTCTGATTGGCTGGCATATGCCCTCCCAGGCCTACCCATGGCTGCGCCACTGCCCAGTCATGTGAAATCCATAGATTAGGGCCTAATGAATTTATTTCAATTGACTGATTTTCTTATATGAACTGTAACTCAGTAAAATCTTGAAATTGTTGCATTTATATTTTTGTTCAGTAAATATCAATCTCTCTCTACCCCTCTCGTCTCTAAATCGCCATCTCTCTTTCACTCACCAGCTAACGGCTAGAGTAAATTCAGTCACAACTAAAGAGACATACATCATACCTTGAAGGTCAACATACAATATTTATTTAGGAACACAAAAAATGATAAGTTAATTATCAGGTAGTCCACAAATATTGTGGAAATGGTATATCAATACAGTCATACAGGGGGAAACCATCCCGAGACGCCCGGATTCAAACAAAATGGTGGATAAGGGATGAACTGAAACATTATTTTAGTCAATTTAAAGATGGTTTACTCATAATCAGTATTATATTGTCCAAAGAAGTTATTCCTAGTTTAATTTTTCTTCCTAAAAAAAGAAAAAGATATTTCTAGCTAGGTTTTATTTTATATACTTTATTCAATTTAAATAACCCAATGACAACAGAACTGAATGCATGTGAATATTGCCTTGAATCAATGCCTTTCATAGCCTGCTATAGGCAGGATCACAGTACACGGGATGACCAGTTGTATAATGCTGCAATAGAAATTATATACCAGAGGGAATGGAAAAAAACATATAGGCCGTCATTGTGAATAAGAATGTGGTCTTAACTGACGTGCCTAGTAAAATACTGGTTCAAATGTAGTATCCCCTGCCCCCACAGCCAGAAACACATCTCGGTTTCATGTATATTTGCTACAAAAGACAGTATACATTATGAGCACATCATGCAAAGTGGCAAGTTCTGCTTTACAAATAGTATAGTAGTCTGTTTTTTCTGTAGATATTTTTCTCCCCCTCACCGATCAGCTCTTCCCAAACACAATCTAAACAAATCCCGCCCACTCGCAAATCCTCCCACCAAGGAAAAAAAACATATTAAACTATAATATATCAAACCGTGATTTTTATATAATACCCAAATCTGCAGAAACCTTGCAGTGGACAGTTCTATCTTCCAGACTAGGTTAATAGCAAAGCATCACCCCTCGTTGGAAAGAAAAGCTATAGCAGTGCACAATATCACCGTCAACATGAGCAAATACCAGAGCTGAAAAATCACAATTGGTTTAAAAAAAATGTCCTGCGTTGTCAAACAGTTGAGAATCCCTGATAGGCTGAAAGAAGTCAGGTGACGACTAGGTGAGGTAAGAAGAGTCCCACCTTATGATGGGTAATGAAAACTAGGTCGCTGTTTCTTCTGCTCTGCTGTGCGTGTGTGTGTGTGTGTGTGAGAGATGGTTACACACAAACACGTTCGTGATGAGTAGAGTATAAACACTGCACTGCCAGATCCTCTCTCTCCATGCAGTACACACACTCTTTATAACATGTTCCCAGTAGAGAAAAACACAGATGAAAAGAAGAGAAGAAAAGAAAGAGCAGAAACAGTTGCTGCCTTTTAAGTCCTTGTCTCAGAAAACATCAGAAGTATAATCCTTGGACTTGAAGATTTTTTGTTCCATACATTTCTCTTATCTATGCATTTACTGAAAGAATATTTTTTTCTAAACAAAGATTTCAGTTGCTCTCTTTCTTATTACTAAGTGTGTGCGCTTCTTAAAAACAAAAAAAAACGTTTGATTTCTTATTTGCATTGTTTCCACTTCTTGAATTGTCCACGTTTAGTACTTGCTTGGTTTTTCTTGGTTTGTGTAGCTGTCTCTATCTCCACCCTACCATCCTCAATTGGAAAGAGACACACCTTCACTTTCCTCATCACTCATCCCCCTCCCCTCCCCTCCCCTCCCCTCCCTCCAGGGCCGTCTAGTCCTGCCCCTCATCTCTCGGCCTCCATGGCCACACTCGCCTTCTGTTCGGTGGCTGGGTGTTGGTGTTGGTGGGGGTTAACGGTGACCCCCGTGGGCCAGACAGTGGGGTTAGAGGGGGGCTGCGAAGGGGGCTGCCCCTGAGTCCAGAGTCCCTGACCCTGTGGGCCGCTCATGGGCATGGGGAGTGGGGGCACGCCCCAGCAACCGTGTGGAGGAGGGGGAGAGGTGGCCATGGAGGCCATGGGGCTGCTGCTGTTGAAGCTCTCCGAGGCCTTGAGTCGGGAGAACATGGTGAGGGCATCAGGGAAGTTGGGCGGGGTGGCCGGTGTGTTGGCTGGGGTGCACATCTGGAGGAGAGAGATGGAGAGAGATGTTAGGGGGAGAGAAGACATATGGAGGAGCACATCCATATACATCACACAATGTGATATAACTATCATTATCACACTTATCACTATACGTATCACTATCACACTATCACTGCCGTGCATCCAGTTTGTTTCACACCATCACTACATCCAGGATGAGGATGCCTGTATATCTAAGCCTGTATAAGGTCAGTCCAAAACAGAGAGGGGAATGTAGGGGGATCCCGTCCTCTCTCTCCCTGAGGATCCTGATGACATTCCTCCTCTCTTTTCCTCCTCTTTGTTCTGTTCCTAACAACATTTTTTGTGTTGTTTTTTTGTACACATTACAAATATCAGGCAAAAATATGAATTCTACATATTATCAGCAATCAACAACTTACATCACTAAATCAAACATGTCTAACACAAAACAAAACACACAGGTAAAAACAACAGACTTTAAATACATGACCTCATAATGATTCAAGAAGATGTCATTATTTTTGTTATTAAGTAGGATGATGTCTTAACTAGATGATTCAATTAAATCAAATATTTGTCATTTTGGTATAGAATTCTGGAATTTTTGATTGTGTATTTGTGTATTGATTATGTATTTGGCAACTAGAATAAATAAAAAAAAATCACAATAATTTCAATGGTCTTATCATCGCAATAGTAGCATAGTATAACCTTCATGTCAAAAACATGTGTAGTTTTATAAAAGCTAAATATGTATTCTGCAAGGTTTTCCCAGAAATCTATCACAGACTTACACTCATACAGTAGAACCTAGTGTGTCAGATTTTCACCTTCTTTTTTGCAGAAAACACATATCAACATCAACAAATTTGGACAACATGGAATTACATGGATACGTGATATCTTATGCAAAATCTTAAAAGAGCACTTCCTTAAGTTTGTTTGGTATACAGTATTTGTAAGGTATTTGTTTTACCTCTAGGCATAAATTGGTTCTTTGAATGGAAACGTGTCTCATGTATTTGTTACAAGATTTCTCAAGTAAGCCCACGCCTTCCAGGCTGAGTTCTGGATAAGCTCTGTGATCATCATCAAAGCTAATATTGTTTTTCATTAGTGCAGTTAGACCACTGGGAATGGCTTTGATCACATAAATATACTCTGAAAGGTTTTGGAAACTCATTCAGTGTTATATGTCCCTATTAACAAGGTGACCCTCCATGACCTCACATCATGTTAGCAGATCACCTGATTGTCACGGTCCCGTCTCTGGTAGTAGCTCCTTCAGTGACGACGATGGTGGTGTGGGTGAAGACAACAATGTCAGAAAGAACTCCCCCATATACAGTACAACCCCCTATCCAGCCAAAAACAACATGGAGCAGCCAACCAGCACCTCCCTGCAGGTCAGAAGCCAGGTCAGGTAGACTTAAACACTTTTTCAGAACACACTCCTCAAAGTGTTGAGGCAAAAACAAAAATGATCTCACTCCAAGAGGCCTGGTTGGTCCAGGGCCAGTTTCCTTTACTCCACATAGATAGGCCTATTATTATAGACCTACTGTTTATAGCTGACCACAACAACAAGCTGTTACACAGGCAGCCCCATAGACCTACTGTCTACTTCTGAAGGAGGGCTCAAAACTGGGGTGCCAGTGAAATATTTTTTGTTGGTAAAGTTTGTTTTTGGTTCACAATTATTTTTTTTATGATGCAGATTTATTCAAACAGCAATGGATACGCAACAATGGGCATGCAGACCAGGTTTTTAAAAAGTTTAGTCCGAAGTCTTGGTTAAATCTTTGCGACGCTCAATTCAGTCATCATGCGCTGTTTGAATGAACATTTCGAAATGCTTTCTCAAAAAAACTTCCCAATTACAGTACATTTTGATGGCAAGGTAGGCCTGCTTACCTGGCAGAATGATATCATGATGATTTGTATCAATCGCGGGGCATTTGTTTTGCTAACTCTGCCATCACACACTGTACAGTACGAAACACCGCTAGCTAAACACAAGGTCTCTAGCTAAGCGCACAATTGAATTAAAGGGCATCAACACACTACACATTTTTTTTGTAATGTTTCCCGACCTTAAAAGTGGTCTCCTTAAGCATTGTTTGGATTTAGAACATCCAGATTTTGTAGTGTTTCTATAAAAAAAGTGTGATTTTGAGACCGAATACCTCGTAAACCTAGAAAAATGTTACTACAAAAACTGAATTTATGAAAAGATCAAACACATTTTAAGGGCTCTACAACTGTAGAGTGTCTGTTTAAAAACGCTAACAATAACACCCTTTTTGAGATTGTGCAATCAATGTAATTATGATATTGTCAAGTTAAAATGTAATTATTTGTGTATGGAGGGTAAGTCATTATAGGCTACTTGCTCAGATAACATTTAAATTATGCACGCATCATCCGCTTTCCCGGGCAAGTATTATTTTCATTTGGTCCAGTAGCTTTCTGATGGCCCTGGGTGCCACTGCCAAATGTACCTGAATGTCAAGCCCTGCAAGGGCATGCTAATTTAAAAGATGGATCGTCATTATTAGCCTGTTTCTGTATGGAATGCAGGTACATTATGAGACAGTTATTATTGCCAAGTAGCGGTGAAAAATTGGTGCGACCAAATCATGTGCTGGTGCTATCAACTGAAAAAGTTAGTCTAAAGACCTGGAACTACAACAAGCCATTATTACCTTTAACTCCCAACAGCAGGTAAACAAGGTCCGAAGAACAAAACTAGTGTAAGAAAAGCCCAGCGCGTGATGAATGCTCATTTTGAGAATGTGTCATGTATGCATCCAGATTTAGCCCCGATGAGCGGCATGATATGAAGGGTGAGCATGTCTCTGTTGCCCTCTAACAGGAAGTGCTGTGTCATGTCTACGGTCTATTTCCTGTCCTATGTGTAAAGAGACACCCTGCAGCGAGTGGTAACTTCCTGTCCTTCATGGTTACCCCCTCTACTTCCTCCCTATTTACTCTACTCAGATATCTAACACAGCCACCGTTAAACAGACCACCCCAGATTGTTTTACTGCTGAGCTCACATATGCCCTTCTCACTCACTCACATACACTCACCAACGTCCTACACACACACACACACACATTCTAGAGCTGGGACGATGAAACGAAAAATGTACGACACCGGCCATACCGATTACTTTTGCTGATATTTTTTATTACAATAAGTAGCCGATAATAAAGAAATGTGAAGTTTGAAATTAAACAAGTTTGCTAACATGGATGATTGTTAATAGGACAATTGATTGCTACAACCATCAAATTACTAGAAAAAACTGTGATGCACATTAATGTTATAAACTTATCATTCTATTTATCGTTATCGCATCAATTCAGACAATTTATCGCAATATGGATTTTTGTCCATATTGCCCAGCTCTAACGCACGCACACAACAGGACAGTGATTATGTATTGCTCCATTGGGGAAATGATCTGTTCTCAGTGTAGACAGCACACTGTAGAGGTCTAGTCTCTGTGCCCTCAACCTAGCAGTCATTGTCTAGGTGCTGCTGTTGTTTATCCAAAGAAAAACGAAGCAGGCCTAGCCTAGATGTTTTCGGTGCAGTCCCAAACAATGTCAATATAGCCTAAGATGAAGCACATGCTCAGAGAAACTATATGTACAGTTTATTCCCACATATCAGCGGTAGCCAGGCAGCACACACAGGCTAGGGCTGTGCAGACTGCAGCATTAGCGCCTGCTGTAAAACCATAGTAGCTTGATTAGGCTGGCAGCAGATTAAAACTAGGAGGTGTTTGTCTGTGAAGGACACAGTCAGGTAATACTTCAAAGGCTAGCTGGGACAGTGCGTGCGGGCAAAGAATCAAATCCGATTGGCTGAGGCGACTGGTGGCATGTGCATTTAAAATGAGAAAAGCACATACATTCATACATGCGTATTTGGGGAAGGGAAAGGCATACCTAATCAGCTACATAACAATGCATTCAATAGAAATGTGTCTTCCACATTTAACCCAACCCCTCAGAAGGCCGTTTTTTCGGTAAGGGGAATCAGGGGGACATGGATGTTACCTAAACTAAGAGAAATGCATGTTACCAGCATTCATTATTTAGAGAACTGGTGAATATTTGTTCTAGGAGTGTGTTCTAAACACGGCAAACACTGAGGCGTTGCCTTGGGGACGGTCCGTTGCTATGAGGAAGACAGACCTGGTGGTGATGGATAGGACTAGAGCAAGCTTAGACACATCTGTCATTAACTTTCTACAGATCTGTTTACTGAGTGCAGTTTACTGTGGACTCCAATCTGAAGTTTCACTCTGCACCGCTCTAGACATGCCTGCCTGTCTGTCTGTCCAACCAGCCCTCCACTTTGGTGAAGCTTAAGTCTCAGTCGCTCACTCCTCACTGCTCTCTCTGTGCTTCTCCTTGCAAGACTGATGAGCAGTCATTTCCAGTCTGACCGACGACATTCCTGAGTAAAACCATGTTTACAGGGAGCAATTTGTATTGAATTTGTAAGGAGAAGCAGATATTCCTCCCTATAACTATCCAGCCTGCATTCACAGACTGGAGGGGTTCAAACGTTACCCCTCTGCCTTGAAACATCACATGAATGCTGTAGCCCTACATATGATTCAACCACATGTTACAAAGGTCTCTGTCTCTCCTTCAGGTAGCTGTTTCACGTCACCACCTGCAGACAGATCCATTAGAGTTTAACTAAATAACCACAAAGCTCTGGGTAGAAGTTGCCCTTAGGCACAGACCTAGGATCAGCTTACCCTCCCCGAATCCTAATACTAATCATTAGGGGGAAAACATCAAACTGACCATAGATCAGTGTCTAGGAGTAACTTCACCTTTCACCGTCATTATCTTTCCCTCCACCCACATTCCCGCTATTTTTTTATTTAACCTTTATTTAACTAGGCAAGTCAGGTAAATAAAGGTTAAATAAAACATTTAAAAAAATAAACCATAACCCGGACGACGCTGGGCCAATTGTGCGCCACCCTACGGGATTCCCAATCAGGCCAGTTGTGACCCAGCCTGGAATCAAATCAAATCAAAATGTATTTGTCACATGCACCGAATGCCTTACAGTGAACTGCTTACTTACAAGCCCTTAACCAACAATGTAGTTTTAAGAAAAATAACATGTTAAAACCTCTCTACGGTACGTGAGACGTTAGCGTCCCACCTCTTCAACAGCCAGTGAAAGTGCAGGGCGCCAAATTCAAAACAACAGAAATCCCATAATTAAAACTCCTCAACATACATGTATTTTACACCATTTTAAAAATACACTTGTTGTAAATCCAGCCACAGTGTCCGATTTCAAAAAAGCTTTACGACGAAAGCAAACCAAACGATTATGTTAGGTGAGTGCCTATTCACAGAATAACACAGCCATTTTTCCAGCCAAAGAGAGGATTCACAAAAAGCAGAAATATAGATAAAATTAATCACTAACCTTTGATGATCTTCATCAGATGACACTCATAAGACTTCATGTTACACAATACATGTATGTTTTGTTTGGTAAAGTTCATATTTATATCCAAAAATCTGAGTTTACATTGGCGCCTTACATTCAGAAGTCACAAAACGTCCTTTGATTTTGCAGAGAGCCACATGAATTTACAGGAATACTCATAATAAACGTTGCTAAAAGATACAACAGTTATGCATGGAATTTTAGACGCACTTCTCCTTAATGCAACCGCCTTGTCAGATTTCAAAAAAGCTTTACGGAAAAAGCAAACCATGCAATAATCTGAGTCGGCGCTCAGAGCCCAATCAAGACACAAATATAGCCGCCATATTATGCAGTCAACAGAAGTCAGAAGTAACAATATAAACATTCACTTATCTTTGATGATCTTCATCAGAATGCACTCCCAGGAATCCCAGTTCCACAATAAATGTTTGTTTTGTTCGATAATGTCCATCATTTATGTCCAAATTCCTCCTTGTTGTTCTTGCATTCAGTACACTTTCCAAACTCACGATGCGCGGGCAGGTCCAGCGGAAAGTACGAACGAAAAGTTTAAAAAGTTATATTACAGTCCATAAAAACATGACAAACGAAGTATTGAATCAATATTTAGGATGTTTTTAACATAATTCTTCAATAATGTTCCAACCGGAGTAATCCTGTGTCTTCAGAATTGCGATGGAACAGAGCTCGCTCTCACATGAACGCGCATGGTCAGAGCATGTTCAGGTCATGGCAGACCTGACTCAATCCTCTCTCCTTCGGCCCCACTAAACAGTAGAGGCATCAGACAAGGTTCTAACGACTGTTGACATCTAGTGGAAGCCTTAGGAAGTGCAACATTACCAATATCCCACTGTATCTTCAATAGGAGCTGAGTTGAAAATCAACCAACCTCAGATTTCTCACGTCCTGGTTGGATTTTTTTCTCAGGGTTTTGCCTGCCTGATGAGTTCTGTTATACTCACAGACATCATTCAAACAGTTTTAGAAACTTCAGAGTGTTTTCTATCCAAATCTACTAATAATATGCATATTCTAGCTTTTATGGCTTTGTAGCAGGCCGTTTACTCTGGGCATGCTTTTTATCCGGACGTGAAAATACTGCCCCCTACCCCAAAGAAGTTAAGTAAAAAATAAAAGTAACAAATAATTAAAGAGCAGCAGCAGTTAAATAACAATAGCGAGGCTATATACAGGGGGTACCGGTACAAAGTCAATGTGCGGTGGCACCGGTTAGTCAAGGTAATTGAAGTAATATGTACATCCATGTAGGTAGAGTTAAAGTGACTTTGTTGTCCTAAAGCCATTTTGCCAACTTTGGAAGTATGCTTAGGGTCATTGTCCATTTGGAAGACCCATTTGCAACCAAGCTTTAACTTCCTGACTGATGTCTTGAGATGTTGCTTCAATATATCCACATAATTTTCCTTCCTCCTTATGATGCCATCTATGTTGTAAAGTGCACCAGTCCCTCCTGCAGCAAAGCACCCCCATAACATGATGCTGCCACCCCCGTGCTTCACGGTTGGGATGGTGTTCTTCAGCTTGCAAGCCTCCCCTTTTTCCTCCAAACGATGGTCATTATGGCCAAACAGTTCTATTTTTGTTTCATCAGACCAGAGGAAAAAGTACGATCTTTGTCCCCATGTGCAGTTGCAAACCATAGTCTGGCTTTTTTATGGCGGTTTCGGAGCAGTGGCTTCATCCTTGCTGAGCGGTCTTTCAGGTTATGTCGATATAGGACTCGTTTTACTGTGGATATAGATACTTTTGTACCTGTTTCCTCCAGCATCTTCACAAGGTCCTTTGCTGTTGTTCTGGGATTGATTTGCACTTTTCACACCAAAGTACATTCATCTCTAGGAGACAGAACGCGCCTCCTTCCTGAGCAGTATGACGGCTGAGTGGTCCCATGGTGTTTATACTTGCGTGCTATTGTTTGTACAGTTGAACGTGGTACCTTCAGGTGTTTGGAAATTGCTCCCAAGGATGAACCAGACTTGTGGAGGTCTACAATTATTTTTCTGAGGTCTTGGCTGATTTCTTTTGATTTTCCCATGATGTCAAGCAAAGAGGCACTGAGTTTGAAGGTAGGCCTTGAAATACATCCACAGGTACACCTCCAATTGACTCAAATTATGTCAATTAGCCTATCAGAAGCTTCTAAAGCCATGACATCATTTTCTGGAGTTTTCCGAGCTATTTAAAGGCACAGTCAACTTAGTGTATGTAAACTTCTGACCCACTGGAATTGTGATACAGTGAATTATAAGTGAAATAATCTGTCTGTAAACAATTGTTGGAAAAATTACTTGAGTCATGCATAAAGTAGATGTCCTATCCGACTTGCCAAAACTATAGTTTGTTAACAAGATATTTGTGGAGTGGTTGAAAAACGAGTTTTAATGACTCCAACCTAAGTGTATGTAAACTTCCGACTTCAACTGTATTTACGTACGGTCACAGTGGGGACGACATCATCGATACACTTATCGACGAAGCCAGCGACTGATGTGGTGTACTCCTCAATGCCAACGGAAGAATCCCGGAACATATTCCAATCTGTGCTAGCAAAACAGTCCTGTAGCTTAGCATCTGCTTCATCTGACCACTTTTTTATTGACCGAGTCACTGGTGCTTCCTGCTTTAGTTTTTGCTTTTAAGCCGGAATTAGGAGGATAGAATTATGGTCAGATTTGGCAAATGGAGGGTGAGGGAGAGCTTTGTCGAACCAGGGTCCGTAGTGACGCCTCTAGCACTGAGATGCAGTGCCTTAGACCGCTGCGCCACTCGGGAGCAATGCCGTGTTCATATGCTAGTTGGAACTAGGAAACTCTGACATTTTCAACTTGCTAACTGGTTGTACTTTTACACGTGCCACTTTCAATTGGTTGAAGTTTTACACTTGCAACCTTCAATCAGTTATCAATTAGGAAATTTCAGAGTTGCGTAGTTCCGATTAGTACTGTAACACGGCATGAATCCCTGTCCAATGACGTCCCTCGCTCAATAAACAATTAAACAAATATTAAAACATTTTGCGAGAGCCTTGCAATAAGCGGTGGAATGTGCAGCAGCATAATGGAGAATGGTGCAGGATTGTTTTCAAAATCCATTCTGTCCAATAAAGAGTTCTGTTCCAAAGTCATTGCACTGTGATGTGACTAGAGGTCGACCGATTATGGTTTTTCAACGCCGATACCGATACTGATTATTGGAGGACCAAAAAAGCCGTTGCCGATTAATCGGACGATTCTTATATATATATTTGTAATAATGACAATTACAACAATACTGAATAAACAATGAACACTTTTATTTTAAACTTAATATAATACATCAATAAAATCTATTTAGTCTCAAATAAATAATGAAACATGTTCAATTTGGTTTAAATAATGCAAAAACAAAGTGTTGGAGAAGAAAGTAAAAGTGAATTATGTGCCATGTAAAAAAGCTAACGTTTAAGTTCCTTGCTCAGAACATGAGAACATATGAAAGCTGGTGGTTCCTTTTAACACGAGTCTTCAATATTCCCAGGTAAGAAGTTTTAGGTTGTAGTTATTAAAGGACTATTTCTCTCTATACCATTTGTATTTCATATACCTTTGACTATTGGAACTTCTAATAGGTACTTTAGTATTGCCAGCCTAATCTCGGGAGTTGATAGGCTTGAAGTCATAAACAGCGCAATGCTTGAAGCACAGCGAAGAGCTGCTGGCAAACGCACGAAAGTGCTGTTTGAATGAATGCTTTCGAGCCTGCTGCTGCCTACCACCGCTCAGTCAGACTGCTCTATCAGACTGCTCTATCAAATCATAGACTTAATTATAATATAATAACACACAGAAATACAAGCCTTAGGTCATTAATATGGTCAAATACGGAAACTATCATTTCGAAAACAAAACGTTTATTCTTTCAGTGAAATACGGAACCGTTCCGTATTTTATCTAACGGGTGGCATCCATAAGTCTAAATATTGCTGTTACATTGCACAACCTTCAATGTTATGTCATAATTACGTAAAACTCTGGCAAATTAGTTCGCAATGAGCCAGGCGGCCCAAACTGTTGCATATACCCTGCAAGAGAAGTGACACAATTTCCCTAGTTTAATATTGCCTACTAACATGAATTTATTTGCAGGTTTAAAAATATATACTTCTGTGTATTGATTTTAAGAAAGGCATTGATGTTTATGGTTAGGTACATTCGTGCAACGATTGTGCTTTTTTCGCAAATGCGCTTTTGTTAAATCATCCCCCATTTGGCGAAGTTGGCTGTCTTTGTTAGGAAGAAATGGTCTTCACACAGTTCGCAACGAGTCAGGCGGCCCAAACTGCTGCATATACCCTGACTCTGTTGCACAGAACGCAAGAGAAGTGACACAATTTCCCTAGTTAAAAGAAATTCATATTAGCAGGCAATATTAACTAAATATGCAGGTTTAAAAATATATACTTGTGTATTGATTTTAAGAAAGGCGTTGATGTTTATGGTTAGGTACACATCGGTGCAACGACAGTGCTTTTTTCGCGAATGCGCTTGTTAAATCCCCCGTTTGGCAAAGTAGGCTGTGATTCAATGATAAATTAACAGGCACCGCATTGATTATATGCAATGCAGGACAAGCTAGATAAACTAGTAATATCATCAACCGTGTGTTTTTTATAAGATATGTTTAATGCTAGCTAGCACCTTACCGTGGCTCCTTGCTGCACTCGCATAACAGGTAGTCAGCCTGCTACGCAGTCTCCTCGTGGAGTGCAATGTAATCGGCCAAGATCGGTGTCCAAAAATGCCGATTACCGATTGTTATGAAAACTTGAAATCGGCCCTAATTAATTGTCCATTCCGATTAATCGGTCGACCTCTAGTTGTTTCAGAGACATTGACTGAAGCAGGATGGTCTGTTTGAGTGGGTGATGCATCTTCTGAACAGAGTAGCTTCTGCTCCTTGTCTCCTCTCCTTCATCAGCACTGCTTTCACCTGTCCAGTCCTTTCAGGTCAGTGCAATTACAGGAAAGGAGATAAGCAATATAATTTACTTTAGACTATTGGGATGCTTCCTCTGACTATCAGGAACCCTTAGGACTAGGTGACTAGGACGTCCTGTAGTTCATATAATATTATGGTAGTTAATGGAATTATATGGTAGGTAATGGAATAATTGATGAGTCTCTGTGTACCACCGTAAAATGTCAGACAACCTGATAAGACATGATGATGCACAGACTGGCAACGGTGTCTGAATGGTCGGAACGAGAGAGAGAGACATGAGATAGAGAACGGTATAGAGATAAAGAGAGGGGGAGAGGAGGGAGGAGAGTACTGTATCTTTTCAATGTTTAAAGTAGGAGTGCTCAGTTCTACTATGCAGCACATTTGCAGTGTTCTTTGTTCACACACTGCAGCTCTCACTGTGCTCTGACAATCATACTGCTTATGATCATATGCAGGAGTGGATCGGTCTTCTGCTGCCCCCACCTCTCCTCCCTATGTGATGGCTGAATGATCGCTGGACTCAACATGGCTGTTGATTAACCTTCCTAGTAACACCCCAAGCGGGGTGTATTTCTTATTTCAAGTGTGCATGACAATGGGCACCATACTCTGGGCAAAACAAGAGACAGCAGATCAACAATGGGTGATGAATATACAGTAGTCATATCTAGAAACAGGAGAGCACATTACTTGTGAAAACGACAATACCAGACACTATGAAAACTAGGGATGTGACAAATGGCAGATTTTTCTTAATGTTTAAAACTTCTTACGGATCATTGGGACGCTAGCGTCTCACCTCGACAACATCCGGTGAAATTGCAGAGCGCGAAATTCAAATGACAAAAATCGTAATATTAAACATTCATGAAAATACAAGTGTCATACATCATTTAAAAGCTTAACTTTTTGTTAATCCAGCCGCTTTGTCAGATTTCAAAAAGGTTTTACGGCGAAAGCACACCATGCGATTATCTGAGTACAGCGCCCCGCACACAAAAGCATTACATACATCTTCCAACCAAGCAGAGGCGTCACGAAAGTCAGAAATAGCGATAAAATAAATCACTTACCTTTGAAGATCTTCATCTGGATGCAATCACAAGGGTCCCAGCTACATAACAAATGGTCCTTCTTTATATCCCCAAAAAGTATGTTTCATTGGCGCGCTTGACTCAGGAATCCACCGGTTTCCCTCGTTCAAAATGCATACAAATGAATCCCATAAGTTACCAATAAACTTCTTCCAAACATATCAACCAACGTTCCTAATCAATCCTCAGGTACCCTAATATGTAAATAAACAATACAATTTAAGACGGAGAATACCGGAGACCATTACCGGAGATAAATAACGAAGTACGCGCCCTCACCGGAACGCGCAACAAACACTACAGCCAAAATGGGAGCCACTTACTAAAACTACAAATTTTAGCTAATTTTTCAAAAAACATAGGCAGGTCAGCCACCAGGCAGACAGAGTCAGCACGTACGCCTATCTATTGGTAATCAAAAGCTGTATCTCTCAATGGAATGCTGCATCTCACAATTTCTTGGCTTGAAATGTCTCGCAACTTCAGTAAAGCTGGGCCTATCATCAATGAAAAAGCTGGGATATTCTACATGAAACAAACCAACGACCGAACACACACTCGCATTATTAGTGAAGTTAAAGAGAGCGGCAAGCCAGTGCAAGATGGAGAGAGGGGGCAGACTGTGCGCATACAGTGCATTTGGAAAGTATTCAGACATTTTGTTACGTTACAGCCTTATCCTAAAATGTTTTTTTCCCTCATCAATCTACACACAATACCCCATAATGACAAAGCAAATACTGTTTTTTGGAAATTGGAGCAAATGTATTAAATTAAAAAAACTGATATCACATTTACATAAGTATTCATACCTTTTACTCGGAACTTTGTTGATGCACATTTGGCAGCAATTACAGTCTCGAGTCTTCTTGGGTAAGACGCTACAAGCTTGGCACACCTGTATTTGGGGAGTTTCTCCCATTCTTCTCTGCAGATCCTCTCAAGCTCTGTCAGGTTGGATGGGGAGCATCACTGCACAGCTATTTTCAGGTCTCTCCAGAGATGTTCGATCGGGTTCTAGCTTGGCCACTCAAAGACATTCAGAGACTTGTCCCAAAGCTACTCCTGCGTTGTCTCGGCTGTGTGCTTAGGGTCGTTGTCCTGTTGGAAGGTGAACCTTCGCCCCCAGTCTGGGGATCTGAGCGCTCTGGAGCAGGTTTTTATCAAGGATCTCTCTGTACTTTGCTCCGTTCATCTTTCCCTCGATCCTGACTAGCCTCCCAGTCCCTGCCGCTGAAAAACATCCCCACAGCATGATGCTGGCACCACCATGCTTCACCGTAGGGATGGTGCCAGGTTTCCTCCAGATGTGAAGCTTGGCATTCAGGCCAAAGAGTTCCATCTTGGTTTCATCAGACCAGAGAATCTTGTTTCTCATGGTTTGAGAGTCCTTTAGGTGCATTTTGGCAAACTCCAAGCGGGCTGTTACGTACCTTTTACTGAGGAGTGGCTTCCGTCTGTCCACTCTACCATAAAGGCTTGATTGGTGGAGTGCTGCAGAGATGGTTGTCCTTCTGGAAGGTTCTCCCATCTCCACAGAGGAACTCTGGAGCTCTGTCAGAGTGACCACCGGGTTCTTGGTCACCTTCCTGACCAAGGCCCTTCTCCCCCGATTGCTCAGTTAGGCCGGGCGGCCAGCTCTAGGAAGAGTCTTGGTGGTTCCAAACTTATTCCACTTAAGAATGATGGAGGCCACTGTGTTCTTGGGGACCTTTTTTAGTACCCTTCCCCAGATCCTCGACACAATCCTGTCTCGGAGCTCTACGGACAATTCTTTCGACCTCATGGCTTGGTTTTTGCTCTGACATGCACTGTCAACTGTGGGACCTTATACAGGCAGGTGTGTGCCTTTCCAAATCATGTCCAATCAATTGAATTTACCACAGGTGGACTTCAAGGTTCAATGTTTGTGCCCTAGCATACACAGCTGATTCAAATAATCAACTAATCATCAAGCATTGATCATATGAATCAGCTGTGTAGTATTAGGGCAAAAAACTAAACGTGCACAACTTGGGGTCCCGAGGACCGAGTTTGGGAAACGCTGGTTTAAACGTTCACACCCCTAATGGGAACCTGATTCAATGTGAGAAATGGCCTATAGATTCATTGCTAGTTAGCCTAAATCCCCTGGTAAGTCTGTCAGTCAGTCAGGCATGTAGAACTGATATTCAGCGACACAGTCTGGGAATTTCCATCATCCTTCACATACACTGTCACCAATGAACACTCACAGTTACAGGTTGGGAAAAGTAGTGTGTGTGTGTGTGTGTGTGTGTGTGTGTGTGTGTGTGTGTGTAACCAAAGCGAACACCACTTCTCATGAACACATCTGCTTCTCGCACTCCCCCCACGTGTCCTCACTCGCTGTGTCGCCTGAGCCAGCCAGCCAGCGTGTGTGTGCCTGTGTGTGTGTGTGTGTAGGTGTGGTTAGCCAGGCCCAGTGTTCTCGGAAGCGGTGCTCTTGGAAACACGCAGGGCAGCACGCTGGAACATGCTGAGCTCAGGCCAAGGCTCTTCTGATGTGGCTGACTGCCTGGCACTGTGACACACATACAGAAAGGCACAAGGAAATACTATACACACTGCGTGGCCTGAATCAGAAGATGGCGCCGTGTGTGTGTAGGTAATAACGTTTCTCGCATTATTACCTACAGTCCTAAATAACTTTTGGATATCAGATCGCCGGTCACTCACCAGCAACTCACTTTCCTGAATTGGATCCTATGTTCTTAGCCCCCCCCCCCCCCCCCCCCCCCCCTCCCCCGAGGCATTTCCACTCATCCCTGGGGCTACGGAATGGGCTTTTAGTCCAACTCAGGAGGCGTGCATACACTGCTTCCGAAATTATTACTTGTGAATGCTCAGTCCCTGGACAATAAAGTAGACGAGCTCAGGGCGAGGATCTCCTTCCAGAGAGACGTCAGGAACTGTAACATACTCTGTTTCACGGAATCATTGCTCTCTCTGCATATATTGTCCGCGTTCATACAGCCAGCGAGGTTCTCTGTACATCGCACAGACAGGAAGAAAGAACTCTCCGGGAAAAAGAAAGGTGGAGGTGTATGTTTTATGATTAACTACTCATGGTGTGATTGTGGTAACGTACAGGAACTCAAGTCCTTTTGTTCTCCAATGTGAGTAAGACATTTAAGCGTGTTAACCCTTGCAAGGCTGCAGGCCCAGACGGTATCCCGAGCCGCATCTTCAGAACATGTGCAGACCAGCTGGCTGGAGTGTTCACAGACATTTTCAATCTCCCCATATCCCAGTCTGTTGTCCCCACTTGCTTCAAGATGTCCACTACTGTTCCTGTATCCAAGAAAGCGAAGGTAACTGAAATAAATGACTATGGTCCTGTAGCACTCACTTCTGTCATCATGAAGTGCTTTGAGGCTAGTTAAGGATCATATCACCTACACCTTAGACCCACTACAATTTACATACCACAACAACAGATTCACAGATGATGCAATCGCTACCGCACTGCAAACTGCTCTATCTCATCTGGACAAGAGGAATACCTATGTAAGAATGCTGTTCATCGACTACAGCTCAGCCTTCAACACCATAGCGTTATCCAAGCTCATCACTAAGCTCGAGGTGGTGAAGGTAGGCAACAACACCTCCACTACGCTGGTCCTCAACAAGGGTGTGTGCTCAGCCCCCTCGTGTAATCCCTGTTCACCCATGACTGCGTGGCCACGCACATCTCCATCATCATGTTTGCAGACAACACAACAGTGGTAGGCCTGATTACCAATAACGACGAGACAGCCTAGAGGAAGGAGGTGAGGGCCCTGGCGGAGTGGTGCCAGGAAAACAACCTCTCCCTCAATGTCAACAAAATGAAGACGCTGATTGTCGACTTTAGGAGACAGCAGAGGGAGCACGCACCCATCCACATTGATAGGGCAGCTGTGGAGAGGGTGAAAAGCTTCCAAGTTCCTGGGCGTGCACATCACTGACAACCTGAAATGGTCCATCCACACAGACAGTGTGTTGAAGAAGGAGCAACAGCGCCTCTTTAACCTAAGGAGGTTGAAGAAATTTGTCTTGGCCCCTAAGACCTTAAACTTCAACAGATGCACCATTGAGAGCATCCTGCCGGGCTGAATCCCTGCCTGGTCGGGCACGTGCACCGTCCGCAACCGCAGGGGTCTCCAGAGGGTGGTGCAGTCAGCCCACTAGCCCTCTAGGACATCTACAGCCCTGTGTCACAGGAAGGCCAAGAAGATCAAAGACCTCAGCCACCCGAGCCATGGGCTGTTCTCCATCTAGAAGGTGGAGACATTAGAGGTGCATCAAAACTTGGACAGAGAAAACAGCTTCTATCTCCAGACCATCAGACTGTTAAATAGTCACCACTGGCCGGCCTCCGCCCAGTACCTTGCCCTGAGCTTTAGTCACTGTTACTAGCTGGCTACCAGCCGGTACTCTACCCTACACCTTAGAGACTGCTGCCCTATGTACATTGTTATTGAACACTGGTCACTTTAATAATATTTGCATACCGTTTTACCCACTACATATGTATATACTGTATTCTAGTCAAGGCTCATCCTATATAACTAATGCTGTACACCTTTTCTATTCATATACTGTCCATAATGTCTATACACACCATAATATACATATACACTGAGTGTCAAATCATTAGGAACACCTTCCCAATATTGAGTTGCACCCCCTTTTGCCCTCAGAACAGCCTCAATTTGTCGGGGCATGAGACTACAAAGTGTCAAAAGTGTTCCACAGGGATGCTGGCCCATGTTGACTCCAATACTTCCCAGTGGTTGTGTCAAGTTGGCTGGATGTCCGTTGGGTGGCGGACCATTCTTGATACGCACGGGAAACTGTTGAGCATGGGGGGGTGGGGGGGGGGTTGCATGTATAGTAAGGTATTACTGTACTATTGAAGCTAGGAACACCCGCAATAACATCTGAAAAATATGTGTACACAACCAACAACATTTTATTTCATTTAAACAGATGTAGGCCTTGGATTCGGAACTATGAGCAAGAACACACACACAGATACACACAGTCATACACTCACACAAACCTGGGGCACACTGCACATTCTCAATACGGGAAAAATACATTGGATTTCAGTTCAATTCAATTCAATTCAATTCCAATGAAAAAGTGTAACTTGTTTCACCAGCCAGACAGACTGCCATAGACACAAAGCTGATCTGTGTTATCAACTGAAAAGAATGATCTCTCTTCTCCAAATAATTCATCATCATTACCCTGTTATTACCCTATTCTACCCTGCTGGAAAACTAAGTGCTCCCACTTTCTCTTCCCCCTTTTCTCCTTTCCTTATTTGTTCCCACTGTTGCTACCGCACTTCTTTCCTCCATTTCATCTCTTGACTTGCTACCTCACTTCTCTCCTCTATTTTCTCTCCCTTGTTCCCTCCTGCCCTGGTGATAAACTGACCATGGTCCAGGGCCAGGCAGACAGAAAGGGATAGGACAATTTCTCTCCCTGCAGCCATTGCAACAGTACAGTCAGCCATGTTGTGATGATTTATGACTGTGCTTGTGCATCTCTTACCATCTGACACACAACCAGTTATAGCGTAATGGAGACTTCAAAATACAGTTATGTGTGTGTGCTCTTGTTCGTCTATCCTCGTGGGGACCTAAAATCCCCCAAAGTTCCCACTACTGGGTTTCCGTTAGGAAAATGTGGCGCAGGACATTTGACCGGCAGCATTTTAATTTACCGGACATTTTTGAAATTTACCGGACCCATAGGCATTGGGTGCATAACCTGATTAGGGTGTCCACCCACGGTGCTCAGAATGACAGAAATCACATTTAGATGATGGTAATTCAAATGAACAGAACATGCTATGTGCGGTCCTTCTTACCTAATTCTGATGCACACTGATGTTAAAATAACTCCCCACATTTACTTTTCTTCAGCCAACAAGATGAGTAACTAACAGCAAAATCACTAGCCTATGACAATCTACTATCCAACATAGTAGAAATGTTTACCTAATCTGTTGGTCAGCTTGCCAAGAAAGAAATGGCCTATTCCAAACCAGATTCTGGGACAGTTGGGGGACGATAGATCCCAAATTCACACAACCAGTAGGCCTAGGTTACATATAAGAAAAACGTTTATAAGCAATGAGTCTGATGCAACAGATCAGAATGTTTAGCTTAAAATGTTGATAAACTATTATTTCTTCACATTATAAAGCGCAGCAATACACACAAGGCAGTCGGCAACTCGCGACTGTTTGTTCCATAATGCAATTAGCGGGAAAACACTGTTGTCAAAAGCACATGCGAGCGGTTTCATGTGACAGACATGAAAATATCCATTGGAAATGTAGAAAACGCTAGCACGGGCTGCTTATATGACTAGGATTGTGCCTTTGGCTACTGGACAATGAAAGTTGATATAAAATAATTGCCTCCACAGATAGGCTAAGCTACTTTGAAGCAAGGTAAGACATGCCTCATAATATGTAGTAAAACGTTCCAGTTTCGAATAATTAAGTATATGTTTTCAAAATGCATACTCCCTCCAGCTCATTGCAAAGTGGTGTGTGACGAGCTGATGAAGGCTGTCTTCCGTTGCCTATGCATTTACTGTTTGAGATGCTGCAGAAGCAGCTCTCGCGCTGTCTGACAGATTCTGCACTCAAAGGCTCTGTATCTGTATGCTGTACGTGTGTGATAAATAAGATACATAACGAATATACTGTGCACACGCTGTAACGGTTTTGACTTGAGGTTATTGTTTATAGGGGTGCCAGGTAGGTTGTGCCTACCAGAGAAAATATTGGTTTCTCGTTTTGGTTTGGGAGGGAATGAGTCCCATCTGGTCCGTCAAGGCTACACCAATACAAAGGACTCGTGTAAAATTCAGGATGGACATACTGTCACGACTTCCGCCGAAGTCGGCTCCTCTCCTTGTTCGGGCGGCGTTTGGCGATCGACGTCACCGGCTTTCTAGCCATTGCCGCTCCATTTTTCATATTCCCATTTGTTTTGTCTTGTTCCATACACACCTGGTTTTCATTCCCTATCACACTGAATGTATTTAGTCCTCTGTTCCCCTCCATGTCTTTGTGTGAAATTGTTTTGATGTTATGTGGGTATTGTTACGCGCCAGACTTTTGTTTATGTTCCGTGTTTTGGGCACGTTGTATGTACATATGTGCTTTTGTTTGGATCGGAATAAAAATTGCGCCTGTTAACTACACTCTGCTATCCTGCACCTGACTTCGCCTCCAGTACACACCCATAACAGAATTTCACACCTACCATGGAGTTATCAGGAGCAGGTACCCCGGTTAGAGGAGTCGAGGAGCGCGTCCAGGAACACTCGGCAATGTTACATCATCTTGGGGCCATGATGGATTGCGTTGTCCAGACCATGGACCGCTGGGAGAGACAGGAAGTCTCTCTAGTGCCTCAACCAGCGCAACCGGGGTTACCTCGACCCGTCCCGGCCGGATCCAGTCCCAGTGGGATGCGTCTCTTCCTTCCCAGGGAGTATGATGGGACGGCAGCACAGTACCAGGGGTTCCTGTTACAACTGGACCTATACCTGGCCACTGTGCACCCAGCTCCCTCGGGAAGGGAGAGAGTGTCCGCCTTTGTCCCATGCCTCTCGGGGAGAGCTCTGGAGTGGGCAAACGCCGTGTGGGGAGAAGGAGACGCGGCGTTGGACCACTTCGAGGAGTTCACCCCGGGGAACGACTCTTCCATTTGAGGCAGGGGACGAAGAGCGCCCAGGAGTTTGCCCTGGAATTCCGGACCTTGGCCGCCGGAGCAGGCTGGAATGACAGGGCCCTCATCGACCACTATCGATAACCTGCTGGTCACCCGCGGACGTCCAGAGGGGGCTCTGTCGGTTCCATCTTCCAGCACCTCCGCTTCGGTGACAATGGAGTTGGGAGGGGCTGTGCATAGGGAGGCTGGAGGAGGGGCCATCACGTGCACCATCTGTGGCCGCAGAGGGTACACTGCCGGTCGGTGCCGGGTTGGTGCCTCTGGGAGTCGAGGCAGCAGGCAGGGCACTCTGGCGTCACCCCAGGTGAGTCTGCAACACACTCATCCAGAGTCCTCTGTTGACCACCTGTTTGTACCTGTTTGTTTCCCTGAGTTTTCCCCGCATTCCCAGCATAAGGCGCTCGTCGATTCAGGCGCAGCTGGGAATTTTATCGACAGAGCGTTAGCCCTTAGTTTAGGGATCCCCATTATTCCTGTAGTTAGACCTTTCTCGGTACATGCTCTGGATAGTCGACCATTAGGGTCCGGGCTAATCAGGGAGGCCACCATCTCCCTGGCCATGGAGACGCAAGAGGGTCACGAGGAGAAATTCAGTCTCTTCCCCATTGACTGTCCTGCGTTTCCCGTGGTACTAGGCCTTCCCTGGTTGGCTCATCATCTCCCCACCATTTCCTGGCAACAGAGGGCTCTCACGGGGTGGTCGCGAGAGTGCTCGGGGAGGTGTATAGGGGTTTCCGTTGGTGCTACCATGGTGGAAAGTCCAGACCAGGTCTCTACCGTGCGCATCCCCCCAAAATATGCCGATTTGGCTCTCGCCTTCTGTAAAAAGAAGGCGACTCAATTACCACCTCATCGACGGGGGGATTGTGCAATAAATCTCCTGGAAGACGCTGCGCTTCCCAGGAGTCACGTGTATCCCCTGTCGCAAGCGGAGACGGTGGCTATGGAGACATATGTCTCTGAATCCCTGCGTCAGGGGTACATTCGGTCCTCCACTTCACCCGCCTCCTCGAGTTTCTTTTTTGTGAAGAAGAAGGATGGAGGTCTGCGCCCGTGCATTGACTATAGAGGTCTCAATCAAATCACGGTGAGGTACAGTTACCCGCTACCTCTTATCGCCACGGCGATTGAGTCAATGCATGGGGCGCGCTTCTTCACTAAACTGGATCTCAGGAGTGCGTATAACCTGGTGCGTATCCGGGAGGGAGACGAGTGGAAGACAGCGTTTAGTACCACCACAGGGCATTATGAGTACCTCGTCATGCCGTACGGGTTTATGAATGCTCCATCAGTTTTCCAATCCTTTGTAGATGAGATTTTCAGGGACCTGCACGGGCAGGGTGTAGTGGTGTATATCGATGACATTCTGATATACTCCGCTACACGCGCCGAGCATGTGTCCTTGGTGCGCAGGGTACATGGACGACTGTTGGAGCATGACCTGTATGTAAAGGCCGAGAAATGCCTGTTCTTTCAGCAGGCCGTCTCCTTCCTAGGGAATCGCATTTCCACATCAGGGGTGGAGATGGAGAGTGCGTAATTGGCCGACTCCCACCACAGTAAAGGAGGCGCAGCGATTTTTAGGGTTTGCCAATTACTACCGGAGATTTATCAGGGGTTTTGGCCAGGTGGCTGCTCCCATTACCTCACTGCTGAAGGGGGGTCCTGTACGGTTGCAGTGGTCGGCTGAGGCGGACAGGGCTTTTGGGCAGCTAAGAACTCTGTTTACTTCGGCTCCCGTGCTGGCCCATCCAGATCCCTCTTTGGCGTTCATAGTGGAGGTGGACGCGTCCGAGGCTGGGATAGTTGCCGTGCTCTGTGCTTTCTTCTCGAAGAAGCTCAGCCCAGTGGAGTGTAACTATGATGTGGGGGACCGGGAGTTGTTGGCTGTGGTTAAAGCGTCGTGGAGACATTGGCTTGAGGGGGCTAAACACCCTTCCCTCATCTGGACTGACCACCGCAACCTGGAGTACATCCGGGCAGCGAGGAGACTGAATCCTCATCAGGCAAGGTGGGCCATGTTCTCTACCCGTTTTGTGTTTACCCTGTCCTACAGACCAGGTTCCCAGAATATGAAGGCAGACGTACTGTCCCGGCTGTATGACACAAAGGAGCGGCCCATGGATCAAACTGCCATACTCCTGGCCTCCTGCCTGGTAGTGCCGGTCATGTGGGAGCTGGATGCGGACATTGAGCAGGCGTTGCGTACAGAGCCCGCTCCCCTCCAGTGTCCCGTCGGGCGTATGTACATTCTGTCTGCTGTCCGTGACCAGTTGATCTATTTGGCCCACACGTCACCCTCCTCTGGTCATCCAGGGATCGGTCAGACGGTGCGCTGTCTGACTGGGAAGTACAGGTGGCCCACCTTGGCAAAGGACGTGAGGGTTTATGTTTCCTCCTGCTCGCTGTGTGCCCAGTGTAAGGCTCCGAGACACCTGCCCAGAGGTAAGCTACATCCCTTACCCGTTCCACAACGACCTTGGTCACACCTATCAGTGGATTTCCTAACCGATCTTCCTCTTTCACAGGGAAACACTACGATCCTGGTCGTTGTGGATCGTTTCTCTAAGTCCTGTCATCTCCTCCCTCTGCCCGGTCTTCCTACGGCCCTACAGACTGCGGAAGCCCTGTTTACTCACGTGCCGGAAGCGGCACTACGGGGTGCCTGAGGATATAGTGTCTGATCGGGGTCCCCAGTTCATGTCGAGAGTCTGGATAGAACGTCTGGGGGTCTCGATCAGCCTCACCTCGGGTTTTTACCCCGAGAGTAACGGGCAGGTAGAGAGAGTCAACCAGGATGTGGGCATGTGTCTGCGGTCCTATTGCCAGGACCGGCCGGGGAGTGGGCGGCGTTCGTGCCCTGGGCCGAGATGGCGCAGAACTCGGTTCGCCACTCCTCCACTAACCTCTCCCCCTTTCAGTGCGTATTGGGGTACCAGCCGGTTCTGGCGCCGTGGCATCAGGGTCAGACCAAGGCTCCTGCGGTGGACGACTGGTTCAGGCGTGCGGAGGAGACATGGGAGGCCGCCCATGTTCACCTCCAGCGAGCCGCGCTGCGCCAAAAGACCAGCGCGGACCGTCACCGCAGTGAGGCTCACGTGGCTCTCGACCCGAAACCTGCCCCTCCGCCTGCCCTGCCGGAAGCTGGGTCCGCGGTTTGTGGGGCCATTCAAAGTCCTGAGGAGGGTGAACAAGGTGTGTTACAGGCTACAGCTTCCCTCTGATTACCGTATTAATCCCTCGCTCCATGTGTCTCTCCTCAGGCCGGTGGTGGCTGGTTCGCTCCAGGAATCTGAGGTGCGGTAGATTCCTCCGCCCCCTCTGGACATCGAGGGGGTCCCGGCGTACTCCGTTCGTTCCATCCTGGATTCGAGGCGTCGGGCAGGGGGCCTTCAGTACCTCGTGGAGTGGGAGGTGTATGGCCTGGAGGAGAGATGCTGGGTTCCGGTTGCGGATGTTTTGGACCCCGAACTGCTGCGGGAGTTTCATCGTCGCCGGCCGGATCGCCCTGCGCCTCGCCCTCCGGGTCGTCCCCGAGGCCGGTGTTGGCGCGCCGCTGGAGCCGCGTGTCAAGGGGGGGTACTGTCACAACTTCCGCCGAAGTCGGCTCCTCTCCTTGTTCGGGCGGCTTTCGGCGATCGACGTCACCGGCTTTCTAGCCATCGCCGCTCCATTTTTCATATTCCCATTTGTTTTGTCTTGTTCCACATACACCTGGTTTTCATTCCCTATCACACTGAATGTACGAAAGCACATAAGTACATATAAAGTGCCCAAAACACGGAACATAAACATGAACATGGGAACTCTGTTCCCCTCCATGTCTTTGTGTGAAATTGTTTTGATGTTACGTGGGTATTGTTACGCGCCAGACTTTTGTTTATGTTCTGTGTTTTGGGCACTTTATATGTACTTATGTGCTTTCGTTTGGACCGGAATAAAAAGTGTGCCTGTTAATAACTACACTCTGCTCTCCTGCATCTGACTTCGCCTCCAGTACACACCTGTAACACATATACTTTTCATAAACCCTTAAAACATTGGAAATAACTTCAAAACAACTGTATTCTTTTGCGTGGGTTGTATTACCAAAATAAATGATCACACACACATAATAATATAACAAATAATGAGTTCTGGTTCCTCCAGAAAAGTTCTGTACCACTAAATGTGAATGAATGCAAATGAACCTATAGTCCGATAAGCATAACCAGTCAAATGTATTTACATTGACTATTATTTACAGAGAATTGGCTGCGCCAGTTTTATTTATCGGCCTTCTCAAAAATAAAATATAGACAAAAAGCCTGCTATTCCCGGCTAACGGAAACCCTGCTCCACAAGGATAGTAAAACAAGAAAATTCTACCTCGTCCCCACGAGGACAAAGACTATTTTATGATTAGGGTTTAGGTTTAGGGCTACATTTGAGGTTAGGGTTAAAATTACAATTAGGGTATTTTTGTATTTTATTAGGGTCCCCAATTAGCCGGGGCCAAGGCAGCTACTACTCTTCCTGGGGTCCAAACAGGAAACTAAACACAACAAATAAAATATAATACACATAACACTACATAAATGAAAAATACATATAAAATATATAAAAATGCCTGTCTCTTCACAGTCCCTGTTGTGCCGTAAGGTGTTCTTTATAATTTAAAAAAAAATCTTATTTTATTTTTGCCTAGAATTTCATTTAATTAAGGTGCTCCAGAGTTTTTAACTATCATTCTTTATACCATTTATCTTTGTTTGGGGTTACGGGTTAAGGTTAGGGAAAATAGGATTTTGAATGGAAATCAATTGTAGGTCCCCACAAAGATAGAAAAACAAGTGCGTGTGTGTGTGTTAGTTATTGACTGTCTGCTTTGCTGGAGAGGGGTACTGAAAGCAATGTCTCTGATCTATACCTCTATCTGGGCCTTACAACTGTAGTAAAGTGAATGAAGCATCATATGACCTGGGAAGAGGAAGTGGATTGACTTCCACTACAGCACATGTAACCCATGTGACCGATAACTAACCTAGACAACTAGATACACTTACAACCAGGAAATACAGTTTATAAAGGCTAATACTAAAACAACATAAGCCTGTGGATTTGACTACCAGTGGAAATGACTCACTCAAACACAAATATACAGTGTGCAGACAAGTATGTCATTGTTCATTCATGTCTGGTGTGATATTGTTGGTCTAGGGCAGGTCTAGATGATCAATGAACAAACCGATAGGCTCCATATGTCATTTTGAGGTCAAATGAATCACTCGATTAAAATGCTGGCATTCACAGTTGCTGGCTAACTATCGTCTGGATACAGTGACGTAGTCAAGAAAGGATTGGACAGCAGAGCATGTTAAGAGTAGTTGAAAGATTATTTCCTGGCACTATGCATACTCTGAGGTTGTGAGGGAGGGGATGGAGGGATGGGGGAGGGAGAGAGGGATGGATGGAGGAATGAGGAATAGTTTCTGGTAACTATATGCATGTGATTTTGTTTCTCGTGTGAATACAAATAGCGTTCGCTCTGAATAGCAGACACACACACATTAATGCGCACGTGCACATACATACACACACTTCACTGAGTCAGTGGTTTGACCACCTCCCATTCAGAAAGTCTCCCAGCTCATACTCCCAGAGACCGACACTATGGCCTCTGTCGAGGCTCTACCAAAACACAGCCAGATAGTTAGCTCTGTGTCCGCAGCCTAACTGGCCCCTGCTGCTCTGAAAGAGTCCATTTTGGGGAAGCCGGAGCCTGGCTTCCTGTTGGAATGTGTTGCGGTGGCACTGTTTGTATGGGCAGAGAGTGTGTGGAGAGGGAAACCACTGAGGGGAGAGCCGACGAGACACAACAAAGAGGCAAATCTAAACATGGCCGAGCACAGGCCGGCTGCTTAGGAGTCAGGAGGGGCAGGGGCAGTGTTAATTTTGGCAGCTATTTTAGATTTTGTTTAAATCTAAAAATACCTTTTTAGTTTTAGTCACATTTTTGTAATTTCATCCTTCTTTAGTTTTAGTTATATAGAGCTTCTAATGTGATCAAAGCAAAAATAGACTACATGAAAGTAAAAGAGAGTAAACATTGTTTCTAGTTGAGGTTAGTTACAAGTGTCCAGGCTTCGCATCAGTTCAAAAGATTGTCTGGGAGCTGTGCGGGGGAGCCGGGCAGATCAGCTCAATCGGACCGCGCAACTGAAAGATGTAAATCCTGCCAATGAGGAGACTGCATGAAATATTCTGCATGCCTGCTTAGGACTGGACAAAACAGATGAAAATAAGCTTCACGTCAAATGAAATGTCCATTAGACTCACGTGGAATTCTCGTCTCATCACATTTTCATCAACTAAAATAAAAAGTCATTTGTAATAGTTACTGTTTTTTTCCCAGGGCATCGTGCCTCGTTATCGTCATAGTTTTAGTCAGAAAAAAATAGGTTATTGACAAGTATTTTTTGTCATAGTTATTGTTGATGAAATTAACACTGGGCCGGGGGGAAGAGACAGCCAAGGTGAGGCAGGGGGGAGCAGGAAGGAGGGTAGGAAGGGCAGCATGGAGGGCAGGGGGACTACCCAGACAAGAGTATTTTTAGGAGTAAGTTTCCCCTCGCCACTGATCTGGAAGGTCTGTAGTTCTCCTAATGGTTAAGGTTAGGATTTAGGGAGGGAAAGCTGATCCTACTTAGGCCCATTACTCATGCAAGCTCCTCACTGAGTAGTTGGCTCCTAACTCCACCATGGCTAGGCTAACTCTCACTTTAATGACAGACACAATGCTTGTCCCTAGGCCCTTTATATCAATATGAACAGGCTCAGAGAAGAGAAAGTCCACATTAAAGGCTCTGCTTCACGGCCTTTAGTCTTTGTGTTGTCAATTAGAGGATGCTTCATTAGTATTCTACCCATAGCTACATGACTCATTTGAAGCCTGTCATGCTCTCTAAAATAATATTGTGTACAAACACAAGCACACATACTCCCACATACCATCCCTTTCCCTCTCTCACACACACACCTCAAATACGTGTCTGTGCAAAGATTAACGTGTGTTTATGTTGTGCCAGGGAACAGGCAGGGCTTTGCAGCACTCCTCTGGCCTTCTTTATTCTTCGCTAGGCTAAATCTACCATGTTTCACAACATAATGCAAGAAGAAAGAGGGGGGAGCTGCATTCCGCTACTGGAGATGGTTGATATTAAATTGGTCATCTCTGGCTGAAAAAACTCATGGGTAGAATGTGTTGATTCTAGGGTAAATCATAATACAATTTAGACTTAATAAGGAGAATATTTTATAGTATAGTCTGGAACAGTTATCATCTCATCATACTGAGGATGAACATTTTATGGGAATTCATGAGCATAGACTAAAGAAATGTATGGCGCTGAGCTTTTCCTGCATCCATCAGGTCTGTCAATCACAATAAAATGTGCCAGTCGGAGGAAATACTGGAGCAAAGTGGATTAAGTCTCTATAGCCAAGCTACGCTGATAAGCTCCAGGGAGTTGGCATTGGCAATGGCTGCAGCCTGCCATGAAGTAGACTAACACACACACACACTGGGATTTTTCTGCCATTGAAATCCTTGGGCGGGCGTTTTTTTCCAAGTCACCTAAGTCCAAACAGTGAAATTCATTTTTGGGATGGAAAAAAGCTTTCAGTGTAAACTTAAATTACTAAAACCAGATAAAAAGTATGTAGAAAAGATAATGGACCTATTTATTTTTTATAATATAATTATTGAGAATGTACAATTGTAAATTCCAAAAACAATGAATTTAGCAGTATATCTAGAACACAGCAATTAGCCATGGAAAATGCATAGAATTGAAAAAAAAATGCTTTAAAACGACAACATTTTCTCTCAACTGCATGGCATAATGTGTGGAATTGCAGGAAATTTGCATTAAAACTGCAAAAATTTCTCTCAGCTCCATGGAGAAATATGTACAATTGCAGGAAATTGGCTTAAAAATTGAAAAATGTCTCTACACTGCCAAGATGGGGGCCTCTAAAATGATCTCTAACATTCAGCCGTGCAGGTGGGCCGATCGCTCACCTTGCCATGCCCAACACCTAAGCCCCTTTTTGATCCATGCTTCGTAAACAGTAGGTGTAGACTAACAGTGAAATGCTTACATAATGGTCCTTTTCCAACGATGCAGAGTTAAAAATAAAGATATATGTATACAGAAATAGTGACACGAGGATCTAATACACAGTGAATAACGAATAACAACAACGAGTAAAAATAACATGGCTATATAAAGGGAGTATCAGTACCAAGTTGATGTGCAGGGGTATGATGTAACTGAGGTAGCTATGTACATATAGGTAGGGGTAAAGTAGGAAACACGATAGATAATCGAAAAGAAGCAGCAGCCTGTGAGTGTGAGTGTGTGTGAGTGTGTGGCGTCAGTATGCATGTGTGTGCATGTTATGTGTGTGTGGGCTAGTGCTGTGCGATGAACCAAAATGTCATTTTTTTGTGAGTTTTTCTAGAGAGAAATCAAATAATTCACAATAGAAAGTCAAGAACAATGTTGTACGTTGGGATGAAGGGAGTTGTCATTTTTACTGAGCAAATATTCAACCTATTTTAGCGCAGAAACGTGGTACCACAATGACCATAATCCATTGCGCCTGTTCTTTCCGGCTCGAACAAAAATGGATACACTTTTATGCCAGCTGCATTAGGTTAGATAAACACAGATTGCATAGGCCGCATGAGAGGGGAATGTACACAACACAACAAGGAGAGAGGGAATAGAGACAGTTCGTGAAAATAGGGATGTCGATATTTTAGGCCAATACCGATATCCAATATTTTCCTTGCCAAAAAACCTGATACCGATAACCGATATTTAAAATTCTTGAGTCCTTTCAAGCATTCTAGTACAGTTAAATAGTTGAAACACACACACACACACATACACACACACTGATCCAAAAATTATTTTGTTGGCATTTACAGTATGTATGTCCCCATTACCAGTAAAACATAATGAAAACATATTTCTTTCACTTACTTGCTGTGCTGTTTCGTTTGCTCAGTGGTTTTTGATCAGTTGTTTCATTCTCAACCAGGATTTCATCATACATGTCAAGCAGTGAAGTTTCAGCTCTGTCTGTCCGTGACCTCTTCTGTCGTGGGTCCTCTTCCTCAGTGTGCACGGTCACACTGTCTGTTTCCATATTGTCCAGCTGTGTCTGTAAGATTTCACGTAACCCTGTTTCTTGTCTGCATCAAAGTAGCGGTCCTTGTACCTAGCATCGAGCATGATGGCGACACCGTAAAGAGTCTCAGAGGGAAGGCCACCGAATCGCTTGTTCACAGCCTCTAGTAGAGTACTTTTGCAAGTTTTAACCCCACGGTCTGTGTCTGCAGTTTTGTTGAGCAGGCGTTTCAATGCCATGACAGAGGGTATCACGTCTGCTACAGACACAGTTGATTGAGCTTATTTCTGGAGTCAGTTGATCGAATGGAGCTAGGAGTATGTTCATGTTTCCAAGTTTCAAACATGTTCTTAAATGCCATTGAAATGGCAGCAGCTGTATGAGAACCAGCACATTCTTAAGCATGCAATACGGCTTTCCTCAGTACTAAATCCTCGTTGAACCACTATGCTGTCAGACTCAGAATGCTCATGGGGCTGAAATCGCTGGTCCAAATGTCAGTCGTGAAGCTAATAGCAGTGACGCCCATAGCAAGTAGCTCATGGATGTGGTTTCAACAATACTGTGTAACTCCGGTAGGGCAACATCTGAAAAATAACGCCTACTTGGTAGTGTGTACCGGGGCTCGAGGTGCTCGACCAGTTGGCGAAAGCCAACATCATCCACGATAGAGAACGGTTGATTGTCAAGGACAATGAATTCCATTATCTTGGCGTTAATGGATTTAGCCTTTGAGTTGTCTTGCTGAAATTTTCTTAAGTTCAACTTGAACTTGTTTAGTTGTTGGAAGTGTGAGCTTAGTTTTAGTCGCTGAACGTCTGGGGTGATGAAGTTTCAAATAACTAATTAGGTTTGTGGTATTGAAAGATTTCACTTTCTCCCCTCTGGAAATAATAGCAGCACAAACGTTGCATATGGCCTTTTTGTTATCTTCCTTTGAAACGTCAAAATAGATCCCCACAGAAGACATTGTGGGCTAGGTTAGGAATGCTGTGTTGCACGTGTAGCTCTGTATTTTTTGTGGCGTCATTGCATCATCTACCTACGTTATACAGGTATGCACGTCAGCTTTCACATCGGTTTTGCACATCAGCATTAAACTAGACATCGGGCCGATGCCGATGTTGGCATTTTTAGCTAATATCGTCCGATTCCGATATGCTTACCGATATATCGTGCATCCCTAATAAAAAATCTCTAAAATCCTTTAAAGTCATTATTTCATAATGCATTTAATGTTCCAAAAAATTATTTGAAACCAAAATTGAAAACCATTCTTATTAAAAAAAATAATCGAACAAAAACCAACCCAACCTCAAAAAGCACTAATCACTCAGCACTAGTGTATGTAGTGTGTGTATGTGTTGGGGTGTCAGTGTAAGTATGTGTGAGTGTGTGGGTAGAGTCCAGCATGTGTGCATAGAGTCAGTGCAAGAGAGTTAGTGCATTAAAGGGTCAATGCAGGTAGTCTGGGTAGCCATTTGATTGGCTATATAGCAGTCTTGTTTAGCAGTCTTACACAGGCCTACATAGGGAAACACAGAGACAGAGGGCAAGCTGTTTTGTATTGAAATTGAAAAGTTCTTTATTCTGTCTCTATGGATACAGCGATATGAAATACCCTCCACTGATATGATACAGGCTACTGTACACAAAGACGTGTGTACAACCCAGGTTCACCCATATCTGAGCCTATGTTGACTTACTAAATTAAAGTCATTTCAGGTGACACACATATAGGCTAAATAAAGGTTGGAGGGTAGACATATTGTTTCTGCACAGCTAATAGATGTTATCAAGTCTTGATTTTATCACTCTTACAGTGTTTTATTTTCAATCACAAAAGCTGCAGGTAAAACACTATATTCTCCAGCTTGAACAATGTTGTATGAATACACTGTACTGTGAGCAACATGCACCCACATAAAACGTATCTGAAACCAATCATTGCATTCACAGACCAGCATGAACACTAAAATGTCCACTAGCATGGTGAGGCCACCTGACAAGAAAGAATCTGGACAGACACATGAATGAGTTTCCGCTCAGCTCCAAACTGATCAACATTCCCCCAAATCCTTTATTTAGCCTATATGTGTGTTCCAGAATGCAGCTGTTGCTAGATGCTGCCATGCCATGCAGCTCAACACAAAGGCGTATGTGCCACTGAGTAGGCAGTGCAGGGCGTGCAAAACCATAACAAGTGTTCTATAATATTCAGGCAATGTTGACAGACTGACTGCCAATTTTATGCTTGATATTTTGTTTTTTTTATATTTATTTTTTTTAATTTTTTTTTACACTATTCCTAAAACATCACAGCTGCACTACATTATGTATGTAATACCGTTATAACAACTCATAATGATGTAATCAAATAGGCAGACAAATGGAATACAACATCAGCCTTCGTTTAACGGGAAATATAACATTTCCCCAGAAACACAAGGACATGGTGTTTGGGGCACACAGAATGTGGAATCCGTTCACGTGTATCCACCACTATGCAGTACACATATCACTGACATCTTCTTCGAATCCATCTTCAACATCCCTCTTTCCATTCCAAAATCATCAACATTCTAATCGAACGCAGGCTGTGCTGTGCTGGCTGAACCAAACGTGGCTGCTGCTTCTAAACGCTTGCCTCATGTGTTTATTTATGGAAACCCCGACTCCACAACATGGCCGACATGTGCTTTGTTATTGTTTCTACATCATCATAATTATGGGTCTTTACGCATCGTTTTCTAAGTAATTATTGAACTAAGAGAAGGCGTATCGGTACTATTGACACAGTTAGTAATAATATTGTAATAACACCATCATATTAAAAAACATTAGGGTGAAGAGTTGACTGCATTCTAATAGAGAGCCCATACTCACCATCTGATGATGGTGACCGTATGGAATATTCGTTTCTTGAAAAAAGGCACTGAGGGCAGTCTAAAACATACAAAAATACAATATAATTTGATCAATTATATTTAGCCTTTACTACATAGAAAATGTATTTAAAAAATAAATATATACAAATACAAATTGTGTAGAGAATTGTGTAATATAAGTAATACAACAGTTTGTGTTTACAAAACATTCAGCACATAAACAATGGAGCTGAATCAAATTTGATGTGAAAAATATATTCCACTGTTATGTTCAGACTAAACAATCACGTGCAGTCAATACAAACGAACATTTATCTTCATTGCATAATAGCATTTTCTAGCCTCACCTAGCCGCTGCATGGGAACAGGATTAGCTATAGCTAGTATATTTAATCTCTATAGAGTAAATTCTAACGGTAAACTTTTCCCAGTCCAGCCTTACTTCATGGATACTATGGATATTTATAACATACATACATACAACAGAACAATTATATATAACACAAATAAATAGACGCTAGAAGTTGAGTTTAAAAGTGTTGATACTGATCTCTATTTTCTAATGTTAAGCAACATCAAATGTCAGCCATGATAATAACGAACATCGCAGCACAGTCAAAACTAAAAGTACTGTCTGTCACAGTGGCAGTCAGACATAAACATTAGCTAGCCATCTCGCTAATGATCGTAAACCCCTTACCTCAAATTGCCAATGTGCCGCTTGCAAAAGCTGCTTCGCCTGATCTGCCGCACAACCTGCTGTCAAGACGAACTGGTTTATCATTACTTGGTGTTTGAGTTCCTCCATTTTGCAACGAAGCTTTATTCCTACTCGCGGCTCGTAGTGTTGCGTCTGGACTTCGTTTTCGTGGTTTTATTCCTCTCTTTTCTGTCTCAGTCATCCACCATTACAGCCGGTTGAGCAAACACAAATATTTACTGTAAGAGCGCTGATCAGTAGTGTAAGTAGCGCCCCCTTGAGTGACACCAGTCGGTAGCCAATTAAGACAGAGCCGTGCAAATGGGATATGTATGCCACAAAAGTCCTGCCACAACACGAGCGCCGCTGATGAAATGATTCCATTCTCTCGAATCACAAGACAAGATGGTCAGTACAGTGCAAAAACAATATGGAAAAGCTTGGAATTTAGACAGTTCACATGTTCATGAAAATATAATATAGAATAATTATATTAAGTAATATCAAATAGGAGAGGATTACCATGTCCCCCAAAATAAGGATGTCTTCTTTTTATTTGTTTTGGACTACAAGTCCCGTGAGCCAACGCTTTGTTTGTAAATTTCTAGCACATACAGTGGTCCTAGGCGACTGAATTTTGTGAATGACGGCCACTCCTGTCCAATTCCCATACGCGCTGTGTCGCTATCTGGCCAAATATGGTAAACAAAACTTCCACCACCAATTACATTTCACGGAGTTACATTATCGACAGTCTCCTGGCGGGTGTATTTAAAGTATATTCAGACGCGTCATGTCTGCGCAGTGAGGTCAATATTGCAGCCAAAACCACACAGCACAAGCTATATTACCAATATACATTCACTAAATAATTTATGGCATGTTTATAAACAATGTGTTTAATATCCTGCTGTCATTTGAAATTAATCTCTCAGTGTTGTGTGCTATGAATAATTTGTGTTGATAATATGTGTTTCCACTGGCCTACTGCTTTTTCTCTCTCTGTCCATTCACCATGCAACTATGCATTGAGCCTCTAGTTGGCTGACCCCTTTAGCTCTCGTAAGAATACTCAATAACAACAGTCCCTGTTGCCTGTACTTAAAATTGCATTGATGGGGATGCAGAGTGAAAGGAAAATAGCACTGTAGCCACAGGGAGTAGACTGTGTGTAAATAGAATCCTCAATACCATCAATAAACTGCCAAGGATTGTGGGAAACTGGACACTGTAAACATCCTGTTATTGGCCGTGTGCTTATGGGCAGTCTCTCTGTGGGGACTTTAAAACAGAAGTGTGTGTGTGTGTGTGTGTGTGTGTGTGTGTGTGTGTGTGTGTGTGTGTGTGTGTGTGTGTGTGTGTGTGTGTGTGTGTGTGTGTGTGTGTGTGTGTGTGTGTGTGTGTGTGTGTGTGTTTTTGCGCGCACGATTTAGGCTTTGGAAATGGAGACACCTGCTGGTGAAATGGTCCTTTTGAGCAGTGCATTAGGTCAGAGCTCAAAATAAAATAGATTTTCTATTACTGTGTAGCCATCCTTAGAGCACAGCCAAACCCCCAAATTATAGTTTTGGACTCTCTATGAATATGGAAAATGTTGCCTCTTTTAGTACTGTAATTCCCTTTTTGTTTGATCTGCTTACCTTTATGAAGACCCTTTGACGACATCATAATTAAACACCCTGGCATGATTTCAGTTTCCTGAAAAAAAGTGGGCTAGACGTCATGCAGGACTAGGTGCATAATGATAGATTCTAAGACATCCCCTATTACAATAGACCCCTGTCTGTACACTGTACACGTACTGTATGCCATAGGCCTCTCTTGAGAAACACTGCGGCTGCTTCTCACAACAATAAGAGCAGCTGGTCAAACATTTACCCTGTTTCACCAGTGCCCTTTGTGAATGAACTGAAACAAACCTGGAAGCATTTTGAAACCATGTAATGCCTCCTTCCTTCCGTGACAGACAGCAGCATGTGACAGCTGGATTGGCTTATCTCAGTTTTTACATGCAGTGATGTGACCCACTTCTCCTTTGACCCAGCATTCAGAGCTCTACTTTGCCCCAGATCTGTACAGGCAGTTAGGCCTACTGATTGTGAACCCCCTCTGCTATCCAGTCTTATACAGTCCTGGATGGTGCATGGACCAAAGGCTCCTTAGTACATGAATGTCCACTATTAATAGTGTAATGATTAAGAGACTATCGTATTATCCCACCACTGCCACCAATGTAACAAATGAGGGGGAACAGCCAGCTCGGGGTTCCAACCACCCTGTTCTGTGTCATAAGGTCCAGACTCTTGGGAGAGGCATTAGTATAGGATTCTAAGGCCAACATACAGAGATTCAGATAAACTACATCAGAGGCTAAATTAGGTCTGTGAAAGTGCAAAGATTGTGTAGGTTGTGTAACCAGTCCAGGGATTAAGAAAGGGAAACTGCCATAGAGTGTACACATGGTCCAGGGTTGAGCAACAGGGTCACATGGTTACAGGACAGGTCACTGTAAAGCCGTCAAGTGCATGAGGGAGAGTTGGGTCAGGTCAGGTTATGATCCTTAATCTGTGTGAACCTCTAGAAAATGCCTGATCTATCGCTGGCTGTGGTCTGGGGCCATCTGTTTGAAGGTGCTGAAACCACCATAGGGAGCATCTCAATAGTCTAACGTGGTTTCCTCTGCCCATGCCCTATACTTCATTTGCATTGATCTACATGCACGTACAGTGCATTTGGAAAGTATTCAAACCTATTCCCTTTATCCACATTTTGTTACGTTACAGCCTTATTCTAAAATGGATTAAATAAAAAAAAATCCTCATCAATCTACACACAATACCCCATAATGACAAAGCAAAAACAGATTTTTTTAAATGTTTGCCAATTTATTAAAAATAAAAATAGACATACCTTTAGAAACACAAAGTCTTCCTAGAGCTGGCCGCCCGGCCAACCTGAGCAATTGGGGGAGAAGGGCCTTGGTCAGGGAGGTCACCAAGAACCCGATGGTCACTCTGACAGAGTTCCAGAGTTCCTATGTGGAAATGGGAGAACCTTCCAGAAGGACAACCATCTCTGCAGCACTCCACCAATCAGGCCTTTATGGTAGAGTGGACAAACAGAAGCCACTCCTCAGTAAAAGGCACATGACAGCCCACTTGGAGTTTGCCAAAAGATGGAACTCTTTGGCCTGAATGCCAAGCGTCACGTCTAGAGGAAACCTGGTACCATCCCTACACTGAATCATGGTGGTGCCAGCATCATGCTGTGGGGATGTTTTTCAGCACCAGGGACTGGGAGACTAGTCAGGATCGAGGGAAAGATGAACGGAGCAAAGTGCAGAGAGATCCTTGATGAAAACCTACTCCAGAGCGCTCAGGACCCCAGACTGGGGCGAAGGTTTACCTTCCAACAGGACAACGACCCTAAGCACACAGCCAAGACAATGCAGGAGTAGCTTTGAGACAAGTCTCTGAATGTCCCTGAGTGGCCCAGCCAGACCCCAGACTTGAACCCATTCTAACATCTCTGGAGAGACCTGAAAATAGCTGTGCAGCGACACTCCCCATCCAACCTGATGACAGAGCTTTAGAGGATTTTTAGAGCTTTAGAGGATTTGCAGAGAAGAATGGGGGAAACTCCCCAAATACAGGTGTGCCAAGCTTGTAGCGTCATACCCAATTAGACTCGGGGCTGTAATCGCTGCCAAAGGTGCTTCAACAAAGTACTGAGTAAAGGGTCTGAATACTTATGTAAATGTGATATTTCAGATATATATTTTTTTATACATTTGAAAAATGTTCTAAAAAACAGTTTGGGGTATTGTGTGTAGATTGATGAGGGGGAAACAAACAATTTAATCAATTTTAAAATAAGGCTATAACGTAACCAGTGGTGTAAAGTATTTCAGTATAAATACTTTAAAGTACTACATAAGTAGTTTTTTTGGGGTATCTGTACTTTACTTTGCTATTTATATTTTTGACTACTTTTACTTTTACTTCACTACATTCCTAAAGAAAATCATGTACTTTTTACTCCATACATTTTCCCTGACACCCAAAAGTACTAGTTACATTTTGAATGATTAGCAGAACAAGAAAATGGTCACGCACATCCCTGGCCATCTCTGCTTCCTCTGATCTGATGGACTCACTAAACACAAATGCTTTGTTTGTAAATTATGCCTGAGTGTTGGAGTATGCACCTGGCTATCAGTAAATTTAAAAACAACAAGAAAATGGTTCCGTCTGGTTTGCTTAATATAAGAATTTGAAATTATTTATACTTAAGTATATTTTAGCAATTACATTTACTTTTGATAGTTAAGTATATTTAAAACCAAATACTTTTAGACTTTTACTCAAGTAGTATTTTACTGGGTGACTTTCACTTTTACTTTAGTAATTTTCTATTAAGGTATCTTTACTTTTACTCAAGAATTACATGTGGATACTTTTTCCACCACTGAACATAACAACATTTGGAAAAAGTCAAGGGGTCTGAATACTTTCCGAATGCACTGTACAAGCCAGGAATTTTCTTTCACCTGTCCAGTTCTTTCATATCAATACAGATTGATTCAGCTCTCTGGGTAGAGGTGCAGGATCTTAATTTGATCACCCTGTTGCAGGAGAACTGTCCTGCAACAGGAAATATAATACTTGAAGTTTATTTGAGGTTTTAAAAGGCTTCTGAAGTTTGTAATTTCCACTTTGAAGTTTTAGACTTAATCTTCCCTTACGAAAAATGTATCAAGCCCTACAAAAATGTACATTAATTATAATCCACATAATAATTCACATTTCCTGTCTCTACAGGATTATTTTCCTGCTGTGGCAAACTGGCTCAAATTAAAATAATCAATAAGTGAGTCTCAGCTGCAGTACACTTTATTTCCACAGAGTGGCAGTGCATCTCTATGAGAGGAGCTGAGGTAGTTTTCACTAGGCAATAGATGGAAACAGGGTTTTTTCCTCTGTTTTTTTTTAAATTGTAAACTTATCAGTATCACTACATTCATAACAACCTAAGCACTACAAAACTTCTATTCCATCAAATAAGCCACAAATGTTTGTTTACCATATTCGGGCACTCTCATTGACCTTGCTTGGTAAGCGAAAAAACGAAACAAAGCCACATGCTGTGGAAAAGAGATGTTGGGCCCAGTTATCCCTCTTGCTTCGTGTCTTCCTGTCTGGTGTGACAAATAAATTATTTACTATAGCTCTCACCTTGGGCCAATCTGTGTAATTTTGTAAATGCCGGATCTCTATGGCAAGACGCATCATTTACCCAAGTTTGTTCAAAATCGGGCCAGTGCTGTCTGAGATATCGTGTGTGACTAATGTACGAACTGACAGACAGAGACTGATCCACAGTTCCCTCACCGATTTCATCGTGGGGGACAATAATAACAAGAGGAATAAATACACAATGAGTAACGATAACTTGGCTATATACATTAGGTACCAGTACCGAGTCCATGTGCAGGGGTACTAGGTAATTGAGGTAGATACAGTTGAAGTCGGACGTTTACATACACCTTAGCCAAATACATTTACATTCAGTTTTCACAATTCCTGACATTTAATCCCAATAAAAATTCCCTGTTTTAGGTCAGTTAGGAACAACACTTTATTCTAGGAATGTGAAGTGTCAGAATAATAGTAGAGAGAATTATTTATTTTAGCTTTTATTTCTTTCATCATATTCCCAGTGGGTCAGAAGTTTACATTAGTATTTGGTAGCATTGTCTTTAAATTGTTTAACTTAGGTCAAACGTTTCGGGTAGCCTTCCACAAGCTTCCCACAATAAGTTGGGTGAATTTTGGCCCATTCCTCCTGACAGAGCTGGTGTAACTGAGTCAGGTTTGTAGGCCTCCTTGCTCGCACTCGCTTTTTGAGTTCTGCCCACAAATGTTCTATAGGATTGAGGTCAGGGCTTTGTGATGGCCACTCCAATACTTTGACTTTGTTGTCCTTAAGCCATTTTGCCACAACTTTGGAAGTATGCTTGGTGTCAATGTCCATTTGGAAGACCCATTTGCGACCAAGCTTTAACTTCCTGACTGATGTCTTGTGATGTTGCTTCAATATATCCACATCATTTTCCTCCCTCATGATGCCATCTATTTTGTGAAGTGCACCAGTCCCTCCTGCAGCAAAGCGCCTCCACAACATGATGCTGCCACCCTCGTGCTTCACGGTTGGGATGGTGTTCTTCGGCTTGCAAGCCTCACCCTTTTTCCTCCAAACATAACAATGGTCATTATGGCTAAACAGTTCTATTTTTATTTCATCAGACCAGAGGACATTTCTCCAAAAAGTACGAAATTTGTCCCCATGTGCAGTTGCAAACGGTAGTCTGGCTTTTTTATGGCGGTTTTGGAGCAGTGGCTTCTTTCTTGCTGAGCGGCCTTTCAGGTTATGTCGATATAGGATTAATTTTACTGTGGATATAGATACTTTTGTACCTGTTTCCTCCAGCATCTTCACAGGGTCCTTTGCTGTTGTTCTGGGATTGATTTGCACTCTTTGCACCAAAGTACATTCATCTCTAGGAGACAGAACATGTCTCCTTCCTGAGAGGTATGACGGCTGCGTGGTCCCATGGTGTTTATACTTGCATACTATTGTTTGTATAGATGAACGTGGTACCTTCAGGTGTTTGGAAATTGCTCCCAAAGGATGAACCAGATTTGTGGAGGTCTACAATTTTTTTTCTGAGGTCTTAGCTGATTTCTTTTGTTTTCCCCATGATGTCAAGCAAAGAGGCACTGAGTTTGAAGGTAGGCCTTGAAATACATCCACAGGTACACATCCAATTGACTCAAATTATGTCAATTAGCCTATCAGAAGCTTCTAAAGCCATGACATAATTTTCTGGAATTTTCCAAGCTATTTAAAGGCACAGTCAATTTAGTGTATGTAAACTTCTGACCCACTGGAATTGTGATACAGTGAATTATAAGTGAAATAATCTGTCTGTAAACAATTGTTGGAAAAATGACTTGTGTCATGCACGAAGTAGATGTCCTAACCGACTTGCCAAAACTATAGTTTATTAACAAGAAATTTGTGGAGTGGTTGAAAAATAAGTGTTAATGACTCCAGCCTAAGTGTATGTAAACTTCCGACTTCAACTGTATGTGTGACTAGGCAACATAATAGATAATAAACAGTAGCAGCAGCGTATGTGGTGAGTCAATAGAGTTAGTTAAAAAAGGGTCAATGCAGACTTCAATCTTTTTTGCCTCCTGAGGGCGAAGAGGCGTTGTCGTGCCTTCTTCACGACTGTGTTGGTGTGTGTGGACCACTTTTTGATCACGTGATGACATTCCATTTACTCTAAACATGCTAAATTCTCAGAGGAAATCGTCAGACGATGCGGACCATTGTGCGGCTGGCTGGTGAGGCTGCTGGCAATCTGAAGTACCAGGGCCAGAGAGTGCACATCTACGCGGATGTCTCTGCTGAACTAATGAAAAACCAGGCATCGTTCAACAAAGTGCGTACCCACCTGCGGGATACAATAATCAGATATGGGCTGCTATTTCCCTGCAGGCTGATTGTCACTTTCCGGGACATCACAATATCTTTCAGAGACTCCAAAGACACCAAGAATCACTATGGTATTCAAACCAATTCTTGGCCCAATGAGCAACAGCTCCGTCCATCTCCCGTCTGATAATTTGGACATTAGCCTAGCTCCACTTCCAGTCTGATGAAAATATGTGTTTTATTTTTGGGTGCTCTCATTTGTGGGTTATGCAGCCTCTTAAGATTCAAGTAGGCCTAGGCTACAGTCAGTGGCGACCTGTCATTCAGGGCAGAATGGGCTGAGCCTGTTATTGCATGTTATTTTGGAATTAATAAGTGTCACATATCAGTTTGCAAATAATGTTAAAAAATATATATTGAGTTAATAAAGCTGCATACAAACAGCCTAGCTCTGTGCTTTCTGTGGTGGAGGGGCAGTCAGCGGAAAATACAGAGCATAGGGGTTGGTACATCTCTAGTTGTGCCGTGATTGGCTCAGTGTTCTGTCACTCATGGGGACATTACCTCACCACAAAATCTACAGGGAGAGCTAGAAAGTTTAAGCCCCCTTGGGTGCTGCCATATATTTACATTTAGAAGTGTCCATCCAAGAAGGCTCAACGTCATTGGCCACAGATAAAACTAACGTATCGGTGCTCATCGGCCATTGGACATAAACATTACACAACAAGTACGAAATCGCAAATTCAACAATGAGTGGTTTGGAAGGAATCAGTGGCTAACTGCAAGCATTGCAAAGCAATCACTGTTTTGCTTCCCCTGCTATTCAGTGGAGAGGGTGTGTGGTCCAAGTCTGGGTTTAATTGGTGTATTTTCCATGTTAAAAGGATAAACATTCACACACAACCCCATGGGCCAGAAAAGGTTGAATACATTGGCCATGCTGTCAATCTAGCATGCCTTTTTGCGCGTTCACAACAACTGGAAACTCGGAACAGGGAAATCTCAAACTTCAGGGAGTTCAAGACAGCTGGGAACTCGGGAAGAGATGTGCTCCGACTGGGAATATACATTTTGAACGATCATCCAACTCGGAATTCCAAGTCGGGAACTCGGGCGTCTTTCTAGAGCTCCGACCTGAAGATCACTGATGTCGTGATTCGACCTTGTTTTTTTCAGAGTTCCCAGTTGTCTTGAAAGCCCCATAAATCCAGAGAATGCCAGACTTTGATGATCAAGTAGCATGACAAAATCTGGCCACAAGAAGGACCGCCGCACCACCTTCCTGTACAAGTGAGTACTGTACAAGTGAGTACAGCACAATGGTGAGTCCAAAAATGTATTGTATGCTGCTGCATAAATTATGTAATATGCCAGGAAGATATGTATACTGTAGCTAACAAAGTAATACTAAGTGTATGTTGTGTAGTAATCTGTTAGTTGCCCATGTGGCTCACCCTAATAATTTGGTCCCTTTCCCCCTCATAACTTAGCCTACTGTTCTAATTTGGTGGTGCACATGTAGCATATAGCCTGTTTAGAGAAATGTAATCATCGAATATTGTAAGAGCTTTCATTGTCTGCTTATATGCCTCCTTTATATATCCTACAGTTCTGACTTGGTGTACAGGGAGAATACTGTAAGAACAGTCCATGTTCTGAATTCTGTCGCTGTACATTTCAAAAGTGCTGAACAAATAGTTATGCTGACTATGTTAGTCTTAGCTGCGCTGTTAGGCAGGTGTAGCGGTGATAAGGATTCACTCCATGGTGCTGAAAAGAAATCTCTGCTGTTGGGACAGCTTTATGTAGGCCCTAACAGTTTGTGGGCACCATTTATCACATTATAGTGCAATTCATGTATTGTTTAGTGTTGTGTTGTGTTGCGTTGTGTTGTGTAGTGACTTTGCTGTCATACAGCAACAAAAAAAATGGAGTTTGCCCAACCAAGATATACATGCTAAAATCGCCACTGGCTGTGTTCGGCCGAAATGCTTCACAGATGCTTTTTCTTTTGTTGTATAGCTAATTAGGCTAATGACCTATCAGACGATAGATCTAATTATTCTGTAGATTCAATCTGAGCCGACTGTCTGCTGATAGGGCCAAATGATCAAGCTATTTCTATTTTTGGTTGCTATTATTATAATTTTGGGGGGCCATAATGGACAATCAATTCTCTGGTTATGGACATTGCGCCGCTCTGTGGAATCAAGCAGAGCAGACCACTCCGACTTGTTCTAATGGACTGAGATTTGGTCTGATAATTGAGACTTGTTGTGTTTGAACGGATGATCTGCCAAGAATGAAATCATTTTGTTTTGTTTGGAGCCCTGTTAAGTATATGGTTATAACAATCGAAATAATCTAGGCCTATACAATATCTAGTAGAGTTTCCCTTTTGCTAATTGGCCGTTATACAAATGGGGTGGGAGTGAACTGGGAAAGTAAATTGACAATTTTCCCTTGCCGAGTTTTAAAAAATATTGAATTAAGCCATGCAGGCGCTGCTCATTGGGATGCTTCGTAAGAACACTGACATGAATGAACATCTCAAGCAGCCAGCCTAAGATCAGCATTTGTGCATAATGTTTTTGTATTCGCTAATAATATAGCACTTAAATAAAATACAAATGTTTTTATTTAGACTGCTAATTTCTCTACTAATTCATGTTTTACATTAGGAGACGGATGCTAAGCACCTTGTCATAATAGTGTGTATAGGTGGCATGGAAGTCAGACGCAGGAGAGTAAGACGGAGTGTAAATGTAGACTTTTACTAAATGTCCACTCAATATGCTCCAAGCACGAAAATATACATATATCAAATAAACATGGGTACGGGGACCCGTCGCACACCTATACAAGAAAACAATACTTGACATAAAACAATCTCTGACAAACACATGAGGGGAAACAGAGGGTTAAATACACAATAGGTAATGAATGGGATTGAAAACAGGTGTGTGGGAAGACAAGACAAAACCAATGGAAAATGAAAAATGGATCGATGATGGCTAGAAGGCCGGTGACGTCGACCGCCGAACACCGCCCGAACAAGGAGAGGCAACGACTTCGGCAGAAGTCGTGACATTACCCCCCCCCCTGACGCGCGGCTCCAGCAGCGCGTCGATACCGGCCTCGGGGACGACCCGGAGGACGAGGTGCAGGGCGATCCGGATGGAGGCGGTGGAATTCTTTTAACATGGAAGGATCTAAAACGTCCTCCACCGGAACCCAGCATCTCTCCTCCGGCCCGTACCCCTCCCAGTCCACGAGGTACTGAAGGCCCCTCGCCCGACGTCTCGAATCCAAAATGGATCGAACAGAGTACGCCGGGACCCCCTCGATGTCTAGAGGAGGCGGAGGAACTTCACGCACTTCAGCCTCCTGGAGCGGGCCAGCCACCACCGGCCTGAGGAGAGACACATGGAACGAGGGGTTAATACGGTAATTAGTGGGCAGTTGTAACCTATAACATACCTCGTTCACTCTCCTCAGGACTTTAAACGGCCCCACAAACCGCGGACCCAGCTTCCGGCAGAGCAGGCGGAGGGGCAGGTTTCGGGTCGAGAGCCAGACCCTGTCCCCTGGTGCGAACACCGGGGCCTCACTGCGGCGACGGTCTGCGCCAATTTTCTGGCGCCTTATGGCACGCTGAAGGTGGACGTGGGCTGCCTCCCAGGTTTCCTCAGCGTGCCGAAACCAATTGTCCACCGCAGGAGCTTCGGTCTGACTCTGATGCCAAGGAGCCAGAACCGGCTGATACCCTAATACACATTGGAAAGGAGTAAGGTTAGTGGAGGAGTGACGTAGCGAGTTCTGGGCCATCTCTGCCCAGGGCACGAACTTCGCCCACTCCCCCGGCCGGTCCTGGCAATAGGACCGCAGAAACCTGCCCACATCCTGGTTAACTCTCTCCACCTGCCCATTACTCTCGGGGTGAAAACCTGAGGTAAGACTAACCGAGATCCCCAGACGTTCCATGAACGCCTTCCAGACCCTTGACGTGAACTGGGGACCCCGATCAGACACTATATCCTCAGGCACCCCATAGTGCCGGAAAACATGTGTAAACAGGGCCTCTGCAGTTTGTAAGGCCGTAGGGAGACCGGGCAAAGGGAGGAGACGACAGGACTTCGAGAACCGATCCACAACGACCAGGATCGTGGTGTAACCCTGTGAAGGTGGAAGATCAGTCAAAAAATCTACTGACAGGTGCGACCACGGCCGTTGAGGAACGGGTAAAGGTAGAAGCTTACCTCTAGGCAGGTGTCTAGGAGCCTTGCACTGGGCGCACACCGAACAGGAGGAAACATAAATCCTCACGTCCTTAGCTAAAGTGGGCCACCAGTACCTCCCATCAAGACAGCGCATCGTCCGACCTATCCCAGGATGACCAGAGGAGGGTGACGTGTGAGCCCAATAGATCAATCGGTCGCGGACAGCAGACGGAACGTACAGACGACCAGCTGGACACTCAGGAGGAGAGGGCTCTGCACGTGACGCCCGCTCAATGTCCGCGTCCAGCTCCCACACTACTGGCGCCACCAAACACGACGCTGGGAGTATGGGAGTGGGATCCATGGGCCGCTCCTCTGTGTCATACAGCCGAGACAATGCGTCTGCCTTGACGTTCTGGGAGCCTGGTCTGTAAGTAAGCGTAAACACAAAACGAGTGAAAAACATGGCCCACCTTGCCTGGCGAGGATTCAGTCTCTTCGCCTGCCGGATGTACTCCAGATTGCGGTGGTCAGTCCAGATGAGAAAAGGGTGATTAGCCCCCTCAAGCCAATGCCTCCACACCTTCAAGGCTTTTACGACAGCTAACAGCTCTCGGTCCCCCACATCATAGTTTCGCTCCGCCGGGCTGAGCTTCTTCGAAAAGAAAGCACAGGGGCGAAGCTTCAGTGGCACACCCGAACGCTGAGAGAGCACTGCTCCTATCCCAGCTTCGGATGCGTCCACCTCTACTATGAATGGCAAAGAGGGATCCGGATGAGCCAACACAGGCGCCGAGGTAAACAGAGTCTTCAGTTTTCCAAAAGCCCTATTCGCCTCGGCCGACCACTGCAAGCGCACCGGTCCCCCCTTTAGCAGTGAGGTAATGGGAGCTGCAACCTGACCAAAACCCCGGATAAATCTCCGGTAGTAATTGGCAAACCCTAAAAAACGCTGCACCTCCTTTACCGTGGTTGGAGTCGGCCAATTACGCACGGCTGTAATGCGGTCGCTCTCCATTTCCACTCCTGAAGTGGAAATCTGATGCCCTAGGAAGGAGATGGATTGTTGGAAGAACAAGCATTTCTCAGCCTTGACATATAAATCATGCTCCAACAGGCGACCAAGCACCCTGCGCACCAGGGACACATGCTCGGCGCGTGCAGCGGAGTATATCAAAATATCATCGATATACACCACTACACCCTGCCCGTGCAGGTCCCTGAAGATCTCATCTACAAATGATTGGAAGACTGATGGAGCATTCATCAACCCATATGGCATGACCAGGTACTCATAATGACCTGAGGTGGTGCTAAATGCCGTCTTCCACTCATCACCCTTCCGAATACGCACCAGATTGTACGCACTCCTGAGATCCAATTTTGTGAAGAAGCGTGCCCCGCGCATTGACTCCATAACTGTATTGATCAGAGGTAGCGGGTAACTATATTTCACCGTGATTTTATTGAGATCTCGATAATCAATGCACGGGCGTAAACCGCCATCCTTCTTCTTCACAAAAAAGAAACTCGAAGAGGCGGGTGAAATGGATGGCTGAATGAACCCCTGACGCAGGGATTCAGAGATATATGTATCCATAGCCACTGTCTCCGCTTGCGACAGGGGATACACGTGACTCCTGGGATATGCAGCGTCTACCAGGAGATCTATCGCACAATCCCCCCGTCGATGGGGTGGTAATTGAGTCGCCTTCTTTTTACAGAAGGCGAGAGCCAAATCGGCATATTCTGGGGGAATGCGCACGGTGGAGACCTGGTCTGAACTTTCCACCGTAGTAGCACCAACGGAAACCCCTAAACACCTACCTGAGCACTCTCGCGACCACCCCGTGAGAGCCCTCTGTGGCCAAGAAACAGTGGGGTTATGATAAGTTAACCAGGGTATGCCTAGCACCACAGAATACGCAGGAGAATCAATAAGGAAAAGACTAATCTTCTCCTTGTGACCCTCCTGCGTTATCATAGACAAAGGTGCGGTGACCTCCCTGATAAACCCTGACCCTATTGGTCGACTATCTAATGCATGAATAGGGAAAGGCATATCCACAGAAACAATAGGAATCCCTAAACTATGAGCTAAATTTTTATTAATGAAATTCCCAGCCGCGCCTGAATCTACTAGCGCCTTATACTGGGAATGCAGGGAAAAATCCGGAAAAGTGACGGAGACAAACATAAGTGCAGCAGAGGGCTCTGGATGAGAATGGTGCCTACTCACCTGGGGTGATGCCAGAGTGCCCTGCCTGCCTTCTCTATTCCCAGAGGAACCAACCCGGCACCGACCAGCAGTGTGATCTCTGCGATCATAGATGGTGCTCGAGCGGGAACCCCCTCCGGTCTCCCTGCGCACCATCCCTCCCAATTCCATAGGTTCGGGAGAGAGGGTGCGGGAGGATGGAACAACCAGACCCCGATCTAGACGTCCACGAGTAGCCAGCATGTTGTCCAGCCTGATGGACATGTCCACCAGCTGGTCGAAGTTGAGGGTGGTGTCTCTACAGGCCAGCTCCCGACGGACGTCCTCGCGTAGACTACAACGGTAGTGGTCGATCAGGGCCCTGTCGCTCCATCCAGCGCCGGCAGCTAAAGTCCTAAACTCCACAGCAAACTCCTGTGCACTCCTCATCCCCTGCCTCAGATGATAGAGGAGCTCACCCGCTGCTCTGCCTTCGGATGGGTGGTCGAATACCTTCCGGAAATGGCGGATGAACTCCTCAAAATGGTCCAACGCCGCATCCTCTCCACACACAGCGTTGGCCCACTCCAGGGCTTTCCCGGTGAGGCATGAGACGAGGGCGGAACTCTTCTCACGGTCTGATGGTACTGGAGAGACCGTGGCCAGATACAAGTTCAGTTTTAGGAGAAAACCCTGGCAGCTGGCAGTATCTCCATTGTATCCCGTGGGTAGGGATAAATGGATCCTGTTCTGTTCAGGAGGAGAAAAAGCGTTCAAAGGAAATCCAGGTTGTGGTGGTGGAGGTGCTGGAAAAGCTCCCTGTCTCTCCCAGCGGTCCATATTCTGGACAATGCGATCCATGGCAGCGCTCAGACTGTCAATCTCCTCCGCTTGTTCCATAACGCGTTCCTCTACCTCCATGAGCGAAGTGCCTCTTCCTGCTGACTTCATAATGTGGTCAGAGATTCTGTCATAATAGTGTGTATAGGTGGCATGGAAGTCAGACGCAGGAGAGTAAGACGGAGTGTAAATGTAGACTTTTACTAAATGTCCACTCAATATGCTCCAAGCACGAAAATATACATATATCAAATAAACATGGGTACGGGGACCCGTCGCACACCTATACAACAAGAAAACAATACTTGACATAAAACAATCTCTGACAAACACATGAGGGGAAACAGAGGGTTAAATACACAATAGGTAATGAATGGGATTGAAAACAGGTGTGTGGGAAGACAAGACAAAACCAATGGAAAATGAAAAATGGATCGATGATGGCTAGAAGGCCGGTGACGTCGACCGCCGAACACCGCCCGAACAAGGAGAGGCAACGACTTCGGTAGAAGTCGTGACACACCTTGTTATGCCACAACCCTGCATCTGTACAGGGGGGACATTCTTAGGGTGCTGCAATTGTGAGTGGGGGGGGGACACTTTTCCCCCTCATGTCTTGCTTGTTATATGTGCTTATTGTGTTATGTTGTCTTGTGTTGTTATTTTGTTTGTCTTTCCTGTGTTTATTATGTCACTCCTAAGATGATTATGAATTTGAAAATGAAATGCTCAAATACAACTTTGTGAGCCATAATGTCAATGGTTTGGATAGCACTTTGAAAAATACAAAAATGTGGTGTTATTTGAATAAAAAGAGAGTAGACAGCTTTTCTACAAGAGACTCATCTCTTACCACCTGCTCATGAGCAACTTTGACCTGGATGGGTTGAAAGTTTTCTATTCCTCTTTTACATCCGACACTAGAGGTGTTGCCATCCTGATTAGACAAAATATGTATTTTTCCCCAGAATAAATTAAGTCTGAGGTCATCTTACTAAACTGCTACTTCCCTAATCAGGATGACCCCAAGTGTGTGGGGGGGATTTTATTTGTATTTTTGGATACCAAATTTTGATAAATCATCAACTAATGTCCAATCATTGTCCAATATGTCTATAGTACTTGTCCATAACACTCAAGATTTGGGACTTCAAGAAGTATGGAGCACAACATCCTAATGAAAGGGTATTTTTTATTCTAGTGTACACAAATTGTTATTTGTTCCAAAAAAAACATTTTTCTCCAAGATTTCAAATTGTGTTTATTATCCTAGAATCCTATCTGGCCACTCTGTCCTGTTTTTTGCAATTGAATTTGCCGAACCTCCTGTGACACCAAAGTCTTGGAGATTCAACATATCACTACTAGCAGATCATTAATTAATTGATTATGTTCATTTGAAGTGCACGGGAACACAGCAGTATGCCTTGAAAGGTCTGGGATACCCTGAAAGCGTACTTTAGAGGGAACAACATAGCATTTGCTTCTTCTCTAAAAAGGAAAACAAAAGATGAATTGAAATATATTGAAAAGGAGATAAAACACTTGGAGATTCTGCATCCGGTTACTAAAGAATCTATCACACTTCGCCAACTAGAGAATTAAAATATGAGATACAACACCTTGAAATACTCACTCTATAGAACTATCTATTTTAAAAACAAAACAAAGATATGTAGAACAAGGTGAAATGGCTGGCAAGTTACTGGCTTGGCAAAGAAAGAAAGAAACAGAAGAAAGGGTGGCTGTAACGTCTGCTTCCAACTCACACTCTCAATCATGTAGATCCCCTGAACGCAGCTCACTCTCCAGATCCCAATCACCTGAATTCTGATCACCTGTTCACACACCTGTACGTCATTATCACACACTATTTAGTTCAGTTCTTTGCATCCCATCATTGTGAGGTATTGTTTGTTTTGTGACACACTTCTATTCGGATATATGTTTTTAAAAATATATTTTATATATATATATATATATATATCCTCCTGTGTATGATAGTTTAGGCCTGCCTCACTAGCGATGCCTTTTGCCTATTCCCTGCCTGTACTTTAGTCTATCGGATTTCCTGTTTTCAACCTATAGTGTGACCTCCCGGATGACGTTACTAGCCTTTTCCTTGCCTGTACTGTTGCCTTTTTGGATCCACTGTGCCTGCCCCTGGACCCAGCAACCTGCCTCCTCCTGTGGTCCTTTACAAATAAACACCTGCTGCGCCCTGCGCTTGAAACCAACTCTCTGTCTCCCATCGTGTTCATTACAATGGCAGTGTTAAAAAAAATGGCAGTGTTAGATTCAACAGTAGATCCACTTCAAATTAATGAAACGTTTAGACTATTCTATGAAGACTTGTACTCATCTAGTTTGCAATGTAACTCAGACTCTTTAATACCTTCCTGAATGATATCAATATACCAACTTTATAACTTAGGGCTAGGTGTCCCGGGACAACTTCCGGTGAAACTGGAGGGCGCGCAATTCATATAAATAATCATAAATAATATGGTTTTTAAACATTTATGTACATATGTGTCTTATATTGGCTGAAAGCTTACATTCTTGTTAAACTAACTGCACAGACCGATTAACAGTAGCTATTACAGCAAAAACATGCCATGCGATTGTATGAGGATGGCGCCCCAAATCAAAATATTTATCCAAAGGGTCCCAGCTATAACATGTAGTGTCGTTTTGTTAGATAAAATCCTTCTTTATATCCCAAAAAGTCAGTTTAGTTGGCGCCATCGATTGAGTAATCCACTCGTTCAACATGCAGAGAAAGGAATCCGAAACTCTACCCCTAAACTTTGTTTCAACAAGTCAAAATACATTTCCAGTTACTCCTCAGATACCCTAAAATGTAATCAAACTATAATATTTCTTACGGAAAGAAGTATGTTCAATAGGAAACCGATTTTAGCAGGTGCGTAATGTCTTCATAGCGCACGCAAACACGAATTTCCAAGACTGTGTCCTTCTGCTAAAACTGATATTTCTTATTCATTTTTGAAGTTACAAGCCTGAAACCTTGAACATAGACTGCTGACACCCTGTGGAAGCCATAGGAATTGCATCCAGGGAGCTAATTTTCAATATGACCTTTCTCTTGAATTTATAAGAGGTTGGTCTCAAAAAAAAAAAGATCTAGTTGGTTTTTCTTTGAATTTTCTCCTACCATATCTATTGTGTTATATTCTCCTACATTATTTTAACATTTCTACAAACTTCAAAGTGATTTCTTTCCAATGGTACCAATTACATGCATATCCTGGCTTCAGGGCCTGAGCTACAGGCAGTTTACTTTGGGCATGTCATTCAGACAGGAAGTGGAGAAAAAAGGGGCCTAGCCCTAAAGAAGCAAGGCTAAATTTAGATCAAGACATTACTACTGAGGAGCTATCAGATGTTATGGGTTCCCTCCAAAATGGAAAGGCATTGGGATTAGATTGGTTACCTATAGAATTCTATAGGCAATTCTCTGAGTGGTTGATGCCTCTTTTTCTCCCTATGATCAAGGTCGGTCTAGAGTAAAAAACAGCTTCCTCATACTTTACATTTTGCAGCTATTACTTTACTGAAAAAATAAAGATTAAGATCATACATTGTGCTTCTCCCATAGACCAGTCACTTTTATGTTGTGTCACGTTCCTGACCTGTTTTCTGTTGTTTGGTATGTGTTTATTGGTCAGGGCGTGAGTTTTGGGTGGGCAGTCTATGTTTTCTGTTTCTATGTTGGTTTTGGGTTGCCTGGTATGGCTCTCAATTAGAGGCAGGTGTTTGACATCTCCTCTGATTGAGAATCATATTAAGGTAGGTGTTTTCACACTGTTTGTTTGTGGGTGGTTGTCTTCCGTGTCAGTAGATGTTACCACACGGGACTGTTTCGGTTTGTCTGTTCCTGTTCGTGTGTTCTTCGTTTCATGTAAGTTCGTAAGTTTAGGTCTGTTTAGTTCGTTTTGTTATTTTGTATTTCTATAGTGTTATTTCGTGTTTCGTCGTTTTGTTTAATAAATCATTATGTATTCACAACCCGCTGCATTTTGGTCGAATCACTACTCCTCCTCTTCGTATGAAGAGGAGGAGGAATGCCGTTACAGAACCACCCACCAAACCCAGATCAAGCAGCGGGTTAACGGACAGCAACGACAGCAGCAGTGGGTCAAGGAGGATTGGACATGGGAAGAGATTCTGGACGGAGAAGGACCCTGGGCAGAGCCAGAGGAGTGTCGCCGTCCCAAGGCGGAGCTGGAGGCATCTAAAGCGGAGAGGCGACGATATGAGGAGGCAGCACGGAAGAAAGGCTGGAAGCCCGCAAGTACAACCCAAAAATTTCTTGGGGGGGGGGGGGGGCTAAAGGGTAGTGTGGCGAAGTCAGGTAGGAGACCTGCGCCAACTTCCCGGGCTTACCGTGGAGAGCGAGAGTACGGGCAGACACCGTGTTACGCAGTAGAGCGCATGGTGTCTCCTGTACGTGTTCATAGCCCGGTGCGGGTTATTCCACCTCCCCGCACTAGCCGGGCTAGAGTGAGCATTGAGCCAAGTGCCATGAAGCCGGCTCAACATATCTGGCCTCCAGTACGTCTCCTCGGGCCGGTGTACATGGCACCAGCCTTACGCATGGTGTCCCCGGTTCGCCAACACAGCCCAGTGCGGGTTATTCCACCTCCCCGCACTGGACGGGCTACGGGGAGCATGCAACCAGGTAAGGTTGGGCAGGCTCAGTGCTCAAGGGAGCCAGTACGCCTGCACGGTCCGGTATATCCGGCGCCACCTTCCCGCCCCAGCTCAGTACCACCAGTGCCTACACCACGCACCAGGCTTCCAGTGCGTCTCCAGAGCCCTGGTCCTCCTCCACGCACTCTCCCTGTGGTGCGTGTCTCAAGCTCAGTGCCTCCAGTTTCGGCACCACGCACCAGGCCTACTGTGCGCCTCAGCAGGTCAGAGTCGGCTGTCTGCCCAACGCCGCCTGCACTGTTAGTCTGCCCAGCACCGTCTGAGCCATCTGTCTGCCCAGCACCGTCTGAGCCATCTGTCTGCCCAGCACCGTCTGAGCCATCTGTCTGCCCAGCACCGTCTGAGCCATCTGTCTGCCCAGCACCGTCTGAGCCATCCGTCTGCCCAGCGCCGTCTGAGCCATCCGTCTGCCCAGCGCCGTCTGAGCCATCCGTCTGCCCAGCGCCGTCTGAGCCATCCGTCTGCCCAGCGCCGTCTGAGCCATCCGTCTGCCCAGCGCCGTCTGAGCCATCCGTCTGCCCAGCGCCGTCTGAGCCATCCGTCTGCCCAGCGCCGTCTGAGCCATCCGTCTGCCCAGCGCCGTCTGAGCCATCCGTCTGCCCAACGCCTTCTGAGCCATCCGTCTGCCCAACGCCTTCTGAGCCATCCGTCTGCCTAGCGCCTTCTGAGCCATCCGTCTGCCCCGAGCCATTAGAGCCGCCCGTCTGGCCCGAGCCATTAGAGCCGTCCGTCAGTCAGGAGCCGCTAGAGCCGTCCGTCAGTCAGGAGCCGCCAGAGCCGCCAGCCAGTCAGGAGCTGCCAGAGCCGCCAGCCAGTCAGGAGCTGCCAGAGCCGCCAGCCAGTCAGGAGCTGCCAGAGCCGCCAGCCAGTCAGGAGCTGCCAGAGCCGCCAGCCAGTCAGGAGCTGCCAGAGCCGCCAGCCAGTCAGGAGCTGCCAGATCCGCCAGCCAGTCAGGAGCTGCCAGATCCGCCAGCCAGTCAGGAGCTGCCAGAACCGCCAGACAGTCATGAGCTGCCCTACAGTCATGAGCTGCCCTACAGTCATGAGCTGCCCTACAGTCATGAGCTGCCCTACAGTCATGAGCTGCCCTACAGTCATGAGCTGCCCTCCAGTCATGAGCTGCCCTCCAGTCATGAGCTGCCCTCCAGTCATGAGCTGCCCTCCAGTCATGAGCTGCCCTCCAGTCATGAGCTGCCCTCCAGTCATGAGCTGCCACTCAGTCCGGAGCTGCCACTCAGTCCGGAGCTGCCACCCAGTCCGGAGCTGCCACTCAGTCCGGAGCTGCCATTAGTACAGAGTTGTCCCTCTGTCCGGAGCTACCTCTCTGTCCGGAGCTACCTCTCTGTCCGGAGCTACCTCTCTGTCCGGAGCTACCTCTCTGTCCGGAGCTACCTCTCTGTCCTGAGCTACCTCTCTGTCCTGAGCTACCTCTCTGTCCTGAGCTGTCTCCTCTATGTAGGAGGGGCCTTAGTGAAGGTTCCTGGACCATGGTCGGGGGCGAGGGTCGCCACTCAAAGGACGCTAAGGAGGGGGACAAAGACAGTGGTGGAGTGGTGTCCTCGTCCACCGCCGGAGCCGCCACCGCGGACAGATGCCCACCCAGACCCTCCCCTTGAGTTGTAGGGGTGCGCCCGGAGTTCGCACCTTGAGGGGGGGGGGGTTCTGTCACGTTCCTGACCTGTTTTCTGTTGTTTGGTATGTGTTTATTGGTCAGGGCGTGAGTTTTGGGTGGGCAGTCTATGTTTTCTGTTTCTATGTTGGTTTTGGGTTGCCTGGTATGGCTCTCAATTAGAGGCAGGTGTTTGACATCTCCTCTGATTGAGAATCATATTAAGGTAGGTGTTTTCACACTTTGTTTGTGGGTGGTTGTCTTCCGTGTCAGTAGATGTTACCACACGGGACTGTTTCGGTTTGTCTGTTCCTGTTCGTGTGTTCTTCGTTTCATGTAAGTTCGTAAGTTTAGGTCTGTTTAGTTCGTTTTGTTATTTTGTATTTCTATAGTGTTATTTCGTGTTTCGTCGTTTTGTTTAATAAATCATTATGTATTCACAACCCGCTGCATTTTGGTCGAATCACTACTCCTCCTCTTCGTATGAAGAGGAGGAGGAATGCCGTTACAGAACCACCCACCAAACCCAGATCAAGCAGCGGGTTAACGGACAGCAACGACAGCAGCAGTGGGTCAAGGAGGATTGGACATGGGAAGAGATTCTGGACGGAGAAGGACCCTGGGCAGAGCCAGAGGAGTGTCGCCGTCCCAAGGCGGAGCTGGAGGCATCTAAAGCGGAGAGGCGACGATATGAGGAGGCAGCACGGAAGAAAGGCTGGAAGCCCGCAAGTACAACCCAAAAATTTCTTGGGGGGGGGGGGGGGGCTAAAGGGTAGTGTGGCGAAGTCAGGTAGGAGACCTGCGCCAACTTCCCGGGCTTACCGTGGAGAGCGAGAGTACGGGCAGACACCGTGTTACGCAGTAGAGCGCATGGTGTCTCCTGTACGTGTTCATAGCCCGGTGCGGGTTATTCCACCTCCCCGCACTAGCCGGGCTAGAGTGAGCATTGAGCCAAGTGCCATGAAGCCGGCTCAACATATCTGGCCTCCAGTACGTCTCCTCGGGCCGGTGTACATGGCACCAGCCTTACGCATGGTGTCCCCGGTTCGCCAACACAGCCCAGTGCGGGTTATTCCACCTCCCCGCACTGGACGGGCTACGGGGAGCATGCAACCAGGTAAGGTTGGGCAGGCTCAGTGCTCAAGGGAGCCAGTACGCCTGCACGGTCCGGTATATCCGGCGCCACCTTCCCGCCCCAGCTCAGTACCACCAGTGCCTACACCACGCACCAGGCTTCCAGTGCGTCTCCAGAGCCCTGGTCCTCCTCCACGCACTCTCCCTGTGGTGCGTGTCTCAAGCTCAGTGCCTCCAGTTTCGGCACCACGCACCAGGCCTACTGTGCGCCTCAGCAGGTCAGAGTCGGCTGTCTGCCCAACGCCGCCTGCACTGTTAGTCTGCCCAGCACCGTCTGAGCCATCTGTCTGCCCAGCACCGTCTGAGCCATCTGTCTGCCCAGCACCGTCTGAGCCATCTGTCTGCCCAGCGCCGTCTGAGCCATCCGTCTGCCCAGCGCCGTCTGAGCCATCCGTCTGCCCAGCGCCGTCTGAGCCATCCGTCTGCCCAGCGCCGTCTGAGCCATCCGTCTGCCCAGCGCCGTCTGAGCCATCCGTCTGCCCAGCGCCGTCTGAGCCATCCGTCTGCCCAGCGCCGTCTGAGCCATCCGTCTGCCCAACGCCTTCTGAGCCATCCGTCTGCCCAACGCCTTCTGAGCCATCCGTCTGCCTAGCGCCTTCTGAGCCATCCGTCTGCCTAGCGCCTTCTGAGCCATCCGTCTGCCTAGCGCCTTCTGAGCCATCCGTCTGCCCCGAGCCATTAGAGCCGCCCGTCTGGCCCGAGCCATTAGAGCCGTCCGTCAGTCAGGAGCCGCTAGAGCCGTCCGTCAGTCAGGAGCCGCCAGAGCCGCCAGCCAGTCAGGAGCTGCCAGAGCCGCCAGCCAGTCAGGAGCTGCCAGAGCCGCCAGCCAGTCAGGAGCTGCCAGAGCCGCCAGCCAGTCAGGAGCTGCCAGAGCCGCCAGCCAGTCAGGAGCTGCCAGAGCCGCCAGCCAGTCAGGAGCTGCCAGATCCGCCAGCCAGTCAGGAGCTGCCAGATCCGCCAGCCAGTCAGGAGCTGCCAGAACCGCCAGACAGTCATGAGCTGCCCTACAGTCATGAGCTGCCCTACAGTCATGAGCTGCCCTACAGTCATGAGCTGCCCTACAGTCATGAGCTGCCCTACAGTCATGAGCTGCCCTCCAGTCATGAGCTGCCCTCCAGTCATGAGCTGCCCTCCAGTCATGAGCTGCCCTCCAGTCATGAGCTGCCACTCAGTCCGGAGCTGCCACCCAGTCCGGAGCTGCCACCCAGTCCGGAGCTGCCACTCAGTCCGGAGCTGCCATTAGTACAGAGTTGTCCCTCTGTCCGGAGCTACCTCTCTGTCCGGAGCTACCTCTCTGTCCGGAGCTACCTCTCTGTCCGGAGCTACCTCTCTGTCCGGAGCTACCTCTCTGTCCGGAGCTACCTCTCTGTCCTGAGCTACCTCTCTGTCCTGAGCTACCTCTCTGTCCTGAGCTACCTCTCTGTCCTGAGCTGTCTCCTCTATGTAGGAGGGGCCTTAGTGAAGGTTCCTGGACCATGGTCGGGGGCGAGGGTCGCCACTCAAAGGACGCTAAGGAGGGGGACAAAGACAGTGGTGGAGTGGTGTCCTCGTCCACCGCCGGAGCCGCCACCGCGGACAGATGCCCACCCAGACCCTCCCCTTGAGTTGTAGGGGTGCGCCCGGAGTTCGCACCTTGAGGGGGGGGGGGTTCTGTCACGTTCCTGACCTGTTTTCTGTTGTTTGGTATGTGTTTATTGGTCAGGGCGTGAGTTTTGGGTGGGCAGTCTATGTTTTCTGTTTCTATGTTGGTTTTGGGTTGCCTGGTATGGCTCTCAATTAGAGGCAGGTGTTTGACATCTCCTCTGATTGAGAATCATATTAAGGTAGGTGTTTTCACACTTTGTTTGTGGGTGGTTGTCTTCCGTGTCAGTAGATGTTACCACACGGGACTGTTTCGGTTTGTCTGTTCCTGTTCGTGTGTTCTTCGTTTCATGTAAGTTCGTAAGTTTAGGTCTGTTTAGTTCGTTTTGTTATTTTGTATTTCTATAGTGTTATTTCGTGTTTCGTCGTTTTGTTTAATAAATCATTATGTATTCACAACCCGCTGCATTTTGGTCGAATCACTACTCCTCCTCTTCGTATGAAGAGGAGGAGGAATGCCGTTACATGTTGATTATAAATTGATTGCTAAAATATTAACTCTGCGCCTACCGTCACATCCACACAGACCAAACTGGTTTTCTGCAGGGTCGTCTCTCCTCTGATAATTTAAGTCTATTTTAATTTAAGTCTTTCTTTTTCATGCTAATGATCTTAAGACCCCAAATGTTGTAGTGTCCCTTGAGGCTGAAAAAGCATTTGAGAGTGGAATGGAATTACCTTATGTCTGTATTGTCAAGGTTTAATTTTGATCCAATATTTATCTCATGGATTCAAAATCTTTATAATTCACCAATGGCAGTACTGTAGTAAAAAACAACACCCAATATTCACCCCCCTTCCTGTTGTCTCGAGGGACAAGGCAAGGCTGTCTGGCCAGTGCAGGACTTTTTGCTATGGTCATAGAACCCCTTGCCGCCATGTTTAGAGCACATGGCCAAATTAAATTTATTACAATTGGAAAAGAATACCATATTCCATCATTATATGCAAATTATGTCTTGCGCTATCTCCAAGACCCCTCATACTAAATTCCAGTCCTCCTGTCATTGCTTGAAGAGTTTGGTAAACTATCTTATTACAAAGCCAATTGTTCCAGGACAGATATTATGTGTATATCTACCTTCAACCCCGAACCTTTACAAGACCAAATCAAATGGAAATGGTCCTTGATGTATACCCATATACGGTCTGATATACCACAGATTTCACTCAATTGATTATAAACTGGGTAGTTCGAACCCTGAATGCTGATTGGCTGACAGCTGTGATATATCGGACCATATACCGTGGGTGTGACAAAACATTTATTTTTACTGCTCTAATTATGTTGGTAACCAGTCTACAATAGCAATAAGGCACCTTATGGTTTGTGGTATATAGCCGACATATCACATCTAAGGGCTGTATTCAGGCACTCTGCGTTACGCTGTGCATAAGAACAGCCCTTAGCCGTGGTATACTGGCCATATACCACAACCCCTCAAGCTTTATTGCTTAATCAAATCCTCTGTTCTCATCGAGCTCATTAATGAAAATGTTCATATTTGAAGATGGCAAAAAGGCCAGTCTCTTTGGCACATGACATGGAGTACAGGGGGTGGATTAGCTAAAGAGACTGGTACCCAGGGTAACTGCCTTCCATTTTTGAAGACATTTATTTTCATTGTTAGAGAGGCCACTTGAGTATCTGGTCAATGTCAAGGATAATCTGTAGTCACACACTGACACATTTCAGTTATCTCAATTTGCCCATTCGTTGTGGATGACAGGTTTACTGTTGCCTTGTTCTTCTATTATTTATCTTAATCTCTCTCTGCATTGTTGGGAAGGGCCGTAAGTAGGCTAAGCACTTCCCTTTAGTTTATCTGTTGTTTACAAAGCAGGTAACAAATACAATTTGAATTGTACAACTTGAGTCATTTTGGATTTTATTTCAAAACCACTATGTTGTTTGAAGACTAATATACATGGTATGTAAATTAAACTAAACAAAAACAAACAGATTCCTATACATTATTATAGTTTGATGCACTTGTGTAGGAATTTCTTCTCATATTTCCCTCTGCAGTTGAATGGAGCTATTTGATAGCTTACAGTAAATAAGGGGTTAGTTAAATGTGGACAAAATGTATGGAATGCTGAGGGTAAAGTGCAGCACAAGCGCGGGACTTGTGGCGCGACGTTTCAGCGCTCCATGGGAGGACTGTCGCGCCAAATCGCTCTCAACAGGTTATGGATTGCGTTTGGGGTCGGGACAACAATAGCCTTTAGGAAAGAGGAACGAGATGGCCAAGTGTTGTGGATTTTGTGGTTATTTTTGTATTCCGAGATTTAACCTTAAAGGGGCAATAATCCATTTTAACTACAAGAACTACAAGAAAGCTTTTCCCCGCCCCTGTTTCGGTAAAAAGCTTGGGCAGAAAAATGAAACCACTCTCAAATTCATAGACAGAGCTATGGATGCAAGGACTGACCATCCATGATATCACAATTATAGTTTTAACCATGTTTTGAGGCTATATAGTGTTTATTAACATTTACTTTGTTTACCAACATTGGAGTAAAACAAGCTTATATTTTTGGTTCTGAGGGGCTACTACAGTTGAACTAAGCTCATGAGGCATGTATGTATATACTTTTAGAATCCATGGGTAGGCCTACATATCATTTATACGTCCACAAATTGATATAGCAACTTCAGATTCCCCCTTTAACATAGGCTAGCCTACTGTGGATATAATTATGCGTATGCTACATATGCAGTTCAGCGCGCTCCTCATATCCCCATGAACGTCAGCCGTGTCTGACAAGCCAAGTGAAACCTGGAGAGAAAGGAAACAGCCAATCAGAGACTTCCAAGACGTTTAAAGGGCTTGTGGGCAGTCTCTCCACCTTTATTATGAGCGTCCAAAAACCTTCCAGCACCCAGACTTTTTCATGTATCATTCCGTAAAGCAACTGGCCGGGAATTAAATCATTAGGATTATGCAAAAACGACTGAAATGGATGAAATAATCTAATGGATTTTTAAATGAACAGCTGGATCCTACTTTGGTGAGCCTCCCCCCTCTACTCTTGTTGCTCAGAGGATAGTGCTTTGCTGGAGTCCTTTGAGAATAGAGCACAGGGACCGATCGACAGACGGTTGCAACAGGTGCAAACTGTTCCCGAGCATCATCGCTGACCTGTCATTGAGGTAAGGATATAGGCTATCTGCTGTACTATGATCATTTTTATTACATTTTCGAATCACGTTTTTACACGTTGGCATGTTGAGCCAAATAGTCCATTTTTTATGGTGTGTTTTTAATACTGTAATGGGGGTAGTGGATCAAATTCGAATTTGTATTTGTTTTGTGCAGGACATCTCATTGAACAGTCCTACAAAATTTTCACATTTTTGCGGGTGACCGTCTCGTGCGTCACGCTCAGAATGCCTGTCCTGATGAGTCCGGAGATCGCCTCCAAGTTTAAGGAAAAATGGCTGAAATTACAGCCAGAGAACCAGGACACCGCAGCCGGGTCAGTGCACCTGGACGACAGCCTGACCAGCCTCCACTGGCTTCAGAACTTCTCCATCCTCAGCACTAACTCAGAAAGATCCACCGGCACCGGCTCCGGTTGCCCCTCACAGCACCTGGTCTCCTACCACCAGCGCCTGTACCCCCCGGGCACCGACTCCCCGTCTAGCCCTCCAGCCGGAGACACGGCCGCTACCGGGATGCCTCTCTGCCTCGGGAGCCCCGTTACCTCTGGCAGTAACTCCACCGATGCGCGTTTGGTGAATTATCCACACCACCAAACCACAACCTACCCTCACCTCAACCACCACATCACGCAGATCATCCCACCAGAGGAGATTGACTTTAAAACGAACCCCAAAGTCAAACCGCCTTATTCCTATGCCTCTCTCATCTGTATGGCCATGCAGGCCAGCAAGAAGCCCAAGGTGACTCTTTCCACCATCTATAACTGGATCACAGACAACTTCTGCTACTACAGACATGCTGAGCCCAGCTGGCAGGTAAATGACCCGGCTCTCCTCTGTCTCTCTATTATTGATTAGCTAAATGGTGACAGGGAGAGAAGAGAGAGGGAGAAGGGGGAGAAGAAGGTTTGCCACATGCATATTAAACCTGTTTTGTTGTAAGAGTATTAATGCACTTATACAACATACATTTAAAACACATTTATCCTAATATTTCTCATAATCATCCAGTCTAACAGTAACTTGCACTGTATTCTATTATGTATGACACAGCTTGACTAGCCTAGTCATATTCATTTTGATTTACATTTCAAATCACAGAACATCTCTGCAATTTCTACCCTCCAAGAAATCTCTGTCAGGCTTCTTTCTCAGGGGGCCAAGCACAAGTGCGATACTGCTCCAGGGAGGTGTGTGTGTGTGTGTGTGTGTGTGTGTGTGTGTGTGTGTGTGTGTGTGTGTGTGTGTGTTAATGAGGATCCCTGTGAGAGCTCCCTTGGCAGCCAAGCACGGCTGATCATGTTTGAAATGCACAGAACTCTACACTAGAAAGCCTCATTAGGTGCATTTGCTTTCCTACACAAACAACAACAATACCTCCTCCGCCTCTCCCTTAAATGCCTTTCTCTATCTCTTTCTCCCTCTCTCTATTTGACACACACACCATTCATACATTATATTAAATTAGATACACATTTAACATGGATTTAACACATTTGTTTCTTCTCCCCTCGCCCTCTCAGAACTCTATCCGCCATAACCTCTCGCTCAACAAGTGCTTCATGAAAGTTCCGCGGCAGAAGGATGAACCAGGGAAAGGAGGCTTCTGGCAGATCGACCCTCAGTACGCTGACATGTTCGTCAACGGAGTCTTCAAGAGAAGGAGAATGTCCTCCAGCCACTACAACACCGACAGACAGAGCAAGCTCCTACACAACCAGGAAACTGGCTACCACAGAGCCACTCAGCGGGGCCAAGATGGCTACCACTACCAAGGAGCTGGAGCCGGCAACAAGCGTAAACAACCTTCTCCAAAGCAAAACAGCAAGATGGCGCGAACACCCAAATCCCCACTGTTATCCACGGAGGCCCACAGCGCAGATGTAGTTCTGAGGGGAGACTTTGACCTTGTATCTGTGTTTGACGATGTCCTCAGTGGAAACTGCAGTACATTCGAAGACCTGGACATCAACACTGCTCTGAGCTCCCTGGGCTGCGAGCTGGATCTGACCCTGCAGGAGAGGCACTCTGTCGGGCTGGGGAGGTGGTGTGGAGAGGGGGACAACCAGACCCAGACCCATGACTCTTATGGCTACATGGAGCTGAGTGGCTCAGTGGGATGTAATAGTAGTAACATAGGGAACATTTACATTCAACAGCAGCAGCTGAACCAGGATCAGTTGTTACAGACCCACCTGCACCAGTTTGAGGAGGTGACTCTGTTCCCAGAGCAGCAGGAGGTGCACCCCTGGGAGGAGATGAAGGAGGAAGTGCAGGCCATCCCTCAGACTCTGGATCAGGGCTTTGGTCTGTGTGAAGGATTCTTCTCAGAGATACAACCCTGGGAGAGGGCTGAGGCCTACCTGTGACAGACCAACCACTGTTGAACCAATGCTTACGCCAGCCCTTAACCAAGCGATTCAGGCCCTAGCCACGACTTCCTTATAGTAAATGCTGGGACAGGGGATTCAGGAGACTGCTGGTCATTCATGTCCTGTCCATGCAGTTCCTTCAGACTATGGCTAAAGACTGGGTTGTTGTGGTTTGAAGGAGCATGTTGTATTCGTTTCACAAGACAATGAAACACTATTGGTCTTACCTTCTGCTATGTGCTCCACACTCCAAACAGATATGCACTCTATTGGCTTGTGGGGCAGACCTACATACAGACTACTATTTTTCTACATTAGCATCATGAAATATTATATACATAAAATGTATTTTTTTCTTGTTTGTTTTTGCATTATGTTTTTGAGAGATCTATGCTTATGACTTTATGAATATCTAGGTTTCTGGTTTGATCGCTGACTAGAGAAGGCAATGAAGTCAAATGCAGTACTTAGTGTTGGGTCATAGTCAAACCTATTGATTCAATTTCAATGTGTTTTTCAACTAATCAATTTTATATATATATATATCGATTAGAGTCTACGATAAGAGCCTAGATGGCCATGTGTCTTGAGTCATAGGCTATGGCAAAGCAGAAAGAGGGACAGAAATGAACTGAAATGCCTCAATCAGAATACCCAAGCATATGCACTTTGAGTGACAACAGGTATGTTTGAGGATAGAAAATATTTCTGCTGTGCATCAGAATGCTATTTGCCCTTGTTCCATAAAACATGCAATGTCACAGATTCAGCGTGCACACACCATAATTTGACAGCAACACCACAGCCTTCGTAGGCACTGACGGTTTTGTTCAAGTTTTCTGCCAATCTTACATTTGATTGAACTCTGTTAATGAGTCTGTTCAGGATATACTGAGGAAATCTGAATTCTCTCACTGGGTGATTGGCTTCCATTTTGTGATAATGATTACAGATTTTTGATTTATTACGTCAAACTACGATAAATATACAAATGAACAACAATGGACTGTTTTTGTTTTTTGAAAGATGATTCATTTAAAATGGTATGTTGTTTGGGTACACAGATGAACCAATGAAAAGGCTTGTGCTCTAGAAAGGGTTGCTTTTCTTGAGTCAATTGTGAAGATCAGATCAACCTTTTTACAATGTCTTCAATGTCATTCTGTTGTTTTTATTTGTACTCTTATAAATTGTTAAAAATGCAATCATGCCTCAATGCAATAAATGTTGTCAATTTAGATGTTTTATCTCATTCGTTTGCCATATTGCATGTGAAAGTCAAAGATGCAATCCATTAGTCAATAAGGGTCAAGAACAGCTTGTTCATAGATGAGACGATACATAATATCTAATTCTTGCTCAGGCCCAGACTAGCCTGGTCTCTCAGAATTGCAACATCACATTGAACAAATACCTATAACTCTGTTGGGTCTCTGCCAGTATGGTAGGTCGATGTGATCTGGCCAGGATCAGTGCTAGGTTAGGTTATGAGCTGGTGAATAGAGGTTGTACAGGAGCATTATGTACAGGTGGAAAGTTTATAGAATATAATGTGAAAGGAAACCTTGCTCTCTCAGTTCAGATGCTAAACAAAGAAGTCCCTTGCAGTTGGAGCATGAAGAACGGCATATAGGTTATTTTCTATTTCCAGCTGTCTAATTTTGCTGTATTCTTTCATTTGAAAGATTAATGTCTCTCAGCAGTTATGTCGATCAAGTCTATATCCAGAGAACATTCTCTCAAACCAGGTTGGTTTGAACTAAGAGCAACAGTTTTCAAGGATATTACGTCTGTGCCATACACACATGGTTTCTCCCTTCAAATCTCTTTTTAATTGAAAAAGCCAAAAAAGGGGAGAAAAATGTGGATTATCCAATCCCATTGGTTCTCCCTCCCTGCAGTTGGAGGTCAGGAGTAAAGATCTTTTGGGATCAGCCAAATATCTCAGATTCCTAGAAACAGCAGGGACTGTGCAAAGAGACAGAATCGTGAGGTTACGTGATTTCACAATTTCCTGAGAGCTGATGATAACTATGCTATATCAGTTACATACCAGCCTGTACCAGTTAATATGTTCCAGTCTCCCAGGAGTCCTGCTTATTCTAATGATAATGATGATGGTGGTGAGGCTGTGTGTGTGCCTTGATGTGTGTGTGTGTGTCTATGTGTATGTATATGTGTGTGTGTGGGGGGGTTTGTAAATGTGTGTGTGTGTGAGGTTTAAATATTGGCTCCCATGTTTGAATAGATAACCTTATCTCTATGGAGGCAGGATTCTGCAGCTCTATTCACCCTGGCTCTGAGACCAGCGCTGCCCAGCACGCGGACGCTGTGACTGCAAGACCAGGAACAAGACTCGCCTGTCACAGTGGGCTAATGCTACGCTACTTTATAGCTTCTCTGGCACTGTGTGTGTGTGTTTTTATAGCCCCCCCTGGCACTCCATGGACAAACCCTGATTAGCGGGCTGCATACAGACCCCCCCTAACACATACAGGACAGGAGGAGGGAATTTGAGAAGTGGAGGGGAGTGGCTAAGATAGGAAATACACCTCAATGATCTTTCTAATAGGTTGATGTTTATGTATGACATGTAAATTAGGTTCCATTTGTTCCATTTGACAATATTTGCTCTTTTCATCCATGTGCTTTGCTGTGTTCCTGTGATACAATGATTTACATTATGAAAGACCGTGCACTTACAAGGTCGTTGTGTCCAAAATTGTAGTCCGAGTGTATGTTTGTGTGTGTGTGTGTGTGTGTGTGTGTGTGTGTGTGTGCCTACATGTCTACGTGTGTCCATGTGTCTGTCTGTCCAGAACACATTACATGTAAAACTCTCAGCAGCCTGTGTTGAATGGGGTTTAGGGATGTTATTGTGAAGCTAAACCCAAAAGCTTTCCTGAAGCAATTAACCATTCTGTCTATGTGACTATGATTAACAAGGGCTGTGCCTTATAACTTCTTCTTCGATCAAAGACGACAACCACCCATTCTAAATCGACCCCTAGCTACTCTAGGCACCTGAACTATAGGATATAGACGATGGAAGCAAAATGGTGAAAAAAACACCAACTAGTATAATAGGGGTCAAGGTGAAACTATTAACATATTATGAATATACCTATGAAATACTTTCAGGTCTACTCAAGTGCCTAGCAGTTAGGGACTGGGGGTCAATTTGGAATTGGGTACCACCATTGAACCACTGTATAGTAGTAGTTATGGGGTTATCTATATGCTGCAGAACCGAGAGCTTGAAATGGGAAACAGAGACATGACATTTATTTTCATGAATCTCATGAATAGCTTATAGTGCTCGCTCATTGTAGAAGATTCTCTCTGTCTATCAAATTGTGCAAAGTATCAGTCCAGTCAGGTCTTATAACTGGCCTATAGTCTGATGAGGCAGTGCAATGGACTGTGGTGTATGATGGAGTTGGTATGTGCCTTAGTGATGTGTGTATTGGTGGTTGGTGTTTTTTGAGTGTGTGAACTATGGTCTCCCGGGTGGCGCAGTGGTCTAGGGCACTGCATCGCAGTGCTAGCTGCGCCACCAGAGTCTCTGGGTTCGTGCCCAGGCTGGGCTGGGTTCGCGCCCAGGCTCTGTCGCAGCCGGCCGCAACCGGGAGGTCCGTGGGGCGACGCACAATTGGCATAGCGTCGTCCGGGTTAGGGAGGGTTTGGCCGGTAGGGATATCCTTGTCTCAGTATGTAAAATGTAATAAAAATGTATGCACTCTACTGTAAGTCGCTCTGGATAAGAGCGTCTGCTAAAATGACTAAAATGTAAATGTAAATGAACTAGTGTTCACTCAGGAAAAATTGCCACTATTTTCCAGGGAGTCCCCCGGACTGTTTTCCAGAGGGTATTGGTGTGTGTTGCTACTGCCTATGTCAGTGAAAGGCATTCCTTTCTGTTCCCTGTGGTCACTATGATGTTTGGGTACTATGGGACTAAACTGGCTGCTCAGGGGAGAGAAGGGCGGGGGGCCTATGAGACTACAGGCTGCTGGCTTTAGAGAGGAGGCCAGCCAGAGGCCAGCATGTCTGGGGTGGGTAAACTGGGCACAGGCGTGGGGGACAAGAGGGACCAGAGGGACACAGTCCTCCTGGACCTCTGCCACACACACTGCCCCATGCCAAACACACACACTGCCCCATGCCAAGCAGCAGAGCAGAGAACAAGTCTGTGCCCAGACTGTCCAAATCCCGCATTGTGTCTGCTGTATAGTTTCTTCGTTCTCCACTCCTCAGACATACATCTCCTGGGAGGTTTTCTCTCACTCTCTGTCCCTCTGGAATTCAGATTCTCAATCTATTCACGGAATGAACTCTGCACTACAAAACTACCAAAGCAACCAACATTCTAAAAGAAGGAATAATGTAAAACTAAACAGGTAGACCATGAGAACTGATGTAGATGGGCTTTGACTGGAGAGTGTAGCAGTAGCAGACTGGTCAAATCGCCTTTCTTGAGACACTTCTTTTGGCTTTTCACAGAGATACATTGTCAATCATGGTTAGATTGTCATGATGGAGATCGTCATGTTGGAGATTGTCATAGTGGAGACTGTCATGGTGGATATTATCAAGACATTGAAATTAATGCTTGTATAATACTTCTTAAGTCTCTTGCAAAATACAAATTCAGTAGAATGTGTGTATGTGTGGGGCTCCCTAGTGGCGCAGCGGTCTAAGGCACTGCATCTCAGTGTAAGAGGCGTCACTGCAGTCCCTGGTTTGTATCCAGGCTGCATCACATCTGGCTGTGATTGGGAGTCCCATAGGGCGGTGTACAATTGGCCCAGCGTTGTCTGGGGTCGGCCGTCATTGTAAATAAGAATTTGTTCTTAAATGACTTGCCTAGTTCAATAAAGGTTCAATGTGTGTGCCTGTATTTCTATATACCAACTGTGTTATCCTCTTGAAGGCCCTACACTGAGCCTCTCTCTCCCCGCCATCCACACACACTCCATTCTCTCTCTCAGATTACACATACACTGCTCAGGGCTCTTATTTGATTGGCTGGGCTTTGCTTTGTCAAGCCTGGCATCTGGCACACCAGGAGAGCTACGGTACACCTTATACTGGGCTCTGCCTACGCACACACGCACACATCGCAGGCACGTAACACACATACATACACAATCCATCCCCACCACCACCATCATCATCAGTAGCATAAGCAGCGCTCCTAACAAAAAACAGGCCAGTCTAAATCATTTACATCTCTCTGACCCTGATCATGACCTCTATGATCTCACTCCATTGTTGGGAAAGCACCTCTGATTACATAAGGGTGACTGTGTAGTGTGTAACTCTATCTGTCAGGCCTTAGTTAAACTAATCCCCTGCTGGTTAAATATGCATGAACTGACTGGTCACCTGTGTGGGGTGTGAATAGGCCATTATGCCAAACATCAGGTGTCTTCCCTCAACTTGCCTTATAGTGACCAGATCAACATGGTCATGGTAGAAGATGTTTTTGAAGAGCTTGTTTGCAGGACTATGGTTGCATGATGACAAACCTGGCTGAGCTGAATTAGATGAGTAAGCTATGACAGGTAGAGCCTGCCTGAGAGAGCACACACAGACACTCATGCACACACTTTATGTACAAACACATGCATGCACATGCAGGCACGTACACACACACACACACACACACACACACACACACACACACACACACACACACACACACACACACACACACACACACACACACACACACACACACACACACACACACACACACACACACACACACACACACACACACAAGGGGTTAATTAAAACTGATTGGGTCTTGTGGGACCAAACCTACCCCTGACAGGTAAGGTATCAGTCTCACATGTACTATTGTGTGTGTGTGTGTGTCTGTGTGTGTGTGTGTGCACATATGTGTAAGCTAAGCAGTGCCTCCCCCTCCCCAAGTGCAGTGCTTCTCAGTGAGACAGGCATGAAGCTGCAGGGAGGCAGGAATTGGTTCCAGAGTGTTCCAGTGTTCCAGAGTGTAGGCCTAATCAGCAGTCGTGCATTAGCATTCTGAAGTGACTCTGAAGAGCATGGTGCACCTCTCTGGATCCTTCTGGGACTGCTGGGGGTAAAGACACAGAGTCTAGAGCCCACGAGCACTACATTAAGCCTATCACTCTGCATAAACGCAGACAGAAAGACGTACAGAAACACACACACACACACACACACACACACACACACACACACACACACACACACACACACACACACACACACACACACACACACACACACACACACACACACACACACACACACACACACACACACAGAGTCACAGACACAGACACAGACACAGACACAGACATGAGATGCACACACACGCGTACCCACACATACACAACGAGCGAAATCCATACAGACAACCAAATTAAGAGCATTGTCTTTTACTGTCTGTGCCAAGATAATGGTGTGTTCATATTAGCATGTTATGTTCTGGTCTGTCACAGGCTGGTTAGAGCAACGTGCTGTTTGCTCATGTCAGCTAAGCAAAGCAATGTTCTATAGCAGCAGCATGGCAGGGCCAGGGGACAGCCACTAACAGTACACACCTCCCTGTGCTCTGCCAGCAGGCTAGAACAGTCAAATTGGCCCCTAAAGAACAGACAGAGCCATGGTAGAGAGCTCCACTGAGGCTGGATGGGAACGCAAGAGAGAGGAGAGCGAGAGAAACAGGGGGGAGGAGAAAGAGGGGGTGAGGAGTCATGAGAGCTTGTTCGAGGAGCAGGGGGAGAGGGATAGAAGGAGAGAGAGAGCGGAGAGGAGAGAGATAATGAGATACGGGAGAAGAGATAGAGGGAGAGAAGAGATAGAGGGAGAGAAGAGAGAATTGGAAAAGAGAAAAATATATGTTTTGTTGTCACATACACCGGATGCACATACACAGGTGCATTGAAATGTGTTGTTTTGCAGGGTCAACTAATTGTACGGCACCCCACTGTAGCAAATTAGGAGACTACCCCCCCAGAAAAATAAAATAACATTTAATTGTATTTTTCTTAAAGGAACCCAGTCTGGCTTAATTTACTTTTGAAAGTTGTAATAGTAGAATGCACAAGGTGCATTTTCGATATTGGGTAGTGCATCATCAGTTCCTCTTGTCATGTCAGTCATTGTAGACCTTAGAGAGCTATTTATAACTTGTCAGAAATGTCCAGATCAACTAACCCATGTCAGCTAATTTGTTTATTTATTTTGTTTTTTTAGCCCAAAGATATTGTTGTAATTTTTTTGTCACTGAACTATTACATGAATACACATTAGACATGGCAAAATGTCTACTGCAAGAAAATGTGCTTTAAAACAGCAAAATGTTCTTTGCACCCCATGACAAAATGTGTTTTAAAACAGCAAAATGTTCTTTGCACCCCATGACAAAATGTGCTTTAAAACAGCAAAATGTTTTTTGCACCCCATGACAAAATGTTTTTTAAAACAGCAAAATGTTCTTTGCACCCCATGACAAAATGTGTTTTAAAACAGCAAAATGTTTTTTGCACCCCATGACAAAATGTGCTTTAAAACAGCAAAATGTTCTTTGCACCCCATGACAAAATGTGCTTTAAAACAGCAAAATGTTTTTTGCACCCCATGACAAAATGTGTTTTAAAACAGCAAAATGTTCTTTGCACCCCATGACAAAATGTGTAGAATTGCAGGACATAAGCTATAAACCTGCAAAATTTTCCCAATACTTTTTTGGCGCGTTTTCCCAATACTGGAAGGGGGGCCACAGTGAAAAATAACCCTTGATCTATAGGACTCCAAAAGGACTTTATTATTTTTATAAGACTCCTGTGCTAGTCCAGTCTTTTTGTCAATCTCACAGTGAATGTCCCTGAGTTTACCCTGACAAAATGAAAAAGCAGTGTGTGTGTGTGGTGTGTGTGTGTGTGTGTGTGTGTGTGTGTGTGTGTGTGTGTGTGTGTGTGTGTGTGTGTGTGTGTGTGTGTGTGTGTGTGTGTGTGTGTGTGTGTGTGTGTGTGTGTGTGTGTGTGTGTGTGTGTGTGTGTGTGTGTGTGTGTGTGTGTGTGGTGAGGTGTGGTGTGGTGTGGTGTGTGTCTCTCGCTCTTTCTTCCTAGTCCCACTCTTGTATCTCTCTGCCATTTGGATCCACACATTCTCCCATTCAGGCGAAGAGAAGAGAAGAGAAGAAAGAGAAAATGAGATCAAAAGAGAGGAGAGACAAGTGTTTTCTCCCTAATGCCAGACCTGGTCCAGACCCTGGCCAACTCTGCTGTCATAGTGAGCTTATTATGCTAGACCACAGACACCCTGACACTGCCAATCAACCCAGGCAAACAGAGGAGAGGAGAGTGGGAGGGACGAGAGATGAGAGTGGAGGAGGGAGGGCATGTGTTTGTTAAGTGCATGTAGTCTGTGGCTGTGTGGGGAATCAATGCTACCTTACTGGAGTGTGTGAGAGGATCCTGCTGAGCGGGCGTTACTGCGTTTGTGTGTGTGTCCAGTTTGCCCAGTAGAAACAACGAGATACATAGGGTTTCAGTGCAGACATGTACCATTGATTTGGTCCCTTTCTGGGTATCAGTGATTTGTTCCAGTGCACATCGGGGTGAGGAGTGTGAATTCATTAGCGGTGGTAATTACAGGATCCCTCTCTACAGTAGTAATGTGTCATTAAACTCCCTCAGCCTCCCACATTGCCAATTAAGATCAGAGGGGGAGAGGTTAAATACCAACCCACAACCTACAAACTGTGTGTGTGTATTCGTGCATGTGTGTGGTGTGTGTGGTGTGTGCGTGTGCCTGCATGTGCGTGCGTGTGGTGTGTGTGTGTGTGTTTGTGGGTGTTTGTGTCATTGAAGACTCCTCAGAGGAGGAAGGGGAGGACAATCCTCCTCAGGGAATTTCATTTTTTATTTAAATAGTGAAACATTAAAAAAGTTATCATAAAACTATACTAAGTATATTCACATGTCACCAAATAACTGATTAAAACAAACTGTTTTGCGATGGTCTGCACCATGGTGTAGCTGGAGGACAGCTAGTTTCTGAGTACATTCACTTCAACACAAAACCTAGGAGGATCGTGGTTCTCACCCCCTTCCATAGAAATCAAATCAAATCCAATCAAATGTTATTTGTCACATACACATGGTTAGCAGATATTAATGCGAGTGTAGCGAAATGCTTGTGCTTCTAGTTCCGACAGTGCAGTAATATCTAACAAGTAATCTAACAGTTCCCCAACAACTACCTAATACACACAAATCTAAAGGGGTGAATGAGAATATACACATGTAAGTATATGGATGAGAGATGGTCGAGCAATATAGGCAAGGTGCAATAGATGGTATAAAATACAGTATATACATGTGATATGAGTAATGTAAGATGTGTAAACATTATTAAAGTGGCATTATTTAGAGTGCATTGTATAAAGTGACTAGTGATCCATTTATTAAAGTGGCCAGTGATTGGGTCTCAATGAAGGCAGCAGCCTCTCTGAGTTAGTGATTGCTGTTTAGCAGTCTGCATTTTTATTTCACTAGTGAATGCAGCTAGCCAGTTTAGCAAATGCAGCCCAGCTAGTTTAGCCTAGTCAAACACCGGGCTCAAACAGAGAGGGGTGCTATGTTAGCTAGCTGACTATGGCTATCCAACACTGGAACTCTTCCAAGTCAAGGTAAGCTTTTGGTTTAATTCATTTATTTCCTCCGGGTCCCACCGGAGTAACTGCTAAAGTGCTTGCTGCTGACTGTATACTGTACTGCATGATTGTAGCGGGTTTACTAACACATTAGTTCTAGTAGCTATGATGATTGACGTTAATATGGTGACAACAATGTAGGCTGTGTGTAGTGGCTAGCGGTTATGATATGAAGGTTTGGCTTGGAAAGTTTTTGTTCACCTGGTCACAAAAAGTTGATGTGTTTTGCACTGAAGTCCACATGCAAAGGAAAAGGTGAGAGGAGAGCGCAAAGATGCGAGAAGGAATACAACAATCAAAGGGATCATGCTTTTTGTATGTGGCTGCAATGAAAGTGAACTGTGTTTGCGTGTGATCAGGGGTGTATTCATTCTGTTGAAAAACCTTTCTTAAACGGAAGCAAACGGAACGAAACGGGGATAAACATACCTGAATTTGTGCAATAGAAATGTTCATTTGCAACTGTTGGACTAATGATTACACCCTAGATCAGCTAGATGCAGGCAAGAGTGTACTAATGATTACACCCTAGATCAGCTAGATGCAGGCAAGATTGGACTAATGATTACACCCTAGATCAGCTAGATGCAGGCAAGAGTGGACTAATGATTACACCCTAGATCAGCTAGATGCAGGCAAGATTGGACTAATGATTACACCCTAGATCAGCTAGATGCAGGCAAGAGTGGACTAATGATTACACCCTAGATCAGCTAGATGCAGGCAAGATTGGACTAATGATTACACCCTAGATCAGCTAGATGCAGGCAAGAGTGGACTAATGATTACACCCTAGATCAGCTAGATGCAGGCAAGAGTGGACCAATGATTACACCCTAGATCAGCTAGATGCAGGCAAGAGTGGACTAATGATTACACCCTAGATCAGCTAGATGCAGGCAAGAGTGGACTAATGATTACACCCTAGATCAGCTAGATGCAGGCAAGAGTGGACTAATGATTACACCCTAGATCAGCTAGATGCAGGCAAGAGTGGACTAATGATTACACCCTAGATCAGCTAGATGCAGGCAAGAGTGGACTAATGATTACACCCTAGATCAGCTAGATGCAGGCAAGAGTGGACTAATGATTACACCCTAGATCAGCTCGATGCAGGCAAGAGTGGACTAATGATTACACCCTAGATCAGCTAGATGCAGGCAAGAGTGGACTAATGATTACACCCTAGATCAGCTAGATGCAGGCAAGAGTGGACTAATGATTACACCCTAGATCAGCTAGATGCAGGCAAGAGTGGACTAATGATTACACCCTAGATCAGCTAGATGCAGGCAAGAGTGGACTAATGATTACACCCTAGATCAGCTAGATGCAGGCAAGAGTGGACTAATGATTACACCCTAGATCAGCTAGATGCAGGCAAGAGTGGACTAATGATTACACCCTAGATCAGCTAGATGCAGGCAAGAGTGGACTAATGATTACACCCTAGATCAGCTCGATGCAGGCAAGAGTGGACTAATGATTACACCCTAGATCAGCTAGATGCAGGCAAGAGTGGACTAATGATTACACCCTAGATCAGCTAGATGCAGGCAAGAGTGGACTAATGATTACACCCTAGATCAGCTAGATGCAGGCAAGAGTGGACTAATGATTACACCCTAGATCAGCTAGATGCAGGCAAGAGTGGACTAATGATTACACCCTAGATCAGCTTGATGCAGGCAAGAGTGTACTAATGATTACACCCTAGATCAGCTAGATGCAGGCAAGAGTGGACTAATGATTACACCCTAGATCAGCTAGATGCAGGCAAGAGTGGACTAATGATTACACCCTAGATCAGCTTGATGCAGGCAAGAGTGGACTAATGATTACACCCTAGATCAGCTAGATGCAGGCAAGATTGGACTAATGATTACACCCTAGATCAGCTAGATGCAGGCAAGAGTGGACTAATGATTACACCCTAGATCAGCTAGATGCAGGCAAGATTGGACTAATGATTACACCCTAGATCAGCTAGATGCAGGCAAGAGTGGACTAATGATTACACCCTAGATCAGCTAGATGCAGGCAAGAGTGGACTAATGATTACACCCTAGATCAGCTCGATGCAGGCAAGAGTGGACTAATGATTACACCCTAGATCAGCTAGATGCAGGCAAGATTGGACTAATGATTACACCCTAGATCAGCTCGATGCAGGCAAGAGTGGACTAATGATTACACCCTAGATCAGCTAGATGCAGGCAAGAGTGGACTAATGATTACACCCTAGATCAGCTAGATGCAGGCAAGAGTGGACTAATGATTACACCCTAGATCAGCTCGATGCAGGCAAGAGTGGACTAATGATTACACCCTAGATCAGCTAGATGCAGGCAAGAGTGGACTAATGATTACACCCTAGATCAGCTCGATGCAGGCAAGAGTGGACTAATGATTACACCCTAGATCAGCTAGATGCAGGCAAGATTGTGCAAGGCGGTATTGAATGTGTCAATGTCTGTCACCTTGATTACTCAAATGTCTCTGGACCTGTGCACCTACGTTGTAAACTTTCATTCATAGGCTAGGTTGTTGCAACCTCATGATGGGTATAGGGAAAATTAGAGAAGCCTAAACCTATCGATGATACTTTGAGTTGGGTGAATGGAATATCATCCAATATGCTGAAATAATAATAAGAAATAATAATCATCTTCATCCCTCATCTTAAACGGTACCGACCATCACTGGTGTGTGTGTGTGTGTCCCAACTAAAATACACCAAAGTCAGGGCTGTGTTTGAATAGACATTTGATCTCTCATTCGGGGTTATGTCACAATGACAAATGTCAAGCTTTTATTTGATGAAAAGCTGAAATGAAATAGACATTAAACTTGACAAAAATGGTCACATTATGATCCATGAGATGCATACAGTATGTGACCCATAGCATTTAAATGATTTACGAGAAGGTAGTGGATACAAAGAGACTACTGGCGTCATCTGGAAATGTTAGTGGATCATAAAAGTTCACACTTGTGATTTGCGTTTATATCCATATTTCTATTTTTGACACTGTGCTCTTTATTTCACTTTGGGTGAATTAGCATGATCATGTCAGTGACTGAAAATCCAACATCAAATGATGAATATTCAAAAAGCTACAGAGAAAGGAATTCATTTTCAGAATATGGAGTATATGTTCAGAGGACATAGACTGAAGGACATCTCCCAGTAGCTACTGCTTTGTCTTGCAAACCGAGCGCATAAGACACAACCTCCTTTTAAATCCATCCATGATATACACTGAGTGTACAGAACATTGAATTCATGCCAATACTTGACATTGTTGGACATAAAAGTGTGTGTGTGCTTCTGTGCCTTCATGCGTGTGAGTGATCACTGTGTGTGTGTGTGTGTGTGTGTGTGTGTGTGTGTGTGTGTGTGTGTGTGTGTGTGTGTGTGTGTGTGTGTGTGTGTGTGTGTGTGTGTGTGTGTGTGTGACTACCAGTAAAACAAGAAGAGATGCCAAACACACAAGGTGGTCTTCCAAAGACCCTTACAGCCCTGAGAGACAAAGAACAGACAAACAAAGGGATACAAGAGATGAGAGAAAAGAAAGGCTACAGGGATGAAAAGAGAGAAAGGTCATGTCAGTGAGCCTTGAATCTGATTTCTAGTAAACATGTCAAATCAAATCAAATTTTATTGGTCGCATTCACATATTTTTCAGATGTTGTCGCAGGTGCAGCGAAATGCTTTTTATTTCTAGCTCCAACAGTACAGTAATACCAAACAATACAAAACAATACACATAAATCCCACAAATTTAAATTAAGAAATTAAGAAATATCAGAACAAGCAATGTCAGAGTCCACATGTATGTGTGTGTTGAGGGTTTGGGTTACCAGATGACCCCACAGTGTGTGCCAGAGGAGAGCAGGACACTGGTGATAATGTATTTCTTTTTGTGTTGAAGTAGTACAGAGAGAAACGGAGAAGCGTTGAGAAAAGGAGGAAAGGAAGAGTCAGTTTCCTCTCTTCCCTCTGTTTACTGTCCTTTTCCCTCCCTCTCACCCTCTCAGTGCTGTGAGTAAACACCAGGGGAGAACGACTGCCCCCTCTCATTTAGGCCACGGAAGTTCAAGGCCGACCACGGTACTGCAGGCATTGTTAGCAGAAAAAGGATCACTCATTATAGTGAATGGAAAAATGGCGGTCTTCGTGTAAGTAAAACATTTTTTAGAAGACAATCATGGTACCAATAATTTATTCTAATACACCAGATGTATGTCCTTCAACCAATAAAAAAAAAAAAAAAAAATTGCAAACAGAAGAAGTTATAAGGATATTTTAGTTGCTAATGGCAGCTTGCAGTACCCAGTTGGTATTCAACTTGAGCAGCTCAATGAGAGGGGGCAGCACTCAGCTAGCCTGCAACGTCACTTTCTGGATTAGCTCAAACTGCGCATGTTACGTCTCCATGAGATGCCATCTTAACTGACTTAATTTGGTTTCAATGCAATATTGAGTCTTCACATAGGAATGAATGGTGTCATGTGATCGATGGCTTTGTCCATTCATACAGATAATCATTGGTACACACAGGCCCCCTCCCCCACCCTCAACTCCACATACACAAACCTTTACTGATTACCTCACAAAAGTCAAGCTTCTCTGAGTGGTTTAAAGTGGAACTGACAGCATTTTAACTACTTTGCAGACAAAAAGACATTCCTAATATCAATAAAAAAATTCAAATGTCTAGTTTATGCTTCAAAACCAACTTCATAAGAGGTTTCAGATTCAGATTCAGAGATTCAGAGATGTAGATTCAGAAAATGTTAAGTCTTGACTTTAAAAAAAAAAGTCCTCCGAAACATGATCCGCCAAACCGCGCTTCTTATCTCCCGCCGGCTTAACCTGGAAGCCAGCTGCACCAATGTGTCTGAGGAAACACCATTCACCTGACGACCGAGGTCAGCCTGTAGGCGCCCGGCCCTCCACAAGGAGTACTAGAGCGAGATGAGTCAAGAAAAGCCCCTCTGGCCAAACCCTCCACTAACCCGGACGACGCTGGGCCAACTGTGCGCCGCCCTATAGGACTCCAGATCACGGCCAGTTGTGATACAGCCGGGGAACAAACCAGGGTCTGTAGTGATGCCTCTAGCACTGGGATCCAGTGCCTTAGACCGCTGCGCCACTCGGGAGCGCCTGGCTTCGGTGACTACAGCTAGAGATGCAGGTGTCATTTGGTTACCTAGCAGGAAATGTGAATTGCTGAGAAAACACCATTCACCTGACGACCGAGGTCAGTCTGCAGGCGCCCGGTCTCAACGTCAACAGTGAAGAGACGACTCCAGGATGCTGTCCTTCTGGCAGAGTTCAGTGTCTGTGTTCTTTTGCCCATCTTAATCTTTTCTTTTTATTGGCCAGTCTGAGATATGTATTTTTCTTTGCAACTCTGTCTAGAAGGACAGCATCCCAGAGTCGCTTCTTCACTGTTGACGTTGAGACTGGTGTTTTGCGGGTACTATTTAATGAAGCTGCTTGTTGAGGACTTGTGAGGCGTCTGTTTCTCAAACTAGACACTCTAATGAACTTGTCCTCTTGCTCAGTTGTGCACCGGGGCCTCCCACTCCTCTTTCTATTCTGGTTAGAGACAGTTTGCGCTGTTCTGTGAAGGGAGTAGTACACAGCATGGTACGAGATCTTCAGTTTCTTGGCAGTTTCTCACATGAAATAGCCTTCATTTTTCAGAACAAGAATAGACTGACGAGTTTCAGAAGATAGGTCTTTGTTTTTAGCCATTTTGAGCCTGTAATCGAACCCACAAATGTTGATGCTCCAGATACTCAACTAGTCCAAAGAAGGCCAGTTTTATTGCTTCTTTAATCAGGACAACAGTTTTCAGCTGTGCTGACATAATTGCAAAAGGGTTTTCTGATGATAAATTAGCCTTTTAAAATGATAAACGTGGATTAGCTAACACAACGTGCCATTGGAACACAGGAGTGATGGTTGCTGATAATGGGCCTCTGTACGCCTATGTACTGTAGATATTCCATTTAAAAAATCTGCCGTTTCCAGCTACAATAGTCATTTACAACATTAACAATGTCTACACTGTATTTCTGATCAATTTGATATTATTTTAATGGACAAAAAATGTGCTTTTCTTTCATCAACAAGGACATTTCTAAGTGACCCCAAACATTTGAACGGTAGTGTATGTCAGATACTTTCAAATATGCATGATGAAGGTAATTGAGGTGCTATTGGAGTTTGTTATTTTTGAACTATTCCATTGGTTCCATTGCACTGGGCAGAACTAACCAAGCACAGCTCAAGTATCTGAAAGTATTTTTACATTATGCATTTGACCCAGGTTTGGTAGATATATAACGACTATTAGGTGGTGTTTGTGTATTTGGTCTGATAATGCATGACTAGGGAAACATTATCCTAGCTAGCGCTGCCACCATCCTTCAACTCTGACAGGGTTTGTGACATCACCAAGGCAAGCTCAGGCTTGCTCAGCCAGCCCTCCCAAGGTCTGAGGCATGAGGACACACACACACACACACACACACACACACACACACACACACACACACACACACACACACACACACACACACACACACACACACACACACACACAGACTCCTCTAATCACAGACAGACCCTGTCGGTGCCCGGCGACAAAATTACAACTTGCTTGATTTGGATGGAGTGTGGCTCTTCAGACTAAGCAATCATTTATTGCCTCCACCAGCTACTAAAGAGGCCTAAACTCTCCAACCAGCCTGACTGACCTCCAAAACCCCACCAAGGAGTCACTTCTAACCTCTTTGTCTCAACTCCCCCACACAACACAACATTATACTGTATTCACATTTCCCATTCATGCCATTAGCACACTGAGTCAGTACACTAGTGGTGAGACACAGAGAGAGAGAGAGTAGTATGCATTTCCTTGGTTACGTTAGAATGTGCATTCACTTCAGACAAAGAAATCTGTTGGCAGATTTGTAAAGATAGGAAAGGTTGTCTGAAGCCTGATGCATGGCGGAACTGCATTTGATCCTACAACAGTCCTAGTTAATTTACTCAGTACCAAAACCAGTTGTTTTCCCAATGGCTATAATACCGAAACTAAGCACAAGAATTGGAAGAACATTGCACCCTACGTAGCAATTTATTCATCCATTGTCTATTTCAAATTTAACATTGCACAATTGCAGTCCAACAGCTTTCCTGTCCATTCAAGAGTGCACAGTCAGCACATAAAACCAATAGCCGCACCATCCTGTCCCAAACCGTCCCGGTCCTCCATTTTACATCCACCAGACACAACAAGCGTGGTCTGAATCTTTACTATGGCCTATACATCCAACCCAGACATCCACCACCCCTTTACAGCTCACAATGGGTTGGCCGAGTGAATGAAGCTGCCAGGAGCCCACAGCGGCCTGGGCTATAGCTGGGTAGACGGTCTCCCCAGGCTGCCATTGTGATGATAAGTGAGGCCTGAATGGAATGGGACGAGCAGGACACATATAAAACAGAGGAAAGATAAAGGGTAAGAGAAGAGCGGGCGAGAGGGAGGTGAGACAACAAACAACCACCGCAGAGATAGATCGGATAGGACGGATAGAACACAGAGTTCCCCTGACCTAATAACAAGGGTTCTGTTCTCGTGGTTTTTGGGGTTAGGGAAGTGATCTTGGTGGGGTGGCAGGTAGCCTAGCAGTTAGAGAGTTGGGCCAGTCATTGAACGGTTGGTTGCTGGTTCAAATACCAGAGCTAACAAGGTGAACAATCTGTCCATGTGGCCTTGAGCAAGACCCTGCAAGACCCTGCAAAACAACACATTTCACTGCACCCCATCCGGGTGTATGTGACATTAAAAAAAACATCTTGAGGTAAATACAGGTTAATTGATTTATTTTATTTGCCAGTTAAAAAAACATGTTTTTAAAATGTATGTACAGTTTTAAAAACATGACAGGTATATCACAAAAAAAGTAAGACTTATTTCCATTGTGGTCCCTATTACAATGTTTTGGACGGTTTGTGTAAAAAAAGAGACAGAAAGAGTGTACCTGCTCTTTTAGCTGTACTGAAAGGACAAAGACACCGAGACAAAGACAATAAACACAGAGCTTGTCAAGGCATCAGGAAGTAAAGGGTTAAAACCTGCTCTATAATCCTCAACCATTAAGGTTCCAAACACATGTCATTTTCTTAACCCATTTAGTGACTAAATAACAGCATAGGTTTCAAGTATCATGCTAGATAGTCTTGGATGTTAGCCTGAGAGAAGTTACTGGAGAGACGGGTGGGACGAAAGTAATACAACGTAAACTGATGATCTGAATAAAATTTAAAATTGTTTAAGCTAGGGCCATTGTCTCCTCTAGTTCATTTTGCCTTTATAATGTTAGCAAAATATCAACAAGTGACTGGATGTTTGAAAACTATACATGACATCATTAGAATTATGCCTTAATCAATTGACTTGATGGATCAGCTTCTGACATAAGCTTTTATCGACAGGTTAGTGGTTAAAAAATATATATCTTTATGACAGTGGAGGCTTCTCTGAGGAGGAAGGGGAGGACTATCCTCCTCAGTGAATTTCATACAAATTAAAACATTTAAAAAGTTATCCTTTTTTAGATAAAACTATACTAAATATAATCACGTCACCAAATAATTGATTATAACACACTATTTTGCAAAGGTCTACAGTAGCCTCAACAGCACTCTGTAGGGTAGCACCATGTGGTAGCCGGAGGACAGTTAGCTTTCATCCTCTGAGTACATTGACTTCAATACAAAACTTAGTTCTCACTGGGTTCTCACCATCGTTCTCACCCACTTCCGTAGATTTACACAGTAATTATGACAACTTCCGGAGGACGTCCTCCAACCTATCAGAGCTCTTGCAGCATGAACTGACATGCTGTCCACCCAATCAAAGGATCAGAGAATGAATCTACTACAGAAAGCATAAGCTACAGCTAGCTAGCACTGCAGTGCATAAAATGTGGTGAATAGTTGCCTCAAAGAGAGAGAAAGAAAATAGTTGAACAGTTTCTAACAAATTAATTTCTTCCTAAATGAAGCAGAAGCGAGAGAGAAATAGAGAGAGAGATTTCATTTTTTTTTTTCACTTTCAGTGATGGGGACTGGCTGATCCTGACTCTCACACATTCAATATAGTGATGTAGGGTGATTTTCTACAGGTCAAAAGATTTTGAGAGAAATAATAATAATATGAGCATTCATCCAAATCTACAGCAGCTTTCCTGCGTGTGTCTGCGTGTGTCTGTGTGTGTGTATGCATGTGTGCACCCATTCGTGCGTGTGTCTGCGTGTGTGCACCCATTTGTGCGTGTGTCTGCGTGTGTGTGTGTGTGTGTGTGTGTGCGTGTGTGCACCCATTCGTGCGTGTGTGCACCCATTCATGCGTGTGTCTGCGTGTGTGTGTGCGTGTGTGCACCCATTCGTGCGTGTGTCTGCGTGTGTGCACCCATTCGTGCGTGTGTCTGCGTGTGTGTGTGTGTCTGCGTGTGTGCACCCATTCGTGCGTGTGTCTGCGTGTGTGTGTGTGTGTGTGTGTGTGCGTGTGTGCACCCATTCGTGCGTGTGTGCACCCATTCATGCGTGTGTCTGCGTGTGTGTGTGTGCGTGTGTGCACCCATTCGTCCGTGTGTCTGCGTGTGTGTGTGTGTGCGTGTGAGCACCCATTCGTGCGTGTGTCTGCGTGTGTGTGTGTGTGTGTGTGCGTGTGTGCACCCATTCGTGCGTGTGTCTGCGTGTGTGCACCCATTCGTGCGTGTGTCTGCGTGTGTGCACCCATTCGTGCGTGTGTCTGCGTGTGTGTGTGTGTGTCTGTGTGTGTGTGTGTGTGTGTGTGTGTGTGTGTGTGTGTGTGTGTGTGTGTGTGTGTGTGTGTGTGTGTCTGCGTGTGTGCACCCATTCGTGCGTGTGTCTGCGTGTGTGCACCCATTCGTGCGTGTGTCTGCGTGTGTGTGTGTGTGTGTGTGTGTCTGCGTGTGTGTGTGTGTGTGTGCGTGTGTGCACCCATTCGTGCGTGTGTCTGCGTGTGTGCACCCATTCATGCGTGTGTCTGCGTGTGTGTGTGTGCGTGTGTGCACCCATTCGTGCGTGTGTCTGCGTGTGTGCACCCATTCGTGCGTGTGTCTGCGTGTGTGTGTGTGTCTGCGTGTGTGCACCCATTCGTGCGTGTGTCTGCGTGTGTGTGTGTGTGTGTGTGCGTGTGTGCACCCATTCGTGCGTGTGTGCACCCATTCATGCGTGTGTCTGCGTGTGTGTGTGTGCGTGTGTGCACCCATTCGTCCGTGTGTCTGCGTGTGTGTGTGTGTGCGTGTGAGCACCCATTCGTGCGTGTGTCTGCGTGTGTGTGTGTGTGTGTGCGTGTGTGCACCCATTCGTGCGTGTGTCTGCGTGTGTGCACCCATTCGTGCGTGTGTCTGCGTGTGTGCACCCATTCGTGCGTGTGTCTGCGTGTGTGTGTGTGTGTGTCTGTGTGTGTGTGTGTGTGTGTGTGTGTGTGTGTGTGTGTGTGTGTGTGTGTGTGTGTGTGTGTGTGTGTGTGTGTGTGTGTGTGTGTGTGTGTGTGTGTGTCTGCGTGTGTGCACCCATTCGTGCGTGTGTCTGCGTGTGTGCACCCATTCGTGCGTGTGTCTGCGTGTGTGTGTGTGTGTGTGTGTCTGCGTGTGTGTGTGTGTGTGTGCGTGTGTGCACCCATTCGTGCGTGTGTCTGCGTGTGTGCACCCATTCGTGCGTGTGTCTGCGTGTGTGCACCCATTCGTGCGTGTGTCTGCGTGTGTGTGTGTGTGTCTGTGTGTGTGTGTGTGTGTGTGTGTCTGCGTGTGTGCACCCATTCGTGCGTGTGTCTGCGTGTGTGCACCCATTCGTGCGTGTGTCTGCGTGCCTGCATAAATTTGAATGCATGCGTTTGTGTGTTTGTTCTGTTCCCAGTGCTGAGTCAGAAAGGGACAATATATTAAGCCTGACCAGGGATACGGACCGCTCCTCAGTCCAGGCAGGTCTCTACTTGCCCTGTTCACTGATGGTTTTACACAGGACACATAATATAACAATTGGCTGCCTGCTTCTTCACAACTATTGACCCATCACACAGTACAGTCAGTGGAACACAGCCCAGATGGACAAGACGTTCTAGTTCTTTAGAACAGGAGCTCAAGTGGACATTCCATTCTGGAGTGACGTCATACACCATGATGGATGGAAATATTTCTACTTCCTCTACACGGTTAAACATAGATGTGCTGAATCACCTGTGTGTTTGAAAGGATGCGAATATATTAGTACACTGATTCCCTCTCTTCTCCTCGCCTCTGCGCTCATCTTTTGAAAATAAACTATTAGAGACATAAGGTCCGCTGTACTCTCTGACCTTACCCATAATGCATCTGTCCTATAAAGGGCACCCAAATCGCTCTCTGTGTGTGTGATTAGAAACAGAGGACCAGAGAGAAGGGGCTTAGGGGATCAGGGCCAGGGCCGGGGCCGGGGGGGACGTCTGTAGGGCTGCTGGGGGACACAGGGACTTGGCAGGGCGGGTTCTGGAGCTGACAGGTGAGGGGTGAAGGAAAGGAGGGGGACAGCAGGACAGGAGGGTGTTTTTTGAATGTGCACCCTTTTAAGACCAGATGCATATTCTTAGTACACACACTCTCCTCTCCGTGTGTCTCCTCTCTGCCAGAGGGAAGGGGGACAGTCAGTCACACAAGAACAACAAACTGAGAAAAGAGAACCAGTGTGGATACGCTTAGCTCAGTGTTGTCTTAGTGCTTAAACTCCCTCCTCTCTCTCTTCCAGGGGGAAGTGGGCCAGTCAGTCACAGCCCAGGTGGCAGATAGGCCAAGTGTGATTCAGGCTATTATTATTCACAATAATACTGTGTCATTGGAGGGGGTGGAGTTGGGCTCAGACAGGTGCACTGTGGACCCTCTCCCATCCCCCTCACCTGAGCTAAGAGCCTGGGGGCCTGGTGTGTGTGTGTGTGTGTGTGTGTGTGTGTGTGTGTGTGTGTGTGTGTGTGTGTGTGTGTGTGTGTGTGTGTGTGTGTGTGTGTGTGTGTGTTGCTCCAGGCACAATGAAGAAAGAGAGCCTGTCAGTGACCACCTGCTGAGCAGCTGTCAGGGTCCAGTTTCAGGGTCGGCTTTCCAGCCAGGGAGGCAGTAGCACACCCACCTACCTACCTGCCTGCCTGCCCATATATCCATCTATCTATTCATTTATCAATCCATCCATTCATCCATCCCTTCATCCATCCATGTCTTTTCACGCCTGCTACGGTAGGTTAGTTAAACCCTAACCTTAAACTAAACCGACAAGGTTCTTATACCATGAAGCAACAACAATGAAAATATATGTTGTTCTTGAATAAAAGCTGAACAGTTCAGGTCAATTTGTTTCTTCCACCACTAAATGGTGGGCAAATATCATCATGAATCAATCTAATGTTCTTTCCAGAATAATGTCACTGCATGTTTAATTCTCAGTTAATCACCTGCATTTTTACAGTATGCCACAAGATCAAATCAGGCAAAGTAATGTTTGGAATGTTGACATGGTTAAAAGGGGGATACTGTTGAAATTCAGTTTTATCTCCTAAATTGGAGCAATTTGACTAAATTATCATGCAGACTTGATTGTTGAATTTTTGTGAAGTAGTCCTGATCGCGTCAATTTCCCAATAACCTTAATTAATCGATATAGCCAAAGTTGTGCTTTCTAGTATAACAAGAGTTTACTGGGCAGTAGGCACCAGTGGGTGGAGAGACTAGCCGGTGTGAAAAACAGGGAAAAACATTTCTGTTTGCAGTAAATGTTTTCCGCAGGTTATTTAATTGATTGCAGTTTCTATTCATGCAAGTAAAGTTCCATTTAGAACATTGACATGGTTAAAAAGAGATGCAGTTCAAATTCCCTTTTATAAGAGGTCAAATATTTACTTTATTAGTCTATACGGGACGGAAATGTATTTTCAATCCCTCAGATATGCACACACACTTACACACAAACAATAAGTTAGAGAGGCTGGAGCAGTTTCAATTGTACCAATTTAACTAAATGAACTACCCATACAATGGTTCGCTAAGTCCCAACAACTTGAGTCCAAATTGAGTTCAAAGTCCCTAACATTTGAGTCAGTCCTATAGAGTCCCAAGTCCCTAGTGTTTGAGTCAGTCCTATAGAGTCCCAAGTCCCTAGTGTTTGAGTCAGAGTCCTATAGAGTCCCAAGTCCCTAGTGTTTGAGTCAGTCCTATAGAGTCCCAAGTCCCTAGTGTTTGAGTCAGAGTCCTATAGAGTCCCAAGTCCCTAGTGTTTGAGTTAGAGTCCTATAGAATCCCAAGTCGAGTCGTGAGTCCCTTGATAGGCTAAAAGCTGCGGTCCAGCAATCTTTTAAGTTCCATTTAATAATGTAGAAAGCTAGCTGACTTACGGTGTTGCACATTAGTAGGGCTAGCTAGCTAATACAGTAGCTACTGCAGTGAATTCAGCAAGGGAGAAAGATTTTCTGACAACATCACTACTGGTCAAGTCTGAGTTCTGGACTCAAGTACTACAACACTGCGCTATCTGATGTAAGACAATGGCTTAGGATTGGAAAGACAGACATAACATTTCAACAATGGTTATTCTATGGATGGCGTGATTAATAATGTAGGCAGCAGGTAGCCTAGTGGTTAGAGTGTTGGACTAGTAACCGAAAGGTTGCAAGATCAAATCCCCGAGCTGACAAGGTACACATCTGTCATTCAGAACAAGGCAGTTAACGCATTGTTCCTAGGCCATCATTGAAAATAATAATTTGTTCTTAAATGACTTGCCTAGTTAAATAAAAAATTAAAGTGGGTATGTATTGTAAAGGGTGACCAATGACTAATGTCCAAATAAGACACAGACAGAGAAAATTAATAAAACATTTACTTGGATAGAGTGAGAGAAAGAGGTAAAAAGGCCAGACAGCATGTCCTTCTCTTTGATCCATATGACCCAGTGCAGTTTGCTAATCAGACAGAGGTCATCTAGTCGGCTGATGTGGAGAGGGAAAGGAAGGGGTATTGCCCACTTAAAATCAAATTAGCATCTCCATAGGGCCATGGATGGAGGAGAGGGTGGGGAGGATAGGATGGGAAGAGAGAGGCTGGGTGAGTTTAACAGCACTGTGTGCCCACCTCAGCTGTTCAGCTGTCTTAGAGAGAGAATGGGAGAAAAACAAAGAGAGCGAGAGAGACGTTTTGAGGGGGAGAGCTATATGATAGAAATTACATACAGTTGAGAGGAGAAAGTGAGCCAAAACTAGTCCCATCTAAAAGGGCTGGATGGGTGAAAGTAATATGGCATTCAATCTACAGGCAGAGAAGGATCTGTAGGGTGAGATTCATGGAATAGCTCCTAAACATACTACGTAGCTATTATACCTTGGCTGCAAATAAGGGTTTGTCATATTCAGCTTTTCATCGACAGTAGGCTTGAGTGGAGTCGACGCACTGATTAACTTTGAATTACAGACTCAGTGTGTGTGTGTGTGTGTGTGTGTGTGTGTGTGTGTGTGTAAGGGCTGGTGACTCAAGGAGAGGGGGGTGGAAGAGAGAATTCGTAAACGACAAAAGAGAGAGGACTTGAAGTGCACCATAAATTACAGACTGTGTGTGTGTGTGTGTGTGTGTGTGTGTGTGTGTGTGTGTGTGTGTGTGTGTGTGTGTGTGTGTGTGTGTGTGTGTGTGTGTGTGTGTGTGTGTGTGTGTGTGTGTGTATGCGTGGGAAGAGGCTGGCGACTCAAGGAGAGGCAGAGAGAATTAGTCAACGACAAAAGAAATGTCTTGAAGTGCACCATTAAGAGTTGTGTGGTATAAACATATCACATTTAAATCATGAGGCCAGAGCCATGGAACAACATAGGTCTGTAGTCGTCATTAGCCTACAAATCCCCTAGCAGAGACAATGTGGATAACACAGAGTACTAGAAATGTTTCTATGCACACAATGTGTGCATTATATATCTTACTTTAAGAGCCATTCAGACTAAGTTTGTTTAAGGGTATATGATGACATCAGACATGCATCTTGTGTACGTTACATGTTCCTGATGACAGCCATTTACTCAAAGCAACTCTACCATCTACTGGGGGAAACATGCATGTGCAACAAGGCACAACAGTTTCAGATCCCTCACACACACACACGCACACACGCACACACGCACACACACACACACCCAAGCAACACACACACACATTCACACAACAGAAATAAATTGGACACACAGACAGAAAGCGTCAGTTTGTGTTGCTGTATTGGCAGGTACAGATAAGCAGGTAGCTAAAACGCTACCCTCCAAACACTCACCACCACTTAGACAGCAGTATACATGTTAACCTACAAGTGTTTTGTCTAGTGTAATATAGGGCAGACATGACACACTATTCCCTATATAGTTCACTGTATAGAGCAGTGGTTCCCCAAGGGGGATGAGGGGTCGGCAGCACCCCCCACACAAAAAAAACACTTGTATATTTGTCATAGTTGAATGCAAAAGGTGCATTTTCCATATTGGGTAGTGCATCATCAGTTCCTCTTGTCATGTCAGTCATTGTAGACCTTAGAGAGCTCTTTATAACTTGTCAGAAATGTCCAGATCAACTAACCCATGTCAGCTAATGTTTTTTAGCCCATAGATTTTGTTGTAATTTTTGAGTCACTCAAATATCACATGAAAACACATTAGGCTTGGCAAAATGTCTAGAATTGCAGGAAATAAGGTTTAAACCTGCAACATTTTCTCTCTGTCAACAAGAGGGGTGTGAACAGTTTGTGTCATGAACAATGCTTGTGCCATTGTGAGATGTTCTCCAACGCTGGAAGGGGGCCTGAGTGAAAAAGTTTGGGAACCTCTGGTATAGAGAATAGTGTGCCATTTGAGACTTGGACCTAGATATGGCAGTAATAACCAAGGCACCAGAGGCAGTCATCCTACAGTACTACAGTAATCCCTTTTCTTTCCTGTGAGATAGTTCCCTGTCTGAGGTCATCCAATAAACCAATAAAACTTTTAGTCAGCTTTATGACGTGGGTAGAAAAATACAAAACAAAATCCCTCCACAGCTGTATGTGGTCTGACGGCCACAAAGTGGTGCTGTTGTGTCTGTTTTTAATAAGAGCAGCGGCAAGGCAATAGTCACATTTTACCCCCTTCTCCCCCCCCTTTCTCTCTTTAAGTCTTTATGCTTTGAAAGTGACAGGTCACTCGCTAGCAATGTCCATATAAACAAAATCGAATGGAGACAGATCAACAGTTATTAAGATCAACAGTTATTTTTCCAAGATTGGCAATCTTCACGTCCAATGTCCTGAATGCTACACCAAATATGGCCGCCGGTCTGGTCCATGCCATGACGTTGCTTAGAGTCTTGTTCACCAGCCGACCCTTTTGTCCTGCTATCCTGGCGCGTGAGGCTATAGTTCTTTGAGATTGTCCATTCTAGTCATTGCAATTGTACAGTCAAAGGCCGGGTCAGTGGAGGTGGGCGTTGAGGTCGTACTTGTCACAGAACTTGTCAGTGAGGGGAATACAGGTGAGGTACTCACACCACTCACACTTGACCGGGTGGATGTAGAACAGTACAGCCAGCCCTGAGAAGAGACCCAGGAACACCAACAGGAACACACAGATCTGGACACGCTTACGGTACATGTCCGAACGGCCAAAACTGGAAATAATAAGGAGAATAAGATCATAAAATCAAAATTAGTGTTTGACGTAGAGGTTAAAGGGTATAGCATAACCTTGAGGCCATATTTAATTTCAATGTAATAATAAAATATATAAAAATATTACCCAAAGTAACTTAAAGTTACAGTAAAACATAATATATTCAGGTATATGAGGCCTCAAACCCAGAACCAACTGAGCCATTTAGATCTGAGCCACATTATTTTTTAAGTAGTTCAAAGCGCTTTACATTACATACACAAAAAATCCCCAAAATATTACTAAATCAAACCAGCTCTCACCTGATGTATGGCAGAAAGGCGAAGGAGAGGAAGAGTCCAGAGATGAATCCGGAGATGTGGGCGAAGTTGTCTATCCAGGGCAGCAGGCCAAAGGAGAAGAGAAAGATGACGACACACAACAGCTTGGTGAAAGCCCTCCACGGACGCTCCAGGATCTGCCAGCTCTGGAACAGCTCAACAAACAGACAGGCCAGGATACCAAACTGAGAGCCAGCTGGACCAACCTGGGGAGGAAGGGGGAGAGGGAGCAGGAGGACAGAAAGAGAGACACACATATTGGCAGTTAAATACTTGTCCTCCTGCCACCTAAGGGACAGCCAGTGTGATGACAACAACACAAAATCAATTACATTTGAGATTCTTATTATATTTGAGATTATACCAGTGATATCACTAGACCTATATGATCAGTGTATCTACAGTACTGTACCTCTGCTCTGTAGGGCAGGAAGATGGCGCTGGCCAGGTTGCCAGTGATGCCAGAGACGATGTAGATGATAGAGATCCTCAGCCAGCCGGCCAGCTTCTCTAAGTCCCTCAGGATGGTCATCTGGAAGAGCACCGACACCAGGCAGTGCAGGATCCTACAGGGATACATATTAGCAAATAAAGAAAGATATGGAGAGTCTCAGCAGGTTACAAACTACATTATTGTCCAATAGGGTCTGGCTCCAGCAGATACATTTTCCCGCCACAGACACTGTGAGACATACAACATGAGACAGGATGTTGGTGCCAGAGAGGATGGTGCGTTACCGCCACCAACAGCACGGGTGGTGAAATTACATGTATAATTAGAAGCTACCTAACCTAGCTAGCGTGTACTAGCTACCTAGCCTAGCTAGTCTGTACTAACTAGCTGCACAAGCAAGAGTGATTAACAGAGCTAGTGCGTCGACTGGTATGTGTGAAGCACACTAACGCCCTGGAACAAAGCTGACTTGCGATACACAAGACAAACAAACGTCTACAGGTTGCACATTCACATAACATTTGAGACGCAAAAATACGATTTTCTGCCCAAATACAGTAGCTTCCTAATTCATTCATGATGTTTGACACATCATGCAGGACATTGTGCAGGACAAAGTTTAAACATATTGAACACAACTTGTCTAATACCAATTAATATTTTACATATATACAGTACCAGTCAAAAGTTTGGACACACCTACTCATTCAAGGGTTTTTCTTTATTTGTACTATTTTCTACATTGTAGAATAATAGTGAAGACATCAAAACTATGAAATAACACATACGGAATCATGAAGTAACCAAACAAGTGTTAAACAAATCAAAATATATTTTATATTTTATATTCTTCAAAGTAGCCACCCTTTGCCTTGATGACAGCTTTGCACACTCTTGCAATTCTCTCAACCAGTTTCACATGCTTTTCCAACAGTCTTGAAGGAGTTCCCACATATGCTGAGCACTTGTTGGCTGCTTTTCCTTCACTCAGCGGTCCAACTCATCCCAAACCATCTCAATTGGGTTGAGGTCAGGTGATTGTTGAGGCCAGGCCATCTGATGCAGCACTCCATCACTATCCTTCTTGGTCAAATAGCCCTTACACAGCCTGGAGGTGTGTTGGGTTATTGTTCTGTTGAAAAACAAGTCCCACTAAGCACAAACCAGATGGGATGGCATATCGCTGCAGAATGCTGTGGTAGCCATGCTAGTTAAGTGTGCCTTGAATTTTAAATAAATCACTAACATTGTCACCAGCAAAGCACCCCCACACCATCACACCTCCTCCTCCATGCTTCACGGTGGGAACCACACATACGGAGATCATCCGTTCACCTACTCTGCGTCTCACAAAGACAGCGGTTGGAACCAAAAATCTCCAATTTGGATTCATCAGACCAAAGGACAGAGTTCCACCGGTCTAATGTCCATTGCTAATTTTTCTTGCCCCAAGCAAGTCTCTTCTTATTATTGGTGTCCTTTAGTAGTGGTTTCTTTGCAGCAATTCGACCATGAAGGCCTGATTCACACAGTCTCCTCTGAACAGTTGATGTTGAGATGTGTCTGTGAATCATTTATTTGGGCTGCAATTTCTGAGGCTGGTAACTATTGAACTTATCCTCTGCAGCAGAGGTAACTCTGGGTCTTCCTTTCCTGTGGTGGTCCTCATGAGAGCCAGTTTCATCATAGCACTTGATGATGCACTTGAAGAAGTTCTTGAAATGTTCCGTATTGACTGACCTTCATGTCTTAAAGTAATGATGGACTGTCATTTCTCTTTGTTTATTTGAGCTGTTCTTGCCATAATATGGACTTGGTCTTTTACCAAATAGGGCTATCTTCTGTATACCACCCTTACCTTGTCACAACACAACTGATTGGCTCAGACGCATTAAGAATGAAAGAAATTCCACAAATTAACTTTTAACAAGCACACCTGTTAATTGAAATGCATTCCAGGTGACTACCTCATGAAGCTGGTTGAGAGAATGCCAAGAGTGTGCAAATCTGTCATTAAGGCAAAGGATGGCTTCTTTGAAGAATCTCAAATATAACATCTATTTTTATATGTTTAATCATTTTTTGGTCACTACATGATTCCATATGGGTTATTTCATTGTTTTGATGTCTTCACTTTTATTTTACAATGTAGAAAATAGTAAAAACAAAGTAAAATCCTGGAATGAGTAGTTGTGTCCAAACTTTTTACTGGTATTATATATATCTTAGTTTTTCCCCACTTTTTTTTAAACTTTAAAAACAAACTCATACATTTGAACAACAACTTACAGACACATACAAACAATGACTACATCTCATCTGCCCAGACCCGCATGCTCACACCCCAATCCCTAGTGCCTGCATTATTGTTTGCCACTTGGCCTTAAATTTTACCAATGATTTTTTCACGGTCGCTCATGCTATTTCAATAATAAATAATTTGATTTTTCCACTGTGTCAATGATGGCGGATTGATTGACTTCCAAGTATTTAGTATACGTTTTATCAAGATGAGTGATGAGAAGAGAATCGTCCAGCTCATCAGGTATCTCACTACACTCCCATATTCCATGTCTTGAAATATGCAGACAGACGGATCAAAAGTAAGTTTACATTGTAGTACTTCCTGTAATACAGCCAACTTTCTAGCTCCGCCCACAACTTCCAGACCTGATAGCATTCCCAGAAAGCATTGATTATTGAGTCATTATTAGTTTTACACTTGAGACATCGACTCTGAAATTTGTGAATTGTATCTCTTGTATAATAGATGCTATACATTAGTTTATACTGGATTAAACGTACGTTTTCTGTCATTTCTTTAATTATGCTCCAACTTTCCCTCCATCTTGTGCCAACATCAGTTCTTTTGAAGTTTTTTTTCAAAGAGATTGTCATTTGGATATGCTCTACGCAAGGTTTTGTATATCTTCCCTATCAAATGAACATACCTTTCTGACTCAAATAAGATTCCCACAAGGTTGCTCTGATGGCTTAAAGATTTAAAACTGAAATGTAACTTTTAAGTTGGATGTATTTGAAACTATCTACACTGGTCAGTCCAAAATGACTTTTTAATTCTGTCATGGAAATAAATGTATTTCCTGTTACCAAGTCATTTATGGTTTCTATGCCTTTAGTTTTCCATGTGTACCAATTTATCGGTGATTTCTGAAAAGCTATGCAAGGATTGTTCCATAGGGTTGTGTTTTTAGGAAGTGATATTTGTTCTTGTAGAATACGTTTAATTTTCTTCCATATTGTTCTAGTATTCTTAACTATGAAGTTGTTCATGTTCTTAGCTTAATCCTTTCAAAATAGACACATAAAAATATTCTAATGAATATTCTTTACAGAGAAACACTACTCACCCAGCATGGAGGAATAGAGAGAGCCAGAGTCTGTAGAACTGGTCTGGGATCTCAGGGTTGAGGAAAGGAAGCAAGCCACACACATCATCCATACAGGCCACCTGGGAGCAGAGAGTAGCGTCCTCGTGGAAGTAGCCCTTCATAAAGTCACAGTACTCTCTGGACGTGATCTCGCACCTGAATAGTGAACACACAAGACAAGCCATTACAACATCAACTACCTATATCTGTGAAGACTGAGGGAACTGAAAAGCATAAAGTACAGGCTCCTCAGCAACACACTTTCAAAACATAGTTAATTGTTTCGATAAGTCATATAGCAGGGATCATGAACTAGATTTCTTCTTGAGCGGATGCTCAGGAGGCCAGAACATAATTACAAATCATTTATAGACGACTAAAACATAATCACTATACAATCACATATACGGCTCTGGGAAAAATTATCATCACAGTAGGTGCGGGACCTGGAGAGGCCTACAAGCCACAGTGTCTCACACCCACTGTGACATTTGGTGGAGGATCGGTGATGATCTGGGGGTGCTTCAGCAAGGCTGGAATCGGACAGATTTGTCTTTGTGAAGGACACATGAATCAAGCCACGTACAAGGTTGTCCTGGAAGAAAACCTGCTTCCTTCTGCTCTGACAATGTTCCCCCACTCTGAGGATTGGTTTTTCCAGCAGGACAATGCTCCATGCCATACAGCCAGGTCAATCAAGGTGTGGATGGAGGACCACCAGATCAAGACCTTGTCATGGCCAGCCCAATCTCCAGACCTGAACCCCATTGAAAACCTCTGGAATGTGATCAAGAGCAAGATGGATCGTCACAAGCCATCAAACAAAGCCGATCTGCTTGAGTTTTTGCGCCAGGAGTGACATAAAGTCACCCAACATCAATGTGAAAGACTGGTGGAGAGCATGCCAAGACGCATGAAAGCTGTGATTGAAAATCAGGGTTATTCCACCAAATATTGATTTCTGAACTCTTCCTAAGTTAAAACATTAGTATTGTGTTGTTTAAAAATGAATATGAACTTATTTTCTTTGCATTATTCGAGGTCTGACAACACTGCATATTTTTTGTTATTTTGACCAGTTGTCATTTTCTGCAAATAAATGCTCTAAAGGACAATGTTTTTATTTGGAATTTTGGAGAAATATTGTCAGTAGTTTATAGAATAAAACACATTTTTTCATTTTACCCAAACACATACGTATAAATAGTAAAACCAGAGAAACAGATAATTTTGCAGTGGTCTCTTAATTTTTTCCAGAGCTCTATCTTTATATTATGCGTGAAAATACTTTGGAATATATTTCCAAAGTTTTTGTCACTTGGAGCTGATTTTCCAATCTTTTTCCAGTATTTTATGTCCAACAATAATTGTAAAAAAAAATGTATTTTTTTAATCAGAAAAATTGAGGGGCCAGTTGAGGAACCTCATATAGTATTCACCACTACCGTGCAGTTTGTGGAGGGTACTGTCTGTCCTCACCTCCCTTTGGTCCCAATGCAGCATGGCCGTCCGGTGATGGCACAGTCTACGTGGGGGAGGTTAGTGTGGTTGCCTGGGTTGTACCTGGTACACACTGGCCACTTGGTGATGTCATCAGGCCACTCATGAGGCGACACAGAGGCTGGCTCCAGGCATATTCTGAAAAGAGAGGAACAGAGGAAAGAACATATAACGTATAGAGGGAAGAGGAGATAAAGAAGAAGAGAGGGAGATGGATGAAGAGGAGCGAGAGAAGAAGTTTATTACCTGGGGTCCTGGTGGCAGACTGAGCCGTGCTGACGGACCTTCCCCTCCAGGAGAGGAGCACTGGGGTGATGAGGCCACTTCACCCATACTGCTAGAGTAGACTGGAGAGGGAGAACAGGGGGGAGAGAGAGACAGGGGTTAATTGCTACAGATTTTAGGATATTAAACATAATATGACTGTAACAGTAGTGGAACACCAGGGTAACTCACAGAGCACTCCTCCTGTGAGGTCTGAAGACAGCCGGAGCGGTCGTTCCTCACACAGCAGGCTGACTCCCGCTCTCTTCCTCTCTTCTCCTGGATCAGGTCATGGACCTGCTGGTCCTGACGCATGCAGGGGGAGAACTTAGCCCCCAGGTGGATTAGCGCCTCCTGCAGGTCAGGGGGAGGGTGTGCAATCAGAACACAGACAAGGGGCTCTATTTTCGGCTGGCGCTACGGCAGCGCAAGTGCCAAACGCACGTTCGTTTTGACATTACAGCATGTAAAAACAGGTACTCTGGCGTTTTGCACCACATGCGCCAGGTTCAGCAATTTACCTGTCTCATATCAATTTACCTGTCTAATATCAATTTACCTGTCTAATATCAATTTATCTGTCTAATATCAATTTACCTGTCTAATATACATTTATCTGTCTAATATCAATTTACCTGTCTAATATCAATTTACCTGTCTAATATCAATTTACCTATCTAATATCAATTTACCTGTCTAATATCAATTTATCTGTCTAATATCAATTTACCTGTCTAATATCAATTTACCTGTCTAATATCAATTTACCTATCTAATATCAATTTACCTGTCTAATATCAATTTACCTGTCTAATATCAATTTACCTATCTAATATCAATTTACCTGTCTAATATCAATTTACCTATCTAATATCAATTTACCTGTCTAATATCAATTTACCTATCTAATATCAATTTACCTGTCTAATATCAATTTACCTGTCTAATATCAATTTACCTGTCTAATATCAATTTACCTATCTAATATCAATTTACCTGTCTAATATCAATTTACCTGTCTAATATCAATTTACCTGTCTAATATCAATTTACCTATCTAATATCAATTTACCTGTCTAATATCAGCTAGATGCGCTGAGGTAGGAATATTTGTGGTGTGTCCTTGAAAACAAGTGCAAAAGCAGGGGTTGGAATCAGTTCAGGGAACAGAACTGGAAACCGGAAAATAACAACATTTTTCAAGGAACAGAATCAGAACTGGGAACAAAAGTGATCTATACTTTTCCGGGAAACAGAACCATTATTTTAAAAGCATGGGAACCGGTTAATAACATTATTTAACATTGCAGGCATTTTTTTTTTGTCCCACAAAAAGCGCAACAAAGCAGCTATGCAAAGCCCTCCCTCTGTCTCTCAGAAACTTCTTCCAGTGTCTGCCTGCCAGCAGAAAATCTTTGTCAGAGTGCGGGTGTGTTTAGGCTACCTGCCCCTCCCCTCTGAAGCATAGGCTAGTGTAGCCTACTGACATTACAAGCATGATTCAGAATTCTGGTGCCGGTCTGCACACACAAGCTTGTTAGGTCCAACATTAAGCCATTTCTCTGAAGATCAAAGACATTCAAAGTTCCTCCATAGAAGCTGCACCTCCGTAGGTATAATTCTGTGGGCCTAATTCAGATAATGCATGTCAAAACAAGATCCCCAGCGCTTCAAGCCAAGCGTCCTTCTCCACCCTCTCTTGCTCTCTCCCCACCTGTAAAATTTTAGTCGCATCTCGTGCCCTACACTTTTCTTTCCATCACACATGTAACTATAGACTGCCTGCTCCATAGCAAGCTGCCCTATCCGCACTGATTGGTGAAGTAAATCTGGTCGGAACAGTGGAACAAACCCTCTGAAAAGCATTTTGGTTCCAACCCCTGCAGCGCATATCGAGAGATTTAAGACCAACGAAAAGCAGGTATTAGTGGTAACGCGTAATGGCATGGATTTTGTGAGCGAAAGCGCAACCTATCCAGCTGTGACACCCAGTTCCCTTATGCTCACGGAACAAGAACGGAGATGTGCTTTTTGTGCCGGTAACCCTCGTATTAATAAACATCTTAATCACCAAAGTTTTATTAAAATATAAAGTTTGGGAGCAGCATAACAGAGAGTTATGCTACCGGCGCTATGACTTACCATCGTGTAAGGTTTGTTCAAATACAACACAGCGTCTCATAGCTGACATATACTGTAGGTTTAAATGATCAAATGAAGTACGTTAGCCTAAAAAAAGTTACACTTACAGAATTTGGTCCCACCCAGAAGTTTTCTTGTTGCACAAACTTGACATTTTCATAAACACCTTTATTTCTCAATACCTAAAGAGAGACAGGGGAAAAGCCAAAGGGTTTACAAAGTCAAATGCAAAGACATAACACATTGACGCAATGGATCACTCATCACATTATAGCAAAGCACTATACAACCATCACTGTAACATTCATAACGCAAACTACATTATATAACAGTCACTGTACTGACCGAGTCGACGGTCTCGTGCTGGGAGAAGCCCACAGGGGCGATGCCGTAGAGACAAACAGTCAGGATGGTGATTAACAGGTGGACAAATGTGATCCAGTAGGTAAAGAAAGGCCTGCACACACACACACACACAAACACACACAGAGAGAGACACAGACACACACACAATATCAATACGGTATATCACATAGTACAGCAGCTTACCTCTTCTGTTAGAAAAACTATCTCAGTATGTCTGTGTGGACTTCACACTGACAACAGCTGCATCCACTAGGATAGGAGTTAGTAATGTATGACAACAACTGTGTAAACCATTGTTTCCCACATGGTGTGCTGGGACTCGACCATCTGTTACTGAGTCACACAGTCCTGGTTTGTTTATTAATCTAGAGGCCAGGTCAGTCACAGAAATGAGGTGCTTTCTATTATCCGTGATGACTCATACTGTATCTTATCTGGGGCAAACTCAGACACAGCTCCGACCTCCACTACAGATGTGACTGGGCTCTTCTCCTGTAGTGTGATAAAATCTTAGACATGTTTTATGTTACAGTGCGACTATGTGACCATGCCAGAGTTGAAGTCAAATGCATAGCAATGTAGCAAATTCCGAATTCCACATTGAAATTAAAGAATCGGAAAATCCTCATTGACAATAAAGTGTACCTGTGGTCGTCCATGTCCTCTATCTGTTGCTGGACGAAGCTGTCGATGCGTTTGCGATAGGTTCTGTTAGTGAGCCTGCCCACCATTCCTAGGCCGTAGGGCCTCTTCTCCCTGGCGAAGAGCTTCTTGACGGGCACTGTGATCCGCTGGCCTCGCCGCTGCCCGCTCACACTCACCACCTCCTGGCGCAGACGCATCTTGGGCTGGACCTGAGACAGTCCAGGTTCTTTACCTTTACGCCAGCCCCGCTCCAGGGGCCTGTGGAGTAGAGAGAGAAAGAGAGAGAAAGAGAGAGAGAGAGAGAGAGAGAGAGAGAGAGAGAGAGAGAGAGAGAGAGAGAGAGAGAGAGAGAGTAGCGGAGGAAGGGGAGATAGTGGGAGAGAGGGTCAGAAGAGGGTGTGTGTTAAGTGAAACTGGCTACAGTAGCAGCAACAACTTGCGTGTGTGATGTCTGTGTTCCACTCACAGCATCAGGTGACTCCTCTCCAGTTCGTTCTTGTCCAAGGCGCCACCTGTGAGGTCACTCTCATCCGCTGCTGTGTTAGACTCCTCCTCTTTAATGGCGGCCTCAGACGGAGAATCAAACACATCGTCTGCATAGGTAGACAGCTCCTCATCTCCTCTCCTCAGACCATCCTGCATGGAGGAGGAGAAAGAGGAGAAGGAGGAGGAGCAGGAGGAGGAGCAGGAGGAGGAGGAGGAGGAAGAGGAGGAGGAGAAGGAGAAGGAGAAGGAAAAGAGATGAAGAGGGACAGGAGGAACTGTGCGAGTGTGCTATCTGTGCGTGAATGTGTGATGGAATGTGTGTGTGTCTGTGTGTGTGTGTGTGTTACTCACTCTAGCAAAGAAGGAGGTGTCCAGCTCGTCAGGGAAGTCCACTGTGTCGTCCTCCAGGAAACTCACTGGCATGAAGCTCCGCCTGCGACACCGCCGGGCAGCGCCCTCCCTCTCCCTCACCGTACGGCCCTGACACACACCATCATCATCATAATCATCCTCGTCATCATCATCACTGTCATCATCATCACATTGTCGTCATCATCACCACCGCCGTTGTAACCGCTAATAAATACTCTCTGATACACATTTATTGCATGATATTACATTACTGTGTGACAATGAGACCATGACGGGTCAATTCCATTTAAATTCCGTCAGTTCAGGAAGTGAATTAAATTTCAAATAGAAATGGAATTGACCCCAACCCGGGATCAAAAACACATCCGGTAAACAGCATCCCCAAAGCCCCAGACCAGTGTCCTCTCTGACTCCTGACAACCATCTGTGGCCAGTGGCCATGATGATTATGATGCTTTGACCTCTTGAGGCGGGATTAGCCCTGCAGCGTTCAATGTTTCAGTTCCAGAATACACAGTATTCTACTGGCTAACAGAACAGACACACAGCTGAGCATTCTGACTGGAGGACGGGACTGACAGCAGAGTTATCCTAATGCCATCTGTTAATTCATGTGTCCCAAATGGCACCCTATTCCCTATTTGGTGCACTACTTTTGACCAGGGTCAAAAGTAGTGCACTAAATAGGGAATAGGGTGCCATTTGGGATGCAAACATTGTCTCCCTCCCCAGCCTAGTCATCTACCTATGTGCCCCCCACCACCATGCCTGACACCACAGGACAGGAGAGAGGAACAGCCTCTGTACTGTACTGTTACACCAAAGCCTAATCCTACAAGACAAGCTGGAGCTCAACTTTTACATAACACTGACATTGGTAATCGTCCTATAGGATATAAACATACACATACTCTGTGTGTTTGTGCTTGTGTGTGTGTACGCGTGCGTGCGTTTGTGTGTGTACCCGTGTATGTGTGCGCACGTGTGTCCATTAGCAGGCGACAGTAAACTGGGGTTGTGTGATTAAGTCTCGATGCATGCCATTTTTCCATCTCAATAACCATTTTGGGGAAAGAGATCAATGCTTAGACCAAACAATGCAATCCAGTAGGGTTCTGCTGTGTTTAGCTGTTTTATTGTGCCACCATTAACAAAGACCATAGAGCAGAAACTGTTCAGTGACCAGAGTCATATCAGACAGACAGCATCTAAGCGATACTGAGACTACAGAGACTAAGGTGTTTGCATACTTGGCTTGAGATAGTAAATATGAGTCAAGGTGACTCCCAATGATGCATTTAGTTAGATCAAAGCAGTGTCTGTTACTAGAACTGTTTTATCTCAGCTGCTGGAGTATCAGGGATGATTCATCAACAGTACAGTGGTAAACATGCGGGAAACACATCTGCTCCCTGCACGCACGCACGCACGCACGCACGCACGCACGCACGCACGCACGCACGCACGCACGCACGCACGCACGCACGCACGCAGACAGACAGACAGACAGACAGACAGACAGACAGACAGACAGACAGACAGACAGACAGACAGACAGACAGACAGACAGACACACACACACACACACACACACACACACACACACACACACACACACACTCTGATCCTCACGTCTGACAATGTCTGTGCGACACACACCTTAACCAGCGCTGCGGCGGCCTTGAAGCTCATGACGGCGACCGACTCTCGCTTGCGTCGCCGCGGTAACCTGTTGAGGGCGGAGCGCGAGCTGGAAAATGAGCAGAGAGAGGCGGCACCAGGGGTGATGGGGGTCTGGGGTACGCTGTAACCATCTACCTCCTCCACCATGCGGAACGCACGGCCCCGCGCCAGGGGGTCCACAATCTACACACACAGAGGCAGACACTGTAATGTCCCATGGGATTGTAAACACCACGGAGCCAAGCATATCCTTTCAGGTTATTTGGTGGTGAACTCACTTGAATAGTTACAACAATGGGGCTCTGCTAAGAGGCTACATGACAGGTCAAGTTCACGGTCATATCAATACACAGGTTACCATAGTGATGGACCTCTAATAGTTGCATTACTCCATGTATTAATACACTCATCAGCTTACATCACAGAAACAAACACCCCAAACAAGCCAAATATCAATTCTCATATCTATTTTGAATTGTATTGAATAACGTCATTGTTCCCAAGGGAGAGACATAGGATTGATATTGGGTAAAGAAACACAACACATGACATATGTATGGCAAGAGACAGAAAGAGAAAAGAGAGAGATATTAAGAGAGTCTATGAATGTATAGTATGTTTGTGGGCGGCTCTGCCCTACCCGCTGCATGGCATAGGGGTGGTGGGGGTGGTGGTGATGGTGGTGTGGGGGGAGGTAGAGGGGTGGTGGGGTCTCAGTGCTGGTCAGAGACAGATTGTCTTGGCTGGACAGCTCCATCTCCCTCATCACCTGGGCCTTGAGGCGGCCGTAACGCAGGTTGCAGTGCTGCAGGCTCTTCCTCCTCCATCGCTGGGTGCTGTCGTTTTCCTTACTGACCCCGAACCAGTCTGCCGTGCCCCTGAGGGGACAGAGACGGAGATTAGGTCAGGGTGAATCTCAGTTCACTAATGTACTTGGTAGTAATAGTTGGTAGAAAAAGTTCCAATTTAGTTCAAAGAGAAATGGCACGAAACAAACACTCCGTCTACGAGGCAGTATTCGGGTTGAGTGTGGGCTCTTTTCTTTGCAGAGAGTGCACGGAAAAGACAGAAACAGATTACAATAACATAGATTAAACAGCCCAGGCAATGCAGTGGGTTTGTAGTTTATTTGTATATGGAGTTTGGCCATTTAATGTCACCATGTGAGTGTGTTCCCCTACTCCCCTCTCCTCAGCTCCACCATTTCAAACCCTACCCCAGTGTAAAGCCTGAGATATTTGGAGCGACTGACCGGACTAGGGCATTAGTGTTGTGCGTCACCACTCAGTCAAACAATGACAGAGCACAGCAGGATTACATCACTTCCACTCACACAGAGTGGAAGTCAACTCCAGCTGCAAAATAGGTGCCTTACAGTACCAATGACATGCCACTCACACAAAAACATGCTCAGACACACACAATACAGCCCCAATGCATGCACACACATGCATGTACGCAAGCACACACACATGCACATGCACGTACACATCAAACCCAGTGACGAAAAGGACCTGGGAGAATAAAGTCTACAGATAAGCCCTCTTTCCTCTTTTAGTGGATATATGTATTAGTAGTGTCTGTATTAGTAGTGTCTGTATTTGTGTCTGTATTAGGAGTGTATGTATTAGTAGTGTCTGTATTAGTAGTGTCTGTATTAGTAGTGTCTGTATTAGGAGTGTCTGTATTAGGAGTGTCTGTATTTGTGTCTGTATTAGGAGTGTCTGTATTAGTAGTGTCTGTATTAGTAGTGTCTGTATTAGTAGTGTCTGTATTAGGAGTGTCTGTATTAGTAGTGTCTGTATTAGGAGTGTCTGTATTAGGGGTGTCTGTATTAGGGGTGTCTGTATTAGTAGTGTCTGTATTAGTAGTGTCTGTATTAGTAGTGTCTGTATTAGGAGTATCTGTATTAGTGGTGTCTGTATTAGTGGTGTCTGTATTAGGAGTGTCTGTATTAGGAGTGTCTGTATTTGTGTCTGTATTAGGAGTGTATGTATTAGTAGTGTCTGTATTAGTAGTGTCTGTATTAGTGTCTGTATTAGGAGTGTATGTATTAGTAGTGTCTGTATTAGGAGTGTCTGTATTAGTAGTGTCTGTATTAGGAGTGTCTGTATTAGGAGTGTCTGTATTAGTAGTGTCTGTATTAGTGTCTGTATTAGTAGTGTCTGTATTAGTAGTGTCTGTATTAGTAGTGTCTGTATTAGGAGTGTCTGTATTAGTAGTGTCTGTATTAGGAGTGTCTGTATTAGTAGTGTCTGTATTAGTAGTGTCTGTATTAGTAGTGTCTGTATTAGGAGTGTCTGTATTAGTGGTGTCTGTATTAGTGGTGTCTGTATTAGGAGTGTCTGTATTAGTAGTGTCTGTATTAGGAGTGTCTGTATTAGGAGTGTCTGTATTAGGAGTGTCTGTATTAGTAGTGTCTGTATAAGTGGCTGTATTAGTAGTGGCTGTATTAGTAGTGTCTGTATTAGTAGTATCTGTATTAGTAGTGTCTGTATTAGTAGTGGCTGTATTAGGAGTGTCTATATTAGTAGTGTCTGTATTAGTAGTGTCTGTATTAGGAGTGTCTGTATTAGGAGTGTCTGTATTAGTAGTGTCTGTATTAGGAGTGTCTGTATTACCGTTTTTTTACCATCACTTTGGCACTAATTTCAGAACCTTGATGTCATTTTTCAAAACTCTAGACACAAAACTCACAACCAATGATCAAAATGCAAATTTTTCAAAACTCTTAACACTTTTTCCAATTGCTTGGATACAATACACATAAAGCTAAGATCATTTGTTCATTGAACTAAAATCACCTGTTCAAAATGACACAACTTAACATCAAAGTATTACCATTTCAAAATGCAATTCACACATTACATCTGAAATGACTGTCTATTCATTTCATTACAATGATCTAACTATCAATTGATACAACTGCTCAAAATGATAAGTAACTGTTGCATTACTCTTAATGCATAGTTTTATGGAAACTGACAAACATTACTGTACACTCACCGGCCACTGTATTAGGTACACCTATCTAGTACTGGGTAGGACCCCCTTTTGCCTCCACAACAGCCTGAATTATTCATGGTGTTGTACGTTAAGAGATGCCATTCTGCACACCACTGTTTTAAACAGCTGTTATTTGAGCATTTGTGGCCTTTCTGTTAGCTTGAATGAGTCTGGACATTCTCCTCTGACCTCTCTCATTAATAAGGTGTTTTTGCCCACAGAACTGCCGCTCACTGAATGTGTTTTGTTTATCGCATCATTCTCTGTAAACTCTAGAGACTGTAGTGCGTAATAATCCCAGGAGGGCAGCTGTTTCTGAGATGCTGGAATCACCATGTGTGGCATCAACAATCATACCACGGTCAAAGTTGCTTAGATTAGCTCATGCTTGATGAGCTAAGTCAGGTCTGTAGAGGTGATGTCATGACCTATTGCATTGTGTGGGATAATGTCAGGTTCCACCATGCTCAAATGGTGCAAGCGTGGTTTCAGGCCCAACCACAATTTACCACCCTGTACTTACCCCCATACTCTCCTTTCCTTAACCCGATTGAGGAATTTTTCTCCACATGGAGGTGGAAGGTATATGATAGGCGCCCTCCCGAACAAGCCACACTTCTCCAGGCCATGAATGACGCATGCAATGAAATCACGGCAGACCAGTGTCAGGCCTGGATTCGCCATGCCCAAAGATTCTTCCCAAGATGTTTGGCTAATGAAAACATCCATTGTGATGTGGATGAGAACCTGTGGCCAAATCCACAAGACAGTGTTGATGGAAATATCGAAGTACAGTAATCAATCTTTTGTGTTGCTTTTTACAGTAAGCCAGGTGAGGAACACTGCAGTTGACCTTTAACTGTTTTTTCTTTTTTTGTAGCTAATTATTTTTGCTTTGATTCAAAGAAACCTATGTTGTGATTTTATTGTATTTCATCAATAAATTTCATATTTTGTTCAATGATTCCACTGTGTCTGTTGTATTCTCTCTACTAGTCATTTTACAGTGATGTATTTACGTGTAGTAGCATAATGAAACATGTATCACATATTTTGTACTACAATATTTAATGATTGGACGAACAACTACAAAGTGAAACTATTGGTATCTTGTGTGTAGGTGATCTAAATGAATGTTCCTATGGTATTTCATGATAAATTAGTTATTTTAACCAATGATTCTGCAAGTGCAAGGTTTCTTTAAAGATATGAATGCACAATGCAATGTTTTGAACATTGGACAGCCTGTGTTACAAGTGATGACCGTTTTGAGTTTTGTGTCCAGAGTTTTGAAAAATGACCACAAGGTTCTGAAATTAGTGCCAAAGTGATTGTTAAAAACTGTAGTAGTGTTTGTATTAGTTGTGTCTGTATTAGTAGTGTCTGTATTAGTAGTGTCTGTATTAGGAGTGTCTGTATTACCGTTTTTTTACCATCACTTTGGCACTAATTTCAGAACCTTGATGTCATTTTTCAAAACTCTAGACACAAAACTCACAACCAATGATCAAAATGCTAATTTTTCAAAACTCTTAACACTTTTTCCAATTGCTTGGATACAATACACATAAAGCTAAGTAGTGTCTGTATTAGTAGTGTCTGTATTAGTGTGAGTGTCTGTATTAGAGTGAGTGTCTGTATTAGTGTGAGTGTCTGTATTAGTGTGGGTGTCTATATTAGTGTGAGTGTCTGTTTAGTGTGAGTGTCTGTATTAGTAGTGCCTGTATTAGTAGTGTCTGTATTAGTGTGCGTGTCTGTATTAGTAGTGTCTGTATTAGTGTGAGTGTCTGTATTAGTGTGAGTGTCTGTATTAGCGTGAGTGTCTGTATTAGTGTGAGTGTGTGTGTGAGTGTGTGCGTGCGTGTATGCATTAGTATTAGTGTGTGTGTGTGTGTGTGTGCGTGTGTGAGCGTGTGTATTAGTGTGTGTGTGAGTGTGTGCGTGCGTGTATGCATTAGTATTAGTGTGTGTGTGTGTGTGTGCGTGTGTGAGCGTGTGTATTAGTATTAGTGTGTGTGTGTGTGAGTGTGTGTGTGCGTGCGTGTGTGATCATGTGTATTAGTATTAGTGTGTGTGTGTGTGAGTGTTTGTGTGCGTGTGTGAGTGTATGCATTAGTATTAGTGTGTGTGTGTGAGTGTATGCATTAGTATTAGTGTGTGTGTGTGTGAGTATATGCATTAGTATTAGTGTGTGTGTGTGTGTGTGTGTGTGTGTGTGTGTGTGTGAATGTATGCATTAGTATTAGTGTGTGTGTGTGTGTGTGTGTGTGTGTGTGTGTGTGTGTGTGTGTGTGTGTGTGTGTGTGTGTGTGTGTGTGTGTGTGTGTGTGTGTGTGTGTGTGTGTGTGTGAATGTATGCATTAGTATTAGTGTGTGTGTGTGTGTGTGTGTGTGTGTGTGTGTGTGTGTGTGTGTGTGTGTGTGTGTGTGTGTGTGTGTGTATGCATTAGTATTAGTGTGTGTGTGTGTGATTATATGCATTAGTATTAGTGTGTGTGTGAGTGTATGCATTAGTATTAGTGTGTGTGTGAGTGTATGCATTAGTATTAGTGTGTGTGTGTGTGAGTGTATGCATTACTATTAGTGTGTGTGTGCATTACACTGCATGTGTATGTCTTCCCCTAGTGACCCTCTGTATATGTAGGAGTGTCTCAGAGTGTGTAAATCAGGAGGAGAAGTGTTCTGTGAAGGATGTGAGTCAGAGGGTAGAGGAGTGTTTACAGTAGAGAACATTCAGTAATAACACAGTCTCAATCATTAGAGAGAAACCAGCCAGCTGGGGAAGCCTTTTAAGGCTGCGCACCGTCAGGGGAGAGAGGGAGGGAGAATCCTCCCAGGAGGGAGTAATGTTTAAGAGGGGTCACAGGTTTAGGTTGGGAACAATGTTCCCTCAAATTCTTATAGGCACTGAGCAAATTTCACGTCTGCTGAGCGCAAACTTGAACATTGTGAAAATTCTGTGCAACTTCCGGCTGTAACGGGCTTCCTCCTTCTCCTCATCCGAAGACGAGTAGCAAGGATTAGACCAAAATGCAGCGTTGTGATAAGACATGATTTTTAATCAACAAAACAGAAAACACGACGAACACTTGAATAATTACAAAACAACAAACGACGTAGACAGACCTGGACGACGAACTTACATGAAACACGAAGAACGCAAGAACAGGAAAACTGACTACATAAAACGAACGAACAAACAAAACCGAAACAGTCCCGCGTGGCGTAACATACACTGACACAGGAGACAACCACCCACAACAATCAATGTGAAAACACCTACCTTAATATGGCTCTCAATCAGAGGAAATGAAAACCACCTGCCTCTAATTGAGAGCCATATCAGGTCACCCTTTAACCAACATAGAAACACATAACATAGACTACCCACCCAAACTCACGCCCTGACCGTCAAACACATACAAAAACAACAGAAAACAGGTCAGGAACGTGACACCGGCACGCGTTTACTGTGAACGCTGAGGCTTTCCCCGCTTTAAATTACAATTGAACCGTGTTCAAGTAGGTTACTGTGGCTGTTTGATCATAATGTAGGCCTGCCAGAGTGGCCTACCATCATAAACACAGTGGAGAAAACACATCCCATAACATTTTAACATGGAAATAGCTGTTATATCATTCAGCCTACAGTAGCAGCCAATGTGTGGTGTTCAATGTAGGCCTGCATGCAGAGCATGACATTAACCTGTTTATCCCACTTGGTCTTCAGACAAAGAGGTGACTGAAAATGTTGTTGTGTTGTTTGATGCAAGAAACCCCTTTACAAAATAAAATGCATCATTATTGGCTAGCTATTGGCTACTTAGCTTATTCATTAGTGTCTCAAAATACAACACTGCCCCTTTAAGACAAAAAAAGCTCTTTACTATTCAAAGATGGCTAGAAATGCACACATTTTGTGCTCTTGTAGGAAGCAACCACCCCCATTGCTGACTACAAATGATCTATAACTGGGCTAATAACTCAGTAACTAGCTAAGGATATTAACAAATGTGCACACGTGGCTACATGCAGCTCTCGCTTTGATCTCAAACAATCTACTCATGACTGCTCATGCTGTAAAAACAGTCCAGTTCAAAGTGAAAGGCACAGATCCAAATATGGTAATGGTCAATTTGCATATAGGCCTACTGCAGCTTTGATTGGTTATGACGCACCAGTCTGCGTAGAGTACAGGCCTGAGACGTGCCTGTCAATGCAATAGAATCCTACTCCGATGCGTTCTGCCTAAAAAAAATCTCTTGCATAGTTAGTATTGTATACTAAGTCTTGCATAGTTAGTTTTGTTTCAGTATGTTGCATTGAAAGTGGCCAATATTGCGTTGATTCGATCACAATTCCCACAGTAAAGGGAAACGTTGATTGTGTTAACTAACGGGGAAAACTCTACAAAGTTGAGTGAAGTTCAATCTGTTACTTCTCTGCACAGGCTGATATTTCTTCTGCGAGGCAGTCCCTCTAAGCTGCACGGCAGTCCCGTGCACACGCGCAGCTTAGAGGGAATGGTGGTTGAGAGGGCTTAGCAGGGTTGGGGGGGTGGGGGGGGGGTAGACTGAGTGGTGGTGATTGACAGAGAGAGGCTCTCAGGGTATCAGGATACGTAAACACCACAGAAGGAGAAAACATAGAGTGACACATGCAGTCCATCTTTACAGTTAAACACACTCTGTGAGATGAGGTTCTGGGAAGACTCATTTACTCTGTAGAAGGTTGTTTCTAGGAAAATAAACACCTTGATTCACTAGGCTACAAACCTAGTGTGTGCATGTGTGTGTGCACCAGGGTTTCCGTTAGGAAAATGGGGCGCCGGTCATTTGAATTTAATTTGAATTTAATTTGAATTTACCGGACATTTGAGAAATCTGCCAGACCCAAATGTATTGGGTGCGTAACCTGATTAGGGTGTCCAACCACGGTGCTCAGAATGACAGAAACCACATTTAGATTATGGTCATTCATATTAACAGAACATGCAAGTCCAGGATGCAACAATGTGAGGTGCTTCTTACCGAATTCTGATGTGCACTTTGAAGATGTAAGAATAACTGGCCACATTTACTTTTCCTCAGCCAACAAGATGTGTTACGAACAGCAACATCACAAGCCTATGTCAATCTACTATCCTCAATATATATATTTTTTAACCTATTCTATTGGTCAACTTGTCAAGGAATAGCCTGTTCCAAACACTCTGGGAGTTGTGGGACGAAAGATCCCAAATTCATACAACCAGTAGGCCTAGGCTACATAAAAAAATTAGGCAATGAGTCTGATGCAACAGATCAGAATGTTTAGCTTAAAATGTTGATAACCTATTATTTCTTCATAGCAATGTGCACAAGGCAGTAGGCTACTGTCACGTTCTGACCCTAGTTATTGTGTTAATTGTTTGTTTTAGTGGGTCAGGACGTGAGTTGGGTGGGCATTCATTGTTTTGTGTCTGGTTTGTCTATTTCTGTGTTTGACCTGATATGGTTCTCAATCAGAGGCAGCTGTCAATCGTTGTCCCTGATTGAGAACCATATTAAGGTAACCTGTTTGGTGTTGGGTTTTGTGGGTGATTGTCTTCCGTGTATGTAGTTGTGCCACACGGGACTGTTTGTCGGTTAGATTCTCGTTTTGTTATTTTGTTTCTTGTAGTGTTCAGTTTATTTATAATAAATCATGGTCACTTTCCACTCTGCATTTTGGTCCGATCCCTACACCTCCTCTTCAGACTTCAGCCGTAACAGAATCACCGACCACCAAAGGACCAAGCGGAGTGTAAAAGGGCAGCGACAGCAGCAGCAGCAGCAGCAGCGCAAAAAGGAGAATTGAACATGGGGGGACGTTTTGGACGGCAAGGGTTGCTACACATGGGAGGAGATCCTGGCTGGAAAGGATCGCCTCCCATGGGAACAGCTGGAGGCAGCTCGGAGAGCAGAGGCAACCGGAGAGAGGAACCGGCGGTATGAAGGTACGCGGCTAGCACGGAAGCCCGAGAGTCAGACCCAAACATTTCTTGGGGGGGGGGGCACACGCGGAGTGTGGCAAAGCCGGGTAGGATACCTGAGCCAACTCCCCGTGCTTACCGTGGAGTGAGAGGGCGTCGTACTGGTCAGACACCGTGTTATGCGGTAAAGCGCACGGTGTCTCCAGTACGCGTGCTTAGTCCAGTGCGGGCTATTCCACCTTGCCGCACTGGCCGGGCTAGGTTGGGCATCGAGCCGGGTGTCATGAAGCCGGCCCAACGCATCTGGCCTCCAGTGCGTCTCCTCGGGCCGGCGTACATGGCACCAGCCTTACAAATGGTGTCCCCGGTTCGCCAGCATAGCCCAGTGCGGGTTTTTCCACCTCGCCGCACTCGCAGGGCTACGGGGACCATTCAATCTGGTAAGGTTGGGCAGGCTCGGTGCTCAAGAGCGCGTGTCCTCCTTCACGGTCCGGTTTTTCCGGTGCCACCTCCACGTACCAGTCCTCCGGTGGCAGCCCCCCGCACCAGGCTGTCTCTCCGTCTTCTCTCTCCAGTTGCTCCCACCTGTCCAGCGCTGTCAGAGCCTTCCTCCTCTCCAGCGCAGCCAGTGTCTGAGCTGCCTGCCTGTCCAGCGCTGTCTGAACTGTCTGCCTGCCCAGCGCTGTCTGAACTGTCTGCCTGCCCAGCACTGTCTGAACTGTCTGCCTGCCCAGCGCTGTCTGAACTGTCTGCCTGCACAGCACCGTCAGAGCTGTCCGTCTGTCCCGAGCCGTCAGAGTTGTCCGTCTGTCCCGAGCCGTCAGAGCTGTCCGTCTGTCCCGAGCCGTCAGAGCTGTCCGTCTGTCCCGAGCCGTCAGAGCTGTCCGTCTGTCCCGAGCCGTCAGAGCTGCCCGTCTGTCCCGAGCCGTCAGAGCCGTCCGCCAGACAGGAGCAGCCAGAGCCGTCCGCCAGACAGGAGCAGCCAGAGCCGTCCGCCAGACAGGAGCAGCCAGAGCCGTCCGCCAGACAGGAGCAGCCAGAGCCTTCCGCCAGACAGGAGCAGCCAGAGCCGTCGAGCCAGGACCAGCCAGAGCCAGCCAGGACCAGCCAGAGCCAGCCAGCCAGGAGCTGCCAGAGCCAGCCAGCCAGGAGCTGCCAGAGCCAGCCAGCCAGGATCCGCCAGAGCCAGCCAGCCAGGATCCGCCAGAGCCAGCCAGCCAGGATCCGCCAGAGCCAGCCAGCCAGGATCCGCCAGAGCCAGCCAGCCAGGATCCGCCAGAGCCAGCCAGCCAGGATCCGTCCCTCAGTCCGGTGCTGCCCCTCAGTCCAGTGTTGCCCCTCATTCCGGTGTTGCCCCTCATTCCGGTGTTGCCCCTCATTCCGGTGTTGCCCCTCATTCCGGTGTTGCCCCTCAGTCCGGTGCTGCCCCTTAGTCCGGTGCTGCCCCTTAATCTAGTGGGGTTAATTTGGAGGAGGCTACGGAAGAGGGGATTGACTATGGTGGGGTGGGGACCACGACCAGCGCCAGAGCCGCCACCGTGGACAGACGCCCACCCAGACCCTCCCCTAGAGTTTATGCTGGTGCGCCCGGAGTTCGCACCTTAAGGGGGGGGTTATGTCACGTTCCTGACCTGTTTTCTTTTGTCTTGTATTTATTTAGTTGGTCAGGGCGTGAGTTGGGTGGGTTTGTCTATGTGTGATTTTCTATGTTGGGATGTTGTGTTCGGCCTGGTATGATTCTCAATCAGAGGCAGCTGTCAATCGTTGTCCCTGATTGAGAATCATACTAAGGCAGCCGGGGTTCACGTGTGTGTTTGTGGGTGTTTGTATCTCGTTGCCAGTGTTCGTGCCACACGGGACTGTTTTCGGTTTTGTCACGTTTGTTGTTTTTTTGTATTTGTAAGTGTTCAGTTTCGTTTTGATTAAATCAATATGAGCACTAACAACTCTGCGTTTTGGTCCGACCCTTACTCCTTCTCCTCATCCGAGGAGGAGGAATTAGACAGCCGTTACACTACGCGTGAATGTTCATTCCATAATGAACACGGTTGTCAAAAGGGCACTGCACATGCAAGTGGTTTCATGTGACAGAGATGAAAATATCTGTTAGAAATTTAGAAAGAGAGGAGATATAATAGGCTACTTTGAAGCGAGGTAAGACATGCCTCATAATACATATTAAAACATTCAGGTTTCAAATAATTACGTTTTCAAAATGCATAGCCTACTGCCTCCAGCTCATTGGTGTGTGACGCGCTGATGAAGCCTACCTTCAGTTGCCGTTTGAGGTCCTGCAGCAGCAACTTTTGCACTGTCTGACAGATTTCCTGTTCAAATGCTCTGTAACTGTATGCTGTATGGTGTGATACACTAGATATACAAAAATATGTGGACACCCCTTCAAATGAGTGGATTAGGCTATTTCAGCCACACCCGTTGCTGACAGGTGTATAAAATCGAGCACACAGCCATGCAATCTTCATAGACAAACATTGGCAGTAGACTGGCCTTAGTGAAGAGCTCAGTGACTTTCAACATGGCACCGTCAAAGCTAGAGCTTCCATGGTCAACTGTAAGTGCTGTTATTGTGTAGTGGATACATCTAGGAGCAACAACGCCTCAACCACGAAGTGGTAGGCCACACAAGCTCACAGAACGGGACCGCCGAGTTCTGAAGCACGTAGCACGTAAAAATCGCCTGTCCTCGAGCACTCACTACCAAGTTCCAAACTGCCTCTGGAAGCAACGTCAGCACAAGAACTGTTCGTCGGGAGCTTCATAAAATGGGCATCCATGGCCGAGCAGCCGCACACAAGCCTGAGATCACCATGCACAACACAGGAGGTTGGTGGCACCTTAATTGGGGAGGACAGGCTCGTGGTAATGGCTGGAGCGGAATAGGTGGAATGGTATCAATTACATCAAACACATGGTTTCCATGTTTCCATGTGTGATGCCACTCCATTTGCTCCGTTACGGACATTATTATGAGCCGTCCTCCCCTCAGCAGTCTCCACTGATGCGGCAATGCCAAGTGTCGTCTGGAGTGGTGTAAAGCTTGCTGCCAATGGTCTCTGGAGCAGTGGAAACGCATTTTCTGGAGTGATGAATCACGCTTCACCATCTGGCAATCCGACGGAGGAATCTGGGTTTGGCGGATGCCAGGAGAACGCTACCTGCCCGAATGCATAGTCAACTGTAAAGTTTGGTGTACGACGAATAATGGTCTGGGACTGTTTTTCATGGTTCGGGCTAGACCCCTTAGTTCCAGTGAAGGGAAATCTTAATGATACAGCATACATTCTAAACAATTCTGTGCTTCCAACTTTGTGGCAACAGCTTGGGGAAGGCCCTTTTGTTTCAGCATGACAATGCCCCCGTGCACAAAGCGAGGTCCATAAGGAAATGGTTTGTCGAGATCGGCATGGAAGAACTTGACTGGCCTGTACAGAGCCCTGACCTCAACCCCATCAAACACCTTTGGGATGAATCGGAACGCCAACTGTGAGCCAGGCCTTATCGCCAAACACCAGTACCCGACCTCACTAATGCTTATGGCTCAATGGAAGCAAGTCCCTGCAGCAATGTACCAACATCTAGTAGAAAGCCTTCCTAGAAGAGAGGAGGCTGTTATAGCAGTATAGTGGGGACCAACTCCATATTAATGCCCATGGTTTTGGAATGAGATGTTCAGGTGTCCACATACTTTTTGTCATGTAGTGAAAATAAGATACATAACGAATATACTGTAGCCTACACATGCGCAAATTTAATTCCACAAAATTATGCAAATCTACCAATAGACCAGTCAAATGTATTTACATCAACTGGTAATTCCATAAATGAATAGGCTAAAAGGAATTATTTCGCAATGGGATTTTTTCTTCTTCCCCCTGACAATTGGCCGGCGGCAATTTTACTTAACGGCTTTTCTATTTTTTATAGGCCAAAAGCTGGCTATTACCGGCTAACGGAAACCCTGGTGTGCACGCTTGCGTGTCTGCATTTGAATGTGCGTGATTGTGTGTGGATGTGTGTGCGTGTCACAGTCACACCCAAACTAAATAACACAACAACAACTGGTTCATGAGTACACCAGTCTGCCAAGCGACAACGATTGAAACTACATCACCCTACATCAATAGGCTTTTTGATATCCTAAAGGTAGGGTTGGTTGGTGCACACAGTGTACTATTTCATTCACAATCATTATCTACCTCTGATTGGGAAGCTTAGCTGACTAGTCACACACAAAGCAATAAATCTGCCACTCAAAGAAAGACAAAGATGCCAAGAGAAAGTAGTGCCCTATAAGGATAGCCAATGCTACCACTTTCTCCAATCATTCTGAGACCGGCAGAGATCATAACAATCAACAGCTATTGCCAGTAGAGCCAGAAGCTCCTGGTATTATTCCACTACCAGGGACATACAGACAAAGGTCATGTGTAGCTTGGGGAGACATTTAGTGAGGGTTGAACATCCTTATTTATGTCACACTGATCCGTGCATGTTCTATTTCCCTTGTTCTATTACATTTGGGTCACATTGGAGCAACTAACATTGTAGAAACAAGCATCCATCAACGATGAAAAATCTAAAGATCAACGGTTCCTTTGTAAAATACTGTCAGGGATCCCTGCACAGCTGGAAATCCTCTCCTCTAATCTCCCCTCTCGCTCCCTCTCTTCTTTCCTGTTCCCCGACTCCTTCCCTCCCTCCTGTTTCCCACATGTTCCTCTACCCAGTCCCACACTGTCTCACCTGTCCAGCACATCCCTGTCTCCCCCTGCCCCCCTCCTGTCTCCCCTCTGTATTCCTTTCCAACACACTAACGCACCTCTCCCCATTCTTCCCTCTAGTCCTCCTGTCCAGGCATTCCCATGTTGCCCCCCCCCCCCCCCCCCCCCCAAAGTCCTCTTACCTGTCCAGTCCATCCCAGTCCCAGGAAACAGGTAGGGTCATGCCTCTGGCTCACACAGAGCTACAGCAGCCTGGAGCCACAACCACATAATGTCCTGGTCTCCCCCTTAACCCCTGTCCAACATCTGACCCCACGTCACCCTCTGGTTCACAGCTGGTGAGAATAATTGAAGGTCAGTTGAGGCTGAGAGCTGCTATACATCCACTGGGTGCTGATGTGAAATGTACTTCCATTCAGTAGTATGTTCTTCCCAGAGAGGGGGTCAATCAAACGGCATGGCAAAGTTGATGATCCTCAGACCAGATGATCACACTAGGAGAACGTGTCGTCTAGAAGCTGGCTGACCTCCAGTGTGACTCCGAAATAATTGTCTTTCTCCTGCAGCACTGTGATCCGTCTACTGTGCTTGGAAATAGAATCCAACAGACTTTTAATTCAACAGAAGATTTGCTCTCTGAACTTGAGACAAACTTGACGCAGTGTGATATTCTAGTCTGTATCTATTACAGGGATTTGCTGTCTTCAGTTCCATAACCTCCAGGCTATGATCTGTGATCCGTCTACTGTGCTTGGAAGTGTTGAGTATCCAGTTTTCCTCAAAACGGTCTTCTCTCTCCAGTATCTGTCTTCTCTCTCCAGGATTCCTTTTAATTCAACAGAAGATTGTCTCTCTGAACTTGAGGCTGTGAAATCTTTCCGCCTGTATCTCCATGAATCCTCTCTCTCTAGCTGCCTGATCCTCAGTGGGAATGGACAACGGATCTACATATCTGCTCTCTGTGAATCTCTGTTCCCACCTCCCTAACACACTTAGTTCTACATGCCTCTCTCTCTCTCTCTCTCTCTCTCTCTCTCTCAGCCCTCTCTTTCTATTAACCCCTCCTCTCTCCCTTTTTCTCTGCCCCCCCCCCCCCCCCCCCCCCTGTTTGGGGAGTTTGTGTAAATTGGGCAACGCTCCCACTAACATACCAGCACTTCCCAGGAAGAGAGAGATTACAAGGAGAGAAAAAACAAGGTAGGTTGTACATATCAGGCGGTGGAGGGAGTGTGTGGGACCTGTCTCAACAAGAGAGAGAGAGAGAGAGAGAGAGAGAGAGAGAGAGAGAGAGAGAGAGGGGGGGGGGTGGAGAGAGAGAAAGAATGCACACAAAATTGACACTGCAAAGTCATGAACCCCTTGCATGATCATGAGGAAACTACCTTAGGGTGAGGCGTGAAAAAGGTTAACTAATGCCTTTCGCTCAGCAGGCTAACACAGTCTTGTAACACACTGCTAACACGGGGGGGTTCAAACTCAGTCAGTCACATACTGTATCATCATGTCTATGAATATAACTCCATAGGTGTGACAATAGCTGTCAATAGAAAGTTAGCATTGCTGACATTCCTGTCCCTCTCACAGGCCTTAGCCTGCCAGTACAAGTGCCCCCTCACTGTGCTACTGTCATGCTATTGATAGAGTCCTACTGGAGCCAACTGGACCACACACACACCGTGGTTCCACCTTTCGCATGCGAAGGTTCAGGCAGGCCTTTGAAGAGGTAGCTGTCTTTGGTGTTGGTCCACTGTCACACAATGAGCTGAACACACAAACCAGCTACATGGAGCTCCGATGGATTCACAGCGGCCTTGATGTGGGAGGCCAGGTAGCTACTCTTTATGAGTCATTGTGTGTGTGTGTGTGTGTGTGTGTGTGAGTGTGTGTGTGTATAAGGGGTGGTGGGTGGAACGTGTGAATGTATCCTCTATGCGTCATGGAACATAGTCAAAAACATGAAAACGTAACACACAGCAGATGTGGTCCCTGTGTGTTGTTCTGACACATGATTTGGTGAGCGAATTGCTGGAAGTTTGCGTTATTTCTTCAGGGGATTCTTACATTGTCGTATTGAGGATTCTTACATTGTCGTATTGAGGATTCTTACATTGTCGTATTGAGGATTCTTACATTGTCGTATTGAGGATTCTTACATTGTCGTATTGAGGATTCTTACATTGTCGTATTGAGGATTCTTACATTATTGTATTGACACATTATCTTAATCTTTTCCTTCTCTCTCTTCCCTTGTTCCTTCTTTCATCCTTCTCTCTCTTCATATTCCTCCTCATCCCCTCCCCCCCTCTCTCACTCTTACTTGATGATTTGTTTGGGGATGGACGAGCGGCGGCGGGTGACCAGTTTGGGGACACAGGAGCGCCTGCGGAGCACAGACACCCGTCGGGGGCCCCTCTGGCCCTTAGGAGGGACCGTGTTGACCCGCTTGAAATGCACCCTCTTCTCACTACACACACACACACACCAGACCGAGGAAAGCCGGGGAGGCAGGTAGGCAGATGGGGAAGGAGAAGGAAGAGACACCAAGAGAAAGGAGAGAGAGTGGGAAATAAAGGAGAGGAGTAAAAAGGGAAATGAAAAGAGTATAAGTTTAGATCAGCTGGAAAAGAGTAAGAGTCAGTTCGTAAAAGTTAGTGTTATTTAGAAAAGATATTCAGGTAATGCAGAAGCAAGGAGAGTGGAAGGTGTGGTGTGTGATACACGTGTACGTGTGTGTGGTCTCACCTCTTGATGGTCTGTGTGATGGAGGGCTGGCGCTGCAAGGGGGGTTGGAGATGGTTGCTGGTGTCAAAGGTTGCGATGCCTGATTGTATGTTCTCGCCAGGCATGCTCACACTGCGCAGGAACCCCTGCCTCTTCACCGGCTGCGACACACACCAGACAACAAGAAGACATTGCACCTCAATAGCTGAGTGGATTAACTGTAGCTGGTCTCTATTGTACGCTTGTATTGAATCTGTATTGAACCTGTGTGTAGACCAGATTACAGCAACTGTACATGTATGTATGAATGTGTGTGGGGTGTGTGCTCTACCTGTATAAGTGTGTGTGTTGTGTCTATCCAGTTGCATTGTATCTGGAATGTAAGGGGTGTGTGTGTGTGTGTGTGTGTGTGTGTGTGTGTGTGTGTGTGTGTGTGTGTGTGTGTGTGTGTGTGTGTGTGTGTGTGTGTGTGTGTGTGTGTATGTGTGTGTATATGTGTGTGTGTATGTGCGTGTGTGTGTGTGTGCGTGTGCGTGTGCGTGTGTGTGTGTGTGTGCGTGTGTGTGTGTGCGTGTGTGTGGTTTGGTTATACTTTCCTTGTGTGGGCCTGAGGATAGTGAAACAAGGAAAGCATTTTGCTGGTCCCCACAAGGAAAAAGGGTTTTTTAGGCTTAGGTTTAGGCTTACAATTAGGGTCAAGGGTTAGGGTTAGGAGTTAGGGTTAGGGGTTAGAGTTAGGGGTTAAAGTTAGGGGTTAGGGTTAGGAGTTAGGGTTAGGGGTTAGGGTTAGGAGTTAGGGGTTAGGGTTAGGAGTTAGGGTTAGGTTTAGTTTTAGGGTTTTGGGGTTACGGTTAGGGTTTGGTTAAGGGTTAGGTTTAGGGTAAAATAGGGGTTAGGAAAAATAGGATTTTGAATGGGAATCAATTGTTTGGTCCCCACAAGTATAGTAAAACAAACGTGTGTGTGTGTGAGTGTGTGAGCGAGCGAGCGAGAGAGCGAGAGAGAGAGAGAGAGAGAGAGAGAGAGAGAGAGAAAGATGTGTCATCATACCTGTATGAATGTTGAGGGCTCATCCAGGGACGTCTGTGGGGGGATGTCCACTCTGAGCCATGGAGGTTTCTTCCTCTGCAGACTGCTGCTCTCCTGGGGCTGGCCTGGCTCAGCCATGCTCTCTACCGCCCCCTACCGCTCTACACCTGCCAGCTGGAGACACAGGGAGAGGAGAGATGTGAGACAGAAGTTCAGAACACACACACACATTGCAGCCGTATTACAGATAAACCCAGTGATCTGACTCAGAGCAGAGCGCATGAAGCAGCTTTATTGAGTACCTTTAATTATTGGGAAGTTGGCTGATCCTAATGCTGGTGATGCTGCCAGCCAGTCTAACACAAACAGACAACGTGCCCTCCAAACTGGACACAGCCTGCCCTGTGTCCACTGTCTGTCTGCCCATCTGGACACAGCCTGCCCTGTGTCCACTGTCTGTCTGCCCATCTGGACACAGCCTGCCCTGTGTCCACTGTCTGTCTGCCCATCTGGACACAGCCTGCCCTGTGTCCACTGTCTGTCTGCCCATCTGGACACAGCCTCAGATTTAGTCTGCTCTATCGGGGCTCTCTCTATGTATATTCACTGTCTCTCTTCCATTCTTCGTAGTCATATATATTTGTGTCGGGTATGCTGTCGCTGTACCACTGCATCAAAATCAAATCAAATTTTATTGGTCGCATACACATATTTAGCTGATGTTATTGCGGGTGTAGCGAAATGCTTATATCAAAGCAGACCTATGATTTCCATGGACTGTGTGTCTTTTAAGACTTTGTACTAGTATATTCTCCCACAAGGGGGCGATGATTGCCTCAAAAACTTCTCCTCATCCAACCCCACTCAATGTTGTACTGTATTTATTTTTATTTTTAAAATAAGGCAAGTCAGTTAAGAACAAATTATTATTTACCATGACGGCCTACCCCGACCCAACCCTAACCCGGACGACGCTGTACGCCACCCTATGGGACTCCCAATCATGGCCGGTTGTGATACAGCCTGGAATCAAACCAGGGTCTGTAGTGACACCTCTAGCACTGAGATGCAGTGACTTAGACCGCTGTGCCACTCAGGAGCCCCGAGTATTTACACTATGTCTTTGAACTCAGCCACCCCTGAGGATGTTCACATACACACGCACGCACGCACACACACACACACACACACACACACACACACACACACACACACACACACACACACACACACACACACACACACACACACACACACACCACCGTCAGCACCGGAACCACTGCATCAAAGGAATAGCCTGACTCAATCCAAGTATACTTAGGGGCTCCACTCCACACATACAAACATACACTACTAAGTAATCCTGTGGATAGAAGAACCACAGAGAGTCGTGATTGGTATACTGTACACATACAGTAGCACACCCACTGAGTCAAACCTAAACCCACACTGTCTCCAGACAAGCAGGGCTTCCTCACTGAAGCAGTTGACTAATAGATTGTTTGCCATGTGTCAAGAGCGAAGATATGATCTTTGATGTAAGCAAACTTGTATCCACATAATCCTTCATCCATTCAGCAGGGTGGTCTTGGCTGATCAACAGGAGGCCGTAAGGCATTGAGGCTGTCCTATGTCTGTGTGGTGACAATGTGGGATCTAACTATGATCTGGAAAAGAAGTCCTAGAGCCAGCCAATGTTAAATAAGAGTTAAACATGAGATGATCATGAAAAGGACATCTGAATGCAGCATCTGTAAGACTGAACAGACAACCACCATTTAAGGAGATATCAGATGTGGATGGTTTTGAGGTTCCTTTTGAAATATTTCTCAGAAGGGAAATTACAGTCGTTGGTCTTGCCATGAAATCATTAACAGAACAATCGTCTATTATATCATCATTGATTCTTGAGGCTTGAGACTCACTGAAGCCAAGTCCAACAAGATGTGTGCTATTCAATACCAGCAGCGACACACTAGCCAGCCAGGCAGTCAGAGTGGGTGTGTTTCCAAACCCAAGGGAATGGAGTTTACGGTAAGAATTCAGAAAAAAAGCAGCAGTTATCCCTCAGCTGGCTGTGTTCTGAAGGTCATTCTGTGGCTGGTTCTGGCTGGCTGTGTTCTGAAGGTCATTCTGTGGTTGGTTCTAGAACCCTGTGTACTCCTTCAGAGTCTTTCAGAGCCAGAGAGAGTAAACACACTCCTACAAATAGCATCTCACCAGAACAATATGACCATATCCTATGGCCACACATACACACGCACACGCACACGCACACACGCACGCACACACAGTTGCACGTACGCACACAAACTGCGGTTAAGGCCTAAGTCAGAAGTTAGCAGTATGAGAGGTAAAATAATAAGAACAATAGCACTCCCTTTTTCTCTCATCCCCTTTTGACACAAAACAGCATTCAACACACGTAGTTTACTATTCCATGATCCCTCTATCCCTCTTTCACCCGGTCAGTTCTTTCCATCTGTGTGTGTGTGTGTGTGTGTGTGTGTGTGTGTGTGTGTGTGTGTGTGTGTGTGTGTGTGTGTGTGTGTGTGTGTGTGTGTGTGTGTGTGTGTGTGTGTGTGTGTGTGTGTGTGTGTGTGTGTGTGTGTGTGTGTGTGTGTGTGTGTGTTTGACAAGCAGATTAAGGTCCAACGGACAGGCTTTAATCCTGCAGTAGACCACATGATAATACGCCTCCTCCTGTCTGTCAGCCTAGAAGGAGATCAGGACATGGATTGGACGGGTGATGTCATAAACATAAAGAATCTCCAGGAAGTCACCCTGCACCAGGAGTCAAAAGGAACGGAATGGAAATGCGTTTTCACTGAATGAAACTGAATGAATGTGTTTGAATGGACTTGCTCTTGTGTTATGCAATTGGTGTTGATTTCACTACTTAAAAAAGAATAATATTTAACCTTTATTTAACTAGGCAAGTCAGTTAAGAACAAATTCTCATTTACAATGACGGCCTACAAAATACTGTAAACTACAGTATATGGATGGATTTGGAGAAACAGCTGGATCTTCTCTTACAGTTACGCTTCCCAATATCAAGTACTTAGGCCTGTTTTGCATTCAGGGACATTTCTTCCAGACACATCTTGCTGAAATTAAACAGAATGTCACATTGCATAAAAGAGTTGTCCAAACATTGTCCTCTCCTACCCTGTTTGCTGTGCTCATGGAAAGAGCTTTGCGCCGGACAGTACTGGGGTTGAACTGAGCTCAAGTTACTCTTCATTGTGTCTGTTTCAATAGCCTTGCACTTTCCAAACCAATCTTTCTCCTACTCTCTCTCTCTCTCTCTCTCTTTCTCTCTCTCTCTTTCGCTCTCTCTCTTTCTCTCTCCTCATCTTTCCTTCCTTTTCTCTTCTTCTCTTTTTCTACCTCTCTCATTTCAACCTTCCTTGCTCGAGTACAGAAATGCCAGGCTGTATTTTTTGACATTATAATTGACACTTCCTTCACCGACTGTGTTTCCCTGTGTCTCAAAATAGCTTATTTAAAAAAAAAATGCGAAACAATCACTCGATTTAGAACTCAGGATAAGGTCAGTGTAACCTTACAGAGCCCAATACCACCTCTTCTCATTTCAGCTTGACAGAGTATTGTAGAGGAGCTCTGCATTTTATGCTTTATGCACCATGGACAAAGCAATGGGCCTGATATCATCTCAGTTCAAACAGTGATGATATTTATTCTCTTGTGTCATGTAAATGGACTCGTGTGTTATGAATCTTTGGCTGAAATCAATATTTGATGTGTTGGAAAAATCGAACCCCAGCGAACCCGCCATCTGCTCTTAGATAAGTCCTAGTTATGTGTCCCCCCCTCCCCCCGTGACATCATCAGAGGTCTGTGTAGTGGGTTTTGATCTGTGCCAGATGTTACAGTCATATCTCTTTGTGTGTGTGTTCTCCAGCGATGGATGACCTCATTTTGTTGCTTCCTTTCTGCGAGTGGTGCTGTGTTGTGTGTGTGTGTTGTGTTTGTTGTGTTGTGTCCCTCTTCCGGTGCCTTACCCTCGCTTTGTTTGACTACAACACACGCTCAGACCAGCTGCAAAAAACACATCTACCTAACAACAGTGAGTATAACAGAGAAAACAGCCACAGAATGCACAATAAAAGTATGACCTACAGCAGGGATGGGCTGCTTTGATGGGGGTGGGGGCCACAAAGAAACGGGTCTGCGTACCCACAACCATACCCCCCCCCCAAAGAAAACACCACTACCTTGCGAGCAAAACATTTTAGCGGCCCCCCACGTGACAGCGAAAATCATTTTAAAGTTAATCTCCTGCAATTCTGCACATTTTGCCATGCGGCGTAGAGAAAATGTTGCCATTTTAAAGCAAGTTTGCTGCAATTCTACACATTTTGCCATGGGGCGAAGAGAAGAGTTTGCAATTTTCTAACAAATTTCCTGCAATTCTATACATTTTGTCATAGGGTGGAGGCAAATGTTAGTTGTTTTTAATATGATAACTGATGATCAATGGACACCGCACAGTTTGGTCATTCGACCATTCTAACTACAAGTTTAGATAGCTGGCCGCTAGACTAACTTACCAATAAATAAATAAAATAGCTGACATGCGCTAATTGAGTGACTGCTGATACACAATCACATTTCGAAATTGCACCTTGTGTATTCTATTATTCTAACTCTCAACAGTAAGTTGAGAACCTGACTTAATTGGTCCGTGGGCCTACAAAAGGGTTGCCGCGGGCCGCATGCGGCCAGTTGCCCATCCCTGACCTGCAGTAAAGAAGACGGTGCACTCATTGGCACAGAAAGTCGATTGTATTTGTAGTTCATCTCCTTATCATATTGGAAAGAGAATGTATGGATTTTTTAAGAAGTTCAAACAAGAAGTCACATTTTAGTTTGACTCCACTAAGGTTTACCCACATTTTGGACTAACTGTTCCATAATCCACCCACACCGTCATCATCCCCAGCAGCAAAACCAAGCCAGAATATGATCTGATAAAGAGAAAATACAGTCATCTTTTTTGTTTTCCAACTCATTCTACTATTGACATATGTCACCAAGTTTAATCTGGTATTACGGGTCCATTCTATTTACCTCAATCCTCAGACCCAGTGGTCAACCAGGAAACAGGGGGAAGTATAAGCTTTTGACTAAAGACTTCCTCTCTTTTTTCATAAAGCCCAATCCTGACGTAAATGTATATGCATAACTTGAATTTAAAACAAATCCCATGCACATCAACACAAGATTTATGAGAACGGCTGTTGTGTGCGTTCCTCAAGATAAGATCCGGTCTATAATGCATTATGTATCGCTAGGGAAGTAGAGGTAGAATCAAAGTTCTCTATTGCACAAACCACCACCAAGCTAGCACAGACCATTCTCAACCTTTATTTGACCAGGGTAAGTTAACCATACCAGAAGTCCTGTGGTAGTGGTGCCCTTGATAGTCATGGCGCACCGCCTGGTTGGCTCGACACTCTGTGGTGCACATGCTCGGAAATACCTCACATTCCTCCTGAGAGACCAGGCCGTTCCACCCCATTTCATCCCACTCAGTTCTGTTTCTGGTGGCGTGAACCGTGATGGTGTGGAATGGCTGTACAGCTACAGAACCAAAACCACTCTGCCAGCCTGATTCAGCTACGAGGCTTTCGGGAAACTCACCCCCTAGGCCTCTGTTATTGAGCCATAGCCATGAAAATGCAGGCGTAGCAAAAGACCAGCTGTTTTCACAATAAGAGTTCTCAGTAGTCCAATAGAGAATATTCACACGCATAAATTAAGCCCTCAAACATCAACAGTTTCAGTCATTCATTGTCCTGGGCTGGTTTAATACTGTATGTAAAAATCACAGAAGTGTAAAAGCTTGCTATGCTGAACCCCCGAATTCTACAAACCAAAACGGTCTCACTAGTTCACTAGATCTTTCAAGACCATTTACAGTGAATGCGGGTTTTCCTTCGATCCTAAAAAAGTGCACACCAGGCATTTATATACAGTATTAAACACTCTATTTGTATTCAGGATTGCAGGAGGATTCCAGCCCAGCTGGAGCTCTGAATGTCAATCTGAAAGCATGTGTAAGAGGCTGGTTATCAGCCAAGCTCTCAGTCCCTCAGGAGATTACCAAGCCGTGAAAAAGAAGGAGAGGAAGGAGGAGAGGAGAGAACATGAACAGGAGGAGAAGACATACAAAGGGGGTGGGGTGGAGAAAAACACATGACACATTGAAGAAGAAGAAAAGAGAGAGGAAAGAGAGAAGCGCTGTGGTAATTCTACTGGGACCCATCATCCCTGCCTCCAGACCCCTCGGACTCCCTGGCCATGGGTCTCTTCCCCTGGATAACTCACAGACCTGAGTGGGTCTATCTATCCGTATACATCATTTCCATTGCATACGCTATCGTAGCTGTAGACTTCCAGTCATTGCCAGAATATTGCAGTATCCCCTTAACTCAGTTAGTTAAAGGTCTGGCGTTAATAATGATGCTAATGACACTAAAGAAAGAAAAGCCCACACAAGGCACTGCTTTATTCCTGCACTAACATAATTATGTCAGGTCTGCTTCTAAATAAAACTTATTGACATAACATTCACTCAATTTGCATACCTTTGAAATATAAATGACTGTTCTAAGTTAATGAAGATATCTCGGAAATGATGTAAACAAAATATTATATTCCAAATGGAATGGAAAAATCCTATAGTGAAAACTCACTGCAGTTCCAACATTTCCAATATATTATCACAGCATATTTGACTGCCAGGAAACCTTGAAATAAAAAGTTACAATTCTTCCCAATATCATACCAAGTTACTTCAAAAGCCTGGGCAGAAGGCACAGCAGAAGGCATAGCCTGGTTCCCATCTGTCAGTTTGTCATTTTTAAACAGTGAGTTGACGACAGAGACCCAGAATGAGAGGGAAAGAGTGAGAGGCAGGGTGGAAATGGCCAGACCTACCACAAAGCGGTCCCTCAGGGGAGAGGAGAGAATACAGACACAGTTAGGAGTCTGAGGGTTGGTCTCTTCTCCAACTGGCACTGAACAAACTGCCTGGGAAAATAAACACTATTACGCTGTCACCACTACCCACACTACCCACTACCCACACTACCCACTACCCACACTACCCACTACCCACACTACCCACTACCCACACTACCCACTACCCACACTACCCACTACCCACTACCAACTACCCACTACCCACTACCCACTACCCACTACATACAATACCCACTACCCACTACCCACACTACCCACTACCCACTACCCACTACCCACTACCCACTACCACTACCCACTACCCACTACCCACACTACCCACTACCCACTACCCACTACCCACTCCAGTCAGTCCGCAGACTAAGGGCTCAAATGCATGGCACACTTTTCCATATAGTGCACTACCGTGATGTGGCTTCACATATCACGGTCTCAAGCCAACAGTCCTATCACCTGACAACAAAATGTCATCCAATTCCATAAAGACTGTGTGGAACAAGCTCAGAATGGAATGGGAGTCGGTATTCCAATTCTGTTTCATTCCATTCCGGAATGGAACTCTGAGAGCCGTTTGCGTATCAGAAACACACCAGAGGTAACGGCCCATAGTGTCCATTAGCAAAGAGGAATTATGAAGCATTAGCTACAGTTTCATAGGGGTACACATCCACTGAGAGCACTGTCGCTAAGCTGCTATAAGCTTCATGTAGCCCACTGACTAATGACGGTGTGAATCAATTCTAATCCTACATTACGTTGGTTCGCTATAATGCAGTAGGAAGGATCCACCTGTAACTCACCTGAAGGAGACACAACTCCACAGACCTTTTACCACTTTATGACATGGTGTAATATTTGTAATATGACATGGTTCAAATGGACTCCGGCTGCTGCCTGGTCTACCTTCTACACTCACGTTACACTGTAAATGACAGTTATAACGGCGGTAAATCTGCTCCCATCCTCCAGTTCACAATGTTGTTTTTGATACTGATACCCAGCGGCTAGTGCTTGACTAATATGCAGTGAGACTGGAGGAGACTTGGCGGCCCAACACACATTTCAGATTACATGCAGTTGCAGTTTTATGAGTTCAATGAATCTATCACTAACTAATACATCTATTAATAAACTCATAAAAGCCCAACACAGACATTCACCAGGCCATTCCAATGTCACTTTATTTTTCGCTGAAAAATGTGCCCCATGTGCTATGGATATTTAGCCTGTACACTGTCATTGTGTCAAAGGCACCAACGGCTTTCTGATGTCTGCTGGGAATGTGATAGATGACAGATCTTTAGATGACACAGTCCCATAATTAATAACAAAGACCGAGAGAGAGAGAGAGAGAGAGAGAGAGAGAGAGAGAGAGAGAGTCAATCTCTTTATGGAAGACTCCTTTGTCTCAGCTAGCTGGTGGAAGTGAAGACCATTGTCACAGTCAATGTGTGGCCTTTAGTCTGCTCTGATGAATAGAGCTCCTTATGGACCATCCACATGCTGTGACTTAGACATAACAGCTTCCTCTGTTGGCTCGCACTGGATAAAAACATCTAATGGTAATTGCGCACAGATGCTGCATTGGAGAAAAGGGTGGAGAGGGAGAAAAATGACACTGAAAAGAATATTTAGAGAGGAGAATGAAGAATGTCATAATTGTGGCTGCTTTGAAACGGAGCACTCAGTCTGGAGTCACCATGAATAACTTTGGCCTTTGTGACACCACTGACATCATCCATGTTAATTGACATCAATGAAAGATGTGACTAGACTTTGGTGAAGCATTTTCCATTCAACCGCTCAAGTTTGGTGAGACTTTTATGGGGGATTCTAGCCTCCATTACACACCTACATTTACATGTATTTTCTCTCTGCAAAATCTAAATCTTAGCCAAAATATAACCCTATCCCCAACCTACAGCAATCTCCCTAAATGAAACTCATCTATCTATCTATCTATCTATCTATCTATCTATCTATCTATCTATCTATCTATCTATCTATCTATCTATCTATCTATCTATCTATCTATCTATCTATCTATCTATCTATCTATCTATCTATCTATCTATCTATCTATCTATCTATCTATCTATCTACCTACTCTGCCCATCCCACTATGTAGGCTGTTGTCCCCAGCCTACATAGCAGTAGATCCCAGATCATCTCAGATCACATCCCAGATCATCATCACGGAGGATCATCTCAGATCACATGGCAGATCACATCTTGTTCATGTCATTCTGTGGGAAGCCCAAACAAACAGCAACCACCACAAATGGTTTTACAGCAACAATCCCAGTAAATGCCAGTGCTGTCATATCCCTATCATCTGATGGAAAAGCCAATCTCCCTTCACAGAGGGAAGAGTGTAAGAAGTTCGTACCTCTGGGTGTAATGACTAAGGTGTTGGACTGACAGTTGCGGAGAGTTGCAAAGTCCCGGCCGGGTTACCAATTCACTGAAATATCCTAGCAACACTTTCCTTGAACCTTCTAATATAAAGTCTACTACATAATGGTGTTATGATAATGTCAACATAAAGTCTTACCAGCAGGGATGGGGTCGACTCCATTTCAAATCAATCCCCCCCCCCCAAAATCTGAATAGGAAAAATGATTTTTAAAATGTGTACCTTTTCAATCTCCTGAATTGACAGGATTAAAATGGGACTGACCCTAACCAGTATTGTCACATGGAGCCAGGTGAGATGATAATACAGGTGAGGAAACAGTAGACTGATATTGACTTACTACTACTACTACTGAAAGGTCACTGGTTCGAATCCCAGGGCAGACAAGGTGAAAAATCTATTGCTGTGCCCTTGAGCAAAGCACTTAACCCCAATTGCTCCCTGTCCGTGTCTTAGGGGAAGTTGGAATATGCAAAAAAACTAATTTCTATGGACAAATATAAGCACCGCCCAAATTACTACTGGCTCCTACTAATGGTGCTACTACAGCAGCAGCTTCGCTGGTGACTGGTCAGGATAGCACAACAGCATCAGCCTTGATATAAACATGATAAATACCATCACTGATTTGATTTACTGCCTACTGTGCCTAGCAGAAAACATGCCCAGACACGCTTCCCATGGCTGCTGTGTGTGTGTAGGGGGATTGAAGTTGACACTGGAATTAGAAAAGGGGACACACCAATATGTAACAAACAGGAAACAAGCAGAACAAGGAAAAGGTTAGATGGATATCTACTCTCTCTCTCCCCCCCATCTCTTTCTTTCTCCATCATGCTATCTCTCTCTCTCTCTGTAGGATAATAAACAACATGTGAGCATGTTTCACTACCAAGCCACACCCTTCATAATGCGTTAACACTTTGCATAACTGATTCCAAAGTACTCCCACATACAGTACTTACCTCAGAGTAACACCATATCATCCACAGACTGTTGCTAAACACCGGACCAACACCTTGCTGCTGTAAAGAGGAATTCGGAAGCTGTTGTGTCATTCACTGGAATTTCCCTCGAGGGAACCATTGGATTTCATGCCCTTCAATCTGTTGGTGCATGCAGGATAGGCCCTAGTCCAGTGTAAGACCAGTGTGTTATGTTTCTAGCTAAGTATCGTGTTGGAAAAAAAGGCATATCCCATCTGTTGTCAACTAATCATGTTGACAACAGAAACAGCATGGGTGTGGGATGTCTCAAACCCTCAGCATTCTATCGACCAGCTTTTATAGAGGAACATCGTTGTAATAAGCAATGTAACCATACGTAATACACCATGTAACACGATATGTAATACACCATGTAACACCATACATAATACACCATGTAACACCATATGTAATAAGCAATGTAACCATACGTAATACACCATGTAACACCATATGTAATAAGCAATGTAACCATACATAATACACCATGTAACACAATATGTAATACACCATGTAACACCATATGTAACACACCATGTAACACCACATGTAATGCACCATGTAACACCATATGTAATGCACCATGTAACACCATATGTAATGCACCATGTAACACCATACGTAATACACCATGTAACACCATATGTAATGCACCATGTAACACCATATGTAATGCACTGTCACGATCGTCATAATAAGCGGACCAAGGCGCAGCGGGATATGAAGACATCTTCTTTTATTAAAGATGACGAAACACGAAACGAACACTTTTACAAAACAAAACAACAAACGACCGTGAAGCTACAAACGTAAGTGCATACACAAGCTACAAACGTTCAACATAGACAATTACCCACAAACACCTAAAGCCTATGGCTGCCTTAAATATGGCTCCCAATCAGAGACAACAATAAACAGCTGTCTCTGATTGAGAACCAAATCAGGCAACCATAGACTTTCCTAAACACCTACACTGAACACAACCCCATACATACTAAAAAACCCTTAAACAATACACACACCCTAAACTAGACAAAACACACAAACATCCCCCATGTCACACCCTGACCTAACTAAACTAATAAAGAAAATCAATATAACAGAGGCCAGGTTGTGACATGCACCACGTAACACCATATGTAATGCACCATGTAACACCATACGTAATACACTATGTAACACCATATGTAATACACCATGTAACACCATGTGTAATGCACCATGTAACACTATATGTAATGCACCATGTAACACCATATGTAATGCACCATGTAACACCATATGTAATACACCATGTAACACCATATGTAATGCACCATGTAACACCATATGTAATGCACCATGTAACACCATATGTAATGCACCATGTAACACCATATGTAATACACCATGTAACACCATATGTAATGCACCATGTAACACCATACATAATGCACCATGTAACACCACATGTAATAAACCATGTAACACCATATGTAATACACCATGTAACACCATATGTAATACACCATGTAACACCATGTGTAATGCACCATGTAACACTATATGTAATGCACCATGTAGCACCATATGTAATGCAGCATGTAACACCATATGTAATACACCATGTAACACCATATGTAATGCACCATGTAACACCATATGTAATACACCATGTAACACCATATGTAATACACCATGTAACACCATATGTAATACACCATGTAACACCATACGTAATACACCATGTAACACCATATGTAATAAGCAATGTAACACCATATGTAATGCACCATGTAATACCATATGTAATGCACAATGTAACACCATACGTAATACACTATGTAACACCATATGTAATGCACCATGTAACACCATATGTAATGCACCATGTAACACCATATGTAATACACCATGTAACACCATATGTAATGCACCATGTAACACCATACGTAATGCACCATGTAACACCATACGTAATGCACCATGTAACACCATACGTAATACACTATGTAACACCATATGTAATGCACCATGTAACACCATACGTAATACACTATGTAACACCATATGTAATGCACCATGTAACACCATATGTAATGCACCATGTAACACCATATGTAATGCACCATGTAACACCATATGTAATGCACCATGTAACACCATATGTAATACACCATGTAACACTATATGTAATACACCATGTAACACCATATGTAATACACCATGTAACACCATATGTAATGCACCATGTAACACCATACATAATGCACCATGTAACACCACATGTAATAAACCATGTATCACCATATGTAATGCACCATGTAACACCATATGTAATACACCATATGTAATGCACCATGTAACACCATATGTAATAAACCATGTAACACCATATGTAATACACCATGTAACACCATATGTAATACACCATGTAACACCATATGTAATGCACCATGTAACACCATATGTAATACAACATGTAACACCATATGTAATACACCATGTAACACCATATGTAATGCACCATGTAACACCATATGTAATGCACCATGTAACACCATATGTAATGCACCATGTAACACCATATGTAATGCACCATGTAACACCATATGTAATACACCATGTAACACCATATGTAATAAACCATGTTACAACATATGTAATGCACCATGTAACACCATATGTAATGCACCATGTAACACCATATGTAATGCACCATGTAACACCATATGTAATGCACCATGTAACACCATATGTAACGCACCATGTAACACCATATGTAATACACCATGTAACACCATATGTAATACAACATGTAACACCATATGTAATACACCATGTAACACCATATGTAATACACCATGTAACACTATATGTAATACACCATGTAACACCATATGTAATACACCATGTATGCACGCTTAATGAGTGTGACCAAATTATTCAGATGGTTCGATGAGTCAGTCTATGGAAGGACCATAACGACGTCCACTAATAACTACTTTTACATAGAAGCCTTGAGTCATCAGAAGTCACTTCCTATCAAACAGGAAACCAAAACAAACACTTGAGGTTATGGGTCAGTTTTTCTCTCCATGGGATCCTATCATCCTTCTGCAAGATGAATAAGAGGAAATTGACCCTGTCTTTAAACGCTTACTCTCTCACACATGTTGGGAGAATGGGGTAAATTCTGTATAGAATTTTGGGATTGTTGTTTGTTATAACACAGGGCACAGCTGAAAAAGAGACCCTGGTCTCATTTGGGATTCTCTGCATAAATAAAGGTTAAATAAATAAAAAATCTGCAAATATTCTAAGGGATTGCCTAATGCCTGCCTCAAATATATCACCAGCCATATACTCACATATACAGGTGGGAAAATGAGAATGTTCCAAGTTATTACAGTTTTTTCCAACTGCTTACACACAAAATCTTTTCATGTCACACGATTTTTGAAACCTCTCACTCAAAGTGCAAAACTACACACCAAATATCCAAAACCATAAGCTATTTCTCAGCCTTTGACTCAGTTGTCAATTGCATAAAACACTTTTTTCAAAACACTACACACAATTCTCTACCTAAAACACAAAAATCTAACAGGAAGTGACATGCTTTCCTTTTCCAAACACAACCAATCAAAATGCTACACTTATTCACCAGGTCACACACACACTCCTCACATGTGCAAACACTAATAGCTTAACTGATCACTAACCAATCACTGCTTGACTGTAGTATATGCCTATAAATAGGTCAAAGGTCAGATTACCTGTTTTGAACAATGGACAGAGAGCAAGAGGAGTAGGAGGGAGAGGAAGAGGAAGAAGAGGACGAGGGCAAAGAAGAGAAGGAAGGAGAGCCATCTCTGATGAGATTAGGGCAACACTTGTTGATCATGTGATCAACCACGCTTTGACCATGAGAGAGGCTGGACTGAGAGTCCGGACTGAGAGTCCAGCCCAACTTGAGTCGATTTACAGTGGCGCCCATAATTCGAACCTTCAGAAATGAGAACAGGTATGCAACTATCTAATGACTATTTTAGCATTACAGTAATGTACTGTAAAATACGTATGACTGCATAGTATTGCATAAACATTTGTAACTCTAAGCCATCCAATTACTGCACTGCATTGAATGAATGAGGTTAGTTATCATGCTGTACTACATTTTTTTGTACATTGTTTACAGTTCCTATGCTTAACACATACTGTGTTTGAATTCTGTACAGAGTGGAAAGGCAAAGACATCATGGAGGACGAGGATGCTTGTTTACAGATGTACAAGAGACTGCAACTATAAATATGGTTTTGGCCAACAATGCAATTAGGATTCGAGAGATAAGAGAGCATATCTTGAATAATGACACCATATTTAACAACATCAATGCTGTAAGCCTGTCGACCATACAACGCATCCTCCAACGGCACCGAGTGACGATGAAACAACTTTACAAGGTGCCATTTGAGAGAAACTCTGACAGAGTCAAGAATATGCGACATGACTTTGTAGAGGTACGTATGCAACACTACTTCCAGTACTTCAGACATACCATATTTACTCATCTGTATACCCTTTTGTCTGTTACAGAGAGTATTGGAGCTGGATGCCCATGTAATTCGCCATGAATTTATTTATGTGGATGAGGTTGGCTTCAACCTCACCAAAACCAGCCGCGGAAGTAATGTAATAGGACAGAGGGCAATTACCAATGTCCCTGGACAGCGTGGGGGTAATATAACTATGTGTGCTGCCATCACTCAAAACGGGGTCCTCCATCACAATGCCACACTGGGTCCGTACAACACCGGCCATATACTCACTTTTCTGGATGCAATTTACACAATGCTTGTCCCTGATCCAGATCAGGAGCCTGCTAGATTTGTGGTTTTATGGGACAATGTTAGTTTTCACCGGGCTGTTCTGGTCCAAAACTGGTTTGCCACCCATCCACAATTTGTAGTTTTGTACCTACCCCCATATTCACCTTTTCTAAATCCCATAGAGGAATTCTCAGCCTGGCGCTGGAAAGTGTATGATCGCCAACCCTATGCCCGCATGCCGCTTCTCCAGGCAATGGAGGACATGTGGAGACATAGAGGTTGCCTCTGTCCAAGGTTGGATACGCCATGCTAGGAGATACTTCCCTTGATGTTTGGCAAGAGAAAACGTATCTTGTGATGTGGACGAAGTATTGTGGCCAGACCCAGGCCGGAGAAGAGATGAAGCGTAGCTTAGCACTGGTGACTGCCCCCCCCACCAATTCCTGGACTGCCCCCCCCCCGGGACCCCACACACACAATTGTGTTCTTTACTGTATTCTAAAGAATATACTTTTGGTTTACATATGTTTATGGTTTTGTTGTATGCTACTGTATACAACAGTAATGTTTGGCCTAATAAATATTTTCTGTTTCTACATTGCATTGGTGTTTACTGTGTACTTGTTACCCCTCTCAGCAGATTACTTTCACTGTAGAACATTGTATTGAAATGTAGATATAAGCCTATGAAAGAGCTTTAGATTTAGAACAACAGTGTTTACATGGTATATCCAAAAATGTACTATTATGAAAGCATTGTTTGCCATTTGATGCAAATGCTTCATTCTGACATGTGTTTATGGCATTTTGAATGCAGTGTTACATTTTGAAGGAGATGTGAGGCATTTTGCATTTTGTGTGTGCAGTTTTGGGAATTGTGTGTAGAGTTTTGAAAAAAGGAGACAGTTTTGAAAACGTGTGTAAGCAGTTGGAAAAAACTGTAATGCTCCTGTGCTGGTCACATGTCTCGGCTGTAGCCAGGGAAACATCGATAGCACAAAAATGGATTGGAGGGGGAGGATAGAGAGAGAGAAAGAGAGAGCGAGAGAGAGAGAGAGAGAGAAAGAGAGAGAGAGAGAGAGAGAGAGAGAGAGAGAGAGATGGCATTCCACCTGTTTCTTTCATTTCAACACTTGGCTCTGGCCCCTGGCTACAGTATGAACAGAACTTCTCTGGCGACTGGCTCCCACAGTGGCTGCTATCTAGAACCTAAAAGGGTTCTTCGGCTGTCCCCATCGGAGAACCCTTTGAAGAACCCTTTTTGGTACCAGGTAGAACTCTTTTGATTTCCATGTAAAACCCTCTGTGTAAAGGGTTCTACATGGAACTCAAAAGGGTTCTACCTGGAACCAAAATAAATACATGAGATCATAGTTGACTTCCCTCAGGCAAGTCTGGGGATCCCACCCCAATGACCTGTGTGTGTGTGTGTGTGTGTGTGTGTGTGTGTGTGTGTGTGTGTGTGTGTGTGTGTGTGTGTGTGTGTGTGTGTGTGTGTGTGTGTGTGTGTGTGTGTGTGTGTGTGTGTGTGGGTGTGGGTGTGGGTTTGTGTTTGCGTGTGTACAGGTGGGAAAATTTGAATGTACCAAGTTATTGATGCTCCTGTGCTGGTCACATGTCTCAGTTGTACCCAGGGAAACATCGATAGCACATTAATGGATTGGAGGGGGAGGATAGAGAGAGAGAGAGAGAGAGAGAGAGAGAGAGAGAATGCATTTCACCTGTTTCTTTCATTTCAACACTCGGCTCTGGCCCCTGGCTACAGTATGAACAGAACTTCTCTGGCGACTGGCTCCCACAGTGGCTGCTATCTAGAACCTAAAAGGGTTCTTCGGCTGTCCCCATCGGATAACTTTTTTTGGTACCAGGTAGAACCATTTTGGGTTCCATGTTAAACCCTCTGTGTAAAGGGTTCTACATGGAACAAAAAAGGGTTCTACCTGGAACCCAAAAGGGTTCTACCTGGAACCAAAAAGGGTTATCCTATGGGGACAGCCGAAGAACACTTTTGGAACCCTTTTTTCTAAGAATGTAGAGTTGGCATGATACAGTCTGAAGTGTAATGAGCAGATTTAGTTTGGTCTTGTGTTGTTTATCTCATAACTCAGTCAGCCACAGTGTGATCTAATCTCAATTGATGATGTAATAAAATTGAGATTACGAAATGGTAGATTGCAGAAAAGAGGATTATCGGTAATAGTATTGGTGCTCTTTCCCAAATCATAATCCAATGGTCCCTACATCCAAAACTCCCTATCAGACATTCAGTGAGAAGGAATAGAGAATGACAGTAAAAGTAAAGATAGAGGATATGGAAATCATGTTGCCCTTTCCTGCCTCACAAGACTCAAAATAAAAACATGAGATCATAGTTGACTTCCCTCAGGCAAGTCTGGGGATCCCACCCCAATGACCTGTGTGTGTGTGTGTGTGTGTGCCTGAGGAAATGGCATGCATGTACTTTAAAACAGAAAGCAAATAGGTGTCATGTTTTGTCTTTGATCTTCATGTCTTGTCCCTGTGCTTCCCTCTGCTGGTCTTATTTGGTTCTTTCCCTCTTTCTCTCTCTATCGTTCCGTTCCTGCTCCCAGCTGTTTCTCATTCTCCTAACGACCTCATTTACTCTTTCACACCTGTCCCCTATTTTGCCCTCTGATTAGAGTCCCTATTTCTCCCTCTGTTTTCCGCTTCTGTCCTTGTCGGATTCTTGTTTGATGTTTGCTGTTCCTGTGTCCTTGTTCCGCCCTGTCGTGTTCTTTGCCTTCTTCAGATGCTGCGTGTGAGCAGGTGTCTATGTCAGCTACGGCCAGTGCCTTCCTGAAGCGACCTGCAGTCTGTGGTCGCGTCTCCAGTCGTTCCTCTCTATTGACGAGAGGATTTGACCATTGATAATATCCAGGAGAATCATTATTTGTTTATTACTGGAATAAAGACTCTGTTACTATTACGTCGCTTTTGGGTCCTCATTCATCAGCATAACAGAAGAATCCGACCAAGATGGACCCAGCGACTATGGATTCTCTCAACACTGCCGTCGAGTTCCAGGGAGCAATGCTCGGCAGACACGAGCAGGAATTGTTTGCTGCTCGTCATGCCGTTGAGACCCTGGCCGCTCAGGTCTCCGATCTCTCTGGACAGTTTCAGAGTCTTCATCTCGTGCCACCAGCTACTTCCTGGTCTTCCGAGTCTCCGGAACCTAGGGTTAATAACCCACCATGTTACTCTGGGCAGCCCACTGAGTGTCGCTCCTTTCTCACCCAGTGTGATATTGTGTTCTCTCTCCAGCCCAACACGTACTCAAGAGAGAGAGCTCGGATCGCTTACGTCATATCACTCCTTACTGGTCGGGCTCGGGAGTGGGGCACAGCTATCTGGGAGGCAAGGGCTGAGTGTTCTAACGATTATCAGAACTTTAAAGAGGAGATGATACGGGTTTTTGATCGTTCAGTTTTTGGGAAGGAGGCTTCCAGGGCCCTGGCTTCCCTATGTCAAGGTGATCGATCCATAACGGATTACTCTATAGAGTTTCGCACTCTTGCTGCCTCCAGTGACTGGAACGAGCCGGCGTTGCTCGCTCGTTTTCTGGAGGGACTTCACGCTGAGGTTAAGGATGAGATTCTCTCCCGGGAGGTTCCTTCCAGCGTGGACTCTTTGATTGCACTCGCCATCCGCATAGAACGACGGGTAGATCTTCGTCACCGAGCTCGTGGAAGAGAGCTCGCGTTAACGGTGTTTCCCCTCTCCGCATCTCAACCATCTCCTCCCACCGGCTCAGAGACTGAGCCCATGCAGCTGGGAGGTATTCGCATCTCGACTAAGGAGAGGGAACGGAGAATCACCAACCGCCTTTGCCTCTATTGCGGTTCTGCGGGACATTTTGTCATGTCATGTCCAGTAAAAGCCAGAGCTCATCAGTAAGCGGAGGGCTACTGGTGAGCGCTACTACTCCTGTCTCTCCATCAAGATCCTGTACTACTTTGTCGGTCCATCTACGCTGGACCGGTTCAGCTGCTTCCTGCAGTGCCTTGATAGACTCTGGGGCTGAGGGTTGTTTTATGGACGAAGCATGGGCTCGGAAACATGACATTCCTCTCAGACAGTTAGGGAAGCCCACGCCCATGTTCGCCTTAGATGGTAGTCTTCTCCCCAGTATCAGATGTGAGACACTACCTTTAACCCTCACAGTATCTGGTAACCACAGTGAGACCATTTCCTTTTTGATTTTTCGTTCACCTTTTACACCTGTTGTTTTGGGTCATCCCTGGCTAGTATGTCATAATCCTTCTATTGATTGGTCTAGTAATTCTATCCTATCCTGGAACGTTTCTTGTCATGTGAAGTGTTTAATGTCTGCTATCCCTCCTGTGTCTTCTGTCCCCTCTACTCAGGAGGAACCTGGTGATTTGACAGGAGTGCCGGAGGAATATCATGATCTGCGCACGGTCTTCAGTCGGTCCAGAGCCAGCTCCCTTCCTCCTCACCGGTCGTATGATTGTTGTATTGATCTCCTTCCGGGGACCACTCCCCCTCGGGGTAGACTATACTCTCTGTCGGCTCCCGAACGTAAGGCTCTCGAGGATTATCTGTCTGTTTCTCTCAACGCCGGTACCGTGGTGCCTTCTTCCTCTCCCGCCGGAGCGGGATTTTTCTTTGTTAAGAAGAAGGACGGTACTCTGCGCCCCTGCGTGGATTATCGAGGGCTGAATGACATAACGGTTAAGAATCGTTATCCGCTTCCCCTTATGTCGTCAGCCTTCGAGATTTTGCAGGGAGCCAGGTTCTTTACTAAGTTGGACCTTCGTAACGCTTACCATCTCGTACGCATCAGAGAGGGGGACGAGTGGAAAACGGCGTTTAACACTCCGTTAGGGCATTTTGAATACCGGGTTCTGCCGTTCGGTCTCGCTAATGCTCCAGCTGTCTTTCAGGCATTAGTTAATGATGTACTGAGAGACATGCTGAACATTTTTGTTTTCGTTTACCTTGACGATATCCTGATTTTTTCACCGTCACTCGAGATTCATGTTCAGCACGTTCGACGTGTACTCCAGCGCCTTTTAGAGAATTGTCTCTACGTGAAGGCTGAGAAGTGCGCCTTTCATGTCTCCTCTGTCACATTTCTCGGTTCTGTTATTTCCGCTGAAGGCATTCAGATGGATCCCGCTAAGGTCCAGGCTGTCAGCGATTGGCCCGTTCCTAAGTCACGTGTCGAGTTGCAGCGCTTTCTCGGTTTCGCTAATTTCTATCGGCGTTTCATTCGTAATTTCGGTCAAGTGGCTGCCCCTCTCACAGCTCTGACTTCTGTCAAGACTTGCTTTAAGTGGTCCGGTTCCGCCCAGGGAGCTTTTGATCTCCTCAAGAAGCGTTTTACATCCGCCCCTATCCTTGTTACTCCTGACGTCACTAAACAATTCATTGTCGAGGTTGACGCTTCAGAGGTGGGCGTGGGAGCCATTCTGTCTCAGCGCTTCCAGTCTGACGATAAGGTCCATCCTTGCGCTTACTTTTCTCATCGCCTGTCGCCATCGGAACGCAACTATGATGTGGGTAACCGCGAACTGCTCGCCATCCGCTTAGCCATAGGCGAATGGCGACAGTGGTTGGAGGGGGCGACCGTTCCTTTTGTCGTTTGGACTGACCATAAGAACCTTGAGTACATCCGTTCTGCCAAACGACTTAATGCACGTCAGGCTCGTTGGGCGTTGTTTTTCGCTCGTTTCGAGTTCGTGATTTCCTATCGTCCGGGAAATAAGAACACCAAGCCTGATGCCTTATCCCGTCTCTTTAGTTCTTCTGTGGTTTCTACCGACCCCGAGGGGATTCTCCCTGAAGGGCGTGTTGTCGGGTTGACTGTCTGGGGAATTGAGAGACAGGTAAAGCAAGCACTCACTCACACTGCGTCGCCGCGCGCTTGTCCTAGTAACCTTCTGTTCGTTCCTGTCTCTACTCGTCTGGCTGTTCTTCAGTGGGCTCACTCTGCCAAGTTAGCTGGCCATCCCGGCGTTCGGGGTACGCTTGCTTCTATTCGCCAGCGGTTTTGGTGGCCTACTCAGGAGCGGGACACGCGCCGTTTCGTGGCTGCTTGTTCGGACTGCGCGCAGACTAAGTCAGGTAACTCTCCTCCTGCCGGTCGTCTCAGACCGCTTCCCATTCCTTCTCGACCATGGTCTCACATCGCCTTAGACTTTATTACCGGTCTGCCTTCGTCTGCGGGGAAGACTGTGATTCTTACGGTTATCGATAGGTTCTCTAAGGCAGCACATTTCATTCCCCTCGCTAAGCTTCCTTCCGCTAAGGAGACGGCACAAATCATCATTGAGAATGTGTTCAGAATTCATGGCCTCCCGTTAGACGCCGTTTCAGACAGAGGTCCGCAATTCACGTCACAGTTTTGGAGGGAGTTCTGTCGTTTGATTGGTGCTTCTGTCAGTCTCTCTTCCGGGTTTCATCCCCAGTCTAACGGTCAAGCAGAAAGGGCCAATCAGTCGATTGGTCGCATATTACGCAGCCTTTCGTTTCGAAACCCTGCGTCTTGGGCAGAACAGCTCCCCTGGGCTGAGTACGCTCACAACTCGCTTCCTTCGTCTGCTACCGGGCTATCTCCGTTTCAGAGTAGTCTTGGGTACCAGCCTCCTCTGTTCTCGTCCCAGCTCGCCGAGTCCAGCGTTCCCTCCGCTCAGGCTTTTGTCCAACGTTGTGAGCGCACCTGGAGGAGGGTCAGGTCTGCACTTTGCCGTTACAGGGCGCAGACTGTGAGAGCCGCCAATAGACGTAGGATTAGGAGTCCTAGGTATTGTCGCGGTCAGAGAGTGTGGCTTTCCACTCGTAACCTTCCCCTTACGACAGCTTCTCGCAAGTTGACTCCGCGGTTCATTGGTCCGTTCCGTGTCTCTCAGGTCGTCAATCCTGTCGCTGTGCGACTGCTTCTTCCGCGACATCTTCGTCGCGTCCACCCTGTCTTCCATGTCTCTTGTGTCAAGCCTTTTCTTCGCGCCCCCGTTCGTCTTCCCTCCCCCCCCCCCGTCCTTGTCGAGGGCGCTCCTATTTACAAGGTACGAAAGATCATGGACATGCGTTCTCGGGGACGTGGTCACCAGTACTTAGTGGATTGGGAGGGTTACGGTCCTGAGGAGAGGAGTTGGGTTCCATCTCGGGACGTGCTGGACCGTTCGTTGATTGATGATTTCCTTCGTTGCCGCCAGGGTTCCTCCTCGAGTGCGCCAGGAGGCGCTCGGTGAGTGGGGGGGTACTGTCATGTTTTGTCTTTGATCTTCATGTCTTGTCCCTGTGCTTCCCTCTGCTGGTCTTATTTGGTTCTTTCCCTCTTTCTCTCTCTATCGTTCCGTTCCTGCTCCCAGCTGTTTCTCATTCTCCTAACGACCTCATTTACTCTTTCACACCTGTCCCCTATTTTGCCCTCTGATTAGAGTCCCTATTTCTCCCTCTGTTTTCCGCTTCTGTCCTTGTCGGATTCTTGTTTGATGTTTGCTGTTCCTGTGTCCTTGTTCCGCCCTGTCGTGTTCTTTGCCTTCTTCAGATGCTGCGTGTGAGCAGGTGTCTATGTCAGCTACGGCCAGTGCCTTCCTGAAGCGACCTGCAGTCTGTGGTCGCGTCTCCAGTCGTTCCTCTCTATTGACGAGAGGATTTGACCATTGATAATATCCAGGAGAATCATTATTTGTTTATTACTGGAATAAAGACTCTGTTACTATTACGTCGCTTTTGGGTCCTCATTCATCAGCATAACAATAGGCCTACACATTGTACACTCTTCGAATTAGTGGTGACTCGAGGGACCCTGGAGAACCTCAAGGAACACCTGGAGTTCCTCAAGGAACCATTGCTAGTCAATGGTTCATATTTGCACCTTTGACTAGTTGAGGGGTTCTTGGAGGAACCTTTAATGTTTCAATTTAGCAAAGGGTTTCTGGAGGAACCCTGGACTGGAGGTGTGGCTTAGTAGGGTCATGGCTTTCAGATAGATCTTTTTAGGCCACCTGTGGGAGTAAATGTCATTCCTGTTCATCTGTTTTGTTGTATTGTCATCACATGTTAAGGTTGAACACTAACAGTTTTGTAGCTTCAATGAGGCTTATAGAGGTGTATGACATGCACATTTGTGAAGCATTCCTTGTTTTTACCCCTCACAACTCCGGTTCTTAGACGATGACCCAAACTGGTTCTTAGACGATGACCCAAACTGATTCTTAGACGATGACCCAAACTGGTTCTTAGACGATGACCCAAACTGGTTCTTAGACGATGACCCAAACTGGTCAAAAATGTCAAAACGGAAAAGACCAGACAAACAACAGACCAACAACAGACCAGACCAGAAGACCTGTACTGTTTGTCCATTTTGAGACGCCGTAGCCAGTTTACACTTCCTCAAAATAGTCCAAATTAATCTACGATAACTCAAGAAATGTGTCATTAACTTTGATGTTTTTGCAGAGGAGATCTTAGTCACTCAATTTTAAAGCTAACTAATATGTTTGGTGCAGTGTTTCGCAATGAAGAAATGTGCATGAAAACGAGTCGTCTCTTGTTGAAAGACAACAAAGACTTTACTGAAAAATCCCTACTGTTGACCTATCACAGATGAAGGGGTGTGGCCTAAAGAAAAAAATGTATGCACGAACAACCGAAAACAAACCTTACCGAAGTCCAAAACTAACAAAATGTTGTTGTAATATATGCACAAACTCTTCCGAACGGTTTTGGCTGGTACTCCCCTGGTCTGGTTCCCTCTCACAGAACCAGACCAGAACCAGGAGCCATTCATCACCACACAAGAAGAGGCCAAAACTCTAAACCTACGCCGAAAGCAGGCGACAGGGGAGTACCAACAGCACCAGACCACCAGAAGAGGCATGGAGAAGGGACCAAACACCCGACCTTCACTCGAAGCGAGCAACCCACAGGGAATTTCCACCATTGACCGGCAGGTCTAGGGCTCCTTTGTGTGTCTGCTTGCTCCTCAGGTTGTCCTTCCTGCCCTCTATAGATGCCAACCCAGCCCCCGTTCCCGGTTCTTGGTTCACAATTCCTGTTTTTCCTGTTTCTTCCCAGGTCCCCAGTACCAGCACCAAAATCAGCACCAACCCCTGGTTTCCAGCCCTGGTACCAGCACGATTTCCAACCCGGCCCCAACACCAACCCAGGTTTTCCTGGTCCCAGCCCCAACAGCAGCACCAACCCTGGACACAGCACTGACCAACCACAACTACCACCTCCATCCAACAACTGCCAGCCCAGACCCCACAGCTTCTCCCCCCCAACACAAAGACACTAACACACCGGCAACCACTCCACCAGACCAACCATGACTGACTGACTAACTAATTGATGGACTGATTATTGATACCTGATTATTCACTGAATATATATATTTGTTTTCTTGTTTTTTATTTTGATCTGTTTAGCTTAAGTTGGTTTGATTACTTATTGTTTGAATTGTTTATTGTTTTGAATTTTAACCAAATTGATTTGACATTTTTACTTATAATGTATTTTGAAAAACTGCACTGACAAGTGAAATTAAATAAATCTTTACACAAGAGTTCCTCAAAGACCCGTTTCAGAGGGTTTTTGAAATATAAAGGATCCCCCTGTATGGCCATTTTGGGAACCCCAAAGGGGTCTTCCAGCCCTGGCTCCTTTACTTCTAAGCGTGTATGCTACAGCATCACGGATGCAATACTATCGGCTTGTCACAGTAGGCTGTACAGTCGAAATCATGTTTTGAAAAATTGAAGTGTGTTGGATTGAGGCCAAATGCAATCCTCTCTCATTATTCAAATCCTATTTTCCCTCGAATAGCCTACACAATGTGCATCATAACATAGATTTGGCATCTCCAGTATAGAAAACTCTAAATGTTAAGTTTGTAATTCTTTGCACTTTTTATTTTTATTTTTTTAGAGTAGCCTACCAAAGCATGCATAGTCTCATAATTGCCAGAGCACCTACCTTACTGAAAATGCTCCGGTCCTCAACAGCTTGCTCCACCTTGTTGGTCGCACTCCGATGAACAATATACCGTGTAAATCAAGTCACTTCATGACTCAATCATGCAACTGCCAGATGACATATACAATATAACCTATTTTAAAACTGCATCCGAAAGGGGGGGATTCTGTCACTCTCACAAACCGTGTCCTCTTCGTTGCCTTAACAGAGACACTCTCCCACCGCTGGCTGTCCCCGAGTCGGCTCGGCTAATTCCGCGGGGAATTTCAGTCCGACTTTACAGTTTCGCTCCCGGGTACCGGGAACGGACACGCGAGGTTGACTGTGCTGTGCTGGAGAGAAACCGAGAGTTGTCAAACGTCACCGCCAACCGGTGTGCCCGCGCTATAGCAGGCGCGCGTGCGTCTTCTTTATGCGTGAGTATGAAATAGATACACCGTTCTACCATAGAGAGCCAGCCATATATGGTTCATGTAGTTGTGAGAGCATGTTATATTTTTCCTTATCCTTTAAAACTCATTGCAACCCCTCACTTCTGATGGGCCATGGATACCTCCTGATACTAGATACCCTAACCAGTGAAGCCAAGAATAACACCACAGAACCCCTCCTGGCAAAACCCTATCCAGGTGGGCTCTTTTCTCCTTCCTACAGAGCCTGCGGGCTGGGTGTCCATTGGTGTTCTGTTCTGTCTAACTGTCTTCCTTTATATCTGGGTTACTATTCCTGTCTAATCCAAAAATCTAAAATCAAATGTATTCGTCACATACACGTGTTTAGTAGATGTTATTGCAGGTGTAGGGAAATGCTTGTGTTTCTAGCTCCGACAGTGCAGTAATATCTAACAAGTAATATCGAACAGTTTCACAACATATACCCAAAATACACTTAAATCCAAGTAAGAAATGGATTAAGAATGAATACATATATGTCAGAGCGGCATTGGACTAAGATACAGTGGCTTAGTATAGAGTACAGTATATACATATGAGATGGGTAATGCAATATTTACACACAATTAAAGTGACTAAGATACCGTAGAATAGTGTAGAGTACAGTTTATACATATGAGATGAGTAATGCTAGATACGGAGACATTATTAAAGTGGCTAGTGATTCATTTCCTTAAAGTGGCCAATGATTCCTCATCTACAGTTGAAGTCGTACATTTCCACACACTTAGGTTGGAGTCATTAAAATTAGTTGTAAAACCACTCCACAAATTTCTTGTTAACAAACTATAGTTTTGGCAAGTCGGTTAGGACATCTACTTTGTGCATGACACAAGTCATTTTTCCAACAATTGTTTACATACAGATTATTTCACTTATAATTCATTGTATGACAATTCCAGTGGGTCAGAAGTTTACATGCACTAAATTGACTGTGCCTTTAAACAGCTTGGAAAATTCCAGAAAATTATGTCATGGCTTTAGAAGCTTATGATAGGCTAATTGACATAATTTGGGGTCAATTGGAGGTGTACCTGCGGATGTATTTCAAGGCCTACCTTCAAACGCAGTGCCTCTTTGCTTGACATCATAGGAAAATCAAAAGAAATCAGCCAAGACCTCAGAAAAATAATTGTAGACCTCCACAAGTCTGGTTCATCCTTGGGAGCAATTTCCAAACGCCTGAAGGTACTACGTTCATCTGTACAAACAATAGTACGCAAGTATAAACACCATGGGACCACGCAGCCATCATACCGCTCAGGAAGGAGACGCATTCTGTCTCCTAGAGATGAACGTACTTTGGTACAAAAAGTGCAAATCAATCCCAGAACAACAGCAAAGGACCTTGTGAAGATGCTGGAGGAAACAGGTACAAAAGTATCTATATAAAACAAGTCCTATACATAACCTGAAAGGCCGCTCAGCAAGGAAGAAGCTTCTGCTCCAAAACCCGCCATAAAAAAGTCAGACTACGGTTTGAAACTGCACATGGGGACAAAGATTGTACTTTTTGGAAAAACGTCCTCTGGTCTGATGAAACAAAAATAGAACTGTTTGGCCATAATGACCATCGTTATGTTTGGAGGAAAATGGGGGAGGCTTGCAAGCCGAAGAACACCATCCCAACCGTGAAGCATGGGGTGGCAGCATCATGTTGTGGGGGTGCTTTGCGGCAGGAGGGACTGGTGCACTTCACAAAATAGATGGCATCATGAGGCAGTAAAATTATGTTTATATATTGAAGCAACATCTCAAGACATCAGTCAGGAAGTTAAAGCTTGGTCGCAAATGGGTCTTCCAACTGGACAATGACACCAAGCATACTTCCAAAGTTGTGGCAAAATTGCTTAAGGACAACAAAGTCAAGGTATTGGAGTGACCATCACAAAGCCCTGACCTCAATACTATAGAACATTTGTGGAAAGAACTGAAAAAGCGTGTGCGAGCAAGGAGGCCTACAAACCTGACTCAGTTACACCAGCTCTGTCAGGAGGAATGGGCCAAAATTCCCCCAAATTATTGTGGGAAGCTTATTGTGGGAAACGTTTGAGCCAAGTCAAGCAATTTAAGGGCAATGCTACCAAATACTAATTGAGTGTATGTAAACTTCTGACCCACTGGGAATGTGATGAAAGAAATAAAAGCTGTAACAAATCATTCTCTCTACTATTGTTCTGACATTTCGTATTCTTAAAATAAAGTGGTGATCCTAACTGACCTTTTTACTAGGATTAAATGTCAGGAATAATCAAAAACTGAGTTTAAATGTATTTGGCTGAGGTGTATGTAAACTTCCGACTTCAACTGTATGTCTATAGGCAGCAGCCTCTGATGTGCTGGAGATGGCTGTTTCACAGTCAGTGGTGAATACAGTGTATACATATAAGATGGGTGATGCAATATGTAAACACAATTTAAAAGTGACTAAGATACCGTAGAATAGTGTGGAGTGCAGTTCATACATATGAGATAAGTAATATTAGATACGGAAACATGTTTAAAGTGGCTAGTGATCCATTTCTAAAAGTGGCCAGTGATTCCTAATCTATGTCTATAGGCAGCCGCCTCTGATGTGCTAGTGATGGCTATTTAACAGTCTGATGGCCTTGAGATAGAAGCTGCTTTTCAGTCTCTCTGTCCCAGCTTTGATGCACCTGTACTGACCTCGCCTTCTGGATGATAGCGGGGTGAACAGGCAGTGGCTCGGGTGGTTGATGTCCTTGATTATCTTTTTGGCCTTCCTATGGCATCGGGTCCTTTAGGTGTCCAGGAGGGCGGGAAGTTTGCCCCCGGTGATCCGTTGGGCAGACTGCACCACCCTCTGGAGAGCTTTGCGGTTGTGGGCGGTGCAGTTGCCATACCAGGCGGTGATACAGCCCGACAAGATGCTCTCAATCGTGCATCTGTAAAAGTTTGTGAGGATTTTAGGTGTTAAGCCAAATTTCTTTAGCCTCCTGAGGTTGAAGAGGCGCCTTCTCCACCACACTGTCTGTATGGGTGGACCATTTCAGTTTGTCAGTGATGTGTACGTCGAGGAACTTGAAGCTTTCCACCTTCTCCACTGCGGTCCCATCGATGTGGATAACACCAGAGAGCAGATTACCCCATTTGATCTATTCACCTGATCACTGTTACTCATCATCATGACCAATCACTGTGTGACTCACTCAAGGGCATCATGCAACCCCAAAATCTGAGGTGGTACAAAGTACGTAATGGTCCAGAAGTATAATGTTTTGCATTTTTCCTAAACACTGAAACATGTTTTTTCTGCAATCTAGAGCCATAATCATTATGCCTAATTCTATGTAATATATAAGCATACCTCTTAAGCTGTCTGAATCCTCCTGATTGGTGATTTTTTAAGTAACTATGTTTCTCTGCATCGCTGATAAAATCTGGGTAAAAGATTGAAAGGAATGTCTTATTCAGTACATTAAGTAATTGGTTGCTTTTCTGAAGTCTACCAACCTTGCCAGCAGCAGTGGCGATTTTAGCATGTAAATCTTGGTGGGGAATTTTTTTTTTTTTAAGTGTGATGCATGCTAGCAGTCCCAACATCTAACCACTGCTACACCTAGCTATCAGCGAGCCATGTCTGGCAGCGAAACAGTTCATTCAGCCTCATTTAATGCCTTTTAAAAAAACATAGCTGACTTGCCTAAACAAATGTGGTTTCTAATGACAATTGAGATGTACAAACTTATTTTATATATAATTTTTTTGCGAAGAATGTGGGGCTCAAAACAGGTGGGGCCCTGCCCCCTCCTGCCCTAAATGACGGGCCGCCACTGGCCAGCAAGCATGTCAGCTAAGATAGTTAGACAAGCTTGCGAAAGAAAGAAAGAAAGAAAGAAAGAAAGAAAGAAAGAAAGAAAGAAAGAAAGAAAGAAAGAAAGAAAGAAAGAAAGAAAGAAAGAAAGAAAGAAAGAAAGAAAGAAAGAAAGAAAGAAAGAAAGAAAGAAAGAAAGAAAGAAAGAAAGAAAGAAAGAAAAGGACAGAGGCAAAGCAGGGACTTGATCCCATTAAAAAAATCTGTGTCTCGGGAAAACAAACATCTGCTTGTTAAGAATAACATCTGTTTTAATGTTTCTACAGGCCTGTCAGGTACATTGGGTGCATGACTGCTTTTGGAGCAGGTGTCAGAGAATGTTTCTGAGAGAGAAAACATGGATATGGCATGGAGAGAGGGAAAATTATAAACATCAGCCAGAGACCGTCTCCAAATGCTCTGTAGTGTGATACCATCCTGGCTGCATGGTAACACAAATATTATATCTTAAAGAGTGGCCGTGTCCAGTATAAATATTTTAATTATTCACTGTATAAATACTTCAAGAGCCTCTCCAACCATTTCCTTTAACATCCACTGACAGGGTGATACAGTCATAGTGAATACAGCGCAGACTCATTTCTAGAGAAATGTAAATCACAATTGAGCCTCTCAAGCAATTTGCTCTGACATCTACTGAGACCGTGGGACAGTCAAAGAAAATAATAGTTATAAAGTAAAATACATCTCATAACAGGTTGTTATACTATTACCCTATGAAGACAGGCCCAACCAATCATCAGGTTGACCTTGCAAACTCTGTCAGAACCTAAATATAAAGAACCAGGGAGACTTACAACAAATGATTTAAACCTCTTTACATCCTAGCATCTATACCCCCAGGACTGCTGAGTGTGTGTGTGTGTGTGTGTGTGTGTGTGTGTGTGTGTGTGTGTGTGTGTGTGTGTGTGTGTGTGTGTGTGTGTGTGTGTGTGTGTGTGTGTGTGTGTGTGTGCGTGCGTGCGTGCGTGCGTGCGTGCGTGCGTGCGTGCGTGCGTGCGTGCGTGCGTGCGTGCGTGCGTGCGTGCGCGCGTGTGTGTGCATTCTACTTCCTCCCTGCAGACCTGTTTTGGGATGCCTGATGTTCGGTAACACACCGCTGTGCGACCGCTTCAAAGCTCCCTTCCTCCTGCCGGAGCTCTGAGGCTCTGAGCAGGAAACAGCTCTGGCAGCACTTCACAGAATACAGAGTCAGAGAGCTGGGGAACTGGGGCTGCTGCAGTGTGGCTACACACATACACCACCACCAACCACTACAAATATACACTGAACAAAAAATATAAACGCAACATGTAAAGTGTTGGTCCCATGTTTCATGAGCTGAAATAAAAGATCACAGACATTTTACATATGCACAAAAAACGTATTTCTCTCAACTTTTGTGCACAAATTTGTTTACATCCCTGTTAGTGAGCATTTCTCCTTTGCCAAGATAATCCATCCACCTGACAGGTGCACCTTGTGCTGGGGACAATAAAAGGCCACTCTAAAATGTGCAGTTTTGTCACGTAACACAATGCCACAGATTTCTCAAGTTTTGAGGGAGTGTGCAATTGGCATGTTGACTGCAGGAATGTCCACCAGAGCTATTGCCAGAGAATTGAATGTTCATTTCTCAACCATAAGCCGCCTCCAACATAATTTTAGAGAATTTGGCAGTACGTCCAACCGGTTTCACAACCGGAGACCACGTACGTGTATGGCGTGATGTGGGTGAGCGGTTTGCTGATGTCAACGTTGTGAACAGAGTGCCCCATGGTGGGGGTGGGGTTATGGTATGGGCAGGCATAAGCTGCGGACAACGAACACAATTGCATTTTTTCAATGGCAATTTGAATGCACAAAAATACCGTGACCAGATCCTGAAGCCCATTGTGAGGCCCATTTTTTAAAGGTGTCTGTGACCAACAGATACACATTTGTATTCCAGTCATGTGAAATCCATATATTATGGCCTAATGAATTTATTTCAATTGACTGATTTCCTCATATTAACTGTAACTCAGTCAAATCAATGTAATTATTGCATGTTGCGTTTGCATTGTTGTTCAGTATACATACAAATGCACACACAGATACTGTATACACAAACACAGACATACCATAATTAACCAGAGCCCTCCGATGTCTGTGGAGTATGTCCTGTTATCATACAGTAGATTTACTGGGAACCTCTGCTACTCAGATAATTGGCCAGAACAGAGAGAGAACTCTAGTTTCTGATGGTTTATGGCTCTATGGTGGTTGGAGGGCCACGTCTGTGAAGTACGAGACAGAGCCACTTGGACAGGCCAGTCAGTCCCAGTGGAGCGCAGCTGAACTGGAATAACAAAGACCCACAGAGGTCAGAGAGGGAGCAGAGGGGAGCATTCTCATGCTTTATGGTACCTGTTTCTCAGCCGTTGTCATTGTGTGTGACCCACACACATACATGCCAGGGGGTGTCTGGTCTGATCTTTTGAATAGTGTATGGTCATGTCATCACAAGCAGCCACATTCATGGCCTAACTGTCTACTGTCAGACTCATAAAATACTGGGGCCAGTGGTGACAGAAGGGACGAGATGAAACCAACCAGAAGTCCATGCAAGGGACTACCATAATGTATTCTACAAGTCCGCTTTTACACAGTCACATCCATTTATTATTAGATCATTTCAAATACGTTGTGGCCTAATGCTAGCCTACAATATTTCCTTATTATAAAGTGCAGCTTCAGATGTTAAGGAAAAGCCTATGTAAGAGATATTATGGCTGCAGGGTAGATAGTAGCTAGGGTCTGAGAGACTTACCAGACTACATTAAAACCTAACAGAGCAACTACCTTCTCAGCAGAATCCCGCCCTGACTTTTTAATTGAGGAACAATGAACTTGCTACAACTGTGATATGTGGTTGTCTTACCGAGATATCTTAAGATGAATGCCCTAACTGTAAGTCGCTCAGGATAAGAGTGTCTGCTAAATGACTAAAATGTAAATGTATTACCCAGAGTCAATAATCCTCAAGGGACACCACCTCGTTTAGTTATTTTTAAAGCTTTTTTCCCTCTCTTCTCTTTCTCTTTTCATCTCTCCATTTCTCTCTCCCTCAACTTCTCTTTCTTTCTTTCTTTCTTTCTTTCTTTCTTTCTTTCTTTCTTTCTTTCTTTCTTTCTTTCTTTCTTTCTTTCTTTCTTTCTTTCTTTCTTTCGTTTTTTCCCGCTCTCTTTCACTCTCTCACTCACTCACTCACTCTTTCTTTCTTTTTCTCTCTCTTTCTCACTCTCTCACTCACTCTCTTTCTCTCTCTCTCTGTATAGACACATTAACTGAGGAAAAAGAGGGACAGTGAGATAGAACGCCAGACAGAGAGAGAGAGAGCGAGAGAGAGCCAATTTAACCGTGTAATAGCTTTTATAAGGCATGCAGGCCTTTCCCCTCCCCTTTAATTGTTTTGTAGCATGTGTGAGCCCTAAACTACGTGCAGGAAATTCAGAAAGCCACTTCCCTTTTGAATAAGCTGGATACAATACACAACCAGAACAAATGAGCTTTCAGTCCAATCTATGTCGGTCAGGATGGAGTGAAGGCTTACAGGATATAGTGGAGGAAAACAGAGATATTTCTTCTTTGTAAATGAGAGTATAATTCTTCCATTCTAAAAGGTACAGAGATACGTTTGCTTTCTAGACACTTCTCCTCAGCGCTCCTCCTCAGTTTAACAGCTAAAAACTAACATGTTAATCCAATAAGAAAGGGGTGGACCGAACCACCAAGTATTCCAGTTATTTATTTCAACTAAAATCCTGTTATTTGTTTGTGGGTCCCACCTTGCTCTCGAGATCCCAAGACGTTAACAAGGCATTCTGCCTTATCTCAAGGGTTCTCAGCTATAAGCACTGCTTACCAGTGGGACGATGTGAACTACAATCCCGACGCTCTGTTTTAACGTTTAGAAACTTTAATCATCATCGCTTGTGATACGGTTTTCAAAACATATGAAGCTATGTTTCATATCAGTGAGAAATAATCTTTCAAATAAAAATACACACTTACTGTAGCAGGTCAGATCCATACGGCTGTGTGCCTCCAGCCGATGAACTACACTTACGCTACACTTCCTCCCAAGTTACGCTCACACACAGGTGTTAGTAGTTAATAGATAGTTAATTAGCACAGGTGGTCATCTCTGTCTTCCGTCTGTCTTTTGTAAACAAGCGCTGTAACATGGAGATTTGACAATGTGGGAACACTAACCCTAACCCTGTAATTTAACCTTGAGTTAATTTTGGGGTATTTTTCGTTGATATGAAAGATGCGTTTCCAAAAACTTACCGCAAGTGGTGCATGTTAAGCGTTGGGGCTCTAACAAAACTCCCCCGGCCATACGATACCTTCATGAATAGACGCTGAAGGTACTTAGCGTCTATGAATGGGCTAGGTCCCACCTATCTTAACGTTTAAAGTCTATTTTTAGCTTTTAAAGTGGGTTGTGTGGGTTTGTGTTTTCGATGCATGACTAGCACATTTAGTCGCACATGGGTGGACCATGAGATGAGTCATCACCTGACAGATACTGAGGTTGCCAGGTGACACAGAAAACTAGGTATCACCTCACCTCTCACTAAAGGAGAGACCAGACAGGGAACGCAGTTACAGAGAGAGATAATTAGAGAGTGGGAGAGAGGAGAGAAGGGGGAGAGGAGAGAAAACAAGATAAAGAGAGAGAGAAGGAGAGAGAGAGAGAAGGAGAGAGAGAGAGAGAGAGAGAGAGAGAGAGAGAGAGAGAGAGAGAAGGAGAGAGAGCGAGGAGAGAGTGAGGAGAGAGAGAGAGAGAGAGAGAGAGAGAGAGAGAGAGAGAGAGAGAGAGAGAGAGAGAGAGAGAGAGAGAGAGAGAGAGAGAGAATGCATTCCACCTGTTTCTTTCATTTCAACACACGGCTCTAGCCCCTGGCTACAGTATGAACAGACCCAACCCATCCAACAGCAACATAATAGTGAGATAGTCATCTTGATTAGGGGAAAGGCTGGCTGTTGTTCAGTCCTCCTCCTTCTCCTCCTCCTTCACACTCCCTCTATGATGCAAGAAGAGCTAAGAGAATGCATAGCACGCTCTCACCACTGATTGTGTGTGTGTGTGTGTGTGTGTGTGTGTGTGTGTGTGTGTGTGTGTGTGTGTGTGTGTGTGTGTGTGTGTGTCTGTGTGTGTCTGTGTGTGTCTGTGTGTGTGTGTGTGTGTGTGTGTGTGTGTGTGTGTGTGTGTGTGTGTGTGTGTGTGTGTGTGTGTGTGTGTCTGTGTGTGTCTGTGTGTGTCTGTGTGTGTGTGTGTGTGTGTGTGTGTGTGATCTCACACATAGCAAAATCAATGATGTACATTTAACTCTGAAAAAGTAAAATGTACATTATTTTCAATGAACTTTTGAGTCCCACTGTACTGGTGTTAAAATAACACATTTGAAAGTGTTAAATATATAACTCTGTTATATAACTCTATATAACTCTGTTGATGGAACTGTTTTTCTCTCCACAGTGTAAAACAATAACTCTGGTTGCTAACACCAACTCGGATGGTTATTTTACACCACTGAGTGTTAATTTCACTCTTACAGGGGGAATTTCACTCCTGAATCAACACTAGAAATGTTACACTGAAATATCACCAATTTGCTGTGCACACTGATTGTTCTGTGTCCGGCTGCATGACAGAGGTCAGGGTTAATCTCCTATGGATCAGTCACCAACATCCTTCCTGTCTGCTTCTCATTCTGAAAATCTTCACAGATGTCCCATCATGCCCTCTTTCTTTTCCCTGATATTCCACTTGCTGTTTTGTGTTTGCTATAGCCCCTTGGGAGAGTTAGTTTGTTTTTACAACAGAGAGCCATCTCCATTCCTGTAATAAGTCTTATTTACCTGCAACTCTAATAATTAAATTAGACAGATAGAATTATGTAGACGGAGGAGAGAGGACAATTCTCATACACCAGCGATATGCCGAGCAGAGGTCTGTCAAGGACTTGGAAGTCTTAACACAATGGTGTCACCTGTTGGACACTCATTGTAACTGCACTTTGTATATGTATCCCAAATTGCATCCTATTCACTAAAAAGTGTGCTAATTTTAATGCCTTTAATAAGGCAGCAAAGCTAGACCTTGACCTGAAAGGTACAACAGAAACCTCCATCAGCAGGGAAATACAGTGAGACTTTTTTTCTCATGAAAGTGCAGTTTTTTAACAACAATATCATGTTGCAGGACTCATCTCATGGCTGTCCTCTTTCTCCATGCAGGTTGATGGGCCAAGTGGGCTCATGACTGTATCCATCCTGGCGGGTTTACGAGCTACAGGCAGGAGCAGGCAGACTCCGCTGTAGGTGATGGCTAACACTGCAACTAAAACAGTGTGGATAAAAATGCTATGACAGAGTGTTAGATGAAAACACAGTACTAAACATTAGGATTAGATAATAAAATTATACAATGAAATAAAAAGGTTGTAGATTGGGCTAAAATAACATTAGGCTAAAATCAAACTAAAAGCTTGAGTGCCAAACAATTCAGAACCCCGGCAAACATCAGCCGGACGTGAGTTAGATCACTAGCTATTACTAGCTAACTTTTATGAGGCCTAAAACCATGGTTGAAATACAACAATTGAAGCATGCATTTTAAAACATCTAGAAGCTACTGTATGCATCTGTCTTTATGTGTTTCTAAGAGTTCATTTTGACAGTCTCTGTTCAGTAGCTTGAGATGTGATGAGAAAACAGTGAAGTCAAAGTCTGTGTGAAGGACATCTGCACCATCTGTATAACTCATCTCTGTATTTCATTTATTTATTTCATCAGGGATCTGTCTGAATTATCTTCCACTACCTATGAAACACAAAATACACTGTGAATGTAGGTTTGACATTAAGTCTGGGGTTGGCTTTCAGTGCATAGAATGTACTCTGGAGAGTGGAGTGTTGGTGGGTGGGGTCTGATTAAACGCAGACAGGGCCAGGCTCAGCTGGGCATTGGTTGGCATGAAATGGTGACAGACAGCCAATGTGGAGGGGCTAGATACAATGCTAAAGACAAAAGTAGCTTATAATGGAATTCTCATCTTGACCAGGAACAGCAGCTCATCCAACTTGTAAGGGATTTCTTAACTCAATGTTACAGGAAAATATGGATTTTTGTCACGCGATTTGGTCTCTATTTTCATGGATATGGATACTGTGCTTTCAGACTGAGGAAACATTTAAACAGATGACAAACCAGAAACATCTACATATTCTGTCTGACAGTATTGGATATTTAGTCATTATTTTGTCTTTTTTAAGTTGCATTTAGTCACGATTATGTAATTATTTTGTAATAACCTTTAAATTCCATTTAGTAGTCAATATTGAGTAAATAGAAACATAACAGTATGTTATTGTTTCATCTGGCTCATCCCATGCTCTGTAGTTAGGGTAGCAGAGAGATCCCTCTTTCTGCTAACTCACGCTTCTGCCTGTAAACACAGAATATGTAGAAGTTGCCCTAACTCTAGGATCAGATAAGGTTTAACCTCCCTAGGGGTCAGGGTTAGAATTGGCGGTAGGGGTAATCTGATCCTAGATCTGTGTTTTGGGACTTCAACCTACTTCTACACAGTGCGTCACAGCGCCCTGGCCCCCTGCCCCGCCCTGAACAAAGCCCCAGTCTGGTGCTGCTGATAGGGGCAGCTGTAGGCCTTTATCAGCCCCCTCCCTCCCTTTCTGAGAAACCTGGGCTGACCTCTCCCATACCTGGACCATGCCCACTGGAGTTCCAACAATAGATATAGAGACTAATAGAAAATAGGTACATCTGGTTTTCACAAAAAGTGTGTGGTTCTAAAGTAAATAAAGCAATAAATACACACATAAATGTATCTAAGAGCAGCTTATTTGTTGTTTTCTTCATTTATGTCAGTATAAGATCTAACCCTGGGCTGCTGTTGTACCCATCGTATGAGTACAGTATGTAAAGCCTATGTATACCCTACTGTACACTACTGTAGAATAAAGACTATGATCCTACAAGATGTTGCAAGCTCTCTTGGATGTTGGTTTTATTGTAATATGTTTTGTTGGGACCCTTGAATTGTACTTATGCAGATGTTAAACATGTTGTGGAACCTTGAAACATGGGCAGGGCAAATATCTTAACCACTAGATGGCGCATTGTTGATCCAGAAGATAAGCAAACCTTTACTACAACCTGGCTCGGGTTGAAGACCTATATAGAGACATGTAGTAAGGCTCATATATGGGTTATTCTACAGAAGTGGTAACAATACAGGGTTGAAAAAAATTGCTAATTTGTATCCTATTTCTCCCAAATCAGATAGACATATTTACTACTCACACATTTTGTTTGTATTGCATATATGACATTTTGTCCTGAATTCCTTACCACCCCACTAAATGTGTCACTACTGAAACATAGTGTAAAAGTTGCAATAAAGGGAGAACCATGCACAGTAGTGATCATTTTGATTAACCTTCTATTACAGATTGATCTTAGACATTTTATTAGCATGCAACATTTATGTGTTGATTTTATTAGTCTGAAACATATTGATTGATTTAATTACTTATGCATCTAATTAATTATGTTGTTAGATGTTTAATTGCCACTTTTCCTATCTTCATTGTAGCAAAATATCAGGTATTTTAGTAGTGACATTGTTTTGGTAGTGACATATACATTCTGAACTTAATTGCTTACTTAATTAATACCATATCGAATGAGGCATGTGATTGACATATTCATGACGATCAATAAAATACACAATTCTTTCTGTCTGTGTCTTTCTGCCTTTTCACTGGTAGGATGTTGTCATGGAAACCTGGTTCTGGTTGGTGAGTTGTGGAAAATGAAAAAAAGTCTGGGCTATCTCTGAAAACAAATGTGTGCCCTGTTCTACTCCCAAAATGCAAATTTTATTGTATTTTTCTCTGACTATCTGCTGTACTTTTCAGCATGTTGGCACCTTATGGATGTCCCTTTCCTTCAACAACTCTACAAATAATACAAAATATAAATAATGATCTAAGTGTTTAATGTAGATTTACACTTCAGATGTTTTTGTCAATAAATGTAAAAAAATACAGTGGACTAACAGTCAAGTGTCAATCATAGAGATAGATAGAGGACTCTTAATGGATATAACCCCTTTTAGTATAGACATTGCAATTGAGGCCTTCCACCATTTTAAAGGAGTCATCTGGGTGGGGATTCCTATGGGTTAATGATTATAGTTAGTACAGTACAGTACAGTCAAGTTGAGTATAGTTCAGTAAGTACAGTACAGTAGAGGACAGTACAGTAGAGCACAGTACGGTAGAGCACAGTACAGTACATTATATATGTCTATGTTTGGACCAAATAGACGTCAACGTTTGTGCTCTTGGAGGGTTGAAGCCCCCTGCTGGCTATGCATCTCAAAACTCTACACTTTTTCCTGAAGTGTGCACTTGTCAACTACCCACAACGACAGCGCCGAAGGAGATGGCAGCATCGCGACTAGCTCTTAGGAAACTTTGCAGTATAATTTTTTTTTATGTACAATTTTTTACATTATTAGCTCAGGAAATGTTTTGTGTCATTACATACAGCCGGGGGGAACTATTGGATATTAGAGTGGCAGTAACTCACCATAAATTCCAGCATTACGACCAGGAATATGACTTCCCTGGAGCAGATCCTTTGTTCACTCTCCCCAGAGCAATTGAACTTATTCCAGAGGCCGACCCAAAACATCGCCGGCTGAGGAGAGGCACTCGAGGCAGCCTGCTGGCTTGATTTATAAGGAGCACACATCACCCACCGCTTCTGAGTATATTACTCGCTAATGTTCAGTCTTTGGATAACAAAGTTGATGAGCTTAGCGTAAGGATTAATTTCCAGAGAGACATCGGGGCCTGTGACACACTTTGTTTCACAGAAACATGGCTCTCTCAGGATACTCTGTTGGTAAAGCCAGCAGGATTCTCAGTACATCACGCAGACAGGAATAAATATCTCTCCGGGAAGCAGAAGGGCGGAGGGGTGTGTTTCATGATTAACGACTCATGGTGTAATTCTAGGAACATACAGGAACTCAAGTCCTGTTGTTCACCCGATCTTGAATACCTCACAATCAAATGCCGACCATATTATCTCCCAAGAGAATTCTCCTCCATCATTGCCACGGCCGTTTACATCCCCTCTCAAGCCAATACCACGACCGGCCTCAAAGAACTTCACTGGACTTTATGCAAATTGCAAACCACATATCCTGTGGCTGCATTTATTGTACCTGGGGATTTTAATGAAGCAAATCTGAGGATTAGGCTGCCAAAGTTCTATCAACATATCGACTGTACTACTCGCGCTACTAAGACTCTCAACCATTGCTATTCAAACTACCGGAACGCTTACAAGGCCCTCCCCCGCCCTCCTTTCAGCAAATCTGACCACGACTCCATCTTGCTCAAATCAAATCAAATTGTATTGGTCACATACACATGGTTAGCCGATGTTAATGCGAGTGTGGCGAAATGCTTGTGCTTCTAGTTCCGACCGTGCAGTAATATTGTCACGACTTCCGCCGAAGTTGGCTCCCCTGCCTGTTCGGGCGGTGCTCGGCGGTCGTCGTCACCGTCCTACTAGCCGCCACCGATCCCTTTTTCATTTGTCTGTTTGTTTTGTCTAATTAGTTTCACCTGTGTTTCTGTTGTTTGGTTTAATGAGCTTCCCTATTTTTAGTAGGTGGACCCGCCCTTGTTTTGTGCGGGATTGTCTTTATGTTACGTGTGTGCGTTTTAGGTAGAGGTGGATTTATTTTCTATTTACTTGGCACCCTGTGTTTTTGGGTTGTCACGTTGTTGTCTGCGCCCTGTATTGTTGGGCTTATCATTTTGTGTGCCGAAGTAAAAAGCACTTTTCCCCAGTGGAAATCTCTGCGTCTGATTCCTTCACCCACCTAGTCCCGCGTGACAAATATCTAACAAGTAATCTAACAATTTCACAACAACTACCTTATACACACAAGTGTAAAGGAATGAATAAGAATATGTACATATAAATATATGGATGAGTGATGGCCAAACGGCATAGGCAAGATGCAGTAGATGGTATAGAGTACAGTATATACATATGAGTAATGTAGGGTATGTAAACATTATATAAAGTGGCATTGTTTAAAGTGAATAGTGATACATTTATAACATCCAATATTTAATTATTAAAGTGGCTAGAGATTTGGGTCAGTATGTTGGCAGCAGACACTCAATGTTAATGATGGCTGTTTAATAGTCTGATGGCCTTGAGATAGAAGCTGTTTTTCAGTCTCTTGGTCCCAGCTTTGATGCACCTGTACTGACCTCGCCTTCTGGATGATAGCAGGGTGAACAGGCAGTGGCTCGGGTGGTTGTTGTCCTTGATGATCTTTTTGGCCTTCCTGTGACATCGGGTGGTGTAGGTGTCCTGGAGGGCAGGTAGTTTGCCCCCGGTGATGCTTTCCATGGGTCTTCCAAATGGACCATGACCCCAAGCATACTTCCAAAGTTGTGGCAAAATGGCTTAAGGACAACAAAGTCAAGGTATTGGAGTGGCCATCACAAAGCCCTGACCTCAATACTATAGAAAATTTGTGGGCAGAACTGAAAAAGCGTGTGCGAGCAAGGAGGCCTACAAACCTGACTCAATTACACCAGCTCTGTCAAGAGGAGTGGGCCAAAATTCACCCAACTTATTGTGGGAAGCTTGTGGAAGGCTACCCAAAACGTTTGACCCAAGTTAAACAATTTAAAGGCAATGCTGCCAAATACTAGTTGAGTGTATGTAAACTTCTGACCCACTGGGAATGTGATGAAAGAAATAAAAGCTGAAATAAATCATTCTCTATACTATTATTCTGACATTTCACATTCTTAAAATAAAGTGGTGATCCTAACTGACCGGGAATTTTTACTAGGGTTGAATGTCAGGAATTGTGAAAAACTGAGTTTTAATGTATTTGTCTAAGGTGTATGTAAACTTCCGACTTCAACTGTATATACTGTATTCTATACTATTCTACTGTATCTTAGTCCATTCTGCTCTGACATCGCTTGTCGATATATGTATATAGTCTTAATTCATTCATACTTAGATTTGTGTGTATTGGCTATATGTTGTTTAAATTGTTAGATATTACTTGTTAGATATTACTGCACTGTCAGAGCTAGAAGCACAAGCCTTTCGCTACACCCGCAATAACATCTTCTAATCATGTGTATGTGACCAATAAAATTGGATTTGATTTGACATGGTGGTCCTCTTGTAGATCAGTTGGTAGTTCAAGGCGCTTGCAACTTTAAAATGAAGATAGCCTCGATGGCGCTGCCTGTGCTGTCACAGACACCATAATGGCATAGATACAAAGGTGAGACCTCTGTAAATGTACACTGTATATGGTGTCAATTGTTTAGGTTGTGACCATTTCGGTTTGGATAATAGCTAGCATATGGCTGGATAGTTTTCATTTGGACAGATGTACATCATAACAAACATATATATTTTAGTCCAAAAACCATACTTTATGTATTTCATGAAATATTAGATGTTCGGTAGTGACACTATTTAAAAATACATGAAGCTTTACCAACTTTCTCACATATTTTCTCCAAAATGATTGCAGACAGACTACTTGCCATGTGGCCATGCTGGAGAGGGGTGCAATCCCATCACCTGGTGATATTTGTAGGGGTGTGGCTTAAGGCACATTCATTCTACAGTCAGCTAAAGTCTGTGTTTCGGTAGTGACATCAAAAGTTGGGACAGCATTTTTCAGAGAAAGATGTTTAAAAATAACCAAAACACTAATAAGATCCATATCTTTCAATATGGTAATAGAACAACTCAATATGTTCTATTGAAATAATAGTGTTGAAAACAAATCTGAAATCATGAATTGTTTTATTTTCAAACATGAAGTTTAAGAGTCGCTTTGGGGCAGCCACTTGTGAATAGAAATAGGTGTATAAACAACGGCTTTATACTATATTCATTTAACAATATGTTTGTTATTGCCTTGGAATTAATTAGAACATATCATGATGAAAACAAAATCTACATTTGGACAGTTTTTTAGATTGTTTTTTTTGGAAGTGAGACATCAATTACACCACTTCTGTAGAATCACCCATATACATGAATATGTTTACAATATGTGTTCACGGCCAAGTCAGTTGCCTGGCCCTGGCTGGGATGTATAGATTACGATAAAGGGAGCAGAGATTAGGTCAAAATCAGTAACCACAGCAAGGAATTTCTAAGGGGTAGGGTAACTTCGTGACACACCAACTGCAACATCACACATTCACCCAAAACACTGTATTCGGTGCATTTTAAGTCAATTTTATTACAATGCATTAGGCTGAAGTAGACTTACATTTTACTTCATTACATTATTATTTTCTTATGTTTTTTTATGGTCACGTTAACAGTGTGTGTGTGTCAAAAGAGGCCCCCAGTAGACCACATGACGCATATCAGAAGATGTTGGGTCTTCTGCGCAACTTGCCCACCCTCAAGTGGTTATCTCTCCTCAGCATTCAGAAGGAAAACAACCCGAAGCAAGGAGTAGGCCTACCGCAAACGACCGCCGCAAATTACCATTTAGTTTACCTCATTTAGACAATTGTTGTAAATACTGCCAGAAAACGTGATTTGCTTGCATTTTGATGGGTTATAGTGGTGCAAAAAATGGTTGACTAACACCTTTACGCAGACCTGTGCCGTGCGCCCGTTCAGACATTCAACTTTTACGCATAGCACCAGCGCAACGGGCTACAATATGCTCACAGACCACGAAAAGGAGCTGATCGCTAAAATTTGGGACAAAATGATTCCCGTAGCTTCCGACATCGGAGCTGAATGTCTTCTAAGGTAGGCCTAAGTTCATTGTAAATAACATACAAGCAACACACACACCTGAACATGACTTCCTTTCTGATAAGATGCCACTTTCGATATGGTAGGCTAAACGGTGTTAAAACTAAGACATTTCGTTGGCAAAAACTGCCTTTGCTTCTGCTATTGGAAAATGTATTTGTGAAAGGTGTCATGTATTTGAATGAAAACAAAACGTATATGTTTTTTGTGTTACATTTTTGTTTATTATATGGTTAGCCTGTTACAATAATTTTGCAATTAAATTGGGTTCATGGTCTATTTACCCGAAGTTGGTGGGAATGGAGGCAACAACAGACCTGTTGTCAGTCACCTGTTGTCAGTCACAAATATAATGCCCACTTGCAGACCTACACTTTATCACTGTATCACAGGATGATGACGACTTTTCCCGGGACAAAAACATACTTCGCCCACCTGGACATCAGACCCCGGTCCCCGCACCTGCGTTCCCACGGGAAGAAGATAGTTCTCGCGATAGCTGAGTGTTCCAAAGACATCAGCTCGATGATGGTCACCCTGGCACCGCTCCAAACACTGCATGCCTACAAATTGAGAATAGACCCCTGCAACTTCAAGGTGCCTTCCCTATTTCTCTTGATTAACTGTTCCATCAGATATTAGCACTAGAACATCCCTATCCCAACTTATATCATCTGCTGGAACACACTCATTGTGTCCTAATAATCTTTCCACCATATTTCTTATACCAATAATTTCATTTCAAATCTATGAAGGAAATTTAACAAGTGCACTTGTGGTTTATTTTATGATTTTTTCCCTTTGTGTTTTGTTTATTTCTCTCACAGCTTCTTTGTCACTGTATCCTCGTGACTTTGGCCGCTCACATGGGTGATGAGTTCGATCCTGTCGCGCACGCAGCCATGGACAAGTACCTCTCGGCCTTCGCAGCCGTCCTTGCAGAGAAATACAGATAAGGAGCATCATAGCCCCATCATATAAACCAAATGTTGCTGTTCCATTAACTTATTATAGAGTATTTTATTTGTGTGTTTTTCTTTTGTAATAAAACCTGACAGAAACACCTGAGTGCTTGTGTCGTTAACTCTCTGTAATAAGGAGGAAATCGTTACTTGTTCAGCTGTATTAAGTTCTGTCAGTTAGTTGTGACAGAGTTCCCTTTAGGTATAGAAATGTGTAAACTAAACCATCTGCTGAGGACCATACATCCCAAGTACATCCCAAGCAGTGGCAACCCGTCATATCTTTTGGGGGGGGCTTGTCTGTTTTGCATGTTATTTTGGCATTAATACGTGTCACATATCAGTTAGCAAACAATGTAAAAAATATATATTATTTAATAAACCCGCATACAAACATGGTCTTGAGTAAGGCAGCTCCAAAATGCAGGTGTTTCAGCCTAACTCAGTACTTTCTGTGGTGGTGGTGTTACGAGGAGTGGAACGGGGGAACCCAAGAGCAGACTCAGACGAGGAGACTGGGAGGAAGTAACCACTCTCACCTCCAGGGACCAGAGTCAGAGCGGGCAGAACTGTAGAGGAGAGGAAAACAGCGTCAGGCAAGGCACAACAGGATAACAGGATCAGAATAGTAACAAACGGCTAGAAACGTAGACTGACTGAGCAGAGATTATGATCTGGCAGCGTGGAAGTGGCAGGGCTGAGTATTTGTAGAGGTCTTGATTATGGAACAGGTTGCAGCTGTTGGGGATCAGCTCTGACTCCAGCACACCTGTCTCCGCCCACACAATCACACACACTGAGAGAGAGGGAGAGGGAGAGAGTACTGGGGGAGTGGTGGCAGGTCAAGGAGACACAGGATGAGCAGTAGAGGGTGTTGCAGGAGCAGATGTAACAGGTGGGGCAAGCCAGCAGACAATACGGAGCGTTGCGCTGTGATTGGCTCAGTTTTCTGTCACTCATGGGGACACTACATCACCACCAAGTCTAAGGGTAGAGCTCGACAATTCAAGCCCCTCAAGTGCTGCCATAGAGTTACATTAGAAGTGCACATCCAAGAAGGCTCAAGGTCATTGGGCACAGATAAAATGACGTGAAATCACCTTATATCTACAGTAGCTTTGATTGGACTGATCATGTCAACATCATACTTTCAAAATCTTAGCTAGCAGTCCTCATCATGAATCATCATCATGAATAAAGTCAACAATCTACTGGCAAATCCTTTTTAATCCTTGTCATATGAAGAGAAATAATGAAGAGAAATTAAAGATAAAATGTAGCGGTACTCATCGGCCATTCAACATAAACATTACACAACAAGTTGGAAATCGCAAGTTCACCAATGAGAGATTTGGAAGGAATCAGTGGCTAACTGCAAGCATTGCAAAGCAATCATTAGTCTGCTATTCAGTGGAGTGGCTGTGTGGTCCCAAGTCTAAGATTAAGGGTCTCTTTTCCTAGTTTAAAATTATAACGTTCAACATTGGCCATGCTGTCAGTGAAGCATGATTTGTGCTGCACTCAAAACAACTGTTATCTTGGAACTGCAAAATCTGACTTTAGTAAGTTCAAGATAACTGGGAACTTGGGGAAAACGAGGTATGACTGGGAAAATACGTTTTGAACTTTCATCCAGCCTCTTTCTAGAGCTATGACCTGAAGATCACTGACGTCATCGTGATTCAATCTTCTTTTTTCCCCCCAGTTGTCTTGAAAGCACCATAAATACAGAGAATGTCAGACTTTGATGACAAAGTTTGATGACAAAATTTGATGACCTTGCCTCCACAATCACCTCACCTCAACCCAATTGAGATGGTTTGGGACAAGTTGGACCGCAGAGTGAAGGAAAAGCAGCCAACAAGTGCTCAGCATATGTGGGAACTCCTTCAAGACTGTTGGAAAAGCATTCCAAGTGAAGCTGGTTGAGAGAATGCCAAGAGTGTGCAAAGCTGTCATCTAGACAAAGGGTGGCTACTTTGAAGAATCTCAAATATAAAATATAGTTTGATTTGTTTAAAACTTTTTTGGTTACTACATGATTCCATATGTGTTATTTCATAGTTTTGACGTCTTCATTATTATTCTACAATGTAGAAAATAGTACAAATAAAGAAAAACCCTTGAATGAGTAGGTGTGTCCAAACTTTTGACTGGTACTGTATACTGTAGCTAAGAAAGTAATACAAATTGTATGTTGTAGTAAGCCGTTAGTAGCCCATTTGCCTCACCCTAATAATTTGGTCTATTTTCACCTCTTAATTTTGCCTAGTGTTCTGACTTGGTGGTGCATAACCTGTTTTTGAGAAATGTAATCATTGAATATTGTAAGAGCTTTTATGCCCCTTTATTTATCCTACGGTTCTGACTTGGTGTACAGGGAGAACAATGTAAGAACGGCCTATGTTCTGAATTCTGTCATTGTAAATTTCAAAAGTGCTGAACAAGTAGTTATATTGACTACGTCAGTCCTAGCTCGCTCATCAAATCAAATCAAATCAAGTTTATTTTATATAGCCCTTCGTACATCAGCTAATATCTCGAAGTGCTGTACAGAAACCCAGCCTAAAACCCCAAACAGCAAGCAATGCAGGTGTAGAAGCACGGTGGCTAGGAAAAACTCCCTAGAAAGGCCAAAACCTAGGAAGAAACCTAGAGAGGAACCAGGCTATGAGGGGTGGCCAGTCCTCTTCTGGCTGTGCCGGGTGGAGATTATAACAGAACATGGCCAAGATGTTCAAAATGTTCATAAGTGACAAGCATGGTCAAATAATAATCAGGAATAAATGTCAGTTGGCTTTTCATAGCCGATCATTAAGAGTTGAAAACAGCAGGTCTGGGACAGGTAGGGGTTCCATAACCGCAGGCAGAACAGTTGAAACTGGAATAGCAGCAAGGCCAGGTGGACTGGGGACAGCAAGGAGTCATCATGCCTGGTAGTCCTGACGTATGGTCCTAGGGCTCAGGTCCTCCGAGAGAGAGAAAGAAAGAGAGAAGGAGAGAATTAGAGAGAGCCAAGATTTTCAAAATGTTCATAAATGACAAGCATGGTCAAATAATAATCAGGAATAAATGTCAGTTGGCTTTTCATAGCCGATCATTAAGAGTTGAAAGCAGCAGGTCTGGGACAGGTAGGGGTTCCATAACCGCAGGCAGAACAGTTGAAACTGGAACAGCAGCAAGGCCAGGTGGACTGGGGACAGCAAGGAGTCATCATGCCCGGTAGTCCTGACGTATGGTCCTAGGGCTCAGGTTCTTCGAGAGAGAGAAAGAAAGAGAGAAGGAGAGAATTAGAGAGAGCATACTTAAATTCACACAGGACACTGGATAAGACAGGAGAAGTACTCCAGATATTACCAACTGACCCTAGCCCCCCGACACATAAACTACTGCAGCATAAATACTGGAGGCTGAGACAGGAGGGGTCAGGAGACACTGTGGCCCCATCCGATGATACCCCCGGACAGGGCCAAACAGGAAGGATATAACCCCACCCACTTTGCCAAAGCACAGCCCCTGCACCACTAGAGGGATATCTTCAACCACCAACTTACAATCCTGAGACAAGGCCGAGTATAGCCCACAAAGATCTCCACCACAGCACAAACCAAGGGGGGGCGCCAACCCAGACAGGAAGACCACGTCAGTGACTCAACCCACTCAAGTGACGCACCCCTCCTAGGGACGGCATGAAAGAGCACCAGTAAGCCAGTGACTCAGCCCCTGTAATAGGGTTAGAGGCAGAGAATCCCAGTGGAGAGAGGGGAACCGGCCAGGCAGAGACAGCAAGGGCGGTTCGTTGCTCCAGAGCCTTTCCGTTCACCTTCACACTCCTGGGCCAGACTACACTCAATCATATGACCTACTGAAGAGATAAGTCTTCAGTAAAGACTTAAAGGTTGAGACCGAGTCTGCGTCTCTCACATGGGTAGGCAGACCGTTCCATAAAAATGGAGATCTATAGGAGAAAGCCCTGCCTCCCGCTGTTTGCTTAGAAATTCTAGGGACAATTAGGAGGCCTGCGTCTTGTGACCGTAGCGTACGTATAGGTATGTACGGCAGGACCAACTCGGAAAGATAGGTAGGAGCAAGCCCATGTAACGCTTTATAGGTTAACAGTAAAACCTTGAAATCAGCCCTTGCCTTAACAGGAAGCCAGTGTAGGGAAGCTAGCACTGGAGTAATATGATCAAATTTCTTGGTTCTAGTCAGGATTCTAGCAGCCGTATTTAGCACTAACTGAAGTTTATTTAGTGCTTTATCCGGGTAGCCGGAAAGTAGAGCATTGCAGTAGTCTAACCTAGAAGCAACAAATGCATGGATTAATTTTTCTGCATCATTTTTGGACAGAAAATGTCTGATTTTTGCAATGTTACGTAGATGGAAAAAAGCTGTCCTTGAAACAGTCTTGATATGTTCGTCAAAAGAGAGATCAGGGTCAAGAGTAACGCCGAGGTCCTTCACAGTTTTATTTGAGACGACTTTACAACCATCAAGATTAATTGTCAGATTTAACAGAAGATCTCTTTGTTTCTTAGGACCTAGAACAAGCATCTCTGTTTTGTCCGAGTTTAAAAGTAGAACGTTTTCAGCCATCCACTTCCTTATGTCTGAAACACAGGCTTCTAGCGAGGGCAATTTTGGGGCTTCACCATGTTTCATTGAAATGTACAGCTGTGTGTCATCCGCATAGCAGTGAAAGTTAACATTATGTTTTCGAATAACATCCCCAAGAGGTAAAATATATAGTGAAAACAATAGTGGTCCTAAAATGGAACCTTGAGGAACACCGAAATGTACAGTTGATTTGTCAGAGGACAAACCATTCACAGAGACAAACTGATATCTTTCCGACAGATAAGATCTAAACCAGGCCAGAACTTGTCCGTGTAGACCAATTTGGGTTTCCAGTCTCTCCAAAAGAATGTGGTGATCGATGGTGTCAAAGGCAGCACTAAGGTCTAGTAGCACGAGGACAGATGCAGAGCCTCGGTCTGACGCCATTAAAAGGTCATTTACCACCTTCACAAGTGCAGTCTCAGTGCTATGATGGGGTCTAAAACCAGACTGAAGCATTTCGTATACATTGTTTGTCTTCAGGAAGGCAGTGAGTTGCTGCGCAACAGCTTTTTCTAAAACTTTTGAGAGGAATGGAAGATTCGATATAGGCCGATAGTTTTTTATATTTTCCGGGTCAAGGTTTGGCTTTTTCAAGAGAGGCTTTATTACTGCCACTTTTAGTGAGTTTGGTACACATCCGGTGGATAGAGAGCCGTTTATTATGTTCAACATAGGAGGGCCAAGCACATGAAGCAGCTCTTTCAGTAGTTTAGTTGGAATAGGATCCAGTATGCAGCTTGAAGGTTTAGAGGCCATGATTATTTTCATCATTGTGTCAAGAGATATAGTACTCAAACACTTAAGTGTCTCTCCCGATCCCAGGCCCTGGCAGAGCTGTGCAGATCCAGGACAGCTAAGCCCTGGAGGAATACGCAGATTTAAAGAGGAGTCCGTAATTTGCTTTCTAATGATCATGATCTTTTCCTCAAAGAAGTTCATGAATTTATTACTGCTGAAGTGAAAGCCATCCTCTCTTGGGGAATGCTGCTTTTTAGTTAGCTTTGCAACAGTATCAAAAAGACATTTTGGATTGTTCTTATTTTCCTCAATTAAGTTGGAAAAGTAGGATGATCGAGCAGCAGTGAGGGCTCTTCGATACTGCACGGTACTGTCTTTCCAAGCTAGTCGGAAGACTTCCAGTTTGGTGTGGCGCCATTTCCGTTCCAATTTTCTGGAAGCTTGCTTCAGAGCTCGGGTATTTTCTGTATACCAGGGAGCTAGTTTCTTATGACAAATGTTTTTCGTTTTTAGGGGTGCAACTGCATCTAGGGTATTGCGCAAGGTTAAATTGAGTTCCTCAGTTAGGTGGTTAACTGATTTTTGTCCTCTGACGTTCTTGGGTAGGCAGAAGGAGTCTGGAAGGGCATCAAGGAATTTTTGTGTTGTCTGAGAATTTATAGCACGACTTTTGATGCTCCTTGGTTGGGGTCTGAGCAGATTATTTGTTGCGATTGCAAACGTAATAAAATGGTGGTCCGATAGTCCAGGATTATGAGGAAAAACATTAAGATCTACAACATTTATTCCATGGGACAAAACTAGGTCCAGAGTATGACTGTGGCAGTGAGTAGGTCCAGAGACATGTTGGACAAAACCCACTGAGTCGATGATGGCTCCAAAAGACTTTTGGAGTGGGTCTGTGGACTTCTCCATATGAATATTAAAATCACCAAAAATTAGAATATGATCTGCTATGACTACAAGGTCCGATAGGAATTCAGGGAACTCAGAGAGGAACGCTGTATATGGCCCAGGAGGCCTGTAAACAGTAGCTATAAAAAGTGATTGAGTAGGCTGCATAGATTTCATGACTAGAAGCTCAAAAGACGAAAATGTCATTTTTTTGTGTAAATTGAAATTTGCTATCATAAATGTTAGCAACACCTCCGCCTTTGCGGGATGCACGGGGGATATGGTCACTAGTGTAACCAGGAGGTGAGGCCTCATTTAACACAGTAAATTCATCAGGCTTAAGCCATGTTTCAGTCAGGCCAATCACATCAAGATTATGATCAGTGATTAGTTCATTGACTATAACTGCCTTTGAAGTGAGGGATCTAACATTAAGTAACCCTATTTTGAGATGTGAGGTATCACGATCTCTTTCAATAATGGCAGGAATGGAGGAGGTCTTTATCCTAATGAGATTGCTAAGGCGAACACCGCCATGTTTAGTTTTGCCCAACCTAGGTCGAGGCACAGACACAGTCTCAATGGGGATGGCTGAGCTGACTACACTGACTATGCTAGTGGCAGACTCCACTAAGCTGGCAGGTTGGCTAACAGCCTGCTGCCTGACCTGCACCCTATTTCATTGTGGAGCTAGAGGAGTTAAAACCAATGTCTATGTTGGTAGATAAGATGAGAGCACCCCTCCAGCTAGGATGGAGTCCGTCACTCCTTAGCAGGTCAGGCTTGGTCCTGTTTGTGGGTGAGTCCCAGAAAGAGGGCCAATTATCTACAAATTCTATCTTTTGGGAGGGCCAGAAAACAGTTTTCAACCAGCGATTGAGTTGTGAGACTGCTGTAGAGCTCGTCACTCCCCCTCATTAATGTCTAAATCGAAATTAAGGATTGCCTCTTATCTGCTTGTCGTCACCTTATGCAATAGTTTGTACATTTCAATTGTCAGTAGAAACAACATTTGTTTAAGCAAGTCAGTAAATGAGGCTGAATTAACTGTTTCGCTGCCAGACAAGGCTCCGCTAGCCAGGTGTAGCAGTGGTATAGTGCAATTAGTGTATTGTTTAGTGTTGTGTTGTGCAGTGGCTTTGCTGGAATGCGCCCCACTTTTTTTTTTGCCCCACAAAGATTTACATGCTAAAATCGGCACTGATCCCAAATGTATATAATTTGTTGAAATCACAAGCATAAAGTGTATTAAAAATACATTTTAATTAAGAGGTTTTATTAAACATGTCATTATTGACATCATTGTGGCACATGGACACTCAATGTCCTTGGCAGAAAGCCAAATTGCATCGTGCTTAAAGGAGATGTTTCCACGTGGGACTATCACTGCGTAAAGTAATATTTTGATGTTCATGTAGCTATATATTTTCGCTTAATATATTGGTACCCTTGCACTTTACAACGGATTGCAATGGAACAGAATGTTCTAGTTGAATGGCTATTTTTACTGTGTAGGCAGCTGCAACTTACTACAGCTGAGATAAATTACAGTACACATCAAACGAGAATCACCTGACTCCAACCAAATTCATTTGAATTCTGAATCATTTAGTACAGGCCATTTTATTTACTTAAAGTTAAAAATGTTAAAAGTTACGTTTTTTCAATGTCATCTTATTGTAGAAGAAATGGTGAGTCGTGCAAGGGCGCCAATATATTACAGCGCAAATGAGGCGCATAGGGCTTATGTGAGGCCCATCACGTATGTACATCTAAATAATAAATAACCTTGCTATCATTTGTGTCTCCGTTTGGCAAATGTTGTATTCATCACTGGTTAAAATTGTGACTATTGCCACATTTAGTAAATGTAATTAAAATTACAGGCACGAATGTCAATCATGGCACGAATGACGTTCGAGGGTTTTCCTTTTTGAGCTTCATTTGGAGTCAAACATGTGAGTGTCTTGCTGTAGGAGATAACACAGATGTTTGCTGCAAATAACAAGTCAGAGGATGGGGAAACTTGGTCCCAATGTGAGGATTGTAACTAAACGTTTATTTGTAACTCTTTTAATTAGGCCTAATGAAATCTCAAACGATGGCATCACGTTGCCCTTGTTATTTCAACTATGGAAGTACACTATCAGGAGGCAGGGTTACAATGAAAGCAATGCCATGCCAATGCCATAGCCTACATACTTATTTTGCAATCATAACTAAGAGAGATCTTGACTTATTAATGATTATCAATGCGAACTCATTCAAATGCAATCAAAATGATTCACAACCACAAAATGATGGCGAAAGTAATGGAGAGTAGGCCTATATTATTAAATAGGTCCGCCATATGGATACTTTCGATTGTGTTGCATACAGTACCTTCAGAAAGTATTCATACCCCTTGACTTATTCCACATTTTGTTGTGTTACAGCCTAAATTCAAAATCTATTAAATATTTTTTTCTAATTTATTACACAAAATACCCCATAATGACAAAGTGAAAACCTGTTTTTAGAATTTGTAGCTAATTTATAAAAATGAAAAACAGAAATATATCATTTACATAAGTATTCACACCCGAGTCAATACTTTGTAGAAGCGCATTTGGCGAAGATTACAGCTGTGAGTCTTTTGGGGTAAGTCTCTAAGAGCTTTGCATACCTGGATTGTACAATAACTGCACATTATTCTTTTTTAAATTATTCAAAATCTTTCAAGTTGATTGTTGATCATTACTAGACAGCCATTTCAAATTCTTGACATATAGTTTTGACTTAAATCGGCTTGAAAATCTATGTCGGCCACTCAGGAACATTCAACGTCGTCTTGGTAAGCAACTCCAGTCTAGATTTGGTATTGTGTTTTAGGTTAATTGTCCTGTTGAAAGTTGAATTAATCTTCCAGTGTCTGTTGGAAAGCAGATTAAACCACGTTTTTGCCTGTGCTTATAGCTGTATTCAGTTTATTTGTATCCAAGAAAACTCCCTAGTCCTTGCCGATTGACAAGCATATCCATAAGGTAATGCAGCCACCACCATACCTGAAAATATGAAAAGTGGTACTGAGTGATGTGTGTTGGATTTGCCCCAAACATAATGGTTGGTATGCAGGACAACAATTGAATTTCTTGTTGCAGACAGGATGCATGTTTTTGAATATTTTTATTCCGTACAGGCTTCCTTCTTTACACTCTGTCATTTAGGTTAATATTGGAGTAAATACAATGTTGTTGATCCATCCTCAGTTTTCTCCTATCCGCAGCCATTAAACTATGTAACTGTCTCAAAATCACCATTGACCTCAAGGTGAAATCCCTGAGCAGTTACCTTCCTCTCTGGCAACTGAGTTAGGAAGGACGCCTGTATCTTTGTAGTGACTGGGTGTATTGATACACCATCCAAAGTGTAATTAATAACTTCACCATGCTCCAAAGCATATTCAGGATCTGCTTTTTTAATTTGTACCCATATACAGTAGGTGCCCTTCTTTGGGAGACATTGGAAAACCTCCCTGGTCTATGTGATTGAATCTGTGAAAATGCACTACTCAATTGAGGGACCCTACAGATAATTGTATGTGTGGGGTAGTCATTTAAAAATCATGTTAACCACTATTATTAAACACGGAATGAGTCCATGCAACTTACTATGTGACTTCTTAAGCACATTTTTACTCCTGAACGTATTTAGGGTTGCCATAACAAAGGGGTTGAATACTTATTGACTCAATACATTTTAGCTTTTATTTCTTTTTAATTTAAAAAAAAAATGTCCTACAAACAAGATTCCACTTTGACATTATGCGGTAGTGTGGGGAGATCAGTGACACAACATCTCAATGTAATCAATTTAAATTCAGGCTGTAACACAACAACAAAAAGTGAAAAAAAGCAAAAGGGTGTGAATACTTTCTGAAGGCACTGTGTGTATAGGCTATAACCTGAGAGTTACCCTCAGAATCTATATTTGGTTTCATGAAATGTTTTTTGCTGTTTCACGGAAATCCACCTAAAGGAGGACCTATTCGACAATGTTCAACCATGTCTTATCTAAAGCAAGATGGGCTATCTCCAACCAATCAAATTACATTTTTCGTTTTGGGGGCGGAGTGCACAAATACCATAAAACTAAAGATTTTTCCGAATTTTATTCATGATTCCTGTTCTCACTAGAAACTAAGCTAAATCATCACGAGCAAACATGGTTGAGTGGACAGATGAAGAGCGCGCGGCTATCTCCAACATCTTCTCCAAACTAGACTATGACGACATTGGCCAAAAGTCCCTGTCAAGGTAAGACAAGAAACTTTGATTGTTAGTCCCCCTAATTTTCATCTTCTTCGTCATTTTCTGTTGTTGTTCAGCCTCACACTGTTCTCTCCGCTCCTCTCTCCGCTCCCCTCAGGTGTCTGATCGTGTACCCCTGGACCCAGAGGTATTTCGGGGGCTTCGGCAACCTGTACAACGCAGAGGCCATCATGAACAACCCTCTGATTGCTAAGCACGGCACCACGGTGCTGCACGGTCTGGACAGAGCTCTGAAGAACATGGACGACATCAAGAACACATACGCCGAGCTGAGCGTTCTGCACTCCGAGAAACTGCACGTGGATCCCGACAACTTTAAGGTAAGATAGGCGACAAAATAACATTGAAGTCCACTCGATCAAGCTACCCCCAAATACATTCTAAACATATCACTTCTTCTGTGGTTTGTTCTCTTTCACAGCTGTTGTCTGACTGTCTGACCATCGTCATCGCTGGGAAGATGGGCAACGCATTCACCCCCGAATATCAGGCATCCTTCCAAAAGTTCTTGTCAGTGGTGGTGTCTGCTCTGGGCAGGCAGTACCACTAGAGTCAGTCGCCATATAGCTGACCGAGGAGACAGCCTGTGTGTTCATGTGTTTCACTCCTCAATTAAGAAATAAAATAAGCATATAAGCATCTGTTTGTTGATCATGTGTGTTTATTTTACGCGTGCGTAATTGTATCCATACAAGCCTAGACAAATTGCACTTTAAGGATAGCTAATATAATAACACATTTAAAGGTTTCAATGGTTATTTCATATATAGATGTTAGATCTACACATTATAAAAATGTGAATTCAATAATACATTAGACAACATGAACAAGTTAGCGAATGGATGCATATCGCCTACAAGCCTACAGAGTTGGCCAGGCTGAATTGTATTGTTGCTGGCTGTAAAACACGTGTCAAACATTAACATGACTATTTATGCATAAAACATACAAAAACAAAACTGTGAAGGGATACACCTCTATGTCTTGACTGTGAAGAAAAAGAAGGCTATAAAACGCACATCGTTGCTTCATGGATGGAATGCGCAACTTCAACGATTATTTTTTACTATCAAAACAAATAAATTATTTTAGTTTAAGTTTTAACAGTTAATATTAATTTGTCAAAAGTATTTACTTTCAATTTACTTTAGTTTACTGTAGCTGTTGTCATATTGATATCCGTCATGCGAAACACTATAATTCCAGAAATTTTTAATCCCCTGTTAAGGTTGTTTTTCGTTTTGTTAGATACAATTGATCTCCACTTGTAGGCTACATTTAGAAAAAGCTAGTTTGTTTGGTGCAGGAAACGACCCCATATACATTTTTTTTTTAAGTTTTGCATATTGGCAAAAGTTTTTTATTCTCTACTGTATATACAGGGATGAGTTTCAAGATTCCTACACCAGATCCATACATGATTAAATGTCAGCAGGTAGCCTACATGACGTGACCCACAGCCAGTGGTGTAAAGCACTTAAGTAAAAATACTTTAAAGTACTACTTAAGTAGTTTTCAGGGTATCTGTACTTTACCTTACTATTTATATTTTTGCCAACTTTTACTTCACTACATTCGTCTTACTTCTTATTCTTCTGACACCCAAAAGTACTCGTTACATTTTGACAGGAAAATGGTCCAATTCACACACTTATCAAGAGAACATCCCTGGTCATCATTAATGCCACTGATCTGGCAGACTCACTAAACACAAATGCTTCGTTTGTAAATGATGTCTGAGTGTTGGAGTGTGCCCCTGGCTATCCACCAATAAATAAAAAAAGAAGATCATGCCCTGGTTTGCCTAATATAAGGAATTTGAAATGGTTTATACTTTTACTTTTGATACTTAAGTACATTTTAGCAATTATATTTAATTTTGATATTTAAGTATATTTAAAACCAAATACTTTTAGAGTTTTACTAAAGTAGTATTTTACTGGGTGACTTCCACTTTTACTTGAGTCATTTTCTATTAAGGTATCTTTACTTTAGCTCAAGTATGACAATTGAGTACTTTTTCCACCACTGCCCACAGCAACCTGTTCCATGCATGCCCCTGCAGCAGCTGGTCGGGACTGTCCAGCTGTGACCTATGTGGGGTTTTAGAAGATATGAATGGCAACACCTAGTGTTATCTATAAACACATACAGTAGGCCCGGACATGATCTGAGAAAGTCTATGAGTGAAAGGCGAATATATGCGTTTTACATTTATTTCATGAAAGCATCCCAATAAAATGTATGACCATATGTCTCTCCACTGTGGCCATACTGTTCCCAAGCAGAGTATTCCTCATCATCACATAGGCAGGTACATAACACATACCATTCCCTCAGTATCATGATACCAGCCACTTAATTCTAGAAATCATTATATTCGTTGAGAACCTATCGAATGCTGGTCTTCATTCAGTTTTTTCCCCATCTGTTAATATCAAGTCACCACTCCTCTGTTAGCAACTCAATCAATTATAAAACGGTCACTTTTCTATCTTCTTAATTGTGCACCATTTTTAGAAAGTAAAAATTGGTTCAAAGTATCATCTATTTTCATAAGAACAGATCAATTGTCATACTTAAGTTATTGTCAAATAGCAAGCAGCAGTACGTCTTCGTCATCGTTATATTTTGTTCGATATATATTTGCATTATAACAGATCATATCTGTTTCGTCGTAAGATATCAAAGTCCTTATTCTGTAAAAGGAGGCTAAAGTTTTTTTTTTAGAAATGTTTCTTGGCTATATTTAGCCCTAATAGATAGGGCGGCAACGCCAAAGCGATAAGACAAGACAACACCCTAAATTCACAGAACTGATGCGCCATCTCACTCCATCATTTTACTCAATGATCTCATCATAGCCAATAGAAAACGAGTAGAGGTGGGGTTTGGTGACATGTATGTCTTGGGCCATAAAATAGGTGTCGGGATCCGTCTGACTCCAGACCCTTCTAAAGCTTCATTCATCGTCTGAATATCTTGTGTGGTACAGCAGAACCTCTTGCCAAAATGAGCCTGTCAGCTAAGGAAAAAGTAATCGTCAAGGACTTCTTTGCGAAAGTCTCCAGCCGGTCCGACGAGATCGGCGCCGAGGCTCTCGCCAGGTAACAATGAAGATACTTTATCATCAGTTAGGCTACAACGGGGCGGAGTCTATCTAAAATGATTCGATTTATGGAAATTGTATACAACTCTAACAGGCCTATATGAATTTCTAATAATAAAAACCAGTTCCTGAAACTGACTGCATAATTGATCATTCAACGCATCCTTTATCAGAAACAAAATGGTATTGATATGTTCGACAGAGCAATTACCACTTACCCTAACCAATAATTTCTATCCTTCCTCCATGCAGGTTGATCGTGGTGTACCCCCAGACCAAGTCTTACTTCGCCCACTGGAAGGACCTGAGCCCCAACGGGGCTCCGGCTAGGAAGCAAGGCATCACGGTCATGGGTGGCTTGTACGAGGCGGTGAGCAAGATCGATGACATGGCCGGTGGTCTCCTTACTCTGAGCGAGCTGCACGCCTTCGTGCTTAGAGTTGACCCCGTCAACTTCAAGGTAATTTTCACGAACTATAGCCAATATAACCATATGCTCTATAGGCTTATGGGCCATGTATTAGCCTACCGATAACGTTTGCAGAAGGTGTCATTGCACTTTTCTAAGTAAAATCAAACGAACTCTTGGCTCTCTTTGTCCCTCGTCAGATTCTGTCCCACTGCATCATGGTGGTCTTGTCCATGCTGTTCGCCGAGGAGTTCACCCCTCAGATCCATGTTGCCGTGGACAAGTTCCTCGCCCTGGTGGCCCTGGCTCTGTCCGAGAAGTACCGCTAAAGGACCAATCAGCACCAACACGCCAGCACTCACACCTGCTGTGGTCCTTAGTGTGGAAATAATGCTCTTCTTCTTTGAGAAATAAAAGGTTACATCGAAATGTAGTAATTCTATCCTTATTATGTTTACTTTTGAATAATCTTATAATTAGGTTGGTAAAAATACCATATATACAAAACACATGTTACACTGCACATAATGTAACCAATGGCTTGTCACATGATTATTCAAAGCACCTTCAACCATTTATTACATCTTAAAACAGAAAATGTAATGGAATATGTTACAATTCCCCTATTGACACTCAATTGAAATACAAAAGGGGTATTTTTGCAGTTTCCCTGCATTTTATAGCTTCTGTTTCTCTGCTGCACTTAAGTTGGCAATACCTGACAAAATTAACACAGTAGCATTTGGTTAAGATACTGTAATAAAACTCAATGCTTTTTTGTGTTGCTAGCATATTTGTAGGAACTTTGATAATAACTTACATAGACAAAAAGTTCAATGGTGTTAGTGATAATCACAGGTTTTACCAGCAGCAGCAGTAACAAAACTGAGGAGCAGTAACACCAGTGATAACACCAGTGAGACATTTGAATGTCATGTCATGACTTTAAAATTAATCTGAAGACGGTTATGTATCTAATAAACTAACTATGTTTAATTGTTACCGAATTAAATTAATCATGTAACAATTAACTCATTAGCTAGCTTGTATTAGAAGGTAAGCTAACAAACAGAGAGAAGCCATTTTATTTGTTTACAGCGTAAATCCCACGATTTGGGCGACCGAAGTCCCGCCTTTGCTGGAATCCCGTGTGATTTCCATTTTCAGGGTCAGTGACCCCTTGTGGTGAAGAATCTGCAACAATTGTTAAAATTTTTAAAAATCCAATGTGAGGGCAAAACGTCTTCTCACATCTGTAACAACTGGTTACACTTTATAATATCGCAACTAATTGGATATCGTTGTCTCATTCGATTTAACAAGGAATTAACATTGCCAAACAAACCTTTTTACCAGGTTGCTCATTCGGCTATGTACCAAATTAACTTGTTCCAACCAATGAAACATTTTATACTTGTCAATATTAACCTAGATACAGCGACGCTTTCAGGGTAATTAAAGTTTAATTCCCAGATAGCCTATACATGTGTGATTAATCATTAACATTGCTAAATCTTGGCTACCTGGGGCGGCAGGTAACCTAGTGGTCAGAGCGTTGGACTAAAAACCAAAAGGTTGCAAGATCAAATCCCTGAGCTGACAAGGTGAAAATGTGTTGTTCTGCCACTGAACAAGGCAGTTAACCAACTGTTCCTAGGCTGTCATTGAAAATAAGAATTTGTTATTAACTGACTTGCCTAGTTAAATAAAGGTAAAAAATCTATAACATTTGCTTTGCAAGTTCATTGAAGTCCAACTTCCACGTTACTGATCCAGTATTGATGATTCACTAACGTCTATAAATTGATGAAAATAGTTTTTGCAGGTTTCAACAAGTCAAAACCCAAACTTTACAAAATAATAATAATAATGAGCAAGCTATCAGAGGGTGCCCCCCCCCCCCCATTCCCCTGTTAATAAGTGAACCCTCACCCATGGAAAGATTGATCGCTGACCTCAGTAGCGATGAAAACCCAAACTATACCGAAGGGCTGAGAACGTTAAATCACAAAGCCATAAGCGAAAAAACTGCAGAAATTGCGACAGCCAAACAACACTGTGATGTTCTTAGGAGACATAGAGGACGCCTTGGATGGCTACCCGAACGCTACGGGTACTGACAGGCTTTACCTGTTGAAGCAAATGTGGAATAGACACATGACAAGGTTCATCCGTCTACAACAGCAAAACGTGCAAAACGACTTCGCGAAACTTGCCACGGCTTTGAAAATAGAATTCAGTGGTTCTGCGATTCGCAAACACGACAGCTCGCTGGCTAACACCGTCAAACAAGCACATAATGAACACCCACAAGCACACTATCATAGGCTTCGTTTAGCTTCCTTTGGCCTACTCACTGAAACAGGAATGAAAGAGCTATTACCGTTCAAACAAATGTTTCTGTCGAACATGTATTCCAACTTCATTAACTACTTTGGGCCCTACAGCCCACGTTGGTTTGCCAATCTCAGAACTCAGAGAGCTTGCGAGCACAGCTTTTGAGGCATCAAAAGATCCACCAGCCTGTCAGTCATGACTGTCCATGAGAATCCAAATATGTCAGATCAGGTTTGCAATGAATAACTCAAATCAGACCCCCTCTTACCCATAGAGGGGGAAGGAAATAATTAATGGGGATTAACAACTCACATCCTGATGTAAATCAAGAGAGAAGATCCAGGCCTGTGCTCTCAAAAATTCACCAAAGGAATGTGCTTTGTCTCAACAGACTTTTCCCAGCTGAAACTCTAACACGTTCAAAAGGGAATACTGGAACAATATTTCTAAAGTAAAATGTGGGAAATGATCAGAGGCAGTCTATATAACACTAATGTCATTTTGTTTGTTATTTTGTGATGTCATTAAAAAAGTTAAAGGAAATACTGTAACTTGGAAAGTACACACACTACATAGCTGAAGTTTCCATACAAAGGCTTGTGCATGTACTGTAATATGAAAAAAGATTAAAGTGTTTTTGTTAAGAGAGGGATGTGACTTGAGAAGCTATAACTGACAATTGTTTTCCATAACTTTGCACAGTGAGTAATCACTCCCCCCCCACGTGAGGTCAGAGAGCGTGTCTTCTGGCTGGAACCGCCCATTTCGAGCAAAAGGTATAAATGATGGGATAAGACATTAACACATTGCACCAGAAAAAACGTGATGCGGCAGCTACATGTTTAAAATGGTTTAAACTTTGAATGTCAACCCAAGGTGGAGACAATAAAATCACCTCCTGGACAATCACTGGTACAGCTGATTAGCTGTCCTAAGTAAGGTATCTTCAAAAGCGAATTTAAGTAAGACCATCCTGTTGCTCTGCTCAAACCATCATATTATGCTACCCTCATCACCCCACTGGGGAAACATCGATACGGCTGGCTAGACTATCTTCAAAGAAGCATCTTCAAGAGCGAATGGAAGGAAAATCAACTCTGTAGTTCTGTTCAGGACTACAAGACAAGTCACCGGATACCAGACAACTACGAAGGACAACAGTAGAAATGTTGTTGGAACCATTTCGGACATTCAGAGCCTTACAAGCATGCCAATTGGTCCAAAGCTTTGTACTCTTTTTGGCTAAAATCTCTATATTTGTAGATCATTATAGCTGTAAAGGAGGCTTATGGATGTGATGTATTGTACAGAGATGCCAAATTGGAAACCCAATTTCCAAGGCTGGCCCGTTCATCGAGTGATCCCAGGCAAACCCAGGCATTTCACGTAAAAACATAAACGATTTCTTGCTCAAAGTGGGCGGCGGTTCATGTGCAAAATATACAGTGCAAGAAAAAGTATGTGAACCCTTTGGAAATACCTGGATTTCTGCATAAATTGGTCATAAAATTTGATCTGATCTTCATCTAGGTCACAATAATAGACAAACAGTCTGCTTAAACTAATAACAAACAAACAATTATACATTTTCATGTCTTTATTGAATACACCGTGTAAACATTCACAGTGCAGGGTGGAAAAAGTATGTGAACCCTCGGATTTAATAACTGGCTGACCCTCCTTTGGCATCAATAACCACAACCAAACGTTTTCTGTAGTTGCGGATCAGACTTGCACCAGTGCAAGGAGGAATTTTGGACCATTCCTCTTTACAAAACTGTTTCAGTTCAGCAAAATTCTTGGAATGTCTGGTGTGAACTGCTCTCGAGGTCATGCCACAGCATCTCAATCGGGTTGAGGTCAGAACTGGGCCACTCCAGAAGGTGTATTTTCTTCTGTTGAAGCCATTCAGTTGTTGATTTACTTCTGTGTTTTGGGTCGTTGTCCTGTTGCATCACCCAACTTCTGTTGAGCTTCAATTGGCGGACAGATAGCCTAACATTCTCCTGCAAAATGTCTTGATGAATTTGGAAATTAATTTTTCCGTCGATGATAGCAAGCTGTCCAGGCCCTGAGGCAGCAAAGCAGACCCAAATCTTGATGCTCCCTCCACCATACTTTACAGTTGGGATGTTGGTGTGCTGTGCCTTTTTTTCTCCACACATAGTGTTGTATGTTCCTTGCAAACAACTCAACTGTAGCTTCACCTGTCCACAGAATATTTTGCCAGTAGAGATGTGGAACACTCAGGAGCACTTTTGCAAACTTCAGACCTGCAGCAATGTTCTTTTGGACAGTAGTGGCTTCTTCCATGGTGCCCTCCCATGAACACCATTCTTGTTTAGTGTTTTACGTATCGTAGACTCGTCAACAGAGATGTTAGCATGTTCCAGAGATTTCTATAAGTCTTTAGCTGACACTAGGAGTCTTCTTAACCTCATTGAGCATTCTGCGCTGTGCTCTTGCAGTCATCTTTGCAGGACAGCCACTCCTTGGGAGAGTAGCAACAGTGCTGAACTTTATAGACAATTTGTCTTACCGTGGACTGATGAACATCAAGGCTTTAAGAGATACCTTTTCCCACTTTATGCAAGTCACTTTATGCAAGTCAACAATTCTTAATCTTCGGTCTTCTGAGATGTATTTTGTTCGAGGGGTGGTTTACATCAAGCAATGCATCTTGTGAACAGAAAACTCAAATTTTGTGAGTGTTTTTTTATACGGCAGCTCTAACCAACATCTCCAATCTCGTCTCATTGATTGGACTCCAGGTTAGCTGACTCCTGACTCCAAATTGCTTTTGGAGAAGTCATTGGCTAGGGGTTCACATACTTTTTGTAACCTACACTGTGAATGTTTAAATGATGTACTCAATATAGACAAGAAAATACAATCATTTTTGTGCTATTAGTTTAAGCACACTATGTTTGTCTATTGTTGTGACTTAGATGAAGATCAGGTCAAATTTGATGAGCAATTTATGCAGAAATCCAGGTAATTCCAAAGGGTTCACATACTTTTTCTTGTATGGTTATTGTAGGTGAGAGTAGTTTCTGAATGTGGCAATGTTAAGTGTCTCTGTCCCTCTCTTCCTCTCCATCTCTTCTTTAAAAAGCATCCAGGTTGTTAAAATTAAACCAATTTGTGTAGTACTGAATCACAACTAAGGCTCTAGTTTTTGCAGATGCAAGGAGGTTACAACTGTTCAGAATGATGATATGATATGAAGTTATGATTAATAAGTTGACTGTTTATAGATGTGATAGGTAAAGACCTTTTAGAGTTTAAATCTGGAGATGGTAACTCTTTAAAGAACCATTGTCGTGGTGCCCCATATCCCAATGAGTTAACAGTTACATTATTAATTTAATTGGGTAACAATTAAACATAGTTAGTTTATTAGATAAATAACAGTCTTCAGATTAATGTTAAAGTCAAGTCACGACAAACAGAAGATGGCTTTTCCAAGATAAAGGCCACAGTCACTCATACCATAATACAAACATCTATGAATTATGTGATTTGTTTAATTGTTTTGCTCATAATTATATTACCCTTTGCATAAGAATGACGAACACCAATGGCATTTGATTAACACATGAAATTACCAAAGATATCTTTAAATTATGAATATGAAATTATGAATATGAAAAGAATATGCAGACTCACCATATGCCTCCATAAATGCTGCTCCTCCAATGAGCTCTTTGCCACAGGAAGTAAACTCAGCAAAAAAAGAAACGTCCCTTTTTCAGGACCCTGTCTTTCAAAGATAATTCGTAAAAATCCAAATAACTTCACAGATCTTCATTGTAAGGGGTTTAAACACTGTTTCCCATGCTTGTTCAATGAACCATAAACAATTAATAAACATGCACCTGTGGAACGGTCGTTAAGACACTAACAGCTTACAGATGGTAGGCAATTAAGGTCACAGTTATGAAAACTTAGGACACTAAAGAAACCTTTCTACTGACTCTGAAAAATAGCAAAAGAAAGATGCCCAGGGTCCCTGCTCATCTGCGTGAACGTGCCTTAGGCATGCTGCAAGAGGCATGAGGAGTGCAGATGTGGCCAGGACAATACATTGCAATGTCCGTACTGTGAGACACCCAAGACAGCACTACAAGGAGACAGGACGGACAGCTGATCGTCCTCGCAGTGGCAGACCACGTGTAACAACACCTGCACAGGATCGGTACATCCCAACATCACACTTGTGGGACAGGTACAGGATGGCAACAACAACTGCCCGAGTTACACCAGGAACGCACAATCCCTACATCAGTGCTCAGACTGTACGCAATAGGCTAAGAGAGGCAGGTCCTCACCAGACATCACCGGCAACAACGTCGCCTATGGGCACAAACCCACCGTCAACAGGACCAGACAGGACTGGCAAAAAGTGCTCTTCACTGACGAGTCGCGGTTTTGTCTCACCAGAGGTGATGGTCAGATTCGCGTTTATCGTCGAAGGAATGAGCGTTACACCGAGGCCTGTACTCTGGAGCGGGGTCAATTTGGAGGTGGAGGGTCCGTCATGGTCTGGGGCGGTGTGTCACAGCATCATCGGACTGAGCTTGTTGTCATTGAAGGCAATCTCAACACTGTGCGTTACAGGGAAGATATCCTCCTCCCTCATGTGGTACCCTTCCAGCAGGCTCATCCTGACATGACCCTCCAGCATGACAATGCCACCAGCCATACTGCTCGTTCTGTGTGTGATTTCCTGCAAGACAGGAATATCTGTGTTCTGCCACGGCCAGCGAAGAGCCCGGATCTCAATCCCATTGAGCACATCTGGAACCTGTTGGATGGGAGGGTGAGGGCTAGGGCCATTCCCCCCAGATATGTCTGGGAACTTGCAGGTGCCTTGGTGGAAGAGTGGGGTAACATCTCACAGCAAGAACTGGCCAATCTGGTGCAGTCCACGAGGAGGAGATGCACTGCAGTACTGTACTTCATGCAGCTAGTGGCCACACCAGATACTGACTGTTACTTTTGATTTTGACCCCCCCTTTGTTCAGGGACACATTATTCCATTTCTGTTAGTCACATGTCTGTGGAACTTGTTCAGTTTATGTCTCAGTTGTTGAATCTTGTTATGTTCATACAAATATTTACACATGTTAAGTTTGCTGAAAATGAACACAGTTGACAATGAGAGGACGTTTCTTTTTTTGCTGAGTTTACTTCTCAAGGCAGTTGTGTGTTTTCAAAACTGCAATTCCTTTGAAGCGATAACACCAAGGACAAGAAATTGAGGGACAGGTATTTTCTAATAATTTTTGTATTTTCTAATCATCCAGTACATATAATGCTTTTGTTTAATTGATGGCATTAAAACAATATATATATTTTTTTAAATTACTCAAAACATGTACTCAAAACAACAGCAAAGCTGTGAAACATATTGTTATTCTCTCAATTATTATAAAAAAATTCCTGACATGGTCAAATAACTCGGCATAGATTTGTAACTTGTTTCTAATTTGGCACACAGAAACTAGAGGCCATGAGTAACTTGGTCAAAAATAATGGCACCAATTGGCCTATAGGTAGCACTGTTATAAGCAGTCTCACTTAAACCCTTATATATGTCGCCCGTTTGACCTAGAGACTTGAAACTTGTAAGTGTTTTTTCTCATGCTGACCTTTGTCCCCATGTGCAGTTGCAAACCGTAGTCTAGCTTTTTTATAGCGGTTTTGGAGCAGTGGCTATTTCCTTGCTGAGCGGCCTTTCAGGTTATGTCGATATAGGACTCGTTTTACTGTGGATATAGATAGTTTTGTACCTGTTTCCTCCAGCATCTTCACAAGGTCCTTTGCTGTTGTTCTGGGATTGATTTGCACTTTTCGCACCAAAGTACGTTCATCTCTAGGAGACAGAAAGCGTCTCCTTCCTGAGCGGTGTGACGGCTGCATGGTCCCATGGTGTTTATACTTGCGCACTATTGTTTGTACAGATGAATGTGGTACCTTCATGCGTTTGGAAATTGCTCCCAAAGATGAACTAGACTTGTGGAGGTCTACAATTGTTTTTCTGAGGTCTTGGCTGATGTCTTTTGATTTTCCCATGATGTCAAGCAAAGAGGCACTGAGTTTGAAGGTAGGCCTTGAAATACATCCACAGGTACACCCCCAAATGACTCAAATGATGTCAATTAGACTATCAGAAGTTTCTAAAGCCATGACATCATTTTCTGGAATTTTCCAAGCTGTTTAAAGGCACAGTCAACTTACACGGAACCCAAACCGGCTGCGCGTGCGCCATCGTGCGCCATCGTGCATAAATTTATTTTGTCCCCCCACACCAAACGCGATCACGACACGCAGGTTAAAATATCAAAACAAACTCTGAACCAATTACATTAATTTGGGGACAGGTCGAAAAGCATTAAACATGTATGTCCTATTTAGCTAGCTTGCTGTTGCTAGCTAATTTGTCCTGGGATATAAACATTGAGTTGTTATTTTACCTGAAATGCACAAGGTCCTCTACTCCGACAATTAATCCACACATAAAACGGTCAACTGAATCGTTTCTAGTCATCTCTCCTCCTTCCATGCTTTTTCATCTTTGAACTTATATGGTGATTGGCATCTAAACTTTCATAGTATTACCACGACTACCAGCAAAACAGTTAGTCAGAAATAGAAAGGAGTTCTATTTTAGCCTTTGGCATTGTAGATGCTCGTTGGCTCATGCGAGCAGTGTGGGTGCAATAATTGAATAACATGGATTTCTAAATGTATTTTGGTCAGCATGTTATGGACACTTCGGATAGTGTTGCGTATAGGCTATATAACGTGAGGGTTACCCAGTGGAAGGGTTTTAGCTGTTTCACCGAAAACCGCTGGATAGTAGGCCTAAAGAAGGGCCTATTCAACAATGTTCAACAATGTCTTATCTCCAGCCAATCATTCCACTTTTTCGTATTGGGTGCGGAGTGCACAAATAACATAAAAATAAAGTTTTTCCAAACTTATTCATGATTCCGAATCTCTCTAGAACCTAAGCTAAATCATCACGAGCAACCATGGTTGAGTGGACAGATGAAGAGCACGCGGCCATCTCCGACATCTTCTCCAAACTAGACTATGACGACGTTGGCCCAAAGTCCCTGTCAAGGTAAAATAAAAAACGTAGATTTACTTTAATTTGGAGTGTTAGTCCCTTAAATCTTCATCCTTTTAGTCATCTTCTGTTGTTGTTCAGCCACACACTGTCAGCCTCTCCGCTCCCCTCAGGTGTCTGATCGTGTACCCAAGTTCTTGTCAGTGGTGGTGTCTGCTCTGGGCAGGCAGTACCACTAGAGTCAGTCTCCATATAGCTGACAGAGGAGACAGCATGTATGCTTATGTGCTTCACTCCTCAATGAAAAACATTTAGAAGCACCTGTTTGTTGATCACGTGTTTTCCTTTTACGCATGCATAATTGTATAGAAGCTCAGACTAATTGCACTTTAACCTTTCTGCGCACAGATCCCGATTACGGGATAATTTCCCTAAACAACCGCTGAATTGCAGGGCGCCAAATTCAAAAATATTACTAAAAATATTTATAATCATGCAATCACAAGTGAAATATACCAAAACACAGCTTAGCTTGTTGTTAATCCACCTATCGTGTCAGATTTTGAAAATATGCTTTACAGAGAAAGAAATCCAAGCTTTTGTGAGTGTGTCAATCAATGCTACAACAGCTAGCCCCAAATTAGCATGGTCACGAAAGTCAGAAAGCAATAAAATTAATCGCTTACCTTTGATAATCTTCGGATGTTTGCATTCACGAGACTCCCAGTTACACAACAAATGTTCTTTTTGTTCGATAAATATTACTTTTATAACAAAAAAAACGCCATTTGGGTTGCGCGTTATGTTGAGAAAACTACAGCCTCGTTCCGGTGCTGAAAGGCAGAAGAAAATTCCCAAACGTATCAGATACAAAAATATTACTAAAAATATTTATAATCATGCAATCACAAGTGAAATATACCAAAACACAGCTTAGCTTGTTGTTAATCCACCTATCGTGTCAGAGTTTGAAAATATGCTTTGCAACGAAAGCAATCTAAGCTTTTGTGAGTGTATCAATCAATGCTAGAACAGTTAGCCTTATATTAGCTTGGTTAGCTTGGTCACGAAAGTCAGAAAAGCAATCAAATTAATTTACTTTTTTGGTTACTACATGATTCCATATGTGTTATTTCATAGTTTTGATGTCATCAATATTATTCTATAATGTAGAAAATAGTAAAAAAATAAAGAAAAACCCTTGAATGAGTGTCACGCCCTGACTTTAGAGATCCTTTTTATGTCTCTATTTTGGTTGGTCAGGGCGTGAGTTGGGGTGGGCATTCTATGTGTGTTGTATTTCTATGTGTTTGGCCTGGTATGGTTCCCAATCAGAGGCAGCTGTCAATCGTTGTCTCTGATTGAGAACCATACTTAGGTATCCTGTTCCCACCTGTGTTGGTGGGTAGTTGTTTTCTGTTTTGTGTATTGCACCTTGCATAACTGTTCGTTTGTCGTTTTTTGTTCTAGTGTTTGTATTTATTAAAAGTAATATGGACACTTAACACGCTGCACCTTGGTCTTCTCCTTCTCCCGACGACAGCCGTTACAATGAGTAGGTGTTCTAAAACTTTTGACCGGTAGTGTATATGGATGTTGCATTGTACTTTATAGGTTGGTTATGTAGGCTTCTTCTAACCCATCGCTTTCTACTACATATAATAATACATTAATATATATAATTTATAAGTCGAAAAATTGATGTAGCAACTGCAGATTGCCCCTTTAAGTCTATCAAAAGTGTGCGAGTTTGAGCATGTGTCCATTCGGCCTATGGATTTTTTTTTGCTCTTATCAGCATGAATTAGATTGAACAATGAAAGCCCCACTTTCATTCCATAGCCTGGGATCCGCACTATGCAGCTGTTGCAAGAGCGCGTTTTTCACTGGCTGTCCACTGGTTTCAAAAACAATGATTGATAGGCATCTTACATTTCTTGAATTCAACCATTATTGGGTTCAAATACACATTTAGAATTGTGAACAGCCGTCCACAACAACCACTGTAAGGCGCAAATAGCTAAATGAGAGAGCAGCAGTGTGATTCACATCAATGCGCTATGTAGATATAAATAATACGTGATATCCGAATCGCAGTAGACTACGCCACTGCTGTTTTCCTTACCTCCAAGTGTTTATTCAAGTTTAATAATCTTTGGATGCCGACAGCAGTAGCACCATCGGAAGCAAAACAGTCTCACAATCAATTCGTGCATATATGCACATAATGCTAGTACTGTAGCCTACAAAAGACTATTCGTGCTCTTTTCCTGCGATCCATCAAACACATTTGGTGTGTCATCATAGTGGTCTCTGATTTGTGGTCAGACTCGCTCAGGTGAAACAAATGTAAATTTGCGGCTTTTTTCAATGCAGATTTGAATGTAATTGAGAAAACAAAGTGTCAAAGATTTTTTTCGCAAACATCCTTTCTGAATTTAAAAGTAGTCCTCGAAGTAATCTAGTTTTTCTAAAGTATCTGTAATCTGATTTCAATATTTTTGCTGGTAACGTAACGGATTACAGTTACAAGTTGTTTATAATCCCTTACATGTAACGGATTACTCCCCAACCGTGATTACATAATACATTTGAGATCATGAACAAATTAGCGAATGGATGTCAACAAGCCTACAGAGTTGTGCAGGCTGTTGCTGGCTATAACACGTGACAAACATAGATTTGATTATTAATACATAAAACATACAAAAACAAAACTACGAAGTGATACACCTATATGTATTTCTTTACTGAGAAGAAACAGTGGGCTATAAAACGCATATCAATGCACCATGGATGGAATGCGCAAATATTTTTTTTTACTGTCAAAATAAATGCATTGTCTTTTGAGCCATTAACAGTTAATATGCATTTGTCAAAAGTTTTTACTTTAAATTGGCATTATTTTACTGTAGCTGTGTCATTGATATCCGTCATGCAAAACACTACAATTCCAGAAATGTTTAATCCCCTGCTAAGATTGTTTTTCGTTTTGTTTGATACAATTGACATCCACTTACGTGTAGGCTACATTTAGCAAAAGCTATTTGGTTTGGTGAAGGAAACTGCCCCATATTCATTTTTTTAAATACGTTTGACATATTTGCCACAATTTTTAATTCTCCATAAGGGGAAATATTCAAGTTTCCTATACCAGATCCATACATGAGCTATATGATTACCGTAGCCTACATGACGAGATCCACAGCAACCTGCTCCATGCAGGCCCCTGCAGCAGCTGGCCCTGGCCTCTCCAGCTGCGACATACGTGGGGTTTTAGAAGATAAGAATGGCAAACATACAGATGTAGGATCTTATTTTGAGCCAGTTTGCTACAGCAGGAAACATTATCCTGCATCAACAGAACATATTAATTATTATGTGGATTATAATTAATGGACATTTTTTTAGAGGTTGATACATTTTTCGTAAAGGAAAATCAAGTCTGAAATTATACAATTCTGAAGCTTTTTTAAACCTCAAATGCCCCACAAGTCTGACATTCCTGTGTTATCTTTAAGCACATACAGTAGGCCCACACATGATCTCAGAAAGTCTATGAGTGAAAGGCGAATATATGCGTTTTACATTTATTTCATGAAAGCATCCCAATAAAATGTATGACCATATGTCTCTCCACTGTGGCTATACTGTTCCCAAGCAGAGTATTCCTCATCACATAGGCAGGTGTAGGAGATGGCAGCTGCCACGCCACATAACACATTCATAAAGACAGTCACATAACATTTCCTTTCCTCAGTATCACGATACCAGCCACTTAATTCTAGAAATCATTATATTCGTTGAGAACATTTACATTTAAGTCATTTAGCAGACGCTCTTATCCAGAGCGACTTACAAATTGGAAAGTTCATACATATTCATCCTGGTCCCCCCGTGGGAATTGAACCCTGGTCCCCCCGTGGGAATTGAACCCACAACCCTGGCGTTGCAAGCGCCATGCTCTACCAACTGAGCCCCACGGCTCAGTTGGTAGGTGGAGTTTGGATAGGTGGAGTTTGGAGAACCTATCGAATGTTGGTCTTCATTCTGTTTTTTTCCCATCTGTTAATTTCAAGTCACCACTCCTCTGTTAGCAACTCAATCAATTATAAAACGGTCACTTTTCTATCTTCTTAATTGTGCACCATTTTTAGAAAGTAAAAATTGGTTCAAAGTATCATCTATTTTCATAAGAACAGATCAATTGTCATACTTAAGACTTACGTCTTCGTCATCGTTATATTGTGTTCGATATATATTTGCATTATAACAGATCATATCTGTTTCGTCGTAAGATACCATTTTTAGAAAGTAAAAATTGGTTCAAAGTATCATCTATTTTCATAAGAACAGATCAATTGTCATACTTAAGACTTACGTCTTCGTCATCGTTATATTGTGTTCGATATATATTTGCATTATAACAGATCATATCTGTTTCGTCGTAAGATATCAAAGTCCCTATTTTCAAAAAAGTAGAATACATTTTTAGAGAAGTGTTTCTAGGCTATATTTAGCTCTAATAGATAGGGCGGCAACGCATAGCAATGAACTTGGTTACTCCTATATGTCTATGTCAAACGCGTAAGGATGTGTGCTGTGTTACCATACATAGCCTAAAGCGATAAGACAAGACAACACCCTAAATTCACAGAACTGATGCGCCATCTCACTCCATCATTTTACTCAATGATCTCATCATAGCCAATAGAAAACGAGTATAGGTGGAGTTTGGTGACATGTATGTCTCGGGCCATAAAATAGGTGTCGGGATCCGTCTGACTCCAGACCCTTCTAAAGCTTCATTCATCGTCTGAATATCTTGTGTGGTACAGCAGAACCTCTTGCCAAAATGAGCCTGTCAGCTAAGGAAAAAGTAATCGTCAAGGACTTCTTTGCGAAAGTCTCCAACCGGTCCGACGAGATCGGCGCCGAGGCTCTCGCCAGGTAACGATGAAGATACTTTATCATCAGCTAGGCTACAACGGGGCGGAGTCTATCTAAACTCGTTCGATTTATAGCATTTGTATTAGACATTATTGTATTAAACAACTCTAATATAATATGATCTAACAGGCCTATATGAATTTCTAAAAACACAAACCAGTTCCTGAAATTGACTGCATGACTGATACTTGTCAGATACAGAGTGTTATTGGTACTGAGTATTGATATGCTCGACAGAACAATTACCACTTACCCTAAGCAATCATTTCTATCCTTGCTCCATGCAGGTTGATCGTGGTGTACCCCCAGACCAAGTCTTACTTTGCCCACTGGAAGGACCTGAGCCCCAAAGGCGCTCCCGTTAGGAAGCACGGCATCACGGTCATGGGTGGCGTGTACGAGGCGGTGAGCAAGATGACCTGGCGGGTGGTCTCCTTACCCTGAGCGAGCTGCACGCCTTCATGCTTCGAGTTGACCCCGTCAACTTCAAGGTAATTATCACGAACTATAACCAATATAACCACATGCTATATAGGCATATGGGCCATGTATTAGCCTACCTATAACGTTTGCAGAAGGTGTCATTGCACTTTTCTCAGGATAATCAAACGAACTCTTGGCTCTCTTTGTCCCTCGTCAGATTCTGTCCCACTGCATCATGGTGGTCTTGTCCATGCTGTTCGCCGAGGAGTTCACCCCTCAGATCCATGTTGCCGTGGACAAGTTCCTCGCCCTGGTGGCCCTGGCTCTGGCCGAGAAGTACCGCTAAAGGACCAATCAGCACCAACACACACCAACACGCCAGCACTCACACTTTCTGTGGTCCTCAATGTGGAAATAAAAGGTCTTCTTTACTGAGAAATAAAAAGTGCAATCAATGAAATCTAAAGTTTCTATGGTCTTTCTTCGTACTTTTGTAAAAAAAAAAGGGATGCTTGTGAGTTAGCTAGCGTCAAAAAGAGGATGAGATAGTCAACAATAAGAGATTTTTAAAAAATGGAGTCCAAAACTCTAAAGGAAATACAACTACTTTCATTTAGAAAAATAGCAAAAAAATGTTATGAATGACACTATTAAATTACAATACTATTTATCTCAATAAATTGAAATGATCGCAAAATGACTTAATCAATATTAATAGCTATGCTATACTAATAACAAAAAATCGATTGGTAATGCATGCTGAATGCTTTTCGAATGCTCAAAGCGCTTTACATAATAATTTAGAGGGGGCATTTATACCTCATTCACTGGGACTGTAGTAGATCAACGTGACTTGTAAAACGATTCTGTTGTAGACATCTTTTGTGCTAAGCCTACATGAATAGGCCAATAGCTGCAACCTCCCAGTTTCTCAAATATAGGCCTATTAAGAAGATGTCAGGAAATATATCTGCGAAAGAAATGTGGAATTCCAAGCAAACAAAACGAATTAAAGCTCATGTGAAATTGTAATGGAGTTACTTCAACAATTTAAGAAACGAACAAATACACTGAGATAAATGAATTAAATGTAATGAAAATTACCGCAATAAAGAGTATATCTGAATTATTAAAATAGATTTAGCATAGACTTCTGTATTTCATATGAGTGGAAACCTTCAGATTAACATATATATATATATTTTATTAATAATGATTCAAATAACCAAAAAAGTATTTAGATAAAAATTATAGATAACAAACATTTAATTTTTTATACATGTAATATTTTCGATTTATCACATTTGTTGCCTTACAATAGAAGAATGAAATAAAAGCCTGTCTGTTTTTGATGTAGGCTATTCTTATCAACATTTTGAAGGGTAACTGTACGTTTACTGTACGTTTACTGTACTTACTGTAGCCTACTTACTGTACTTAGGCTACTGTTAGGGTCATACTGAGCCAGAACATCAACCATATAGCCGTTTTGAACTAAACACAAGGGGTTGCTATATTGTATTAAACAATTTACTATATGTATTTAAATATACATTTTGTATTATTATATATGATTATTTATAATCATATACTGCTACCCAAGACTTCTGGTCGTTCCTTCTATCGGTTCGGTTGCCAGAAACGTGACCCAGTCATTCAGTCTTTTTTGGTCTGTATCTATGGAGGCGACCCAGTCGTTCGTTCTAAATATTCTATTGCCATACTGGCTGGCAACGTTCTTGTACCCTAGCTGCTGGCTGATGTTCTGACCGTGGTAGTCGCTGGGAGGATGTGCAACAACTTCCCATCCTCCCAGAGTATCAGGCATCTTTCCAGAAGTTATTGTCCGTGGTCGTGTCCGCTCTGGGCAGGCCGTACCACTACAAGCCCCTTCCCTCCATTCTCTCGACTAGGATTGGCTGGAGAGATGTCTCTGTCCAGTCGCAACAGCATCAAAAACGACACGTTTAAAATAACTTGTTGGTTCCTTTTGACTTTGTTGATGTTGTTTGATGAGAAGGCTTGATGAGCTAAGAAAAGTCGAAGTGAGAATATACCGAAATTGTTTTATGATGAATAGCTTTAGGTATATCAGTAAATTAAACTATATGATATTGAACTCTATTCAAAAAACCTACTTGGAAGCAAATAAAAATGGAGAAATAACGAAAATATCGCCATATTTTTCATTAAGCAAATCATATACGCAATCAAATATGTAAGTAAGCATATTTATATGCTTTATTTGGGTGTACATTGGTGGTGATGAATGCTAAGCAAGCCCAATACTGTAGTAGGCCTATAATGCGTCATTAAAAGTGAGGTGAATTTCAGCAGCTGAAAGAGCGCCACCCAGGCGCCAGGTGAAGTTTGACGTGCGGCGCTGCTATTTCAACACCTACACAGCCGACAGCGCCATATGGTCCGATCTGCACAATGCTATTAGCGCTGGTTTTGTGTTGTTGCCAGAGACCAATACATCCAGAAATACCAAATTAAACAACAAATGGACCAGTTGGATCATGCCCAACGGGGGGCGCTTTTGCAGCACGGTAAGTCAGCTTGCAGTTGCAATCATCTTTAGAGGACATCCACATCTTTATCTTTTAATTTAAAGGAAAAGCACGAAAGCAAACTGGAATCATAGAGTACAATAAGAGTTATATTAGTACAATATGACATCTCCTACTATCTGCTGACATTTACAAACCGGATTCATAGTCTTTCGAATTAAACAGAAATTCCAGTCTAAATTCACGTTTCTTAGAAAAAAAAGCTTTATAATATGACAAAAAGTAGTAAGTAAGTGACTTGCATAGGACATGTATAGTAGGATGTCACTTCATGATGATTCGTGTCTTCTCATCTCCAAGCACAAGTCTGGAAAAGAAAAGCGGGTCTTTTAGTCAAAATCACAACAGAAACTAGACACTGATAAAGATATCACACTAGCAACATAAGGTATTGTGGGGGGCGGCCAGGATGCCAAGACAACGACCAAGATCGACGACGACCACATACTCACATATTTTTGCTTAATATGATTAGCCTGCCTAATATGAATAGCTTGCCTAATTGCTTACACATAACTTAAAACCGTCTAATGTACAAAAGTGTTTATCCATAAATCCCGTTGACACAGATGTCAGTACAGAATTCTGGTTCTCAGGAACTGACAATCCAACCTTGAACTTGCTAAAATGCTGAACACCACTCTCTGTTCCGGACAACATGACAAAGTAGCAGAAGTCTAACGGTTGTTAGACAGTTCAACTTAAAGTTGTATCAGTGTCATATCTACAATGTCTTCAGAAAGTATTCATACCCCTTGACTTATTCCACATTTTGTTGTGTTACATCCTGCCTGACTTTAAAATGGATTACATTTATATTGTTTCTCTCACCCATCTACACACAATACCCCACAATGGCATAGTGAAAACATGTTTCTAGAAATTTTTGCAAATGTATTGAAATCTGAATGCAGAAATAACTAATTTACATAACTATTCACACCCATGAGTCAATAGTTTGTAGAAGCACCTTTGGCAGTGATTTTAGCTGTGAGTCTTTCTTTGTAAGTCTATAAGAGGTTTGCACACCTGGATTGTACAATATTTGCACATAGTTATTATTACAATTCTTCAAGCGCTGTCAAGTTGGTTGTTGATCATTGCTAGACAGCCATTTTCAAGTCTTGCCACAGATTTTTAAGCCAATTTAAGTCAAAACTGTAACCAGGCCACTCAAGAACATCCAATGTCATCTTGATAAGCAACTCCAGTGTATGTTTGGCCTTGTGTTAGAATTCTTCAATCTCTGTCAAGTTGGTTGTTGATCATTGCTAGACAGCAGACTTAACCAGGTTTTCCTCTAGGATTTTGCCTGTGCTTAGCTCTATCCCGTTTCTTTTTATTAAAAAAAAACCTCCCTAGTCCTTGCCGATGACAAGCATACCCATAATATGATGCAGCCACCACCATGCTTGAAAATATGAAAAGTGGTACTCAGTGTTGTGTTTGATTTGCCCCAAACATAACGCTTTGTATTCAGGGTATAAAGTTCATTTATTTGGCAAATTATTGGCAGTTTTACATTTGTGTCTGATTGCAAACAAGACACACATTTTGGATTTTTAAAATTCTGTACAGGCTTCCTTCTTTTCACTCTGTCATTTTGGTTAGTATTGTGGAGTAACTACAATGTTGTTGAACCATCCTCAGTTTTCTCCTATCACAGCCATTAAATTCTGAAACTGTTTTAAAGTCACCATTGGTCTCATGGTGAAATCCCTGAGTGGTTTCCTTCCTCTCCAGCAAATGAGTTAGAAAGGATGCCTGTATCTTTGTAGTGACTAGGTGTATTGATACACCATCCAAAGTGTAATTAATAACTTCACCATGCTCAAAGGGATATTCAATATCTTATATCTTTTTTTAAATTACTCATGTACCAATAGATGCCCTTTGCAGGCATTAGAAAACATCCCTGGTGTTTGTGGTTGAATCTGTGTTATAAATTCACTGCTCGATTGAGGGACCTTACAGGTAATTGTACTGTATGTGTGGGGTACAGAGATAAGGTAGTCATAAAAACATCGTGTTAAACACTATTATTGCACAAAGAGTGAGTCCATGCAACTTATTATGTGACTTGTTAAGCAAACATGTACTCCTAAACTTATTTAGGCTTGCCATAACAAAGGTGTGGCATGAGACATTTCAGCTTTTCATGTTTAATTCATTTGTAAAAATGTGTAAAAACATAATTCCACTTTGACATTATGGGGTATTGTGTGTAGGCCAGTAGTATAAAATCTCAATTTAATCCATTTTAAATTCAGGGTGTTTCACAACAAAATGTGGAAAAGTCAAGTGGTGTGAATACTTCCGGAAGGCACCGATTTTTATTAATTCAGAATGATTATATAGTCTTGAGACTCAGAAGCATATTTTGCCTTTTGGCCATTTGCGTTTTAGCCATGCTCTTTAGCCACCATGCTATTGGCCTTGGTCTTTTAGCCCCTGGTACTACTAGCCTTTGCAGTTTTACATAACCACCTGTATCCAGAAAGCTCTGTATTAAACTTTTTACCTTTACAAAGTCAACTTGCTACTGCAAAATTTGATCTATAGTATGCAGGATATCAAGTACATTGTAGAAGGATGTATATATTTATGTAAATGTATGGAATTTGAATAAAGAAAAAAACACATTACAGGTTTGAACATATTTTATGTGATGGCCTATCTACTGTATCTCTCACCTCACTAGGGCTGCTGCCAGTAGACCTCCTGCGATAGGACCAGCCCAGTAAACCCAATGGTAGGTCCAGTAGTTGGCCATTACCGCTGGCCCCAGAGCCCTGGCTGGGTTCAGACAGGTCCCAGACACATCCCCCCTGCACCAGCACACAGACAGGTTAAGTGCTTAAGTACTAATATCTAGGATAACAGTCAACGCCAACTTTAGAGCAATCAGAGATGCTGTTTGGTAAAGGGGATATTATCTGGCACATGATACAAACTTGGCAATGTGAGTGAAACTGACTATTGGTGAATTCTGAGCATGTGGGTATTGCAATAGTCTAGAATTCTTAGGGCAGGCTTAAAAATGTAATATTGTATTCTTAAATATTGTACAATTCAATAAATATCTTCTCTCAACTCACCCTGCCAGAATGTTGATGATGACAGTACAGCCTACCAGGAAAGGCACCATTGGGCTTTTGCTCTTTGCATTGACCGCCCCTAGCAATACTACCATGGAAACCAGGCACGTCATGGCGATCTCTCCAAATATGGCTCCCGCCAGCTGGTCCTCTGATTTGAGGATAGTAAACGCAGCTCCGGTGGCGTTGGCATAGTTCTCCTTCGATGTCATCATCTGAGGGACAGTATACATCAGTCAACTGCTGACCTGCATATTGCAGGAGGTAAGCACAGCAGTACACCACTTCACATTAGTGACAAATGTATTCATAAAAGCTCTAGGCCTATACAAATAATTGATTGATTGATTTTCTTAACTTTATAAGAATGCCTTTCCATGACTTTGTCCCCAGGCTCAATGAGAGCCGGCTGGTGGAAGAGATGAACCTTTCCACTATAGAATTAGAAGCTGTTCCCCATTTGTACCACTGTACCTGTTCATTAGAGGTTACCGCAGGTGAACATTAATAACTCAACTGACCTTTGACATGGCAGCTCCCAGCACCCCTCCTAATAACTGGCTGATAAGGTATGGGACAACCATGAACAGTTTCATGCCGCCACACAGGTAGATGGCAATGGTGAAGGGAGGGTTGAAATGGGATCCACTGCATGAAAAGAAGGATCTAGTAAGCTGCATTAAAATAAAAGCCTACACACTGATTTAACTATTCAAATTCAATTGTATTAAATAATTTGCTTCTATAACAAACTATTTTTCATACATATATTTTTTCAGATAATTTTTATTCCAAAATACATTTCATTCCAATTTATATCTTGAGAAAATAAGAAATAGTTATCTGCACAGTAGACCATTAGCTTGCTGCAGGCAAAGCTTTAAGTTGCAAGAAAAAAGCCAGGTGAGGTAAGATCACACAGTTAAGATCAACCAGAGCAGTACAGGTGAGTCCTACCTGATCTGATCCATGCATGCCACCATGACGGCCACAGCCAGGCCATGGACCAGCGCCGGCTGTACCCTGCCTGCAGACTCAACGTTCTCGATGACCGACACACACCCGATGAAGACGAAGAACATGGTTCCCACCACCTCTGCCAGGCAGGGTTGGATGATGCGCTCAAACATGTTGGGAGGCCGAACCGGGGGAGGCTTCTTGGTGCCACTCATCAGAGTCGAGTGTCCCTCGTCCAGCTCCATTTTCTCAACTCCCATTGTGTCTGTCTGGACCTCAAGAGTAAATCTGACTGTCCGTCTGACTGCCTAGTTGAAGTGTCTGAGATACAAGTGAGCGACATATGATAGTGTCTTGACAATTTATAATCACTGGCGTTCTATATTGATATTGCCTCATTGTTTGACCCACTGGCCATAAACCTTGGCAGGGCAATTAATAGACATATTTTATTCTGCTCCTTGACCTCATTCTGATAGAGGCTGTTCATACCAGTTCAACAAAGGACTTCTTAGCCTGAAGTGTGCCCAACAGCTTTACAAGACAGCATGAGGGGGAGGCAATGTCATATTCATGCCTTGCAAATCGATAAGGGTAAACTTCAATTGCTAAGTTGGCTAAGGCTACCAGAGGCTAGAAGTGTCTTGATAAAGGTCACTATTTCACAATCTGAAAGTTAAATGGGAGGACATTGACAAGGTCACCTACTCACAATGCTTTCTATATTGACATATTTTACATTTGAGACACTGTCATAGACAGGGATGCATTTATTGTCAATAAATTATATATATATGCATGCAAGTTGAAGTGTGATTTGACCAAATTTAGTCAGTGAGTTCAATGCCTCTGTTGAGTTCTGGAAGTTATTACACCACCTATCATGTAATAAAATAGTCATAAACTATTCATGTTTTCCTTTTAAGAACTTTGAACCAAACATATCAACAATGATTGATGGACTGAATGGCCAGAAGTGATCATAGGTTTGAATGTAATGTGTTTATGCAAACAGTTTTTGTTTTATAGTTCACTACAGTTCAATATAATATGATGTGTAAGACAAGATGGGAACTGCAAATGTTCTGCAAGCTATAGAGGGCAATACAATACTTGGGAAGACAATGACATTGTTTTAGTAAAAAAAAGCATGGCAAAGACGTTGTCAAAAAGGTTCCCATTGCTCCGAGGCGGCACATTTACTTCAGAACAAGACGAGTTTTCTGGTCTCCCAACAACAATCTGTGTACAAAAATCAGAATGAAATAATAGTAAACAATACATGAATTACAATGCGACGAAGAAATATTCTCCTAGTGACTGTATACAGTATGACTATAACATGCTGAAACCGTATGGAAATGCAGTGCCATTTTAGTGCCTATTTTAGGCAATAATCTATGGCCTAAGGGTAATACAATCTATAAATGGGTAATGAAAGCTGGGCGTGCTGTATCCTACCTGACCAAGCTTCCAGTGATAAGGGCCCCTGCCATCGGTCCCACCCAGTAGATCCAGTGGTACTCCCAGTAGTTAGCTACCACTGCAGGGCCAAACGCCCGCGCTGGGTTCATACACCCTCCAGATGCTGACCCTCTGAAAGACCAATGGGACAAACACATCTGGTTACTATATTGATAGAACAATGCATTACATTAGATCAATTCATGTATTAATAGAATGAATCATTATCAGGCAGGCAGTGATGTCAATGGCAATGCCCTCTTTGTTTCTGCTGTGACATTTCTTGTTGTCGATAACAACAAATAGCACAGCAGAAATAGTATTGAAACTGTTCTGCTGTGAACACTTGTCATTTCAAAACACCATTCATCACAAAACCATTTGATGTTGCAAATTATTTTAATGGTTACTTCATTGCCAAAGTGTGCAAACTTAGGCAGGAATAGCCATAAACAAACAGTGAGCAATCGTACTCATGTATCAAAAAACAAATAATGAAAGAAAAGCATTGCAAGTTAGAATTCTATAAAGTTAGTGTGGGAGATTATTGTTGTCGATAAATAATGACAAACCTCCTGGCATTGCCAACAGATGGAAAGCTACTGAGGATGGTAGCTGACTCTATAGCCTCTCCCATTTGTCATATCTTTAATCTGAACCTAGAGGAAAGTCTTTGTCCTCAGGTCTAGATAGGTCTGGAGGGAAGCCAAAGTCATTCCGCTACCCAATAGTGGTAAACCGGCCTTTACTGGTTCTAACAGCAGACCTATCAGCTTGCTGTCAGCTCTTAGCAAACTGTTGGAAAAAAAGGTGTTTGACCAAATACAATACTACTTCTCTGTAAACAAATTAACAACAGACTTTCAGCATGCGTATAGAGAAAAGCACTCAACATGTACTGCACTGACACAAATGACTGATGATTGGTTGAAAGAAATTGATAATAAGAAGATTGTGGAAGTTGTACTGTTAGATTCCTGTACAGCATTTGATATTATTGATCATAACCTGTTGTTGAGAAAACTTGTATGCTATGTCTTTTTCAAATCTGCCATATCGTGGATTCAGAGCTATCTATCAAATAGAACTCAAACGGGTTTCTCTAATGGAAGCTGTGGTGTACTGCTGGGCAGTGCTCTAGGCCCTCTACTCTTTTCTATTTTTACCAATGACCTGCCACTGACATTGAATAAAGCATGTGTGTCCATGTATGCTGATGATTCAACCATATACGCATCAGCAACCAAAGCTAATGAAGTCACTGAAACCCTTAACAAAGAATTGCAGTCTGTTTTGGAATGTGTGGCCAGTAATAAACTGGTCCTCAACATCTCTAAAATCTCTAAGAGCATTGTATTTGTTACAAATCATTCCCTATGTTCTTAACCTTAGCTGAATCTGGTAATGAATGGTGTGGCTGTTGAACAAGTTTAGGAGACTAAATTACTTGCTGTTACCTTAGATTGTAAACTGTCATTGTCAAAACATATACTGTAGATTCAATGGTTGTAAAGATGGGGAGAGGTCTGTCCGTAATAGGCTCTAGTTTTATCTTTTCTTGATTATTGTCCAGTCATATGTTCAAGTGCTGCAAAGAAAGACCTAGTTAAGCTGCAGCTGGCCCAGAACATGGCGGCACGTCTTGCTCTTCATTGTATTCAGAGGGCTAATATTCATACTATGCATGCCAGTCTCTCTTGGCTAAGAGTTGAGGAAAGACTGACTGCGTCACTTCTTGATTTTATAAGAAACATTAATTTGTTGGAAATTCCAAATTGTTTGCGTAGTCAACTTACACACAGCACTGACACAAACACTTACCCCACCAGACATGCCAACAGGGGTCTTTTCACAGTCCCCAGGTCCAGAACAAATTCAAGGAAACGTACAGTATTATACAGAGCCATGAGTGCATGGAACTCCCTTCCATCATATATAGCGCAAGTGGACAGCAAACCTAGTTTCAAAAACAAATAAAGCAATACCTCTCCTCCATGTGACCTACTTGCTGTGTGTATGTACTGATATGTATGTGGAACTGATAGATGCACACACACGCTACATGTTAATGCTTTTAAATATATGCAAATTGTAAAGTATTTTGTCTGTAATGTCTTTTTCGTTATATGTCGGACCCCAGTAAGACTAGCTGTCACCATTGGCGTCAGCTAACGGTGATCCTATTCAATCTAAATCTAAACCATCTATCATGACAATGCATTACATAGGCCTCAAGTGTTTCCAAACCATCTGTATCTATTGACATTCATGGGTCTCCATAGATTTTCCTCAGCCCTTACCCAGCCAGTATGTTAGCAGTCACAGTGAGCCCGATGCAGAGTGGGGCCAGTGGGGTACGGGTCCTGCCGTTCACAGCCCCCATACAGACCACTAGGGACAGGAAGAGGGTCATGACTATCTCTGCTACGGTGGCACTGCCGATCGCTCCGCTGGTTTTAACCACGTTGAACACTCCCCCTGCTGCACTGGCATAGCTGATGATGGAGGATGCTGCCTGAGGAATATCACAACATCTGTACAATTAGATTGGGATTACATTGGGTTATATTTCCTTTTATTAAACACAATCTGAAGGTCTTTTGTTTCTTCATAGATCCGAATGCTTTTGAAAAATGATTAGGCCTATTTTAATATCCAAGCTGAACGAAGATGTACATCATTCACATGTTTTATTCCAAGAAAGCAGCATATGGAGACTGTTTCTCAAACAAGTTTGTTTGCTATCGTTCGAATCAGAGTTTGATTATTTGCTACATTGTGTTTTGGTCATTTGGTCCAGTTGGTTTCACATTGCCAAATGTCAAACAAACTACAATATGTAGGCTATACAAAACTATGTGTGATGCAAGTCATTTGTTTATTGGACAGAAATGCTCACGTTAAATCCATCTATGATCATATGGAGCAACACGTTTGTGTCCCAATCTTCATATTGCATTTGCTTTGTAACATGAGCGATAGCTGCTCTATAATACCTGCCAAGTGCAGTGAATAGGGGATACTGGGGCGGGTTCTCTTATCATTGGTTGGTACTAACTTAGCCTATTACTCCAATCTAGAGGTGCTCTGTAACCTAGTCATTTTAGAATTAATGTGTGCGACTTATTTGCAAGAGGTCATCTGGTCAATTCATATTAGCATATCTAAATATTGAGGAGCAGGGATTCTGTGTTTTTATATGAGCTGAAAGTAAAACATACATGTCTTGATGTTTTAATTGTTTGAATTATAGGAGTAGGCTATCCTTGAACAATTCATTTATATTGTTGAAAAGAGGAAAGGAAGAGCTATAGCTAGACTATTTCAAACTGATTTCTAAATTGTTGCTAGGATAAGCCATGTGGAAATTAGCATCATAGGCCATACCAGAGGAAGATGTTTTGGGGTGGAGGTCCTGACATTTTTTTGCTGGCGGGGGGGGGGGGGGGGATTTGCATTGCTACTAACAAAATGTTTCAGAGATACACTTCAAAAGTATGTGGACACCTGCTCGTCGAGCATCTCATTCCAAAGTCATGGGCATTAATATGGAGTTGGTCCCCACTTTGCTGCTAGAACAGCCTCCACTCTTCTGGGAAGGCTTTCCACTAGGTGTTAGAACATTGCTGCGGGGACTAGCTTCCATTCACCGACTAGAGCATTAGTGAGGTCAGGCAATGACGTTGGGCAATTAGTCCTGGCTCGCAGTCGGCATTCCAATTGGGGTTGAGGTCAGGGCTCTGTGCAGGCCAGTCAAGTTCTTCCACACCGATCTCGACAAACCGTTTGTGTATGGACCTCGATTTGTGCACAGGGGCATTGTCATGATGAAACAGGAAAGGGCCTTCCCCAAACTTTTGCCATAAAGTTGGAAACACACAATTGTCGAGAATGTCATTGTATGCTGTAGCGTTAAGATTTCCCTTCACTGGAACTAAGGGGCATAGCCTGAACCATGAAGCGTGATTCATTACTCCAGAGAACACATTTTTCACTGCTCCAGAGTCCACTACCACTTCGCGGCTGACCCGTTGTTGCTCTTTGACGTTTCCACTTCACAATAACAGCACTTACAGTTGACGGGGCAGCTCTAGCAGGGCAGAAATTTGGCTAACTGATTTTTTGGAAATGTGGCATCCTATGACAGTGCCACGTTGAAAGTCACTGAGCTCTTCAGTGCGGGCCATTCTACTGCCAATGTTTGTCTATGGAGATTGCATGTCTGTGTGCTCGATTTTATACCCTTGTCAGCAACGGGTGTGGCTGAAAGAGCCAAATCCACTCATTTGAAGGCGTGTCCACATACCTTTGTCCATTTAGTGTATCAACCCACTGGGCACAGACGTCAATTCAACATCTATTCCACGTTGGTTCAAAGTAATTTCAGTCAAATGATGTGGAAACAACTTTGAGTCAACCAGTGTGTGCCCAGTGGGAAGTTATGATATTGCATGCATGCTTACAAGGAACCCAAACCGGCTGCGCGCGTCCTCCATCATGCATAAATGTATTTTGTCCCCCCACACCAAACGCGATCACGACACGCAGGTTAAAATATCAAAACAAACTCTGAACCAATTACATTAATTTGGGGACAGGTCGAAAAGCATTAAATATTTATGGCAATTTAGCTAGCTAGCTTGCACTTGCTAGCTAATTTGTCCTATTTAGCTAGCTTGCTGTTTCTAGCTAATTTGTCCTGGGATATAAACATTGATTTGTTATTTTACCTGAAATGCACAAAGTCCTCTACTCCGACAATTAATCCACACATAAAATGGTCAACCGAATCGTTTCTAGTCATCTCTCCTCCTTCTAGGCTTTTTCTTCTCTTGACTTTATATTGCGGTTGGCAACTTTCATAAATTAGGTGCATTACCGCCACTGACCTCGTTCGTCTTTCAGTCACCCACGTGGGTATAACCAATGAGGGGATGGCACATGGGTACCTTCTTCTATAAACCAATGAGGAGATGGGAGAGGCAGGACCTGCAGCGCAATCTGCGTCACAAATAGAACTGACTTCTATTTTAGCCCTTGGCAACGCAGATGCTCGTTGGCGCGCATGAGCAGTGTGGGTGCAATAATTGAATAATATAGATTTCAAAATCTATTTTGCAACGCGAGCGGTGTAGTCAGCCTGTTACAGCCAAACAACCAATAGCTTACTGTCCGGACTGCGTTCTCACTTGCAGCAAACTGCACCAAGGTACCAATGGAATCGGGACCGAGACTATACTTTTATGCGAACCACAGTGCGTTTCAACTCGGCACACATCATTTTAACGTGAATAGTTTTGTAATATTTAGTTGAGTCGTTGATCAATGAGATTCCAACCTATATTCACCCACTCAAAAAGACAGCCACAAGTTAGTTATCATTATGCTTTCAACCATCTAAAAGCTGTGTTACAGCCTGAATTAAAAATGTATTAAATAGATTTTTTCAAATGTATTGAAAATTAAATACAGAAATATCTCAGGAACATTCAATGTCTTCTTGGTAAGCAACTCCAGTGTAGATTTGGCCTTGTGTTTTAGGTTAATGCCCGGCTGAAAGGGGAATTTGTCTCCCAGTATCTCTTGGAAAGCAGACTGAACCAGATTTTCCTCCCTGTGCTTAGCTCTATTCCGTTTTATCCTAAAAAAAAACACCCTAGTCCTTGCCAATGACAAGCACACCCATAACATGATGCAGCCAACACCATGCTTGAAAATATGATTTGGACTCAGTGATGAGTTGGACTCAGTGATGTGTTGTGTTGAATTTGCCCCAAATATAACACTTTGTATTCAGGACATATTTCTTTGACACATTTTTTGCAGTTTTATTTTTGCGCCTTATTGCAAAAATGATGCATGTTTTGGAGTATTTTTATTCTGTACAGCCATTCTTCTTTTCACTCTGTCATTTAGGTTAGTATTGTGGAGTAATTACAATGTTGTTGATGCATCCTCAGTTTTCTCCTATAACAGCCATTATTAAACTATGTAACTGTTTAAAGTCACCATTGGTCTCATGGTGAAATCCCTGAGCGGTTTCTTTCCTCTCCGGCAACCGAGTTAGGAAGGGCGCCTGCATTTTGTAGTGACTGGGTGTATTGATACACCATCTAAAGTGTAATGAATAACTTCATCATGCTCAAAAGTGCGTTCAATGTCATTTATTTTGTCATTTTACCCATCTACCAATAGGTGCCCTTCTTTGCGAAGAATTGGAAAACATCCCTGGCGTTTGTGGTTGAGTCTGTATTTGAAATTCCCTGCTCGACTCTGGGACACTACAGATAATTGTCTGTGTGGGGTACAGAGATGAGGTAGTCATAAAAAAAAAGTTAAAAAGTGTGAATACTTTCTGAAGGAACTGTACTGTATTACAAAAGTAATATTGAATTGTGTTTGGTTGACAACACAACCAAATATCAACATTATAAGGAGATGTATCTTCTGCTTGGATAGTTCCTTCTGTGCCACTGACTCAGTCTGGCTTTAATTCCAGTTTGTCTACAAATTAATAACTGATATGATGGATTCATGTCTCCATCGCAACCAAAAATCCAGAGAACAGAACAAAATCAAATCAAAATTTCATTGCACTTTAAATAAAGTTTGATTTGATTTATTCCTATTCTTTAATTTAGATTTTTGGTTTTGATGGAGACGTGAATCCTGAAAACAACAGTTCATCTTGATTACTTTTTTCAAAACCAATGTATTTTCCACGTAGATTCCGTGTCACAATACATTGACAAATTGCGTTGAAACAACATTGATTCAACCAGTTTGTGCCCGGTGGGTTATTTGGTGCACACCCGAGTACGGTTAGTGTTCCCACCTGTCCAATCTAACCAAATTTAGGGGTTAATCGCTCCAGAGTTCGGAAAAAAAAACTTGATGTGAAAGCCCCCTTACCTTTGCCAAGCCAGCCCCAATCATTCCCCCCACCATCTGGGAGAGTATATACGGCCCCAGTAGGATTACGTCCAGTCCTCCACTGATGCACACACTCACAGACACAGCTGGGTTGAAGTGGCCACCACTGGATTCAGAAAGAATTAGGAGGTGTAAAATCACATTGAAAAAATGTAAAACATTGATAAAAGAGATTCATACACGTGTAACAGCTGTAAATCTCAAGTCATGTGAACAACATTCTATTTTAGCCCAATGTTGAAATCATTCATAAAAACATCCTAATACTTTCTGACCTGGGAGGAGGGAGATGTTAACAGGTGTCAGCATGTCCTCACCTGATCTCTCCCAGCACAGCGATAACAATCCCCAGCGCCAGCCCATGAGCCAGAGCAGGCTGGAGGCTCCCCGGAACGCCGGCATTCTCAATAACAGACCCGCATCCCACGAAGATGAAAAGGGCGCATCCCACCACCTCAGCCAAGCACGGTTGGATATATCTCTCAAAGGTGGTAACTATCTTTCTGGAGTTGAAAACCTCTGAACCTGGCCCTGACTCGACAGTGTCAGTCCCAGCCACGGTGAAGAGCTCTGTCTTTGACTCTTTCACGGACATGTTGCTCAGCTGACTCCTGCTGCTCTCTGTGTGTCACTTACACCTGCTCTGTTAAGTGGTCAGCCAGAGCATGATATATGCCGTGATAAAAGTGCAGACTGTCACACCCTAGCCTTAGTTATCTTTGTTTTCTTTATTATTTTTGTTAGGTCAGGGTGTGACATGGGGGAGGTTTGTGTTTGGGTGATTATATGGTTAAGGGGTTGTTGGGTTTTGTGTGTGTGGTTTTGTGTTGAGTGAATATGTCTAGGTATGTCTATGGTTTAGTGAGGGTTTCTAGGTATGTCTATGGTTGCCTGAGTGGTTTCTCAATCAGAGACAGATGTCTTTCATTTGTCTCTGATTGGGAGCCATATTTTAGGCGGCCATAGGCATCATGTGTTTGTTGGGTCATTGTCTTAGTCTGGGTCTAGGTCTGTGTCAAGTTTGCATGTTTTGCATTTAGTCGGTTTTAGTTTCACGGTCTTCGATTTGTTGTTTTGCTTCGTTTGGTCATCTCCTTAATAAAGAGAAGATGCATTCTTTACACGCTGCGCCTTGGTCCTCTCTCTCTCCCATGGTCGATCGTGACAGAATGACCCAACCATTCAGGACCAAGCAGTGTGAAAGGAGGGAACCAGAGCCAGTGGTTCGGAGATTGGAGGTGAGCAATGGGATTGATACAGAGACTGTTAAGGATTTATTGAGGAGTTTGGAGGACAGTGAAAGGAGGGAGCTGCTGTGTTGGTGCGTGAGGCACGACATCCACCCGACAGAGCGTGTGCGGGAGGTGATGTTACCTGAGTCAGTTCTCCATGCTCGTCCTGAGTTGCGTGCTAACCGTCTAGGAATGACAGTTCCACGAACTAGGTCTCCTGTGTGCCTCCCTAGTCCTGCTCCTCCTGTAGCACCTTCCCGCTCCAGCTCGGTACCCCCAGTTCCGGCACCACGCTCTAGGCCTAATGTGCTTATCCAGGGTCCAGTATGCCCTGTTTCATCTCCCCGCACTAGCCTTCAGGTGCGTGTTCCCAGCCCGGTACCTCCAGTTCCGGCACCACGCACCAGGCCTATAGTGCGTCTCAGCCGGCCAGAGCTGCCAGTCTGCCCCGAGTCGTCAGAGCTGCCAGTCTGCCTCGAGCCGTCAGAGCTGCCAGTCTGCCCCGAGTCGTCAGAGCTGCCAGTCTGCCCCGAGTCATCTGAGCCATCCGTCTACCCAGCGCCATCTGAGCCATCCGTCTACCCAGCGCCATCTGAGCCATCCGTCAACCCAGCGCCATCTGAGCCATCCGTCAACCCAGCGCCATCTGAGCCATCCGTCAACCCAGCGCCATCTGAGCCATCCGTCAACCCAGCGCCATCTGAGCCATCCGTCTACCCAGCGCCTTCTGAGCCATCTGTCTGCCCAGCGCCTTCTGAGCCATCCGTCTGCCACGAGCCATTAGAGCCGCCCGTCTGTCCCGAGCCATTAGAGCCGTCCGTCAGTCAGGAGCTGCCAGAGCCGCCAGCCAGTCAGGAGCTGCCAGAGACGCCAGCCAGTCAGGAGCTGCCAGAGACGCCAGCCAGTCAGGAGCTGCCAGAGACGCCAGCCAGTCAGGAGCTGCCAGAGACGCCAGCCAGTCAGGAGCTGCCAGAGACGCCAGCCAGTCAGGAGCTGCCAGAGCTGCCCTACAGTCATGAGCTGCCCTACAGTCATGAGCTGCCCTACAGTCATGAGCTGCCCTACAGTCATGAGCTGCCTTAAAGTCATGAGCTGCCCTACAGTCATGAGCTGCCCTACAGTCATGAGCTGCCCTACAGTCATGAGCTGCCCTACAGTCATGAGCTGCCCTACAGTCATGAGCTGCCCTACAGTCATGAGCTGCCCTACAGTCATGAGCTGCCTTACAGTCATGAGCTGCCCTACAGTCATGAGCTGCCCTACAGTCATGAGCTGCCCTACAGTCATGAGCTGCCCTACAGTCATGAGCTGCCCTACAGTCATGAGCTGCCCTACAGTCATGAGCTGCCCTACAGTCATGAGCTGCCACCCAGTCATGAGCTGCCACCCAGTCATGAGCTGCCACCCAGTCCGGAGCTGCCACCCAGTCCGGACCTGCCGGAGTCCCTCAGCCCGGACCTGCCGGAGTCCCTCAGCCCGGACCTGCCGGAGTCCCTCAGCCCGGACCTGCCGGAGTCCCTCAGCCCGGACCTGCCGGAGTCCCTCAGCCCGGACCTGCCGGAGTCCCTCAGCCCGGACCTGCCGGAGTCCCTCAGCCAGGACCTGCCAGAGTCGCCCGCCAGGACCTGCCAGAGTCGCCCGCCAGCCATGATCAGCCAGAGTCGCCCGCCAGCCATGATCAGCCAGAGTCGCCCGCCAGCCATGATCAGCCAGAGTCGCCCGCCAGCCATGATCAGCCAGAGTCGCCCGCCAGCCATGATCAGCCAGAGTCGCCCGCCAGCCATGATCAGCCAGAGTCGCCCGCCAGCCATGATCAGCCAGAGTCGCCCGCCAGCCATGATCAGCCAGAGTCGCCCGCCAGCCATGATCAGCCAGAGTCGCCCGCCAGCCATGATCAGCCAGAGTCGCCCGCCAGCCATGATCAGCCAGAGTCGCCCGCCAGCCATGATCAGCCAGAGTCGCCCGCCAGCCATGATCAGCCAGAGTCGCCCGCCAGCCATGATCAGCCAGAGTCGCCCGCCAGCCATGATCAGCCAGAGTCGCCCGCCAGCCATGATCAGCCAGAGTCGCCCGCCAGCCATGATCAGCCAGAGTCGCCCGCCAGCCATGATCAGCCAGAGTCGCCCGCCAGCCATGATCAGCCAGAGTCGCCCGCCAGCCATGATCAGCCAGAGTCGCCCGCCAGCCATGATCAGCCAGAGTCGCCCGCCAGCCATGATCAGCCAGAGTCGCCCGCCAGCCAGGATCGGCTGAATCCGCCATTCAGCCAGGATCTACCAGAGACACCGAAGCGGAGATCGACTATGGTGGAGTGGGGGCCACGTCCTGCACCCGAGCCGCCGCCATATTAAGGCCTACCCCGGATCCTCCCCTAGACTTTATGTTGGTGCGCCCGGTGTTCGCACCTTAAGGGGGGGGTTATGTCACACCCTAGCCTTAGTTATCTTTGTTTTCTTTATTATTTTTGTTAGGTCAGGGTGTGACATGGGGGAGGTTTGTGTTTGGGTGATTATATGGTTAAGGGGTTGTTGGGTTTTGTGTGTGTGGTTTTGTGTTGAGTGAATATGTCTAGGTATGTCTATGGTTTAGTGAGGGTTTCTAGGTATGTCTATGGTTGCCTGAGTGGTTTCTCAATCAGAGACAGATGTCTTTCATTTGTCTCTGATTGGGAGCCATATTTTAGGCGGCCATAGGCATCATGTGTTTGTTGGGTCATTGTCTTAGTCTGGGTCTAGGTCTGTGTCAAGTTTGCATGTTTTGCATTTAGTCGGTTTTAGTTTCACGGTCTTCGATTTGTTGTTTTGCTTCGTTTGGTCATCTCCTTAATAAAGAGAAGATGCATTCTTTACACGCTGCGCCTTGGTCCTCTCTCTCTCCCATGGTCGATCGTGACACAGACAGGAGAGGCAGGACCGTCATATTGGGGTGGTCTCAGGATATGTGTGGGAGCATTCATATCGCCACCTCCCCTTATTGTGGTGGCATGTTTTGGCACACATCCCCATTTCTGGGTATAGTAATAGCCGTAGTGTTAGTGGTTATTGTAGTGGATGAAGCATTGATGATGGAAAGACGAGGATTAGCTTATCAGGGTAACACAGCGGTAATAAATTGTGTTCATAATTAGCCTAGTATGTAGGCATAGCTGCTAAAGAACAATATAAAGTGCGTTGAATTGTCCTACTTGCCTACTTAAAGGGGCAATCTGTTGTTGCTACATCTATTTTGGACGTATAAATTAATGATATATACCCATCGATTTTTGATGAATATAACTTACAAATGCCTCATGAGCTTAGTTCAACTGAAGTACCCCATCAGAACCCAACATACAAGCCTGTTTTACTCCAATGTTTGTAAACAAAGTAAATCTTAACAAACACTATATAGCCTCAAAACATGGTTAAAACTAAAATGTTGATATAATGGATGGTCAGTCCTTGCATCCATAGCTCTGTCTATGAATGGTTCTTCAGGCCAATCCCTTAGCTTTTTACTAAAGCAGAGGCAGGGAATCCTCTTTGTCATTCTTTCAATTAAGGACTCTAGCTTTAATAACTTTAAATAGGCCTAATAGAGGTTAATAAGCAAAAGTTATGTTGTAAGTATTCAAGGTCATTTAACATGTTCTCAGCAGCACTATCTACAGTGCCTTCAGAAAGTATTCACACCCCTTGACTTTATCCATATCTTGTTGTGTTACAGCCTGAATTTAAAATGCATTCAATTAAGATTTTTTTGTCACTGGCCTACACACAATACCCCATAATGTCAAAGTGGAATTAGATTTTTAACATGTTTACAAATTAATTTAAAATGAAAAGTTGAAATGTCTTGAGTCAAAATGTATTCAACCCCTTGTTATGGGCAAAAAAGCAGACATTGAATATTATTAATTACACTTTGGATGGCGTATCAATACACCCAGTCACTACAAAGATACAGGCATCCTTACTAACTCAGTTACTGGAGAGGAAGGAAACCGCTCAGGGATTTCACCATGAGTCCAATGGTGACTTTAAAACAGTTACAGAGTTTAATGGCTGTGAGGAAGGATCAACAACATTGCAGTTACTCCACATTACTAACTTAATTGACAGAATGAAAAGAAGGACAGCTGTACAGAATAAAAATATTTCAAAACATGCATCCTTTTTGCAACAAGGCACTAAAGTAATACTGCAAAACATTTTCACAAAGCAATTCAGTTTTTGTCCTGATACAAAGTGTTATGTTTGGGGCAAATGCAATATAACACATTACTTAGTGCCACTCTACATTTTTTCAAGCATAATAGTGGCTGCATCATGTTATGGATTCAGCTGCGATTTTAGCATGTAAATCTTGGTGGGGCAAACTCCCCAAAGCCACTACACAACACAACACTAAACAAGACAAGAATTGCACTATAATAGTGACAAACGGTGCCCACAAACTGTTAGGGCCTACATAAAGCTGTTCCCAACAGCAGTCCCAACACCTTACCACTACTACACCTGACTATCAGCGGAGCCTTGTCTGGCAGCAAAACAGTTCATTCAGCCCCATTTACTGCCTTTAAAAAAAGATAGCTGATTTGGCTGACTTGCTTAAACAAATGTGGTTTCTACTGACAATTGAGATGTACAAACTATGGCATAAGTGGATGACGAGCGGATAAGAGGAAATCCGCAATTTCGATTAAGACATTAATGAGCGAACTAGGAAGGACATTGTCAATATAACTATTTGTTCAGCACTTTGAAATGTACAGCGACAGAATTCAGAACACGGGCCGTTCTTACAGTATTCTCCCTGTACACCAAGTCAGAACCATAGGATAAATAAAGGGGGCAAATAAGCAGACAATGAAACTATTACAATATTCGATGATAGCATTTCTCTAAAACAGGCTATGGCTACATGTGTATCACCAAGTCAGAACAGTAGGCTAAATTATGAGGGAAAAGAGACCAAATTATTAGGGTGAGGCACATGGGCTACTAACAGCTTACTACACAACATACTCTTATGTATACTGTAGCTAAGAAAGTAATACTATCTCCCTGGCATATTACATAATTTATGCAGCAGCATAAAATACATTTTGGACTCACCTTGTTGTGCTGTGCTCACTTGAACAGGACAGTGGCAGGGCAGTCCTTTATTTATTTAACTAGGCAAGTAAGTCAAGAACAAATTCTTATTTACAATGATGGCCTACCCTGGACGACACTGGGCTAATTCTGCACCGCCCTATGGGACTCCCAATCACAGCCAAATGTGATGCAGCCTGGATTTGAACCAGGGACAGTAGTGCTGCCTTGCGCACTGAGATGCAGTGCCTTAGACCACTGCGCCACTCGGCTGGCATTCTGGCATTATCTGGATTTTTGGTGCTTTCAAGACAACTGGGAATTCTGAAAAAAACAAGGTCAAATCATGAAGACGTCAGTGATCTTCAAGTCTAAGCTATAGAAAGCGGCATGAATTGTCGACTTGCAATTCCGAGTTGGATGACCGTTCAAAACGTATTTTCCCAGTCAAAGCTAATTTTTTCCCGAGTTCCCAGTTGTCTTGAACCCCCTGAAGTCTGAGCTTTCCCAGTTCAGAGTTTCCAGTTGTTTTGAGCGCGGCAGAAGTCGTGCTGGATTTACAGCAAGGCCAATGTTGAATGTTTATCCCTTTTAAGCTTGGAAAAGAGACCCATAAACCCAGACTTGGACCAAACACCCACTCCACTGAATAGCAGGCTAGTGATTGCTTTACAATGCTTGCAGTTAGCCACTGATTCCTTCCAAACCAATCGTTGTTCAATTTGCAATTTCCAACTTGTTGTGTAATGTTTATGTCCAATATCTGATGAGCACCGATACATTTTACATATAATTTATCTTGATTATTTCCCTTCATGACAAGGATTGAAAGGATTTTCCAGTAGATTGTCGACTTGATTCATGATGATGACTGCTAGCTTGATCAGTCCAATCAAAGCTACTGTAGATATAACGTGACTTGACGTCATTTTATCTGTAGCTAATGACCTTGCGCCTTCACGGCAGCACCCAAGAGGCTTGAATTGTTGAGCTCTACCTGTAGATTTTGCGTTGATGTAGTGTCCCCATGAGTGACAGGACACTGAGCCAATCACGGCGCAACTAGAGCACATTACCAAAATCCCTACGCTTTGTATTTTCTGCTGGCTGCCCCACCACGACAGAAAGCACTGAGCTAGGCTGAAATACCTGCATTTTGGAGCTGTCTTACTCAAGAAAGCAAAAAAGAGACCAAGTGTGTATGCGGCTTTATTAACTCAATATTTTTTTTTACTGTACATTGTTTGCAAACTGTGACACGTAGTAATGCCAAAATAATTTTAGCTAAACAGGTGGGGCTCAAAACAGGTGGGGCTCTGCAATCTGAAAACAGTCTGCTTTCCACCAGACACTGGCAGGTTAATTCATCTTTCAGCAGGACAATAACCTAAAACACAAGGCCAAATTTACACTGAAGTTCCTTACCAAGAAGACATTGAAGGAGTGGCCGAGTTACAGTTTTGACTTAAATCTACTTGAAAATCTATGGCAGGACCTGAAAATCGTTGTCTAACAATGATGAACAACCAATTTGACAGAGCTTGAAGAATTTGAAAAAGAATGATGGGCAAATGAGACAGAAAAACTCACAGCTGTAATCGCTGCCAAAGGTGCTTCTACAAAGTATTGACTTATGGGTCTGAATACTTGTGTAAATTAAATATTCTGTATTTCGTTTTCAATAAATTTGCAAACATTTCTAAAAACATATTTTCAGTTTGTTGTTATAGGGTATTGTGTGCAGATAGGTGAAAAAAATATATCTAATCCATTTTTAATTCAGGCTGTACCACAAGGAAATGTGGAACAAGTCAAGGGGTATAAATACTTTCTGAAGGCACTGTATACAAAGTACACTGAGTGTACAAACATTAGGAACACCTGCTCTTTCCATGACATAGACTGACCAGGCGAATCCAGTTGAAGGCTATGATCCGTTATTTATATCACCTGTTAAATCCACTTCAATCAGTGTAGATGAAGGGGAGGAGACAGGTTAACAAAATGTTTAAGCCTTGAGACAATTGAGACATGTATGTGTGTAACTCATCCAGCGGTTGCTGATGAGTTATCAGCAATTGCGGGGCGGGTGAACAAACAGCTGACCCGCGCACCACTAGTGTGCATGTGTCTCTTCACAGTCCACGTTGCACCGTGTAGAATAGCGGACCCAGAGTAGCCAAGGGAGATGATAGGTGGGAATGAGGAGGTCCCGTGGTTGTAGAAAAATAGTACTTGATTTACTGCATTTACTGTTGATTTACTGTTGCTTCTGCACTGTTGACGTTGAGACTGGTGTTTTGCTATTTAATGAAGCTGCCAGTTGAGGACTTGCGAGGCATCTGTTTCTCAAACTAGACACTCTAATGTACTTGTGCTCTTGCTCAGTTGTGCACCGGGGCCTCCCATTCCTCTTTCTATTCTGGTTAGAGCCAGTTTGTGCTGTTCTGTGAAGGGAGTAGTACACAGCGTTGTACGAGATCTTCAGGTTCTTGGCAATTTCTCGCATGGAATAATAGCCTTCATTTCCCAGAACAAGAATAGACTGACGAGTTTCAGAAGAAAGTTCTTTGTTTCTGGCCATTTTGAGCCTGTAATCCGGTAACACAACGTGCCATTGGAACACAGGATTGATGGTTGCTGATAATGGGCCTCTGCGCGCCTTTATAGATATTCCATAAAAAATCTGCCGTTTCCAGCTACAATAGTCATTTACAACCCTAAAAATGTCTACACTGTATTACTGATCAATTTGATGTTATTTTAAATGGACAAAAAATGTGCTTTTCTTTCAAAAACAAGGACATTTCTAAGTGACCCCAAACTTTTGAATGGTAGTGTATGTTGATGTGCGTATATGCTGCTTTTTGAATATATTTAAGTGTAATGTTATGCCATTCATTCCTGTGGGGGGGTGGGAGTCCAGCTTTCAACTTACTCTTCAAAGTTGTAATAGCAGAATGCACAAGGTGCAATTTCCAAATTGTTTAGTGAATCATCAGTTTTCGTCTTGTCATGTTAGTCATAGCCCATGTCAGCTCAAGTTCTTTTGCTAGGTTTTTTAGCCCATAGATTTTGTTGTAATGTTTGAGTCACTCAAATATCACATGAAAACACATTAGACTTGGCAAAATGTATAGAATTTAAAGAAAATTTGCTTGAAAACTGCAACATTTTCTCTGTACCTCATAACAAAATGTGTAGAACTGCAGAAAATATGTTTTAAAAATGATCCGCCAACAAGAGTAGTGTGAGCAGTTTGTGTCATGAACAGTGTTTGTGCCCAAAGCTGGAAGTGGGGCCTGAGTGAAAAAGTTTGGGAACTATGTAACGGCTTTCGTCGTTGGAAGGAGAGGAGGACCAAAGCGCAGCGTGGTATGTATCCATATTTATTAGAATACTTCTTCAATACGAACAAAACAATAAACAAACGAAAACCAACGAAGCTACAGTCCTGAACTAGAGAACATAAAACACATGAACACACAAACAGGAACAATCACCCACAAACAAACAGTGAAAACAGGCTACCTTAATATGGTTCCCAATCAGAGACAACGTAAAACACCTGCCTCTGATTGAGAACCATATCAGGCCAATCAGACAAACCTAACCTAGAAACATAGAACATAGACTATACCCACCCAGCTCACGTCCTGACCAACTAAATAAAGACAAAACAAAGGAAATAAGGTCAGGAACGTGACAAACTACTGCTCTATATCCTATTGTTTTTGTTAATAGATTGTTTCTGTATTCTGATTTGGTTATTTGATGTGTGTTTCTGTTGGGTTTTAAAGAAGGAAATCAGAAGTCAGAATACAGAAAGGCATTTATAGTCGATCGCCAAACATTTCTGTAAAAAACCCAACAATAAAGCCTTGTGCTCCTTTTTTAAAATTTGTCTTGCACTGTTTGCCGTAGGTGCACCTGATTCAGCTGCCCTGCATGCCAGGTAGGCAAAGTGTTTTCATTTTTAACCATTTCATGTGTCTGAAGGTACAAACTCTGCCTTCCTGGCAGGCCCGGAGAGCAAATCAAGTGGTTCAGATTACCGTGTCTGTAGTAACGTAGCAGGTGTAAAAGAAAGCTACAGCAAAGTTGATACTGTGAGATTTCAAAATGTTTAAAACCATGACTAGAGAGAGACTATCAACAAACACAGCAAAGAGTTGTTGTTTTTATGAGTGAGTTCATGTTTAAGTTCTTACTCAGCACTCTTAACACTTTTTATTCAACACTTGCCATAAAATGCGTGTTCTTCCTACTTCCACTTGCGCTACAACAAGCACTGCAGCTGTAATGAATGAGTAGGAAAGTGTATCAATAGGCTTGCATTAGAATGATTAGCGGTTTGGTTCTTTGTGGTGCTACTCGAGTTTCACTATCAGCTGGTCAGTGTCAAGGGGGAGAGCGGAGAGAGGGAGAGTGGAGAGAAGTTTAGAGGCTGACCCTCAGTCTACTGCTCTCTAATTCCGCTGAGACTGACCATCAGATGCAGGCACCATCAGCCCAGTAAAATTAAAATGAAAAGCTAATTATTGAAATGTACTGTATGCTCACTCAGCTGTGCCATCCTGGAGCACGAGTACAGGACATTACAAGGCTGCTTCCTACATTTCTACAACAGCTGCCGGGGCTGACGCTGTCGTAGTCCATGTTGGGTCAAACAATATTAGGAGGGCTAACTCAGAACTGCTGAAAATGTGTTTTAAAGAATTGATTCTAGCTCTGAAAGATTTTAAAAAGTGGCCAATTATTTCAGGCCCGGGACCATCACTGGGCCTCGACTGTGAAAGATTCAGCAGGCTACTGGCACAATTGACTAAAAGACTATTGTAGCTCTTTTGGCATAACTTTCATAGATAACTTTGAGACCTTTAGGAAACAGAAGATGCTCTACAGGAATGACTGTGTCCATCCAAATCATCTTGGCTGCTGGACCTTGTTTACATTTCAAGGCTGCGTTGAGACAATGACTTATCAGTGACCCAAGCCCTGCTCAGATAATCCCTACCATTGTGTCACTGAGTTGTCGTAGTGCTGCTGCAAATGTCCATTGTCCCAGGGACATTGGCCGTCATAATGTAAGTAACCTAATTTATGTTCCTCTAACTCCCCCGAATGTCTCTGTCAATCCTACAGCTATTGTATGCAGTGATCATGCACCTTACGCCTCGATCACACCGATAGCATCATTGCATTTTGGTACACCAGAAGTACATTCATTTCTCACAGAACACTGTGTTTGCCTTGCAACATTACGTTGCAAATGCAGTTGCAGTGTGTTCTGTGTGGTGCATACGTTGGATTTATGGAACATATACATCAAACTGTATGCGTAGACAGCTTGATAGAAATGGTAGCAGAAGGTGAATGTTGACAATGACTTCCGGCGCCGACAGAGATGCCCGACAGAGATGGCCGCCTCGCTTCGCGTTCCTAGGAAACTATGCAGTATTTTGTTTTTTTACGTGTTATTTATTACATTGGTACCCCAGGTAATCTTAGGTTTCATTACATACAGTCGGGAGGAACTACTGGATATAAGAGCAACGTCAACTCACCATCATTACGACCAGGAATATGACTTTCCCGAAGCGGATCCTGTGTTTTGCCCACCACCCGGGACAATGGATCGGATCCCAGCCGGCGAACCAATACAACGACGCCGTAAAAGGGGCAGACGAAGCGATCTTCTGGTCAGGCTCCGGAGACGGGCACATCACGCACCGCTCCCGAGCATACTACTCGCCAATGTCCAGTCTCTTGACAACAAGGTTGATGAAATCCGAGCAAGGGTAGCATTCCAGAGAGACATCAGAGACTGTAACGTTCTTTGCTTCACGGAAACATGGCTCACTCGAGACACGCTATCAGAGTCGGTACAGCCAGCCCTTATGATTAACGAGACGTGGTGTGATCATAACAACATACAGGAACTCAAGTCCTTCTGTTCACCTGAGTTAGAATTCCTCACAATTGAATGTCGAACGCATTATCTACCAAGAGAATTCTCTTCGATTATAATCACAGCCGCATATATTCCCCCCCAAGCAGACACATCGATGGCCCTGAACAAACTTTATTTGACTCTATGTAAACTGGAAACCACATATCCTGAGGCTGCATTCATTGTAGCTGGGGATTTTAACAAGGCTAATCTGAAAACAAGACTCCCTAAATTCTATCAGCATATCGATTGTGCCACCAGGGCTGGTAAAACCCTGGATCATTGTTAATCTAACTTCCGCGACGCATATAAGGCCCTCCCCCGCCCTTCTTTTGGAGAAGCTGACCACGACTCCATTTTGTTGCTTCCAGCCTATAGACAGAAACTAAAACAGGAAGCTCCCGTTCTCAGGTCTGTTCAACGCTGGTCTGACCAATCTGATTCCACGCTTCAAGATTGCTTCGATCACGTGGATTGGGATATGTTCCGTATTGCGTCAAACAACAACATTGACGAATACGCTGATTCTTGTGAGCGAGTTCATTAGCAAGTGCATTGGCAATGTCATACCCACAGCAACTATTAAAACATTCCCCAACCAGGAACCGTGGATTGATGGCAGCATTCGCGCGAAACTGAAAGCGCGAACCACTGCTTTTAACCAGGGCAAGGTGACTGGAAACATGACCGAATACAAACAGTGTAGCTATTCCCTCCGTAAGGCAATCAAACACGCTAAGCGTCAGTATAGAGACAAAGTAGAGTCGCAATTCAACGGCTCAGACACAAGAGGTATGTGGCAGGGTCTACAGTCAATCACGAATTAAAAAAAGAAAACCAGCCCCGTTGCGGACCATGATGTCTTGCTCCCAGACAGACTAAACAACTTCTTTGCTCGCTTTGAGGACAATACAGTGCCACTGATACGGCCCGCTACCAAAACCTGCGGACTCTCCTTCACTGCAGCCAACGTGAGTAAAACATTTAAACGTGTTAACCCTCGCAAGGCCGCAGGCCCAGACGACATCCCCAGCCTCGTCCTCGGAGCATGCGCAGACCAGCTGGCTGGTGTGTTTACAGACATATTCAATCAATCCTTATCCCAGTCTGCTGTTCCCACATGCTTCAAGAGGGCCACCATTGTTCCTGTTCCCAAGAAAGCTAAGGTAACTGAGCTAAATGACTATCACCCCGTAGCACTCACTTCCGTCATCCTGAAGTGCTTTGAGAGACTAGTCAAGGACCATATCACCTCCACCCTACCTGACACCCTAGACCCACTCCAATTTGCTTACCGCCAAAATAGGTCCACAGACGACGCAATCGCAACCACACTGCACACTGCCCTAACCCATCTGGACAAGAGGAATACCTATGTGAGAATGCTGTTCATCGACTACAGCTCAGCATTTAACACCATAGTACCCTCCAAACTCGTCATCAAGCTTGAGACCCTGGATCTCAACCCTGCCCTGTGCAACTGGGTACTGGACTTTCTGAAGGGCCACCCCCAGGTGGTGAAGGTAGGAAACAACATCGCCACTTCGCTGATCCTCAACACTGGGGCCCCACAAGGGTGCGTTCTGAGCCCTCTCCTGTACTCCCTGTTCACCTTCAACTCAATCATAAAGTTTGCAGATAACACAACAGTAGTGGGCTTGATTACCAACAATGACGAGACAGCCTACAGGAAGGAGGTCAGGGCACTCGGACTGTGGTGTCAGGAAAACAACCTCTCACTCAACGTCAACAAAACAAAAGAGATGATCGTGGACTTCAGGAAACAGCAGAGGGAGCACCCCCCTATCCACATCGACGGGACAGTAGTGGAGAAGGTGGAACGTTTTAAGTTCCTTGGCATACACATCACAGACAAACTGAAATGGTCCACCCACACAGACAGCGTGTTGAAAAAGGCACAACAGCGCCTCTTCAACCTCAGGAGGCTGAAGAAATTTTTACTTGTCACCTAAAACCCTGACAAACAATTGAGAGCATCCTTCTGGGATGTATCACTGCCTGGTACGGCAACTGCACCACCCTCAACTGCAGGGCTCACCAGAGGGTGGTGCAGACTGTCGAACGCATCACTGGTGGCAAACTACTTGCCCTCCAGGACACCTACAGCACTCAATGTCACAGGAAGGCCAAAAAGATCATCAAAGACATCAACCACCCAAGCCACTGCCTGTTCACCCAGCTACCATCCAGAAGGCGAGGTCAGTACAGGTGCATCAAAGCTGGGACCGAGAGACTGAAAAACAGATTCTATCTCACAGCAATCACTAACTCAGAGAGGATGCTGCCTACATACAGACTCAAATCATTAGCCACTTTAATAAATGGATCACTAGTCACTTTAAATAATGCCACTTGCATATCTTTCATTACCCATCTCATATGTATATACTGTATCTTATACCATCTATTGCATCTTGCCTATGCCCGCTCGGCCATTGCTCATCCATATATTTATATGTACATATTCTTATTCCATCCCTTTAGATTTGTGTGTATTAGGTAGTTGTTGGGAAATTGGTAGATTACTTGTTAGATGTTACTGCACGGTCGGAACTAGAAGCACAAGCATTTCGCTACACTCGCATTAACATCTGCTAACCATGTGTATGTGACCAATAACATTTGATTTGATTCCTAAATTCTTAATACATAGAAACACTTTTTAGTTCACAACACAATGGCACATTTAAAAACTTTACCGGTGTCCGGCTTTTACTTTTCTCCAACATCCAGCAAACCTGCTCAATGTTGTCTGAAGGTGCATTAGAAACAGGCCGTGCCATCTCAGACAAATGGGTTCAATGAAATGAAGGCTAGGGATACTGTCCTTTCCAATGTCTTGTCATTCATATCACACTTCCAGCACAAATTTCTCTTTTCTTCCACAAAAACATGCTGGGAGACAGTGGGTGCACTTATGGGATGCAAAGGAAACACATTAAGTAGAATTCTGCTGATGCCAGAATTTTCCAACACCAGATTGATCCAGATTGTTTCACCTCTAGTACTTATGGAGGGGACACTTCACACAATAAAATAATGGAGTCACGCTTCCATTCAACTTTCACTCAGACTAAAACTGAAACTGCCAATTTAAACAGTCTAGAATTGCATTTGGCACGCAAAATTACACACAGTCAGCAAGATTTAATGCATTAAACAAGATAGTGTCTAATACCTGAGATAAGTATGACACGATAGTGCTTCAATGTCTCTTCTCACTCTCAACCATAGTCTAGGGCCCCTGGCCTAATCACCAGTAATGGAACTACCCTTGAGAGAGCAGCCCTTTGAATAAGTGTAATCTTTGGGAATATCTTGTCAACGGATCACTAATTCCGTAGGCTTTTATCCATGGAGAGAGATATAGAACCTCCCTGTAACAGTATCCTTGAAAAGGAGAGGCCTGCCCTGCCTTGCAGACAGTAGCTAGTAGAATACACAGCCAGTGTTGTTGTCTGGCCAGGTCCAGGTTTCCCAAAAGCATCTTAAGGCTAAGTTCATCATTAGAACCTTCGTAGGAGCATCGTTTAATATCTGAGTGGTTTCCCAAAACCATCGTTATTAATGTTGCACTTGAAAACGCTCGTAATTTAACGCCTGCCTCAGACCACTTGTAGAACAGCAAAGTGTGTCGTAAGATGCTTTTTTTTTGCTCTCCCGCGTCACTTTATACACAGAAGATCTCCGCCAAACGTAGAATCACGTGAGTTATTCGTCTCTCTGACCGCTGATAACTTCAGAACAAAGTAAACCACAAATACAACGTTGCTAATGTCTTTGCAATGGTATAAACAAGCAATGTATACAAAGATACTGCAAACTGAGATGACTACATTTAAATATAAACAGTAGGCTATAGGCCTATTTTAATCATATTGAAATACATTTAATATTCAATCAATTTAGTTTTATTTTGCTACTTGTAGGCCACTGTCTAATTTGTCTCAATATATTTCATGATGTGTAGCCTTACATGTGCGCAATGATGTGCCAAATCTGTGATTCAGTGAATTTTTATTGGGTAATCATTAGAATAAGCCGCCTCAATATTTGCAGCCATAGGTGATAATATCTCTCCAGGAGCTGATCAGCGTTGTGAAATAATTATAATGTTAAGGAAAGATTTGAATCGTGAAAGTTCATCCAAGAGCAGCACTCCCTTTCTTTCGATCCTATCAGTACCGGCATATTCTCTAACGACACACTTAGCTACCTTTCTCTCTGCATGGTGTTTTGGGAAACGCATGTTACATCTTCGGCCTCTGTAGGAAAGATGCATCCTTAAAACACCTAAATTCCATCTCTATCGGGAAACCGGGCCCTGGCCTGTTATCATTACGTGGGGCTGTAGTGTGAGGGGTGCTGCGTGGGAGTATGAATATAACTTTTAGCTATGGGCTAGGGGAGAGCCCAGCACGGGATGGTACGGAAGGTCTCCTTGGCTTCTCTGAGTGAACACATGACCAGAGATGATACACATTGCACAACACGCAACGGTTGTGGCTCTAATAGTTTTAACTAGCTTCATGTTCCTACTGCCATGATCTCTGATCTGGCAGAACATAATGGCAGGTGAAAGAACAAGTTGGAAACCTATCCAGTCCTTTCAGTGCTAATGGAGAAAAGGTGACTAGGAAAGGAAGCAAGTGAAGAGTTTTGAGACACAGCCAAGATAACATCTCAGACTGGGGAATCTTCCTCTGCTCTGGTCTAAGGATCAAAAGTCACCTAGAATGCCACATGTGGATTGTGGAATGGAACATAGCGTTGAATTGGAATGTCCATCCGTTCTACAAACTCTAATTCTATGGGGAGAAACAATGTTCATAGGGCCTAGCTCTAATTCTAGAAAAGATCTGCAAGGCTAAGCTACTCTGTACTTCTTTCCAATTGGCATCTTTTGAATGGCAGTGTAGTTAGCATAGAGAGGCATCCAAGTTGCCATACCCAGATAATCCTGGCGTGTTTATTTGAGTGTAACCGTATCCTGAGTGCTCAGAGTATCCCCTTAATGTACCTTCAGCGCTGTGCCACTGGCTCAGGGTCAACAGACAGGACTGCTGGAATACTAATCATTTCCTCACTGTATTTAACTAACATTGAATCAGGAGAGTGTATGTGTGATGCGGAAAGCAGACCTGTGGGAGTGTGTGAGTACAAGTATACAAAAGTAGTGCACTGGGCCTGTTCTAGTCCTGTATTAGCAGACCCTCGTCAACGAAAGAAATGACACCCCCCCCCCACAACATTCTCCCATGGCTATGAAACCAGACAGCAACAGTATGCTACTATAAGTATTCAGTTGTGCACAAGTCCTATCATTTCATCTGTGTCCAATATCCGTTATGTTGTGAGCCCTGAGCTGCCAACTGTTGCTAATATGCCAAACTCAACCTCTCCAAACTGATTGAGTGGTGAAAAGGCCAGCAACAACCCCTCTATTGTAGAAACCGGGCAGAGTATTAATTTAACCTCTCCAGCACGTTGCCATGGGGATCATTCTTAGGCTGGTGGCGGGGTGCAGCCTAACTGTTGTTCAGACTCTGGAGCCGTGGAAAAGCGTTCTCTGGAGTGATGAATTACCCTTCACCATCTGGCAGTCCGACGGACAAATGTGTGATTGGCGGATGCCAGGAGAATGCTACCTGCCTTAATGCATAGTGCCAACTGTAAAGTTTGGTGGAGGAGGAATAATGGTCTGGGGCTGTTTTTCATAGTTCGGGCTAGGCCCCTTAGTTCCAGTGAAGGGAAATCTTAACGATACAGCATACAATTACATTCTAGAGCCCTGACCTCAACCCCATTGACCACCTTTGGAATTAATTGGAACGCCGACTGCAAGCCCGGCCTAATTCCCCAACATCCGTGCCCGACCTCACTAATGCTCTTGTGGCTGAATGGAAGCAAGTCCCGGGTCACATATGCCCATTCCACCCTATCGAACGCGTTTTCAGCATCTAATGATTCTGCCACTTTTGGAACATTTCAAATTCCTGGTAGGATGGATTCTATTGAAAAAACGGCAGAGATTGTCTGAAGACATCCTATTCTGTATGAAGCCTGTTTGATCTAAGTAAATCAACATTTGTATTACTATTTCTACGTGAAAAGCCAATACCATAGCATTGATTTTGTAATCCACATTCAAAAGTGTTACTGGGCAGAAAGATCCACATGACAATGGATCCTTATCTTTCTTTTTAAGTAGGGTTATTGTAGCCAAACATAGCGATTGGGGAAGTGCATTTTTCTTTAGAGCGTCTGAGCATTAGTAACTTAGGCTTTAGAAATTTGGGATGAAAATGTATATCAAATTTCACTGGGAATCCATCATTACCAGAATATTTCCCATTTTGTAGATTTAATGGCCTCCACCAGCTCACCTAGGGAAATGTTTCTATCATATACATTTTCTTTGGTTCACTTATAACTGGAAAATTGGCCTTTATTAAGGAAATTCTCTATCTCTTTGAACTTTTGTTTTTGGATTGATACAGTTTGATTAAATGTTTAAAGACTAAGTTCATTTCAGGAGGATCCATTGTTATAAAATCTGGGGTTTTAATGCTGTAGATGGTACGTTCCTCCTTCTTAATTTTCCAATTAAGAATTTTCCTGGCACTTTCACCTTGCTAAATATGTTGTTCTTTGGATTTCAGGGCAGCAATCTTTGCAGAGGGGTTTATTATGTTATATTCAAGTTTCAAAGTGTTCGACTGTTGAATGGTGTCAACGTTTCTATCTGTTTTATTTCTAAGTTGTGGATTTTCTTTAATAGTATTTCACATTTTCTATTAATCTTCTTCTTCTTCTTATGTGAAGAGTAAAACATGATATAACCCCTCATAATCATAATCATTTCAAACCTTGCTTACATTTGTATATGATCACGTCTCTCTATAATACATAGGAATATTTGGAGCTGATTTCCTGGTGTTTTTACAATCTTTTATGTCCAACAATTAAAAACTTAGTTGGGAAGGGCAAATAAAGGCAAATAAAACCACCCGCGGGCCGCCAGTTGGGAAACCCTGCATTAAGAGCTTCCCATACAACAGTTAGGCATACTTCAATATCTACATATATTTACAAAAACATGTCTGTTTGTTGAGATATGAGGTTTACTCTTTATCTCCAATTAACATTGTGTTTAATCGCCATGTCTTTGTTATTGGCATACGAGTTTGAGTAAATCCTCAGGCTTGGTGGCCATGTATTCACGAGACATAACAAACAAAACAATAAATCCCTTATGTTTCACCTCCTTCCCTCTCCCCTTTGATGCTTCCCTTATGAATCTGTCCTGTCGTCAGCAAACTTGGCGTTGGAGTCGTGCACTGCCACGCAGTCGTGGGTGAACAGGGAGTACAGATGGGGACTAAGCACACACCCCCGAGGGCCCCTGTTTTTATGGTCAGCATGGTGGATGTGTTGTTGCCTACCGGCTACTGAAGGCTACACTCAGACAAGGCTGGCGATCTGCTGTTGGCCACCCATCTCTCTGTGTGACTGAGATATGTGTGGTACAGTATCTGCCAATTTTATATATATTTTTTTTTTAGAGGTAATGAAAAACATAATTTTTTTAATACAAATTGTGCTCCAAAGGATTAATAGACCCTAAATTATGATTTCTTAACTACACTAAACAAAAATATAAATGCAACATGTAAAGTGTTGTTCCCATGTTTCATGAGTTGAAATTAAAGATCCCAGAATGTTTCCATATTTCTCAAATGTTGTGCACAAATTTGTTTACATCCCTCTTAGTGAGCATTTCTCCTTTGCCAAGATAATCAATCCACCTGACACAGATGTGACAAATCAAGAAGCTGATTAAACAGCATGATCATTACACGGGTGCACCTTGTGCTGGGGACAATGAAAGGCCACTCTAAAATGTGCAATTTTGTCACAACACAATGCCTGTCACGAAGCTGTGCTCAATTTCCCCTCTGTTACTCAGAGGCAGTGTGACAGCGAACTTGCAGTCTACTCAGACTGGCCTTGGCCATTGTTTATAACAGGCTATAAAATTATACAATGTGTCAACTTTGCCCGCTCTGTGCGCTGCTCTAATGTAGTAAATATACAAATACACTGAGTGTACAAAACATTACATAATACTCTTTCCATGACATGTACTGACGACCAAGGACAGGTCTGAGGAGCTATTTGGCGTTGCAGCTAACCTAGCTGCTAGCTAGTTGCATATCAAGCTAGCAGGGTTTTCTTGAGGGTTTGAACGCAGCCCGCGACGCAGTTAGCCATTGTGGCTGGGACTGCGGATTATCCCGGGCTTGTGGCTGTCTAGATCCCTGCTGTTTGTTGTTTTCAATTTTCCCTGTGACCTTTCCTGTCTGGAACTGTGAGGAGTAACAGCGTAACCAACATTGCTAGCTACCATGACAAAGACCAAAGCTGGCGGTAGTACCGTTGAGGACAAAATTTCTCAAGGGACAATCAAGGCAGAACAACATGTTTGTGGACGGAATTGCAGAATCTCCATGAGACCTGGATGGAGTCTGAGGACAAAGTGAGGGAAATGATCTCTGAGAAATTGAAGATGGACCACAGGAAGATTGAGATGGAGTGCACCCACAGGACTGGAAAACCACCACCGGCCCAGGTGACAGGCCCAGGCCGATAGTGGTCAAGTTCCTGAGGTTCAAGGACAAGGTAGCTGTTCTGGAAAGAGCCAAGAACTTGAGAGGAATGTATATCTTCCTCAACAAGGACTATCCTGAAACTGTGCCACAGAAGAGGAAAGAACTGATCCCAGCCATGAAAGCTGCCAGAGCGTGTGACATTGCATCAATCTGCCATGACAGGCTCATTGTCCACCCTCCCTCCCAGAAGCTTGGAAGGGTGAGAGAGCCGAGCCTATGGGTTCGTAGCTTCAACCCCACAGCACACACACACCAATTGATTAATGGACTGCTGAATGAATATATTGTTTCTCTTGCTTTGTTTGGTCTTTTTAGTATTATGTCTATCTCTGATAAGTTACCCAGGAAAGGGCTGAAAATAGCCCATATTAATATATGTAGCCTTAGAAATAAGGTTAATGAAATCAATAACTTGCTGACACCAGATAACATTCATATATTAGTCATTTCTGAGACTCACTTGGATAATTCATTTGATGATACAGCAGTAGCAATACAAGGATATAACATCATAGAAGAGACAGAAATGCATATGGGGAGGTGTTTCTGTATATATTCAGAGCCATATCCCTGTAATGCTTAGAGAATATCTTATGTCAAGTGTTATTGAAGTGTTGTGGTTGCAGGTTCACTTAGCACATCTAAAGCCTTTTCTTTTGGGGTGTTGCTATAGGCCACCAAGTGTGAATAGTCAGTATTTAAATAATATGTGTGAAATGCTTGATAGTGTATGTGATGTAAACAGAGAGGTCTACTTTCTTGGGAACCTGAATTTTGACTGGTTTTCATCAAGATGTCCGCTCAAGAGGAAGCTTCTCACTGTAACCAGTGTCTGTAATCTGGTCCAGGTTATTAATCAACCTACCAGGGTGTTTACAACCACTACAGGAACAAGATCATCCACATGTATCGATCACATTTTTACTGATACTGTAGAACTTTGTTCTAAAGCTGTATCTGTACCCATTGGATGCAGTGACCACAATATAGTGGCTATATCCAGGAAAGCCAAAGTTCCAACAGCTGAGCCTAAAATAGTGTAAAAGAGATCATACAAAAGATTTTGCGGTGAGCCTTATGTGGATGATGTTAAAAATATTTGTGGGTCTGATGTGATTTAATGAGGAGCATCCAGATGCTGCACTTGATGAATTTATGAAATTGCTTCTTCCAATTATTGATAAACTTGCACCTGTTAAGAAACTGACTGTTACATGCTGACCACACCGCTCATGTCGCGCCAACGAGTGTTGCCAAGTGCTAAAATAGAAGTCAGTTCTATTTGTGACGCTGAATGCGGTGCAAGTCCTGCCTCTCCCATCTCCTCATTAGTTTATAGAAGCAGATACCCACGTGCCATCTCCTCATTGGTTATACCCACCTGGGCGATTGAAAGATGAACTGAGTTCGGTCGGTCGTTGTGGTAACTATGAAAGTTAGATGCCAATCGCCATATAAAGTCCAAAGAAGAAAAAACCTGGAAGGAGGAGAGCTGACTATAAACGATTCGGGTTGACCGTTTTATGAGTGGATTAATTGTCGGAGTAGAGGACCTTTTGCATTTTTGCATTTCAGGTAAAATAACATCTCAACATTTATATCCCAAGACAAATGAGCTAGAACAGCAAGCTAGCTAAATAGGACAAATTAGCTAGCAACTGCAAGCTAGCTAGCTAAATTGCCATAAATGTTTAATGCTTTTCGACCTTTCTGCAAATTAATATAATTGGTTCAGAGTGTTTTGATATTTAAACCTGCGTGTCGTGATCACGTTTGGTGTGGGGGGACAAAATCAATTTGCGCATGATGGCGCACGAGCACGGTCAGTTTGGGTACGGTGTTAGAACTGTTAGGCTCCATGGATTGATGAAGAATTGAAAAACTGTATGGTTGAAATTGGTAAAGTGGGCAAACTTAGGCAGGAAATGGCAACAACGAACAGTGAGCCATAGTATTCATGTATAAATAAACAAATAATGAAAGAAAAGCATTGCAAGTTATAATTTGTAAAGTTAGGGTGGGAGAGGTGGAAAAATTGTTATCGATCAATAATGACAAACCTCCTGGCATTGACAACTTATATGGAAAGCTACTGAGGATGGTAGATGACTATAGCCATTCCTGTCTGTCATATCTTTAATCTGAGCCTAAAGGAAAGTCTTTGTCCTCAGGCCTGGAGGGAAGCCAAAGTAATTCCGCTACCCAAGAGTGGTAAAGAGGCCTTTACTGGTTCTAACAGCAGACCTATAAGCTCGCTGCCAGCGCTTAGCAAATTGTTGTAAAAAATTGTGTTTGACCAAGTACAATGCTATTTCCCTGTAAACAAATTAACAACAGACTTTCAGCATGCGTATAGAGAAAAGCACTCAACATGTATAAGACGATTGTGGGACCTGTACTGTTAGATTTCAGTGCAGCCTTTGATATTATTGACCATAACCTGTTGTTGAGAACTTGTGTTTTATGGCTTTTCAACCTCTGCCATATCGTGGATTCAGATCTATCTATCTAATATAACTCAAAGGGTTTTATTTAATGGAAGCTTCTCTGTCAAACATGTCAAGTGTGGTGTACCGCAGGGCAGCTCTCTAGGCTCTCTACTCTTTTCTATTTTGACCAATGACCTGCCACACACATTAAACAAAGTGTAACCGATGTGAAATGGCTAGCTAGTTAGCGGTGGTGCGCGCTAATAGCGTTTCGATCGGTGACGTCACTCGCTCTGAGACCTTGAAGTAGTGGTTCCCCTTGCTCTGCAAGAGCCGCGGCTTTTGTGCAGCGATGGGTAACGATGCTTCGTGGGAGGCAGTTGTTGATGTGTGCAGATGGTCCCTGGTTCGAGCTCGGGTAGGGGTGAGGGGACGGATGAAAGTTAAACTGTTACATTGATGCTGTTGACCCAGATCACTGGTTGCTGCTGAAAAGGAGGAGGTCAAAAGGGGGGTGAGTGTAACCGATCTGAAATGGCTAGCTAGTTAGCGGTGGTGCACACTAATAGCGTTTCAATCGGTGACGTCACTCGCTCTGAGACCTTGAAGTCGTGGTTCACCTTGCTCTGCAAGGGCCGCGGCTTTTGTGGAGCGATGGGTAACGATGCTTCGTGGGTGTCAGTTGTTGATGTGTGCAGAGGGTCCCTGGTTCGAGCCCGGGTAGGGGCGAGGGGACGGACGAAAGTTATACTGTTACAAAAGCATGTGTGTCCATGTATGCTGATGACTCAACCATATACGCATCAGCAACCACATCTATTGAAGTCACTGAAACCCTTAACAGAGTTGCAGTCTTTTGGAATGGATGGCCAGTAATAAACTGATCCTGAACATCTCTAAAACGAAGAGCATTGTATTTGTTACAAATCATTCCCTAAGTTCTAGACCTCAGCTGAATCTGGTAATGAATGGTGTGGCTGTTGAAGTTGAGGAGACTAAATAACTTGGCATTAACTTAGATTGTAAACTGTCATGGTCAAAACATAAAGATTCAATGGTTGTAACGATGGCGAGAGGTACAGTGTCTTGTGAAAGTATTCACCCCCTTGGCATTTTTCCCATTTTGTTGCCTTACAACCTGGAATTAAAATAGATTTTTGGGGGGTTTGTATCGTTTGATTTACACAACATGCCTACCGCTTTGAAGATGCAAAACAATTTTTATTGTGAAACAGACAAGAAATAAGACAAAAAACGGAAAAATTTAGTGTGCATAACTATTCACCCCCCAAAGTCAATACTTTGTAGAGTCACCTTTGCAGCAATTACACCCCAAGAGACGTGCAGCTATGTCTCTATAAGCTTGGCACATCTAGCCACTGGGATTTTTGCCCATTCTTCAAGGCAAAACTGCTCCAGCTCCTTCTAGTTGGATGGGTTCTGCTGGTGTACAGCAATCTTTAAGTCGTACCACAGATTCTGGGCTTTGAGGTCTGGGCTTTGACTAGGCCATTCCAAGACATTTAAATGTTTCCCCTTAAACACTTAAGGGTTGCTTTAGCAGTATGCTTAGGGTCATTGTCCTGCTGGAAGGTGAACCCTCGTCCCAGTCCCAAATCTCTGGAAGACTGAAACAGGTTTCCCTCAAGAATTTCCCTGTATTTAGCACCATCCATCATTCCTTCAATTCTGACCAGTTTCCCAGTCCCTGCCGATGGAAAAACATCCCCACAGCATGATGGTGTTCTCGGGGTGATGAGAAGTGTTGGGTTTGCGCCAGACATAGCGTTTTCCTTAATGGCCAAAAAGCTCAATTTTAGTCTCATCTGACCAGAGTACCTTCTTCCATATGTTCGGGGAGTCTGCCACATGCCTTTTGGCGAACACCAATCGTGTTTTGTTTATTTTTTCTTTAAGCAATGCTTTTTTCTGGTCACTCTTCTGTAAAGCCCAGCTCTGTGGAGTGTACAGTATGGCTTAAAGTGGTCATATGGACAGATACTCCAATCTCCGCTGTGGAGCTTTGCAGCTCCTTCAGGGTTATCTTTGGTCTTTTTGCTGCCTCTTTGATTAATGCCCTCCTTGCCTGGTCCATGAGTTTTGGTGGGCGGCCCTCCCTTGGCAGGTTTGTTGTGGTGCCATATTCTTTCCATTTTTTAATAATGGATTTAATGATGCTCCGTGGGATGTTCAAAGTTTCAGATTTTTTTTTTTATAACTCAACCCTGATCTGTACTTCTCCACAACTGTGTCCCTGACCTGTTTGGAGAGCTCCTTGCTTAGTGGTGTTGCAGACTCTGGGGCCTTTCAGAACAGGTGTATGTATACTGAGATCATGTGACAGATCAGGTGACACTTATATGGCACACAGGTGGACTTATTTAACTAATTATGTGACTTCTGAGGGTAATTGGTTGCACCAGATCTTATTTAGGGGCTTCATAGCAAAGGGGGTGAATACATATGCACACACCACTTTTCCGTTTAGTATTTAAATTTTTTTTGAAACAAGTTATTTTTTCATTTCACTTTACCAATTTGGACTATTTTGTGTATGTCCATTACATGAAATCCAAATAAAATCCATTTAAATTACAGGTTGTAATGCACCAAAATAGGAAAAACGCCAAGGGGGATGAATACTTTTGCAAGGCACTGTATGTCTGTAATAAAGAGATGCTCTGCTTTTTTGACACCACACTCCAAAAAGCAAATTCTGCAGGCGCTAGTTTTGTCTAATCTTAATTATTGTCCAGTCGTGTGGTCCAGTGCTGCAAGGAAAGAGCTACTTAAGCTGCAGCTGGCCCAGAACAGAGCGGGATGTCTTGCTCGTCATTGTAATCAGAGGGCTGCATCACTTCTTCTTTTTATAAGAAACATTAATGTGTTGAAAACCCCAAATTGTTTGCATAGTCAACTTACACACAGCTCTGACACACACACTTACTCCACCAGACATGCCACCATGGGTCTTTTCACAGTCTCCAAATCCAGTACAAATTCAAGAAAGCGTACAGTATTATATATTATATATTTTATTGCATGGAAGTCCGTTCCGTCTTATATTGCTCAAATAAACAAACCTGGTTTAAAAAAACAGATAAAGAAACATCCCACAGCACAATGCCTCTCCCATATTTGACCTAGATAGTTTGTAAGTATTGATATGTAGGCTATGTGTGACTTTAAAACGTTTTTTTATGTAGTTCTGTCCTTGAGCTGTTCTTGTCTATTAATGTTCTGTATTATGTCATGTTTCATGTTTTGTGTGGACCCCAGCAAGAGTAGCTGCTGCTTTTGCAACAGCTAATGGGGATCCTAATAAAATACCAAATCCACTTCAATCAGTGTAGATGAAGGGGAGTAGACGGGTTAAAGAAGGCTTTTCAAACCTTGAGACATGGATTGCGTATGTGTGCCATTCAGAGGTTGAATTGGCAAGACTAAATATTTAAGTACCTTTGAACGAGGTATGGTAGCAGGTGTGTCAAACTGCAACGCTGCTGGGTTTTTCACGCTCAACGGTTTCCTGTGTGTGTGTGTGTAATAAGATTTATCCACCACCCAAAGGACATCCAGCCAACTTGACACAACTGTGGGATGCATTGGAGTCAACATAGGCCAGCATCCCTCTGGAATGCTTTTGACACCTTGTTGAGTCTATGCCCTGATGAATTTAGGCTGTTCTGAGGACAAAAGCAGTTGCAACTCAATAGTAGGAAGGTGTTCCTAATGTTTTGTACACTCAGTGTATAACAACAGAAGACTCATCAGGGTCTGCATTCCTGCTCACCATCACGGCTGTCACGACTCCCGCCGAAGTCGGTCCCTCTCCTTGTTCGGGTGGTGTTCGGCGGTCGACGTCACCGGTCTTCTAGCCATCGCCGTGCCACCTTTCATTTTCCATTTGTTTTGTCTTGTATTCCCGCACACCTGGTTTACATCCCCTCATTACTCTATGTGTATATTATCCTCTGTTCCCCCCATGTCTGTGTGTGGTATTGTTCGTTCGTTGCGTGTGTGACGCTACAGGCTGGTTTTGCGCCGGGTATTGTTGTAACCCGTGGTTTTGTTATTTTGTACCATTTTGTGTGATTTTGTGCGCTATCGCTTTTCCTTGGGCCGGAGTGTTGTGACACAGTTGCGTCCGGCTGTTTTCCTCTGCCTGATTAAAGTGTGCCTGTTCACTCATCTCTAATCTCCTGCACCTGACTTCCTTCGACCAGTTGCGCACACTCTGACAATGGCTAAATTATATTTTAACTGAATATACAGTACCAGTCAAAAGTTTGGACACACCTACTCATTCCAGGGTTTTTCTTTATTTTGACTTTTGTACTATTTATTTACACATATGGAATCATGTAGTAATCAAAAAAGTGTTAAACAAACCAAAATATATTTTAGATTCTTCAAAATAGCCACCCTTTGCCTTGATGACAGCTTTGCACACTCTTGGCATTGTCTCAACCAGCTTCACCTGGAATGCTTTTCCAACAGTCTTGAAGGAGTTCCCACATATGCTGAGCACTTGTTGGCTGCTTTTCCTTCACTCTGCGGTCCAACTCATCCCAAACCATCTCAATTGGGTTGATGTTGGGTGATTGTGGGGGCCAGGTCATCTGATGCAGCACTCCATCACTCTCCTCGGTCAAATAGCCCTCACACAGCCTGGAGGTGTGTTGGGTCATTGTCCTGTTGAAAAACAAATGGTAGTCCCACTAAGCACAAACCAGATGGGATGGCATGTCGCAGAATGCTTCGGTAGCCATGCTGGTTATGTGTGCCTTGAATTCTAAATAAATCACAGACAGTGTCTCCAGCAAACCAACCCCACACCATTACACCTCCTCCGTGCTTCATGGTGGGAACCACTCATGTAGAGATCATCCCTTCACCTACTCTGCGTCTCACAAAGACATGGCAGTTGGACTAAAAATCTCACATTTGGACTCATCAGATCAAAGGACAGAATTCCACCGGTCTAATATGTCAATTTCTCGTGTTTCTTGGCCAAAGCAAGTCTCTTCTTATTATTGGTGTTCTTTAGTAGTGGTTTCTCTGCAGCAATTTGACCATAAAGGCCTGACGTGTGAAGCGAGAGGTGTCGAAGCCTTTGAGCCCAACAAATGGCAGACTACCCCACCCAAACCGAGAGGCCTTGAAGCCCCCTGCTGTTCAGAGACTGGCATTTTCTACAAGAAATCTGCCACCAGAAATAAAAGCTTTTCTGCATTTTGCTATTTGCCTCATGACTCCTGCATGCTTTGTTGACTACAAACTTTCTTTACCCAAACGTGGGACAGACTATGCTTGTTCCCACACTTGGGACTCTGACTCTCTATTGGTTACACAGTCTTTCGGCCTCCCATCCTATTCTAACCACCTCTCGCCGGCTTTGTATTCATGTTACCTGATGAAATTGCTGTACAATATGATCTTGTTGCCATCTGATGCACATTCAGATGTCATAAATCAGCACTGCAGCGCTCTCCCTGTCCTCTGCCGTGCCCTGATTGTATTACTGTTGATGATATCTGGGAATGTGCATGTATATCCTGGTCCATCTACAGTTGCTAGCCCCAATTCTGACTTGTGCTCTGATATCTGCTTCACTGATTTCTGCTCTTGTAAAAGCCTGGGTTTTCTGCACGTTAACACTAGAAGCTTATTACCTAAAATGGATCAATTGAAAGTGTGGGTTCACAGCTCCAATCCAGATGTGTTGGTCATTACTGAGACATGATTAAGGAAGAGTGTTTTGAATACTGATGTTAACCTTTCTGGTTATAACCTTTTTCGGCAAGACAGCTCTTTACCAAGGATCACCTTCAGTGCTCGGTTGTCTCCACCAAGTCTGTCCTCAAACAATTTGATTTGCTGGTTTTAAGTATTAAACTTTCAAATAGCCCTTTGTTGACTGTTGCTGGGTGCTATCGTCCTCCATCAGCACCGGCCTGTACTCTACCTGCCCTAAGCTTTCTCCTGGCCCCTTACACTAAGTCTGAATTTGTCCTGCTAGGTGACCTAAACTGGGACATGCTTAAACCACCTGACCAAGTCCTAAAGCAATTGGACTCCCTAAATCGTTCTCAGATTATTACCAATCCCACAAGGTTTGACTCCAAACACTCAGAAAAGGCTACTCTTCTTGATGTTATCCTCACAAATAATCTTGATAGGTATCAGTCTGGTGTTTTCTGTAATGACCTTAGTGATCACTGTTTTACAGCCTGTTTTCGTAATGACTGCTCAGTGAAACGAACTCTACTGATTTGTCATAGGCGCTTGCTAAAAAACTTGAATGAGCAAGCCTTCCTTCATGAACTGGACCTTCTTTTTTGATATTTTCAGTGGTATTGTTAACAAACACGCCCTCATGGTTCAACCCTGATCTTGCAGAGTTACTCCACCTCAAGAATTGCTTTTTGGCGAAAGACTCGGCTGACTGGCTCTCGTTCAGGCAAAGGAGAAATAAGTGCACTCGGGCTATCCGAAAGGCCAAAGTTAGTTACTTTAAGGAGCAGTTCTCTCTCTGTGGGTCTAACCCCAAGAAGTTCTGGAAAACGGTTGAAGACCTGGAGAATAAACCCTCCTCCTCACAGCTGCCCATGTCCCTTAAAGTTGATGGTTTGGTTGTTACTGACAAGAAGCAGATGGCTGAGCTTTTTAATCACCACTTCATTAAATCAGGATTCCTATTTGACTCCGCCATGCCTCCTTACCAGTCCAACATTTCCTCATCTCCCACCCCTTCTAATGCAACTAGCTCCAATGCTCCTCCCACTTTTTCCCCTGCCCCGCTACAAAATTTCTCCCTGCAGGCAGTCACTGAGTCCGAGGTGCTAAAGGAGCTCCTGAAACTTGACCCCAAAAAACATCTGGGTCAGATGGTTTAGACCCTTTCTTCTTTAAGGTTGCTGCCCCTATAATCGGCAAGCCTATCTTGGACCTTTTTTAACCTGTCTCTCCTTTCTGGGGAGGTTCCCATTGCATAGAAGCAGGCACGATTCGTCCTTTATTTAACGGGGGGGATAAAGCTGATACTAATTATTATAGGCCTATTTCTATTTTGCCCTGATTATCAAAAGTGTTGAAAAAAACTTGTCAATAATCAACTGACTGGCTTTCTTGATGTCGATTAGTATTCTCTCTGGTATGCAATCTGGTTTCCGCTCAGGTTATGGATGTGTTACTGCAACCTTAAAGGTCCACAATGATGTCACCATTGCCCTTTACTCTAAGCAATGTTGTGCTGCTATTTTTATTGACTTGGCCAAAGCTTTTCATATGAGAGACCATTCCATTCTTGTGGGCCGGCTAAGGAGTATTGGTGTCTCTGAGGGGTCTTTGGCCTGGTTTGCTAACTACCTCTCTGAGTGCAGTGTACAAAGTAAAAAAATCTGCTGTCTCAGCCACTGCCTGTCACCAAGGGAGTATCCCAAGGCTCAATCCTAGGCCTCACGCTCTTCTCAATTTACATCAACAACGCAGCTCAGGCAGTAGGAAGCTCTCTCATTCATTTATATGCAGATGATACAGTCTTATACTCAGCTGGCCTCCCCGGATTTTGTGTTAAATGTTCTTCAACAAGCTTTCTCTACCCTTAACCTTGTTCTGAACACCTCCAAAACAAAGGTCATGTGGTTTGGTAAGAAGAATGCCTCTCTCCCCACAGGTGTGATTACTACCTCTGAGGGTTTAGAGCTTGAGGTAGTCACCTCATACAAGTACTTGGGAGTATGGCCAGACAGTACACTGTCCTTCTCTTAGCACATATCAAAGCTGCAGGCTAAAGTTAAATCTAGACTTGGTTTCCTCTATTGTAATCGCTCCTCTTTCACCCCAGCTACCAAACTAACCCTGATTCAGATGACCATCCTACCCATGCTAAATTACGGAGACATTTATAGATCAGCAGGTAAGGGTGCTCTCGAGCGGCAAGATATTCTTTACCATTTGGCCATCAGATTTGCAACCAATGCTCCTTATAGGACTCATCACTGCACTCTATACTCCTCTGTAAACTGGTCATCTCCATTGAAAGACCCACTGGTTGATGCTTATTTATAAAAACCTCTTAGGCCTCACTCCCCCCTATCTGAGATATCTACTGCAGCCCTCATCCTCCACATACAACACCCGTTCTGCCAGTCACATCCTGTTAAAGGTCCCGAAAGCACACACATCCCTGGGTCGCTCGTCTTCTCAGTTCCCTGCAGCTAACGACTGGAATGAGCTGCAACAAATACATAAACTGGACAGTTTTATCTCAATCTCTTCATTCAAAGACTCAATCATGGACACTCTTACTGACAGTTGTGGCTGCTTTGCGTGATGTATTGTTGTCTCTACCTTCTTGCCCTTTGTGCTGTTGTCTGTGCCTAATAATGTTTGTACCATGTTTTGTGCTGCTACCATGTTGTGTTGCTACCATGTTGTTGAAATGTTGTGTTGCTACTATACTGTGTTGTCATGTGTTGCTGCCTTGTTATGTTGTTGTCTTAGGTCTCTCTTTATGTAGTGTTGTGTTGTCTCTCTTTTCGTGATATATGTTTTGTCCTATATTTATATTTTATTTTTAATCCCAGCCCCCTACCAAAAGGCCTTTTGGTAGTCTGTCATTGTAAATAAGAATTTGTTCTTAACTGACTTGCCTAGTTAAATAAATAAAAATATAGACTTGGTCTTTTACCACTCCTACCTTGTCACAACACAAGTGACTGGCTCAAACGCATTAAGAAGGAAAGAAATTCCACAAATTAACTTTTTACAAGGCACACCTGTTAATTGAAATGCATTCCAGGTGTCTACCTCGTGAAGCTGGTTGAGAGAATGCCAGAGTGTGCAAAGCTGTCATCACTGCAGCAGGTGGCTACTTTGAAGAATCTCAAATATAAAATATATTTTTGGTTACTACGTGATTCCATATGTTCATAAGTCCTCTATGACAACAAAATCATAAACAACAGAGTAGGACTGGCTAATAAGTCCATAGTTTTGGGGTTATGCTCAGGTAAAACAATTTGGCTAATCTATACTTCCATATTTCCAAGTCCTAGTCTTGAAGATCAAGGGGTATAACATTTTATTGGAATGACTGGAATTCTGATAGACTATGGTTTTTAATGTAAAGATATAATTTAATCATATTATATGGAGTAGAAAACGATAGGTTAGAAGACGCCTACATAACCAATCCATAAAGTAACATTTTACATCCATTTATGGCCAGTTATGTAAACTTTAACATTGATTTATCCTGCAACAGATGTCGTTCAATTGGTAACATACATTTTTGTCTTCTTCTAATGCCTCTTAAGGGGAAAGTAATTTAAAAGTAGCTGAATGTACTCATATTACATTACCGAGTTTGTGTAATCCAAAAGTTATGTTACTGATTACAATTCTGGACAGGTAACTAGTAACTGTAACGGATTACATTTAGAAAGTAGCCTACCCAACCCTGGTAGTAGCTGAAGTGTATAGTGTTGGGTCATCGGCTTACATAGACACAATGGCTTTACTGAAAGCCAGTAGCATGTCGTTAGTAAAGATTGAAAAAAGTAAAGGGCCTAATCAGCTGCAGAACATGACCGATAATGTCAAACGCTGCACTGAAGTCTAACAAAACAGCCCCCCCATCAATTTCTCTCAGCCAATCATCAGTCATTTGTGTAGGTGCTGTGCATGTTGAATGTCCTTCCCTATAAGCGTGCTAAAAGTCTGTTGTCAATTTGTTTACTGTAAAATAGCATTGTATCTGGTCAAACACAGTTTTACTAAGGGTTGGTAACAGGCTTATTGGTCGGCTATTTGAACCAGTAAAGTGGGCTTTACTATTCTTAGGAAGCGGAATTACTTTTGCTTCCTTCCAGCCCCGAGGGCACACTTTCTAGTGGCAAATAGGATGGTAATATCGTCCGCTATTATCCTCAGTAATTTTCTGTCCAAGTTGTCAGACCCAGGTGGCTTGTCATTGTCATTGACCCAGGTGGCTTGTCAATCATTTTTCACCTCTTCCACACTCACTTAACAGAATACAAAAATTCAGTAATGGGGATCCTAATCACAGCTGCCACCCTAGTGTTCGAGCTTCCAGTTTCTCCAAGTAGGCCCAGAGCTTTCCCACTCTCCTAGCCCAGAGAGTTTCCCTGTCGGGACAAAAGTTTTCAGCACTACAGTAGGCTCCCACCCTTCAGCCATTCTAGTTTCGCTGTCTCCAGTTTTACTCAGCCCCTAGTCCGCTGCTCCGCCAGGCTTTAGGTTCTCTGCCCCACTAGGTCTGCACTCTCTGCCCTTAGTTGGTCAGCTGCCTCCAGCCTCAGTCAGCAAGCAGTCAGCTACGCACTAAACCTCCTGCCCTAGTTCTAGGCCATCTATCTCTATCAGCCCCTTGACCTGGGGGGCCCACTGTTTCCTGACCCAGGGGGCCTGCTGTTTCCAGCTCTGGGTGGCTGCCCGCCTCCTGCACTAAAATACCCTCTGTCCCTTGCACCTGAGAAACTTCCTGACCTCATCTCTGGGCCCAGCCTGCCCCTGCCTACAGATCCTTAATGGGCCCCGCTCCTGCTCCACCGTGGTAGCCATTGCCTTGCAATTTAAAATACTTTGATTGCCTGAGTGGTGAGTCACCAACGTCAGCCGCAGGCAGTATCCTGCCAATGACAGTTGTGGCTAATTCATGACTCTGGCACCAGAGGGACATTTTTTTGTTTTGTTGTCAGGGACCATGTACAACATGCCATTGCACCATATTCCTGTATTGTGATGGCAGCATCATGTTATGGGTATTTTTGCCATCGGCAGGGACTGGGGGGTTTGTCAAGATTAAAATAAATATGAAAGGAGCAAAGCCCAGATAAAACGTTTGAAGAAACCCTGCCTCAGTCTTCTGAATCTTTTTTTTTTGCGGGACAATTACACATATTTGAATGCCAAAGACACACCAGATGGCTTTCCAATAGGTGTTGTGTTTCTGAATGTTCCAGTCTCTGTCCTGACATAAATCAGTGTGCGAATCAAGGACAAGATTTTAATATTGCTGTCCTTCAATGACCAACAAAATTTGCTGAGCTTGAGCAATTTTGACAAAAACAATGAATATAGTGGAGTCCGAAATTAATAACACCCTTGATAAAGATGAGCAATAATGACTCGATAAAATAAATAATTCAAATACTGAGATATTGTATGATAACAAATTTGTGAAATTATATGATGTTATACTAATACAATTGCTCAAGTAATATATTTTTTCTCCCGAAGAGGTAGGGGTTCAAATGATTGACATCCCTAAAGATTTTTTATAAATAACGTATTTGGTCCCATATTCGTTGCATGCAATGAATACAAACTTGTGACACTCTAAGCTTGTTGGATGCATTTGCAGTTCGTTTTGGTTGTGTTTCAGAGTTCAAAGATCATACCCCCATGCTAACCTCCCGTTATTGGTAATTGTGAGAGTTTAACATGTCTTGGGGATATGATCTTTGACCTCTTTCTTACTCATCATTCACAATTTTTCAGGTTTATCCGTAATCATGGTAGCATCCACATTGATGTGTGTTTAGAAACATATTCTATTCATAAAAAAATGACAATGACTTAACATTTATTTATATTGGGCACAAAATAAGCTGAAAAACCATAACTAACTGCAAATGCATCCAAGTTTGTAGAGTCACAAGCTTGTAGTTGTTGTGCGATAGGAATATGGGACCAAATACTGAACTTTAACTACTTTTATAATTTTGACCCCCTACCTTTGAGGAAAAAAAATTATAACTTGTTAAACAAAAGCTCGTTCTCTGAGCAATTATATTAGTATAAAATAATTTCCCAATATTATGAGCATTCAATAAAGCTCAATATTTGAGTTATTTTATGCAGTGATTATTGCTCATCTCTATGAAGGGTGTAAAAATGTTCAAACCCCACTATATGTCACCCTAATTTTTATTGATTTACAAGTCATTTTGAAAATGTTCTATAATTTGTAGGTTGAGTACATTGGGAGGAAAAAAAGTAATTTAATCAATTTTTGGGGTTACATTTTAAGGCAGCAAAATGTGAAGACTGCAAGGGGTGTGTAGACTAACTAGACACTGTATATGTGTTATAAACATCTCTCTAACATCACTATGTCTTCAGTGCTGCTATCTGTATCCATACCACACAAGGTCATATTGGGTAAATGTTTCTCTGTAAAACACAGGATCTGACCAGAAGGACATAGGGGTCTCAGAGGGTGACTCAAACTATTTAATGTGTTTTCCATGTGGAAATGACATTGACTTTCATGGCATCTAATGCACAGTCTGTTGACCATAGGTAATGAAATGGAGGTCAGGTTTTCAAACACATATTAACAGCTTTATTCAACCTCTATAGACCTGCATTGTCGTGTCATTGGTACTGTTGTATCACCTGCAAGGACTTGAAATTAGTTTGCTCTGATTGAAAATGCCACTTATTTCTTTCAGACTAGAATCCTTGTTACATGCAAATGTATCTATTGCTATTGCAAATCCAGCAATTTCCTAATTGAATCAAAGAAATCTTTAAGTGCATTCGATGTATTAACTTTCCATTTCTATTTGTACGAAACTATCGGTCTTGGCAAAACATTTCTATTGTCTTAATACATAAACATTTTAGTTCACAAAACGGCAATGGCACATTAAAAACTTGACCGGTACCTGGCTTGTACTTTCTCCAACATCCAGCAAACCTGCTCAATGTTGTCTGAAGGTACATTAGAAACAATGAAATGAAGTCTAGGGATACTGTCCTTTCCAGTGTCTTGTCATTCATATCACATTTCCAGCACAAACCTCTCTTTTCTTTCACAAAAACATGCTGGGAGACAGTGGGTGCACTTATGGGATGCAAAGGAAACACATTAAGTAGAATTCTGCTGATGCCAGAAGTTTCCCACACTTTATTTGAAGCAAAGACAGACAGGACTGGAGTCTGATGTTAACGGGTTCCTTCTTCCTTACATGGTGGTGTTGATCATGGCACAGAGAAACAGGCTTAAGACAGACGGTCCAGTCCAGGTTCAGAAAGCAACTTGTGAGAGTCCTGGAACAAGCAGACGATAGTGTCATTGGTGATCTTATAAAGAACAGTGATATAAATTAAAAACAATGTTCTGTATCCAAATGTAAAGACTTAAAAATGAACTTTGTGGCAGTACTCTAACCCATATGTACCTAGCTTGAGCTTGTCCTTGGTGGCCCAGCAGATACTGTAATGTTGGAGGAGCTGCTGCAGAAGTTCCTTCTCATCCAGAAATTCCAGACGCTCTATTCTGTATTAAAAAAAAGATGGAGAAACGAAATAAAGAGTTTAACAAAAAAATAAAAGTAAAATTGAGCTAAACAATGTGAAACTGACAACGGAGAAATAACATGATGCCTAATGTATTGAACAGACTTTATACAACAGGTGGGTCTAATCCTGAATGATGATTGGGTAAAAGCACATTCCAGCCAGTGTCTATTCCACAAGTTACCACCGGCTGAATCTTTGACGTTAAAATGCCTATTTACTCTGTTCCATCTGACTGCCCAATCGACTCTCATCAGCCCAGCCAGGAAAGTTAAACTTGATCTCCACTATAAAAATCTAGACATTATCTCACATTTTTTAGACTAACATTTAGTTTTCAACAGCAGAGATTTGTATAAACCTTGCTGTCTGTCTCTCGAAATTTTCAAATTTCGATTTCCAACTGTCCCATAGTAATGAACGTGTAGGGGTCGTGACGAGAGGCAGGCAGTGTTTCTCAGCCAGTCTAAATCATTAATCAGCTGGCATCATTTTTATGGATATATATACACAAAGAATATACAATCGGAAAAAGGTCAAACGAAACGAAGTGCAGCTAGTTTGCAGTCTTTCCTGCTTCAGTTTGAAGTTGTGTTAGCGGTGTACTCTGAACAGTGTCCTGACAAGAGAGCACATTTTCTATGCCAGGTAAAATCGTGCCTCATTAGCTCATTGTTATGGATGTATCCAAATAAATGTCACTAGAAAACAGCTTAAACAAATGCAGCTACTGTTGTTATTCTGTCTGCACGGTTTGACGTGACTGTAAGTTAGCCAGCTAGCAAGCAAGGGATAAGAAAGTTGCCAGCAGGTATAGCAATGGAACATTTAGAACGAACGACTGGGTCGTGTCTCTGGCAACCGACCCAATAGAACGAACGACCAGTCAGATTGGGTAGCAACCCTATATTTGTTTCGGGACTATATAAATAAAATAACATTGTATTGGTCACACACGTTTAGCAGATGTTATTGGTCACACACGTTTAGCAGATGTTATTGGTCACACACGTTTAGCAGATGTTATTGGTCACACACGTTTAGCAGATGTTATTGGTCACACACGTTTAGCAGATGTTATTGGTCACACACGTTTAGCAGATGTTATTGGTCACACACGTTTAGCAGATGTTATTGGTCACACACGTTTAGCAGATGTTATTGGTCACACACGTTTAGCAGATGTTATTGGTCACACATGTTTAGCAGATGTTATTGGTCACACACGTTTAGCAGATGTTATTGGTCACACATGTTTAGCAGATGTTATTGGTCACACATGTTTAGCAGATGTTATTGGTCACACATGTTTAGCAGATGTTATTGGTCACACATGTTTAGCAGATGTTATTGGTCACACATGTTTAGCAGATGTTATTGGTCACACACACACATGTTTAGCAGATGTTATTGGTCACACACACACATGTTTAGCAGATGTTATTGGTCACACACACACATGTTTAGCAGATGTTATTGGTCACACACACACATGTTTAGCAGATGTTATTGGTCACACACACATGTTTAGCAGATGTTATTGGTCACACACACATGTTTAGCAGATGTTATTGGTCACACACACATGTTTAGCAGATGTTATTGGTCACACACACATGTTTAGCAGATGTTATTGGTCACACACACATGTTTAGCAGATGTTATTGGTCACACACATGTTTAGCAGATGTTATTGGTCACATACACATGTTTAGCAGATGTTATTGGTCACATACACATGTTTAGCAGATGTTATTGGTCACATACACATGTTTAGCAGATGTTATTGTTCACATACACATGTTTAGCAGATGTTATTGGTCACATACACATGTTTAGCAGATGTTATTGGTCACATACACATGTTTAGCAGATGTTATTGGTCACATACACATATTTAGTAGATGTTATTGCGGTTGTAGCAAAATGCTTGTTTCTAGCTCCAACACTGCAGTAATATCTAACCATTTCACAACAATACACACAAATCTAAAGGAATGGAATTAAGAATATATAAATATTTGGATGAGTAATGTAGGAGCGGCAGACAAATACAGTAGAATAGAATACAGTATACACACATGAGATGAGTAATGCAAAATATGTAAACATTATAAAAGTGACTCGTGGAAGGATGAAATTCTATAAATAAATAAATAAAAAATAATTAAAATATTATTTGAATATGTTGTATAAATGGGATAATGTCCTCGAAGCCAGTGTTTGGAGGATATATTGGCACGGTTTGAAGGCCCTCGACTAACAACACCCGTGCCAATATATCCTCCAAACACTGGCTTCGATAGCATTAACACTTAAGTGTCTTACCTTGCCACATCATCCTGAGGTATAACACTGTACACAGTCATCATGTCCAGAGCATCTGCATTCTCCCAGCCCGTCTTTAGGAAGCGCTCTTTCTACAAATGCAAGCATGTTTCACTTCAGGACATGTCTTGCACAAAACCAACACTTGGGATTTGTTGTTCAATTGTCATGATTGAGTACCTATATGTTTGGGGTGACATTTGATCAAGTTTCAATGCTGAATATTTACAAGCAACGGATTTAAGTCATACTGACTGTGAAACTTTCAAAAAGAAGCGAAACTCTTGACCAAGTGACCTCATAAGTCTTCGGCCCTGAGACCTTAAGTTTGGTTCCACAGACAGAGATCTGGAGACTGACACAGCTGCTGTAAATACAGAATTGTGGTCTTCTAATCACAAGTGTGTTGCTCTATGCAGGCCTGGAAGACACCCATTCAGCATGTATACACAGTGTTTGCGTCACAAAGTGAACCTTATCTAACTGTGCTCCATAATCACTGCTGCCTTCAGATTTATTTAGCTAATTCTGTAACGTCACTTCTGATCTAATACAAAGGTGTTTTAAAGTGTTGTTGTAAAGTTGCTGTACGGTTGAGGGTGCTGTACCTGCGATTCCAGTGACTGACACACCTCCACTCCTGCCAGATTACACTGACGACGCTGCAGATTCTCAATCATCACCTGGCCAAAACGATCCAGCATGTTCACCTAGAAAGAGAGAGAAACAATTAGCCTAGACGTTCAGCAATATAGATGGAATCAGCAGAGGCATTCTATCTCGCCATAGAATGTGTCTGATCTTGTTCATCCTTTACCTGCTCATAGTTGACGAACATGGCTGTGTGGAAGGTGACTGAGGCCCAGTTCACCAGCTTGGATGACTGATCTGGAGTCATGTAGACCAGCACACACTCTGACAGGAACAACGTAGGCAACCTAGAAAGAGAACAAAACATCCCCAAGTTAGAAAAAGCCAGAGGATTCCTAATCAGTTCTGCATGTAAAAAAAGGTATACATTTTATGTCTGGGATGCATCCTACATGCAAATAAATGTTGTCTATTTCACCTTTGTTACATCTGCTTAATTTCTCCCTTGAATGTCAGAATCTGTGACATAAAACACCACATCCACAGAGCCTTTGGCACAAGTGGCAGACATTTTAGAAGACACTTGAATCCACAAAAAAAAAAATTCTAACGTCATTGAGGCTTGGCTGGTAGACCAGACCTCACAGGAAGACGTTAATACATGCACTAAAACAGTAAGCTCAACAAAAAAAAAGAACCCTTGGTTGACACTGGGCCAGTGACTATGGCGGCTTTTCCAAGTCTCATAGGCTGAGATCAAAGGAGATAGGGCTCTTTGACACACAGGTGGAAAGTATGGAAAATCAAAGAGCACCCAAGTGTATGATCGTTGTCATCAGGAACTGACTGCCAAACACTCAGCCACGTCTGGCCAAGACCATAAATACGAGTTAGGTACAGGGAAAGAACACTGTCAGCCCAAGACATCAATAGCATGCCAAACATCCTACTGTAGACCTACAGCAAAACTGGTGATCCACTGATAAGGTTGGATACTGCTACCTCAAATGGCTAGACTCTTGCAAAGCTGTCCAACAAAATTAAATAAAAATAGTGCAACGGTGAATGCTAGGCCAAACATGTTCAATATAATGTTATTTTCACTGACTCTGGGTTGAGGTGGAACTTCTTCAGTTTGTCATCTAGGCCTGGGATGTCCCTAAGGTCAGCACCGATGATGCAGTACCTGTCTGAGTCTAGACTGTGGCCATCTGAAACAGACACAGACAATACAAATGAAGACTAGGTGAATATCAAATGTTACCACAAGAGACAATTACATACAATTATGTTGATTTGTATCAGCCAATGTATTTTACTTCATTACCTAGTAATAGTGAGTCTGTGGAGTGGGTCTCAATGAGAGGTTTTGACAGTGGTGGTTTTGTCCTGAAGAGAAGGTTCACAACATTATAACTACTGTTTCTTATTAACAGATTATCACACTACAAGTGTAGCTGGACAGACTATTTCCAAAAGTGTTTATAGACAGGATCTGCTTCCCTCTACAGGTCAATTTCTGACATTACTGAGACCACAGTGACATCAAAACAAATTAAACCAAAAACTGATGTATATGAATTATTCTAAAAGAGAAAAAGTAGAACGTCTTACTTTATGTTGTGTATTTTCCTGGCAGCAATCATTGGAAAGTCAACTTCAAAGTATTTTCTAGGCATGAGGTTTTCATCCTAAAAACATACAAATGACAAATGAAAGACAATGCAAGTAAAAACCAAGACCAAGCATGAATTGTACTCTAAGATTAATGCATTTCTTTAATGGGATTATTAGACTGTACCTTTAGCCTCCAGAAAGTGGTGTCCAGCCCTGCCCCCAGGTTCACTATCTGACAGTCACACTTTGTTTTCCTGAGGAAGGCATCCAGGAGGTAGTTCATTCCCTGCACGCGGGCATAGTAGCCTAACAGAGGACAACAAAGATTTAGTAATACAGTATTAAGCAAGCCTTCTTCACGCCAAAAAATTAAATAAATGTGTTTTTGTCTCTGGCCAACATTGACTTGCCTCTGTTAATTTCTGGAGCTTTTCGTTCCCCTACCGACCTCACAAAATACTGGACATAGGGGTCCGTCCAGTAGCCTTTACTGGTTGCATATCTGAAAATCAAACAAATGGTAAATATTGCATGTCCAAATGCAGTATAAAAAAATACTACACTCCCATTTATGAAATAAGTCTTATTGTGTCATTTACTGTGTAAAATCTGAATAAATACTAATGGCAAGCTGATTATTTATTCCACCACTATGTGGTTCAATATATACACTTTTCATGTTGATGGTAAGCAGGTGGCTACAACTGGGGGAGGCAATTAACGTGTTGCAAACGCACAGCAACAATGTCGCAATTCGGATCACCTAGTTAAGCAGCAGCTTGTACATGTTATGAATCTAGCTAGCTAGCTACCTTTTGCATGTCGTTGCATCGTCACAAGTCGACCTCACTGCTTCGTCGGCAGTGTCTAAATCTGTGAAGGGTTGTCGGGCAGCCATCTAACAGTTTCACACCTCATACAAAAGTCCCTGTTGTTAATATTTAAAAAAAAAAAAACGGTATTCTCTGCAACACCAAATGCATCAGCTGTTCCAATGTGGCTAACGTTAGCTAGTTGCTAATACTGTATAACTTTGACCGTAGCTTTGCTGCCGGGCAAAACAACTTGACAAGCCAGTTGGCCAAACTCTATAGTAGATGGAAGAATTGATATAAGAAGCAGTTAAATCATTTAACTACTGTCACATAACATATGCAAGAAATTCGGTTAAATTGGCATTATTTAGCTACCACTGCTCGGCTGAAGGAGCTTGCCAGTCTTCAACATCCGGTGCCTACAATGTATGTGTTCTTCTTCGATGAGGTTTAAGAGCGGTTGGCATCCTATAAATGTTGCATTACCGCCACCTACTACACTGGAGTACAACTCCCTTATACCTTGCTTGAAAATAAATAAATAAACAAATACCCTACCATCTAACACTACACTCACAAAAATAATACCACCCTAATCCACTATTTAAATATATTTATTCCTACTTCAGGCCAACAACCTGAAAGGATGGGACACCACCACTTAACACTCCCCAAAGCTTTCCCTCGCCCTCCATTTGGCAAATTTGACCATAACACTATACTCCTGATTCCTGCTTACAAGCACAAATTAAAGCAGGAAGCACAAGTGACTCGGTCTATAACAAAGTGGTCAGATGAAGCAGATGCTAAGCTACAGGACTGTTTGGAATTTGTTCCTGGATTCTTCCGATGGCACTGAGGAGTACACCACATCAATAAGTGCATCGATGACGTCGTCCCCACAGTGACTGTACGTACATACCCCAACCAGAAGCCATGGATTACATGCAGCATTCGCACTGAGCTAAAGGGTAGAGCTGCCGCTTTCCAGGAGCGGTACTCTAACCCGTAAGCTTATAAGAAATCACGCTATGCCCTCCGACGAACCATCAAACAGGCAAAGCTTCAATACAGGACTAAGATCGAATCGTACTAAACTGGCTCCGACGCTCGTCAGATGTGGCAGGGCTTGCAAACTATTAGACTACAAAGGGAAGCACAGCCAAGAGCTGCCCAGTGACACGAGCCAAATAACTTTATGCTCACTTGTGCCCAAGAACACTAAGGTAACCTGCCTAAACGACTACAACCTCTGTAGCCATGAAATGCTTTGAAAGGCTGGTCATGACTCACACCAACACCATTATCCCAGAAACCCTACACCCACTCCAATTTGCATACCGCCCCAACAGATCCACAGATGGTGCAATCTCTATTGCACTCCACACTGCCCTTTCACACCAAGATAAAAGGAACACCTATGTGAGAATGCTATTCATTGACTACAGCTCAGAGTTCAACACCAATCTCATCGCTAAGCTAAGGACCCTGGGACTAAACACCTCCCTCTGCAACTGGATCCTGGAATTCCTGACGGGCCGCCCCCAGGTGGTAAGGGCAGGTAGCAACACATCCGCCACGCTGATCCTCAACACAGGGGCCTCTCAGGGGTGCGTGCTCAGTCCCCTCCTGTACTCCCTGTTCACTCATGACTGCACGGCCAGGCACGACTCCAACACCATCATTAAGTTTGCCGATGACACAACAGTGCTAGGCCTGATCACCGACAATGATGAGACAGCCTATAGGGAGGAGGTCAGAGACCTGACCGTGTGGTACCAGGACAACAACCTCTCCCTCAACGTGATCAAGACAAAGGAGATGATTGTGGACTTCAGGAAAAGGAGGACCGAGCACACCCCCATTCTCATCGACGGGGCTGTAGTGGAGCAGGTTGAAAGCTTCAAGTTCCTTCGCGTCCACATCACCAACAAACTTACATGGTCCAAGCACACCAAGACAGTCTTGAAGAGGGCATGACAAAACCTATTCCCCTCAGGAGCACCAAGTCTAGGTCCAAGAGGCTTCTAAACAGCTTCTACCCCCAAGCCATAAGACTCCTGAACATCTAATCAAATGGCTACCCAGACTGTTTGCACCCCCCCCTTTCTACGCTGATGCTACTCTCTGTTATTATTTATGCATAGTCACGTTAATAACTCTACCTACATGTACATACTACCTCAATTACCTTGACACCGGTGCCCCGCACATTGACTCTGTACCGGTACACCTGTATATAGCCCTGCTATTGTTATTTACTGCTGCTCTTCAATTATTTGTTATTCTTATCTCTTATTTATTTGGGGGGGTATTTTCTTAAAACTGCATTGTTGGTTAAGGGCTTGTAAGTAAGCATTTCACTGTAAGGTCTACACCTGTTGTTTTCGGCGCATGTGACAAATACACATTTATTTGATTTGACTCTTCTGATGTCAAGTCTCCTACACCCAAATACCTCTCTGCAGCTGCCACCACAACCTCAATTTTCTGCGACTTACGTTCCATCCCTGCAGTACAGTTGATAACCATTGCTATCAATGCTAAAAATCAAATTTTACTGAAACATATATCACTTGTTGGCCTGTCTCTCTGTACTGGTACAGATCTACTACTCACACCACTCCTCTCAGGATCCCTCCCCCTTGACCCATCTTCCTCTACTTTCTTCACTGCCTCAGCATATGACAATTTCTGCACTCCTCTAACCCTGGAAACCTTCATCTGACTCTTTCACATGGGACATTTCTGATCCCCAGCCCCATAGCCACCCCTACAATTAACACATACCAATACTTTCCCCAATGCTACACATTGGCGGCAGGTAGCCTACTGGTTAGAGTTTGGGGCCAGTAACTGGAAGGCAGAACTTCAATTAACAGGATAATGGCGGACGGAAGACAGGGTGGTGCGGCAAGTGCCGCTTCTCATACGAATGCTGTTATAATATCTAAAACATCAGGTGTACGCCGACCCCAGCTAAGTAACTCATGCAAAGAGTTAAAGCTCAATTATGTGTTTTATCTCCAATACTTTGCCATGATTGTCAGTTATGTAGCTGCTCTACTGATAATCTCAGTGCGTCCTTGCTGGGATGACACAATCAGTCTACTACCAGAGAATATCAACACCAAACACATTGGTTCACCGTTCCACGGGAGCGAACAGTACACAGCATACCATAATGTTCTGAATAATGGCCAAGTCTACCTCGCTCCCTATTCCACTGAACAGCTTCGGCGTAACAAACACAAGTCCAACATTTATCGGAAACTTTTAAACTACCTGTTCACTACCCTCCTACTCTCCGGGGATGTGCAACTCAATCCTGGGCCTAACATCACCGAGCCAGCGATACTCACCGGAGTGGAAAGCAGTGGATGGCCTCGTCCACTGATCGTCGCCGCTGTGGAAGTGGGTGAGTGCTATGGTCCCATGGTTTCTCTCGACCCACCCGGCTCCAGGATAGATTTTGACTCTTCAAACATACCCAAGTCGCTATATGCGATCCCTGACTTTGCTTCTGGGACGCAAGCTGTTTTAATTAGTTCCCCGCATCCAGTGCAGGCGGGAGGGATTGTTAATTGCGCTACCGAACTGCCCCTAATCAAAACGAAACAAAACGGCCTAAACCCAGCCGTCAGAAAACAGAAAATTTTCCTTTTTTCAATGTGTCAATCACTCTCGAGTCATCTGGGACCCACGAGCTAAGCCCAATGGACTACTAGGGGGGCACTTGAACATTCGTAGTGTCATTCCAAAAAGTGATCAAATTCAACATCTACTCACAGACTCCAACCTTGAATTCCTCTGCCTCTCAGAGACATGGCTCCATAAAAACTCTCCATATGCTGCTTTGATTGTGCCCGGCTACAATGTTTTCAGGAGAGACAGGTTTGAAGGAAGAGGAGGGGGTGTGATGATTTACATTAAATAACATATCCGATGTAAACAAATTAAGTGGTCATGTGATAATGAACTAGAATGTATTGGCCTGAACGTTACACTGTCTCCCCAAATGTCTTTTACCCTTATTGGAATGTATAGGCCACCTTCCACCAAAAGTGTTTTTTGATCAGTTTAATAACATGTTTAGGGAATGTGATTTTGGGAAAGAGGTAATCTTAATGGGAGATTTTAATATTAATTATGAAGACAAGTCTTGTAGGAAAACCCTCAAACGGATCACTAATACCTTTGACTTTACACAGCTAGTTAATAAAGGGCCAACCAGGGTGACTTGTTGCTCTAAAACACAGATTGATTTGGTGTTCAGTAATTAACCAGAGACAGAGTGACTAAGTCATTCAATATGGTTACTGGGCTATCTGATCATAATCTGACACTTATAGCCAGAAAGCTGTCTAAGAGCAGGTTTAACCTCTCTACTGTTAGAAAGCCAGATCAACTAAGAATACCTAAGAGTGAATTAAACTATTTTGAAAACGCAATTAAGGGAATTAACTGGAATGATCTCTTGTCCTATACAGACGTGGAAGCTGATAGTCAGGTTTTTCTATTCACAATCCAGACTACAATAAATGGTTTCTAAAGAAAATCAAATCCAAAAGAGCACTCTTCCTTGGCTAAATGGAGAAATCTGGAAATTGATGAAAGAATGAGATTATGCTCTAAAAATAGCCCTAAAATCCAAATTAGAGCATGACAGACGTAGGTTTACCATGTTGAGAAATAAGGTGATGAAAGAAATCAGACAGGCCAAGGCAAACTTTTTTATTAACATAATTGGTGAAGCAAAGGGAAAATCTAAATTGATCTGGGAGAATCTAAAAAAGTTAACAGTGCAAAAAGACTAGAAATCATGGTGAATAACAATCTAACACAGGATGCAGTCGAAATAGCAATAGCCTTCAATTCCTACTTTATTGACTCTGTCAGGGTACTGACACAGAACCCCTCCACTGGTTTCTGGGGCTCAGTGCTAGTAAATGACACTCAACCTGTCTTCATCATAAGGGAGGTTTCTGAGTCAAAGGTGAACAAGGTGATTAGCTCACTAAAGAACTCTAAAGCCAAAGATGTGTTTGGGCTGGACTCTACCTTTCTTAAAAACTACAAAGAGTCACTCATTGGCCCCATTACTAAGGTCACCAACACATCTATTGGTCTCGGGTGTTTCCAAGGGTATGGAAGTCAGCCATAATAACGGCCATCTTTAAATCGGGCGACCCTGCTGACGTGAGTAACTACAGGCCCATTAGTATACTACCTGTGGTGTCAAAGGTTGTTGAAAAGTGTGTAGCAGAACAACTGATTGCCCACCTCAACAACAGCCCCTTCACATTACACTCCATGCAGTTTGGCTTCAGAGCGAAACACTCCACAGAAACGGCCAACTGCTTTCTTCTGGAAAATGTGAAGTCCAAGATGGACAAAGGGGGTGTTGTTGGGGCTGTGTTTCTGGACCTAAGGAAGGCTTTTGATACTGTTAACCATGAGATTCTCATCACAAAATTGTCCAAGTTCAACTTTTCCCCCGATGCCTTGAGATGGATGAAATCATACCTTGAAGGCAGAACTCAGTGTGTCAGAGTGAGCAATGGGCTGTTGCCCACTCTTAGCTATGATGTGGGCGTGGGTCAATACTGGGGCCCCTCCAGTTCAGCCTGTACATTAATGATCTGCCTTCTGTCTGTACTGGGTCTGAAGTTCAAATCTATGCAGATGATACAGTGATATATGTGCATGCAAAGAGCAAACAACAAGCTGCACAAGAACTCCCTACTGTAATGGTCCAGGTTACAAAGTGGCTCAGTGACTCGTGTTTGCATCTCAATGTGAAAAAAACTGTTTGCATGTTCTTCACAAAGAGGGCAACAGATACTACTGAGCCAGATGTCTATGTGTCAGGGGAGAAGCTCCAGGTGGTATCTGATTTTAAGTACCTTGGCATCATATTTGATTCCAACCTCTTTTAAAAAGAATGTGAAAAAGGTAATTCAGATAACCAAATTCAACCTAGCTAATTTCCGATTTATACGAAATTGTTTGACTACAGAGGTAGCAAAACTATACTTCAAATCTATGATACTCCCCCACTTTACATACTGCTTGACTAGTTGGGCCCAAGATTGCTGTACAACATTAAAACCTATTCAGTCTGTCTACAAACAGGCTCTCAAAGTGCTTGATAGGAAGCCCAATAGCCAGCATCACTGTTACATCCTCAGAAAGCATGAGCTCCTGAGTTGGGAAAATCTTGTGCAATACACCGACGCATGTCTTGTATTCAAGATCCTAAATGGTCTGGCTCCCCCTCCACTCAGTATTTTTGTTAAACAGAAAACCCCAACTATTGGCAGCAGATCCACAAGATCTGCCATGAGAGGTGACTGTATAGTTCCCTTAAGGAAAAGCACCTTTAGTAAATCCGCTTTCTCTGTGAGAGATTCCCATGTCTGGAATACACTGCCATCAGACACACATATCACACTTTCACAAAATGCATGAAGACATGGCTAAAGGTCAATCAGATTTGTGAACATAATCCCTAGCTGTGTATTGCCACTTTCCATGTTGTCTGTTGTCTGTAGCTTGTGAGGTGTGGAAACACTTTGTTGCTTTTATGAATTTTGTCTTGCTGCTTTTTGTTCTATGTTGCTCTGTCTGTATGCTACGTCTTGCTTGTCCTATGTTGCTCTGTCTGTATGCTATGTCTTGCTTGTCCTATGTTGCTCTGTGTGTGCTCACTGCTCAATGATTGTCTATATTGTAATTGTTTTTAATAACCTGCCCAGGGACTGCGGTTGAAAATTAGCCGGCTGGCTAAAACCGGCACTTTTACTGAAACATTGATTAATGTGCACTGTCCCTGTAAAAAATAAAATAAACTCAAACATTCCTTTGTCTCATGCCCTTCTGTACACTTCTCACACCTAGGGACCTCCCTCCTACACACTGCTCCCACATGCCCATAAGCTTGGCACCGCTAACAACGTAATGTATTCAGCACAAAAGCTCGTACAGGATAACTTATATATCCTAACATCACTTTGTTGGGCAAAGACTCAACATCAAAACTCAAAAGAACAGACAATGACTCTTCTGTTTCACCACTCACGCCACCGTGTCTGCATCGCACCAAACGACGAGCATCTTCCACTTCAGTTGGTCAACTTTTACATTTACTGCTACCCCAGTAATCACTCCTTTCAATGGCGCCCTTTTCTTGAGGGTAAAACAATTCACATTTCTTGCTGATATTCGTTTAACGCGGAGCGCCTTCTCCCTCTGAACAGCAGAAACACAAGACCAATTCTGGTTACCCTCACCGATTCCACAGCACCCACCCTGAAACCACAAATGGATCAGCCAAAAGGCAAGGGACCACTTTTTCCAAAAACTTCACTCCTACTGCCACAGACTCATCTTTATCCTGACCCTCGGTGCAAGCCTCGGGCTCTGAGAACTTCACTACACCTACCACCTCCGATACTTTGCCCTCATTCACTTCCATGTCTTCTCCTGTCTTCAGCTCACTCTGCTTACACTTTCTACCATTCTTCTTTAACAAACCATCTCCCTTTTTTCAGACATTTTTAACCGACTCAAACTCACCCTCTTCCTCCCTCCCTCTCTCTTAGACCTCCTCTGCCTCTCTTTTCCCCTCCATTCCTCCTCCGTATTCCAAGTATACATCTCTTTATGATAATACTGCACTTCTCCTGACATCTTGTTCTTGCCTTCTGAAGGGACACCATTTAACAAGGTGTCACAATCTCCGTACAATCAGCACGAACCCCTCGGGATGTAGCGCTCAACAGTACATCCCACTTGTAAAGCAGCCGCCTCGTCTTGATGTTCTTCTTTGGGCTACTTGGGCTACGGTATATGTGTCCCACAATGCAACGCTGTATTCATTTTCTAACGTTTTCATTGCCCTACTCTCTAGCCGCCACAACCAATAAATTAAATGCATTATAATGACATCAGATAACCTCTCAACAGATCTGGGATTGTTACTTTAGATACATCAAATTTCATTGGGATTGTTATGATGTTACACGTATATGTTATCTCTATGGTATTAAGTATGGGTCAGTTATAGAAATAAAATTTGACAGGGGTTTTGATCATGTTGACTTCAATTAAGACATCTAGTTTTGTGCAGGTAATAATGCCATTTAGTTTAATGCCAGGCTTGGTGGGCTCAGCCTCAAGAGCAAGTGTAAATCTGGTTGACACCTAACTCGTGATTTGCGTCAGCCAGGCTAGGCAAGTGCTGCCAATCCAAATGGAATTAGATCAATAAAGAATGGCAGCCATACTAATAAATTATCCATACTCCCCGTGGCCATGGCAACTTTATCAGTAAAACCTGTCTCTCTCTTCTGTTTTTCTTATCTTCTTTTCTCTCCTTCAAGATTATTTTAATGAAGGGAATTGTTTTACATTTTTCCCGAGGAATCAGATGACAACACATGTTCATTAGGGCTGAATCTTTTTTCATCCCGAGAATAAATAGGGCCTAACTTTTCTCCCGGGTAACCCGGTATTTCCCGCCAGAACCGGAAGTGCCATTCAAAAGCATTATAAAATATTTAAATATGTCTGCATTTGATTAAAGCTTTGATCAGCATGAAAATTCAAACCTGATGCTACCTGAGCCTGATGAGCCATATATTAAATACATTTTACGAGCCCTACAATGTTAACGAGCCCAAGCCCAAAAAAGGCCAAATGTTTGTGACTTTATCCAATACATAGTCTATGATATAGGCTACTGCACATTACGCACGACAGAAAAACATGAAAGCCCATAGATGTAACTAGCTATATGCTCTCTTGGGTAAATAAATGAATCAGTAGGCTAATCTTTTTTGAGTGTGAACTGTATTACTGTACTGTATTGTATTATACAGTATTTTATGGACTGGAATTACACACATTGTTCAAACCATGATAAAGCAGAAGAGAACATGCGATTCTGCTGCAACACATGCGGCCTACAAAGTTACAAGTATAGGCCAGCGAATTTTATTTCATTTTTGAAATATAATAGGGCCTATTTGTATAATTAGTAGGCTGATGCATATATATTTCCCCTAATGTTATAAGCCTACCTCTTCTTTCTCTCTATTGTTGCTTCAGCCCTTCCTCGCTTTAAACAGTTAAATGAAATACGTTTCCGTGTCCGTATCTTCATCATTCTAATGACACCCTTGAATAATATAGGACTAGAATTAGATGCAGAATGCTTAGACTTCTCTTCACAAAGATTGATTGAATGGTTATGTGTCTGAATAAATAACTGCTATAACCTATCCCCCATCTCGCGTTCACTCTTCCTTCAAACTACTGGTGAGTTCTATTGGCTTCTGTATTTACAAAGACAGCCGTTGGAACCAAAAATCTAAAATGTGGACTCATAAGACCAAAGGACAGATTTCCACCGGTCTAATGTCAATTGCTTGTGTTTCTTGGCCCAAGCAAGTCTCTTCTTCTTATTGGTGTCCTTTAGTAGTGATTTCTTCGCAGCATTCGACCATGAAGGCCTGTTTCACGCAGTCTCCTCTGAACAGTTGATGTTGAGATGTGTCTGTTACTTGAACTCTGTGAAGCATTTATTTGGGCTGCAATTTCTGAGGCTGGTAACTCTAATTAACTTCCTTTCCTGTGGCGGTCCTCATGAAAGCCAGTTCATCATAGTGCTTGATAGTTTTTGCGACTGCACTTGAAGCAACTTTTAAAATTCTTGACATTTTCCGCATTGACTGAACTTCATGTCTTAAAGTAATGATGGACTGTCGTTTTTCTTTGCTTGTTTGAGTTGTTCTTGCCATAATATGGACTTGGTCTGTCTTCTGTATACCGCCCTACCTTGTCACAACACAACGTTTGGCTCAAATGCATTAAGAAGGAAATAAATTCCACAAATTAACTATTAACAAGGCACACCTGTTAATTGAAATGCATTCCAGGTGACTATCTCATGAAGCTGGTTGAGAGAATGCCAAGAGTGTGCAAAGCTGTCATCAAGGCAAAGGGTGGCTACTTTGAAGAATCTCAAATATAAAATATATTTTATATTTAACACTTTTTTGGTTACTACATGATTCCATGTGTGTTATTTCATAGTTTTGATGTCTTCACTATTATTCTACAATGTAGAAAATAGTACAACAATAAAGAAAAACCCTTGAATGAGTAGGTGTGTCTAAACTTTTGACTGGTACTGTATGTCATTGAACAACAGTTTGATATTTCAACTCAACTGTTTTAATAGCTATGGGTAAATGTTACTGTATAATTCTGTAGGCATGTTCAATGTCTTCATGATCACAATTCTAGTGAGGTTGTGAGGTCAGTGCAAATTATTGCAGTACTGTATTGTATCACGGGAGCGAGCAAGATTACTTTCGTAAACTAGCCCAAACTACACAGTCTGCACATTTAGCAGTGCTGGGGACGGTGTAAGACGGATGGATGCTTTTGCTACGTATACTTCCTGCCACCCATTCAACGCCCTCAGCTTGTGCTGGCAAAGAGGGGAGAGGTGTGCTGCAAGCTGGTTGGGAGAAGCGGTCGACGTTGAGTAGCCAGACAGATATTCAGCAATGTAAAGGCTGCAACCAGTCAGTGGAACTCTGGATAGCTTTTTGATCATATACATAGCTTTAACCATGTCGTCAGCTTGCGAGGGAATAGCTTTTTTCTGAAACAACTACTTGAAGGCTAGACTAAACTAGCTAAAAAGTGACTAGTTACAGTAAGTTAGCTATTTTAATTGGTTCATAGCTTAGCTAGCTGCAAGCTAATCTTCGACAAAAAGCTAGCTGGCTATTGTGAACTTCATGACCAACCTAAGGACTCTCGTCTGATGAAGCACATCGCAGGAGTTACTTTTCCAGCTCTAAAACGTAGCAAGACTCCACTGGAGAAGGACGCAAAAATGAAGAAACAGTTCAATCGGATGAAACAACTCGCCAACCAAACAGTTGGCAGGCAAGTAATGTTGGCTGTTGTTAAATTTAGCTAGCTAACGTTAGCTCGTTTTGTCTTTATTGCGGCGTTGGGGGTAGGGATGTTGCCCTGATTTTCTATGGCGTTCATATGCCGTATTGTCAGTTCAGTTGGCTAGAAAATAAATGTTTTGTATCAATAACTGGTCATGTCAAGGCTAGAGCTAACGTGAATGTTGTCCCATTTAATTTGGAGCTTTGTTCATCGAGGAAAAAGTGGTGAGGTTTCCTAAACAGTTCACATCTGTTGCTTGCTATGAACGGTGTGTGCCATGGCTGGAAGTCTAAGCATGTTGTTTCATGGTGAATTTAGCATCACATCTATTCGCCAGCATGCATACCGCACATTTACATAGGTAACGGCCAGATTTGCACATCTTCTACTGCTGAGCTAAAGACATTTGACAGCTGTTATCCAAAGACTGTGACGACGTTCTACTTCACGTGGCCGAGCCACAAATGGCTTATGCTGGAAATGGTACAAAAAGTGCTTGCCCTGCAACAGTTTTTGTCCGCATTTAACTGACATTAACCTGGCTGGTTATTCATCCAACAATTTCATGCGGATACATTAACGTTACCTGACGCATGAAAAACAATCACGTCCGGGCTGATGGAAAGGTGAAATGCCGGAACAATTTTATTAATGCAATTTGTTCGTTCGACATGGTGGGATATTTTTGTGTCGGTAAAATGTATCATGCGAGAAATGGCAGTGGAAACGCCTTCATGCCAAATATTGATATAATAACCATCATATCGAAGTAAACTTGGGAGTCACGCTATGATATGTTGTGTGGTCCTCCCACTATGACTCGGGAAAGCATGCAGGTTATTAGGCTACAGATGAAGTAAATGGTGAACTTCACAGGGTGGTGAAAGTGCAAGGTGATGAGCTTGATGCTCCTTTCCAATAAATATCGAGGGTCTTATTCTGGTGACATGATGATCAATGCTTGGCTGCCGTTTGGCAAATACAAGTAACATCGCTGTTATCCATAATAATCTCATACTGTAGGTAGGTATTCTACCCGCACTGTATCTGCTAGCTGTTGGCTAGAGCTCATGTACCAAGACCAGAGTGGGCACATTTGCTACTGGATATAACGCAAGATTTTGTGACAACCGTCAGCAGAGTTGAAAATGCGATAGAAAACAATGTAACGCACAGGCTTTTATCCACAAAAATGTATTTCGATGGAAACATCTCTGGTGGGAAAATGCTCATTGTTTTATGAAGATTTTAGAATATTCACATGAAAATCTGTCTGAAATTGGATGGAATCCTACCTAGTGAAGAGATTCAAGCAATGTTTTGGGATGCCTGTCCATCAGTGAGTCACCAGTCCTCCAGCTCTGTTGGCTGGCCATGTCACTTCAATGCCATGTCAGCCTAATCTGCTGAGGCAGCCAGGATGAGTGATCAAGTTCATATTAACTGATGCTAACCAAGAGATAACATCCTTGTTTACCCTGTGTGGCTCAAAAGAGCACAGGTGTGCTTGCGGTAGAAGGCCCCCAGAACAGTTTCACCTCTAGTACTTATGGGGGGGGGGGGGCACTAAACGATCAAGTAATGGAGTCGCCATAACGATCAAGTAATGGAGTCGCCATGCTCTTCCATTCCACTTTCACTCAGACTAAAACTGAAACTGCCGACTCAAACAGTCTAGAGTTGCATTTGGCATGCAAAATTACACACAGTCAGCAAGATTTAATGCATTAAACAAGCTAGTGTCTAATACCTGAGATAAGTATGACATGATAGTGCTTCAATGTCTCTTCTCACTCTCAACCATAGTCTAGGGCCCCTGGCCTAATCACCAGTAATGGAACTACCCTTGAGAGAGCAGCCCTTTGAATAAGTGTAATCTTTGGGAATATCTTGTCAACGGATCACTAATTCCGTAGGCTTTTATCCATGGAGAGAGATATAGTACCTCCCTGTAACAGTATCCTTGAAAAGGAGAGGCCTGCCCTGCCTTGCAGACAGTAGCTAGTAGAATACACAGCCAGTGTTGTTGTCTGGCCAGGTCCAGGTTTCCCAAAAGCATCTTAAGGCTAAGTTCATCATTAGAACCTTCGTAGGAGCATCGTTTAATATCTGAGTGGTTTCCCAAAACCATCGTTATTAATGTTGCACTTGAAAGCGCTCGTAATCTAACGCCTGCCTCAGACCACTTGTAGAACAGCAGTGTGTCGTAAGATGCTTTTTTTTGCTCTCCCGCGTCACTTTATACACAGAAGATCTCCGCTAAACGTAGAATCACATGAGTTTTTTGTCTCTCTGACCGCTGATAACTTCAGAACAAAGTTGACCACAAATACAACGTTGCCAAAGTCTTTGCAATGGTATAAACAAGCAATGTATAAAAAAGATGCTTGAAATTAAAACAGTCGGCTATAGGCCTATATTAATCATATTGAAATACATTTTAATGTTCAATTGCGTTTTATTTAGCTACTTGTAGACCACTCTAATTTGTCTCGGTATTTCATGTGTAGCCTTTCATGTGTGCAATGATGTGCCAAATCTGTGATTTAGTGAATTTTTATTAGAATAAGCCACCTCAATATTTGCAGCTATAGGTGGTAATATAATTCTAATGTTTAGTAAAGATTTGAATCGTGAAAGTTCATCCAAGAGCAGCACTCCCTTTCTTTCGATCATATCAGTACCGGCATATTCTCTAACGACACACTTAGCTACCTTTCTCTCTGCATGGTGTTTTGGGAAACGCATGTTACATCTTCGGCCTCTGTAGGAAAGATGCATCCTTAAAACACCTAAATTCCATCTCTATCGGGAAACCGGGCCCTGGCCTGTTATCATTACGTGGGGCTGTAGTGTGAGGGGTGCTGCGTGGGAGTATGAATATAACTTTTAGCTATGGGCTAGGGGAGAGCCCAGCACGGGATGGTACGGAAGGTCTCCTTGGCTTCTCTGAGTGAACACATGACCAGAGATGATACACATTGCACAACACGCAACGGTTGTGGCTCTAATAGTTTTAACTAGCTTCAGGTTCCTACTGCCATGATCTCTGATCTGGCAGAACATAATGGCAGGTGAAAGAACAAGTTGGAAACCTATCCAGTCCTTTCGGTGCTGATGGAGAAAAGGTGACTTGGAAAGGAAGCAATTGAAGAGTTTTGAGACACAGCCAAGATAACATCTCAGACTGGGGAATCTTCCTCTGCTCTGGTCTAAGGATCAAAAGTCACCTAGAATGCCACATGTGGATTGTGGAATGGAACATAGCGTTGAATTGGAAGGTCCATCCGTTCTACAAACTCTAATTCTATGGGGAGAAACAATGTTCATAGGGCCTAGCTCTAATTCTAGAAAAGATCTGCAAGGCTAAGCTACTCTGTACTTCTTTCCAATTGGCATCTTTTGAATGGCAGTGTAGTTAGCATAGAGAGGCATCAAAGTTGCCATACCCAGATAATCCTGGCGTGTTTATTTGAGTGTAACCGTATCCTGAGTGCTCAGAGTATCCCCTTAATGTACCTTCAGCGCTGTGCCACTGGCTCAGGGTCAACAGACAGGACTGCTGGAATACTAATCATTTCCTCACTGTATTTAACTAACATTAAATCAGGAGTGTGTGTGATCCAGAAAGCAGACCTGTGGGAGAGTGTAAGTACAAGTATACATGTGAGCATATGTGCGAGCTACGAGCGTGCATGTGAGCATGAATGTGTGTGTGCTTGTTGTGTGTGATAGAGAAGGGCCTTTAGCCTGTCCCTGAGTTCCTGTGATTGTGCCGGAGCAGAACACTGTGTTCAGCAGTCAGCCACTCAGAGGAAATCTCTCCTTATTCTTCTCCAAACAGGAAATGGCCTGCCAGAGAAGTGCTGTTTCTAAGAAGAGAAAATGGGTGAAAAACACTGGCGTGATGAACGCTAGAGAAGTACCTGTGTAGAAGAGGATGTGAATCCTTGCCTACTCTTGTTTCTTGATTTTAACTCCCAAGTTCTGATGGACTTCAGACAGAACCTGGTGAGGTAACAGGTGATAAGACCGAGCCTGTTCCAGCAGAGTGGTAGAAGGATTGAGGAAAGAATCTAGCCACAGTTTGTCACAGGCAGACAGGTTGCACATCTCAGCACAGTAAGTTGTTTAACTTCTTACGGCTATGACAACAGCCAGTGTAAGTGCAGGGCGCCAAATTCAAACAGAAATCTCATAATTAAAATTCCTCAAACATACAAGTATTTTACACCATTATAAAGATAAAGTTGTTGTTAATCCCCCCACAGTGTCCGATTTCAAATAGGCTTTACGACGAAAGTACACCATCTGATTGTTAGGTCAGTACCTATTCACAGAAAAACAAAGAGAGGAGTCACAAAAAGCAGAAATATAGATACAATTAATCACTAACATTTGATGATCTTCATCAGATGACACTCATAGGACTTCATGTTACACAATACATGTATGTTTTGTTCGATAAGTTCATATTTATATCCAAAAATCTCAGTTTACATTGGCGCGTTATGTTCAGTAATGTTTTGCTTCCAAAACATCCAGTGATTTTGCAGAGAGCCACATCAATTTACAGAAATACTCATAATAAACATTGATAAAAGATACAAGTGTTATGCATGGAACTTTAGATAAACTTCTCCTTAATGCAACCGCTGTGTCAGATTTCAAAAAAGCTTTACCGAAAAAGCACACCATGCTATAATCTGAGTACAGCGCTCCGAGACCAAAACAAGCCATTCAGATACCCGCCATGTTGTGGAGTCAACAGAAGTCAGAAATAGCATTATAAATATTCAGTTACCTTTGATCTTAATCAGAATGCACTCCAAGGAATCCCAGTTCCACAATAAATGTTTGTTTTGTTCGATAAAGTCCAAAATGTATGTCCAAATACCTCCTTTTTGTTCGCGCGTTTAGTTCACAAATCCAAATTCCCGACGCGCAGGCCAGACAAAAAGTTAAAAAATTCCATTACAGTTCGTAGAAACATGTCAAACGATGTATAGAATCAATCTTTAGGATGTTTATAACATAAATCTTCAATAATGTTTCAACCGGAGAATTCCTTTGTCTTTAGAAATGCAATGGAACGCAGCTACCTCTCACGGGCGCACGCCTTACTGAGCTCATGGCATTCTGCCAGACCTCTGGTTGAAACAGCTCTTATTCTCTCCATCTTCACAGTAGAAGCCTGAAACAAGGTTCTAAAGACTGTTGACATCTTGTGGAAGCCTTAGGAAGTGCAATCGGACCAAATTCCCACTGTATATTGGATAGGCAAAGACTTAAACCTACAAACCTCAGATTTCCCACTTCCTGGTTGGATTTTTTTCTCAGGTTTTTGCCTGCCATATGAGTTCTGTTATACTCACAGACATCATTCAAACAGTTTTAGAAACTTCAGTGTTTTCTATCCAAATCTACTAATAATATGCATATCTTAGCTTCTGGGCCTGAGTAGCAGGCAGTTTACTCTGGGCACCTTATTCATCCAAGCTGCTCAATACTGCCCCTCATCCATAAGAAGTTAAAACCACAAGACATTCTTCAGTTCCCTAGTTCTCAAAGGGTTGGGTGTCTAGGTGGTAGGTCCATGCAACACTGAAATTGACTGGTCAGAAGAAGTGGGCTCAGTGGCACAACATCTCCTTGTAAAACTGGACATAGCAAAACCAGAATAATACAAATAAATAAATTATAAAACCTTTACAAATAAAATTTGTAGTGCTCTGAGCCTGTTCTAGTCCTGTATTAGCGGACCCCTCCCCTCGTTGCCGGAAAAAAAATCGCACCACCCCACAACATTTTCCCATGGCTATGAAACCAGACAGCAACAGTATGCTACTTCACACCTGTAAGTATTCAGTTGTGCACAAGTCCTATCATTTCATCTGTGTCCAATATCCATTATGTTGTGAGCCCTGAGCTGCCAACTGTTGCTAATATAACAAATTCAACCTCCTCTCCAAACTGATTGAGTGGTGAAAAGGCCAGCAACAGCCCCTCTATTGTAGAAACCGGATAGAGTATTCATTTACCATCTCCAGCACGTTGCCATGGGGATAATTCTTAGGCTGGTGGCGGGGTGTAGACTAACTGTTATGTTGTTCAGTGATCCAAGTAACCGTTGTTGCTATAGCTAGCTAGGTCACAAAGCTACCTCGTGGTGAGTGTAACAGTTCTACAGAGCCTGGTGTAGTCACTCGGCTCCATTCACTTTAATAGCCCAGGTCAGCTGAGAGAGGCTAAACAATTGTTTTGTTGTTGCTCCTGGGCTGGGACATTATACTAGGTCTATTTTTGTTTTTAGTGACGCAGTTTAGTTTGTCTGGATGAGCGAGTGTGGCTTTTATGTTGTTGGATATAGGCTACTGCTACTCATATTTGTTTATACACCAAATAACCATGCAAATATAATGGATTGGTGCTCCGAGTCAATAATTCCATGCAGACGCATTCCATGCACTCTGAACTGTTATATAACACAGAGGCAATAAATGGGAGACAGCTAGAGGGATTCTGACCTGTGGTTTAGTAATATGTTTTAAAGTGTGTTTCTCTCTGGAGTGCTGTAGATGTGGTGAGTGATGTGAGTCTCATGTCCCCTCTGGCCCTGGCTGCCTGCTGCTGCTAGAACCATGTATGTCCCAAATGGCCCCCTATTAGTGCACTACTTTTGCCATTTGGAACGCAGGCCATGTCTTCTGGTTTCTGAGGTTGAATGTCCACACACTTCATGTGACCTCACCAAGCTGCTTGGCTTCAGGCACTTCTCCAGAAAACTTCTCGACTTGAATCCTCGCTGGATTTGGTTTTGGGGCTTTGCTCGCAGCCCCTTTCTCTCGTTCTCCTTCCCTTTCTGCCTCCATCTTTCTCTCTTAGCCTCCATCTCTTTCGCCTCTTTTTTTCTCTCTCGCGCTCACTTACCATGCCTCTCTCTGGGTTGTAATTGGAAGCAGCTGTCCACCACTGTCACAAGGTTACTATAGTGCACAGAGCACAGTTTTTGGAGGAGAGGAGGGACTCCGTTGAGTTTAGGGCTCCAGTTACTGACTGACTGTCTGCTGTTTAACATCTGACCTGAGAACTTTTCGCTGTACATCAGCCTAAACCTGAGCAGTGTGACCTTAACAGTGAAACTGTACCAGGACCAGTTGGCAAGGGGAAACGTTACAAGCTACAAAACAGGTTACTTTACTTGTAGGAGGAATAGAAAGGCATGGGGGAGGGGGAGAGAGGGAATGGAGTCTTGTGTGAAAGCACCATTTTCAACATGTTGGTCACATGCAATATCACACCGTCTCTTTGCTGAGGTATGAAATGACAATCCTACTCATTACTCCACATGCTTAATCTAGCCTAGGTTATGTCAATTTTGTTTTGAGACAATTTCACTTCACCATTGGCTTTGAACGGGGCACCTGGCTCACGCCCGGGAAGCAGCCCGGTTCCTAAATGAATACAGCCTGGAATCGAACCAGGGTCTGTAGTAGAGGTCGACCGATTAATCGGCATGGCTGATTTAATTAGGGTTGATTTCAAGTTTTCATAACAATGGGTAATCAGCATTTTTGGATGCCGATTACATTGCACTCCACGAGGAACTGCGTGGCAGGCTGACCACCTGTTACGCGAGTGCAGCAAGGAGCCATGGTAAGTTGCTAGCTAGCATTAAACTTATCTTATAAAAAACAATCTAAACAATCACTAGTTAACTACACATGGTTGATATTACTAGGTTAACTAGCTTGTCCTGCGTTGCATATAATCAATGCGGTGCCTGTTAATTTATCATCGAATCACAGCCTACTTCGCCAAACTGGTGATGATTTAACAAAAGCGCAATCGTTGCACGAATGTACCTAACCATAAACATCAATGCCTTTCTTAAAATCAACACACAGAAGTAGATTTTTTTAAACCTGCATATTTAGTTAAAATAAATTCATGGTAGCAGGCAATATTAACTAGGGAAATTGTGTCACTTCTCTTGCGTTCATTGCACGCAGAGCCAGGGTATATGCAACAGCTTGGGCCGCATGGCTTGTTGCGAACTAATTTGCCAGAATTTTACATAATTATGACATAACATTGAAGGTTGTGCAATGTAACAGCAATATTTAGACTTAGGGTTGCCACCCGTTAGATAAAATATGGAACGGTTCCGTGTTTCACTGAAAGAATAAACATTTTGTTTTCGAAATGATATTTTCCGGATTTGACTATTAATGACCAAAGGCTCATATTTCTGTGTGTTATAGTATAATTAAATCTATTATTTGATAGAGCAGTCTGACTGAGCAGTGGTAGGCAGCAGCAGGCTCGTAAGCATTCATTCAAACTTTACTGCGTTTGCCAGCAATGCTTAGCAATGCTTGAGGCACAGCGCTGTTTATGACTTCAAGCCTATCAACTCCCGAGGTTAGGCTGGCAATACTATAGTGCCTATTAGAACATCCAATAGTCAAAGGTATATGAAATACAAATGGTATAGAGCGAAATAGTCCTATAATAACTACAACCTAAAACTTCTTACCTGGGAATATTGAAGACTCATGTTAAAAGGAACCACCAGCTTTCATATGTTCTCATGTTCTGAGCAAGGGTTACTACATGATTCCATCTGTTATTTCATAGTTTTGATGTCTTCACGATTATTCTACAATGTAGAAATTAGTAAAAATTAAGAAAAACCCTTGAATGAGTGGGTGTGTCAACTTTTGACTGGTACTGTATATAATATCTGTTCTTTATCTGTGGAATAAAGACAGATACAAATATTTCTGTGAAAGGCTAATATCAGCTGACAATATCGGTCAACCTATTTATCGGTCGGGCTCTAACCCCCACCATGTAAACCAATAGTGCTCAGGCTTTCATGTGGTTTTCTATACTGGGTGCCAGTCTGCTTCAACCAACTCCCTGTTGTCTCACCAAGGCAACAATGTACCGTAGTTATGTTGTATAATACATTTCAAACAGTGTGGTTGGTACACAGGCTAGTGCAGTGGTTCACATGAAGAGATGCCTGCCCATAATACCTGACCCTGTTCTTCTGCACTGTGTGGAATCTAGTCTGTCTGGAAAGGTCTCATTGTATTGACAGTGTTTGCACATACAAAGTGTCTCTAATCAGTAGCTGTCAAACCTAATCTATCTCCTGTTGTATTTTCTCATCCACAGAGCAGAGAAAACAGAAGTCCTCAGCGATGACCTTCTACAGGTAAATAAATTATTACCTAGGCTACATTTTTGCATTTACTCTACCAACTCTCCCATTACGTGCTGTACAGTAAGTCAATGGAACTGCGGACTCAGCATATGTGAATACAAGAGGCTCTTAGCTTAGTTACAGATTAGAGGTCGACCGATTAATCGGAATGGCCGATTAATTAGGGCCGATTTCAAGTTTTCATAACAATCAGAAATCGGTAATTTTAGACGCCGATTTTGTATATATATATATATTTTTTTTTTACACCTTTATTTAACTAGGCAAGTCAGTTAAGAACACATTCTTATTTTCAATGACGGCCTAGGAACTGTGGGTTAACTGCCTTGTTCAGGGGCAGAACGACAGATTTTTACCATGTCAGCTCAGGGATTCAGTCTTGCAACCTTACGGTTAACTAGTCCAACGCTCTAACCACCTGCCTCACGAGGAGCCTGCCTGTTACGCGAATGCAGTAAGAAGCCAAGGTAAGTTGCTAGCTAGCATTAAACTTATCTTATAAAAAGCAATCAATCAATCATAATCACTAGTTATAACTACACATGGTTGATGATATTACTAGTTTATCTAGCGTGTCCTGCGTTGCATATAATCGATGCAGTGCGCATTCGCGAAAAAGGACTGTCGTTGCTCCAACGTGCACCTAACCATAAACATCAATGCCTTTCTTAAAATCAATACACAGAAGTATATATTTTTAAACCTGCATATTTAGCTAAAAGAAATCCAGGTTAGCAGGCAATATTAACCAGGTGAAATTGTCACTTCTCTTGCGTTCATTGCACGCAGAGTCAGGGTATATGCAACAGTTTGGGCCGCCTGGCTCATTGCGAACTAATTTGCCAGAATTTTACGTAATTATGACATAACATTGAAGGTTGTGCAATGTAACAGGAATATTTAGACTTATGGATGCCACCCGTTAGATAAAATACGGAACGGTTGTATTTCACTGAAAGAATAAACGTCTTGTTTGACATGATAGTTTCCGGATTCAAACATATTAATGACCTAAGGCTCGTATTTCTGTGTGTTATTATGTTGTAATTAAATCTATGATTTGATAGAGCAGTCTGACTGAGCGATGGTAGGCACCAGCAGGCTCGTAAGCATTCATTCAAACAGCACTTTCATGCGTTTTGCCTGCAGCTCTTCGCAAAGCTTCAAGCATTGCGCTGTTTATGACTTCAAGCCTATCAACTCCCGAGATTAGGCTGGTGTAACCAATGTAAAATGGCTAGCTAGTTAGCGGGGTGCGTGCTAATAGCGTTTCAAACGTCACTCGCTCTGAGACTTGGAGTAGTTGTTCCCCTTGCTCTGCATGGGTAACGCTGCTTCGAGGGTGGCTGTTGTCGATGTGTTCCTGGTTCGAGCCCAGGTAGCGGCGAGGAGAGGGATGGAAGCTATACTGTTACACTGGCAATACTAAAGTGCCTATAAGAACATCCAATAGTCAAAGGTATATGACATACAAATCGTATAGAGAGAAATAGTCCTATAATTCCTAGAATAACTACAACCTAAAACTTCTTACCTGGGAATATTGAAGACTCATGTTAAAAGGAACCACCAGCTTTCATATGTTCTCATGTTCTGAGCAAGGAATTTAAACGTTAGTTTTCTTACATGGCACATATTGCACTTTTACTTTCTTCTCCAACACTTTGTTTTTGCATTATTTAAACCAAATTGAACATGTCTCATTATTTATTTGAGGCTAAATTGATTTTATTGATGTATTATATTAAGTTAAAATAAGTGTTCATTCAGTATTGTTGTAATTGTCATTATTACAAATACATTTTAAAAGATTGTCCGATTTAATTGGTATTGGTTCTTTTTTTGGTCTTCCAATAATCTGTATCGGTATCGGCGTTGAAAAATCATAATCGGTCGCCCTCTATTACAGATGTCATTCTTCCTCATGTTGGTAACAAAACAAGGAAATCTGACAATCTTTGGTACTAGTCGTGCCAAAGTAATGACAATGTGTGTGTATATTCTATTCAGTTCAATTTAGTTTGATGCTCTGGGTCTCCTCCGGTGCTGTTCGTAGTCTGGTTCCCATGGAAATTCCCATTGAGTCTAGAGACAGCAGGTGGAGTCCCTCAGAATTCCTGTTGCTCAGTGAAGACATTCCATACGCACAACACTTTATTTCTGTCATTCCGGAATGTTATTGTTCTTTTGGTTTTCTCCACCCCATTTAAAGTCAGAGAGGGCGTGCGTGTACAGAAACAACACTATTGAAAAGAGACATCCTCCTGCTGTTGCTTCAAGCCTACTTCTCTTTCAGTCACGTTAGATAAATAGCATGCGTTTGACTGGAGAGAAGTATACTGGAATGAAACAGTCATGGGACCCAAACACACAGCATTTGAGTGACAACTAGCATGACAGTGTTCTATTTAGAAGCAGTATGAGGCGTTGTCATGGAAGGAGTAAGTGTCTGTCCAACAGCAGTTATGAATAGCTGCTACTGAGGTGGGAACACTTTATAGTATCTGACAGTCGACTCTGTTTTCCCTCCAAGGCGTTTTGTGTGCGACCTTCCTTTAACAACCTTCCATGGCCCACTGTGACTCAGACTCCTCTGTATTCCACATGTCACATCTCTCACGCTACCTTGTCAGTCTGAGAACACACTGTAGGATCTTTCTCGTGTCCCTAGAAGCACTGGAGTGTCTGGTGCTTGATCACCACTCATCGGTTTTCTGCTTCAGCCAACTCCTCTCTGCCGTGTTTGTCATTCCATATGTGTATGCTCTGGGTTAGTGGGTTTGGCATCCATGTTTGCTCTGGTTTTGCCCGCTGTAAATGTATGGCATGCATGAGATGACATGAGTAGGCTAAAGAGTGGTCAACAGCACAAACAGATGAGACGTCTAGTAGAGCTGGATGTGTAGAATTGCAGGATATGCGCTTTAAAACTAAACTTTTCTCTGCATCCCATGACAAAATGTATAATATATAGAACTGCAGGAAAAAGCTTTAAACCTTCAAAATGTTCTCTCTGCCAACGAGGGGTGTGAACAGTTGGTCATGAACTGTGCTTGTGCCCATAGAAATAGACAGGGGGGGTGTTCCCCAATGCAGGAGGGGGGGGGGTGTTCCCCAATGCTGGGAGTGGAGCCGGAGTGATAAAGTTTGGGAACCCCTGGTTTAGGCTACTGCTGTTTTTGTTTGGACACAGACAAGCTCTCACACCCTTCTTTGGCTAACCGTGTTGTGCGCTGTGCTTGTCTGGACGTGTTCTCATCAGTCCTGGCACACACACTCCTCAGTCACATTACAGTGGAGATTCCCAGCTCAGTGGATGCGTCATAGACCTAACTAGGCTCTGAGCTGATCACAGTTAGTACAACAACTTCTGTCTGTCTCTTTCACATCCTTCTGGTTTGTTTAGTCAGTGATTCCGCTGCAGTCATTTAGCTGTGGCGCTACGCCACCGCATAAAAATATGGAACATGTAAAAATAGGCGCACTTTAAAGATGCTAGGACAGTCCACATTTGCAAACAAAATGAGTAATGAATAGAAAAGTCAGACAACCCATAGTAGAATAGTTTATCTATTTACCTAGTCTGCTTGTTGTTGTACCTTCAGAAAGTAATATATAATATAATATAATACATAAATAAAATCTATTTAGTCTCAAATAAATAATGAAACATGTTCAATTTGTTTTAAATAATGCAAATACTGTGTTGGAGAAGAAAGTAAAAGTGCAATATGTGCCATGTAAAAAAGCTGATGTTTAAAACTTCTTTGGGATAGGGGGCGGTATTTTGACGTCTGGATGAATAGAGTATAATTGGTAGATTTGGATAGAAAACACGCTAAAGTTTCTATAACTGTTAAAATAATGTCTGAGTATAACAGAACTGAAATGGCCCGAGGACAAACCCCCCCCCAAAACCAAATTCATCCTACCACTGATTTCAATGGCTGGCACTTTTATAAAAGGGCGAAATTGTGCCCGATTGCAGTTCCTAGGGCTTCCACTAGATGTCAACAGTCTTTAGAAAGAGTTGGTTTTTGGGGAAATGAGCTAGAAATTGTAGTTTTTCTAGGTGGCTCCCATTTTGGCTGTAGTGTTTCCAAGCGCGTGAATGAGAGCGTGTTCTTTGGTATTTTTCTCCGATAAAGACAATAACAATTCTCCATCTTAAATTTTATAGTTTATTTGCGTATTAGGGTACCATAGGTTTGATTATAAACGTTGATTACGTTGATTAAGTTTATTGGTAACATTTGGGATTCATTTTGGATGCATTTTGAAGGAGGGAAAACGAGTGGATTATTGACTGAAGCGCGCCAGCTAAACTGAGTTTTTATGGATATAAAGGAGTTTATCGAACAAAAGGACCATTTGTAATGTAACTGGTACCTTTTGGAGTGCCAACAAGATCTTCAAAGGTAAGGCATATATTATATCGCTATTTCTGACTTTCGTGTCGCAACTCCCTGGTTGAAAATGATATGTTATGCATTTGTGTGCTGGGCGCTGTACTCAGATAATCACATGGTTTTCTTTCGCTGTAAAGCCTTTTTGAAATCTTACACGGCGGCTGGATTAACAACAAGTTAAGCTTTATTTTGATGTATTGCACTTGGGATTTCATGAAAGTTTAATATTTATAGTAATTTAATTTGAATTTGGCGCTCTGCAATTTCACCGGATGTTGGCCAGGTGGGACGGTAGCGTCCCACTGATCCGCAATAAGTTAAGTTCCTTGCTCAGAACATATGAAAGCTGGTGGTTCAATATTCCCAGTTAAGAAGTTTTAGGTTGTAGTTATTATAGGAATTATGACGCGTTGACTATTTCTCTCTATACCACTTGTATTTCATATACCTTTGACAATTGGATGTTCTTATAGGCACTTTAGTATTGCCAGCCTAATCTCAGGAGTTGATAGGCATGAAGTCAAAAACAGTGCTGTGCCTCAAGTATTGCTAAGAGCTGCTGGCAAACACAGTAAAGTTTGAATGAATGCTTACGACCCTGCTGCTGCCTACCACCGCTCAGTCAGACTGCTCTATCAAATATCAAATCATAGACTTAATTATATAATAAACACACACATACGAGCCTTTGGTCATTAATATGGTCAAATCCGGAACTATCATTTTGAAAACAAAACATTTATTCTTTCAGTGAAATACGGAACCATTCTGTATTTTATCTAACGGATGGCATCCTTAATTCTAAATATTGCTGTTACATTGCACAACCTTCAATGTTATGTCATAATTATGTAAAATTCTGGCAAATTAGTTCGCAACGAGCCAGGCGGCCCAAACTGTTACATATACCCTGACTCTGCTTGCACTGAAAGCAAGAGAAGTGACACAATTTCCCTAGTTAATATTGCCTGCTAACATGAATTTATTTTAACTAAATATGCAGATTTAAAAATATATAGTTCTGTGTACTGATTTTAAGGCATTGATGTTTATGGTTAGGTACATTTGTGCAAAGATGTAGCTTTTTTCGGCAATGAGCTTTTGTAAAATCGTCACCCGTTTGAAGTTGAAGTAGGCTGTGATTCGATGATAAATTAACAGGCACCGCATTGATTATATGCAACGCAGGACAAGCTAGTTAACTACACATGGTTGATGATATTACTAGGTTAACTAGTGATTATGTGAAGATTGATTGTTTTTTTAATAAGTTTAATGCTAGCTAGCAACTTACCTTGGCTCCTTGCATCCACAAGTTCCTTTTGACCCTGCACTCGCGTGGCAGGCTCACTCATGTAACAGGTGGTCAGCCTGCCACGCAGTTTCCTCGTGGATTGCAATGTAATCGGCGTCCAAAAAGGCTGATTACCCGATTGTTATCAAAACTTGAAATCGGCCCTAATTAAATCGGCCATACCGATTTAAACCGGTCGACCTCTAACAGCTACCTCAATTACTTCGTACTCACCGGTATATAGCCATGTTATTTTTACTAGGTTTTGTTATTCACTGTGTATTTATTGCTCATGTCACTATTTATATTTATCAAATATTTATTATTCTTTAATTCTGCGTTGTTGGAAACAGACCCGAAAGTAAGCATTTCACTGTTAGTGTACACCTGTTTATGAAGAATGTGACACATAACATTTGATTTGTTTTTTGTTAAGAGACTTGGGTAAGGGGTTCTTCAGGTCCACTTTCCCAGGGCCAGACCAGGCCTTAGAGTGTCTGCCTTCCTTTACCCACGGGCCCAGGGCTATTAATAGTCACCATAGTGAAGGTCAGACAGATTAGATTAATTTAAAGGGAGAGGAGAAAACACTGCCTGAGCTTAATAGTTGATCAATACCCTCAGCATGGCGCTTAAGCACAGCACACAGAAGGGCAGCTGACTGTTACAGTTGCCATGGACAACACTGATACTACTGTAGGATTATCCGAGTCACTGAGGGAGTTCTATTAACCTGAGCCGTGGTGTACCGGTCTATGGCCCGTGACGTGAACGGGCAAACGCGGTGAGGGAGGAGTGCCCTTCTTAAATAGAACAGTAATCTGCACTGCTCAGTCATGTTGTCAACAAGGCAGCATTGGGCATTGTCCAGAAACATAAAACATATATTTTCCATAAAATATACACTTCATGACCAAAGGTATGTGGACACCTGCTCTTCGAACATCTCATTCCAAATTCAGGGGCATTAATTTGAAGTTAGTCCCCCCTTGCTGCTATAACAGCGTCTACTCTCCTGGGAAGGCTTTCCACTAGATGTTGGGACTTGCTTCCATTCAGCCACAAGAGCATTAGTGAGGTCGGGCACTGATGTTGGGCGATTAGGCCTGGCTCGCAGTCAGCGTTTCAATTCATCACAAAGGTGTTCGATGGGGTTGAGGTCAGGGTTCTGTGAGGCCAGTCAAGTTCTCGCTTTGTGCACGGGGGTATTGTCATGCTGATACAGGAAAGGGCTTTCCCCAAACTGTTGCCACAAAGTTGGAAGCACAGAATTGTCTAGAATGTCATTGTATAATGTAGCGTTAAGATTTCCCTTCACTGGAACTAAGGGGCCTAGCCTAAACCATGAAAAACAGCCCCAGACCATTATTCCTCCTCCACCAAACTTTACAAATGGCACTATACATTGAGGCAGGTAGCATTCTCGTGGCATCCGCCAAACACACATTCATCCGTCGGACTGCCAGATGGTGAAGCATGATTCATCACTCCAGAGAACGCATTTCGACTGCTCCAGAATCCAATGGTGGTAAGCTATACACCACTCCAGCCGATGCTTGGCATTGCGCATGGTGATCTTAGGCTTGTTCTGCGTCCCGACAAACAGTTATTGTGCTGACGTTGCTTACAGAGGCAGTTTGGAACTCGATAGTGAGTGTTGCAACAGATCAGACGATTTTTACACACTACGCGCTTCAGAACTTGGGGGTCCCTTTCTGTGAGCTTGTGTGGCCTAACACTTTGTGGCGGAGCCGTTGTTGTTCCTAGACGTTTCCCCTTCACAATAACAGCATTTACAGTTGACCGGGGCAGGTCTAGCAGGGCAGAAATTTGACCAACTGACTTGTTGGAAAGGTGGCATCCTATGACGGTGTCACGTTGAAAGTCACTGAGCTCTTCAGCAAGGTCATTCTACTGCCAATGTTTGTCTAGGGAGATGGCATGGCAGTGTGCTCGATTTTATACACCTGTCAGCAACAGGTGTGGCTGACCTAGCCGAATCCACTAATTGGAAGGGGTCTCCACATACTTTTGTGTATATATAGTGTATATGTTAGACAATTCTAACTAGTTTTCATTTGGAAGGCAGATAAAGCATCAAAAGCAATCACTTTTGCATGTGAAAACATAGAATCCCACTCCTATGCCACATGCTTAATCTCGGGGCTCCAGAGTGGCGCAGCGGTCTAAGCCACTGCATCTCAGTGCTAGAGGCTTCACTACAGACTAGTGGTCGACTGATTTATGATTTTTCAACGCCGATACCGATTTATTAGAGGACCAAAAAGAGCCGATGCCGATCAATTGGCCAAATTTGTATTTATATATAATGACAATTACAACAATACTGAATGACGTGCCATGTAAAAAAGCTAACGTTTAAGTTCCTTGCTCAGAACGTATGAAAGCTGGTGGTTCAATATTCCCAGTTCTTCAATATTCCCAGTTAAGAAGTTTTAGGTTGTAGATATTATAGGAATTATGACACGTCGACTATTTCTCTCTATACCACTTGTATTTCATATACCTTTGACAATTGGATGTTCTAATAGGCATTTTAGTATTGCCAGCCTAATCTCAGGAGTTGATAGGCATGAAGTCATACAGCGCTGTGCCTCAAGCATTGCTAAGGGCTGCTGGCAAACACAGTAAAGTTTGAATGAATGCTTACGAGCCTGCTTCTGCCTACCACCGCTCAGTCAGACTGCTCTATCAAATATCAAATCATAGACTTAATTATAATATAATAAACACAGAAATAGTAGCCTTTGGTCATTAATATGGTCAAATCCGGAAACTATCATTTCGGGAAAAAACTTTTATTCTTTCAGTGAAATACGGAACCGTATTTATGTGTTCTACAATGTTGAAAATATTAAAAAATAAAGAAAAACCCTTGAATGAGTAGGTGTGTCCAAACTTTTGACTGGTACTATATATTTAATTGTTTGAAACCTGAACATTTTAATAGATATTATGAAGCAGGTCTTACCTTGCTTCAAAGTAGCATATTAGATCAACTCTCTTCATACATTTCTAATGGATATTTTCATCTCTGTCACATGAAACCACTTGCATGTGCAGTGCCCTTTTTGCCAACTCTGTTGTCCCGCAAATTGCGTTATGGAACAAACATTCACGCGTGGCTTATTGCCTTGTGTGCATTGCTGCACTTATAATGTGAAGAAATAATAGGTTATCAACATTTTAAGCTAAACATTCTGATCTGTTGCACAGACTCTTTGCTTATAAACGTTTTTCTTATATGTAACCTAGGCCTACTGGTTGTATGATTTGGGATCTATCGTTCCACAACTGTCCCAGAGTCTGGTTTGGAATAGGCTATTTCTTTCTCGACACGCTGACCAATAGAATAGCCTAAACTTTTCTACTATAGTAGATTGGCATAGGCTTGTGATTTTGCTGTTTGTTACTCATCTTGTTGGCTGAGGAAAAGTACATTTGGACAGTTATTCTTACATGTTCAAAGTGCACATCAGAATTCAGTAAGAAGGACGACACATCGTTACATCATCGACTTCCATGTTCTGTTAATATGAATTGCCATATTTGAACTGTTATTTCTGTCATGAGCACCGTGGGTGGACACCCTAATCAGGTTACGCATATGGGTCCGGTAAATTTCTAAAACGTCTGTAAAATTCAAATGTTGCCTGTCAAATATCCAGCGCCACATTTTCCTAATGGAAACCCTGGGTGCAGTGCAATATTAAGGTGTTCCAATTGTTTTGTACACTCAGTGTATGTAATTTTATTGTCAGAGTCAAATCTTTAACATTTGCCTAGGAACTCACTTGGAGAAGTCCACAGGACTTAAAAGGAATGAATTCAACAACTAGGTCTGTCACTAACAAATACAGTCATGGTTGGTAACTCTACAATTCACTCGATAATGCAAGGCAGGATCCCACAGAAATATGCAAATTAGGCTTTACACCATGCGGTGTTAAAACACTAACACTACGGGTGTTAATTTCTTACACTGAGAAAGTGTGACAGCGTCAGCACCAAGCAGTGTTAAATTAACACTGGAATGTGTGGGTCCCTATAGACACTGGAACAGTTTTAATTTTAACCCTCAGTGTTGATTCAACACTGGAACATTTGCTGTGTGTGGGAAGTCTTTGTCTCTGTGTCTAATTTAGGGGGGGGGGGGGGGGTTGTCTCTGCGTGTAAGAATATGGTGGAAAAGGGAAACACAGTGGCACCCCTAGCTCCATGTAATCAAAACACACACACATTCCCAGGATCTCCCACTCTAGTAAGAGGAATCTCCCTTTCCTGTGCCAGGTACTAGCAGGGCCCAGTTTGAACACATGACTCTCCCCCTTAAGCCATGGGCTTGTGGTAGAGGCAGGAGACGCCCTCCACACAGTTTCTGTCATAACAGCTGTTTTGGGAATGCTAGGGGCCTCATTGAGTCAGGAAAGATGTGTGAGAGAGGTGGAAAGAGTCTCTGCACACCTCTATCTCCTCTTCCAGCCAGTGGAATTCCAGAGTTCTGTGTTTAGAACACAATTGCCATGGTTTCTGTTTATCTGTTCTGACACTGTCTGTCCCCTGGCTGTTCCGTCTCTGCCCTGTTCCCAAGGCATTGTTCTGTCCCCCCCCCCCACCCCACCTTTTTAAAAACAGACACACCCCATGTTCCATACTGCGCATGTTCTGTACCTAAGATGGTACAACCGACACTAGTTTTGAACTGACAATAAATGGCATAACAATGCTCAAAAGAAGCGTTGGAAATACCATACAGTTTCAGCATTTACAGTGCAGTCGGAACGTATTCAGACCCCTTGACTTTTTCCACATTTTGTTACGTTACAGCCTTATTCTAAAATGAATTAAATCATTTTTTCCCTCCACAATCTACACCCAATACCACATGACAGAGCAAAAACAGCTTTTTAGAAATGTTTGCAAATGTATAAAAAATAAAATACAACTATTCAGACCCTTTACTCAGTATTTTGTTGGAGCACCTTTGGCAGTGATTACAGCCTTGAGTCTTCTTGGGTATGATGCTACAAGCTTGGCACACCTGTATTTGGTGAGTTTCTCCCTTCTCTGCAGTTCCTCAAGTTCTGTCAGGTTGGATGGGGCACGTCTCTGCACAACTATTTTCAGGTCTTTCCAGGGATGTTTGATCGGGTTCAAGTCCGGGTTCTGGCTGGGCCACTCAGGGACACTCCTGCGTTGTCTTGGCTGTGTGCTTAGGGTTGTCCTGTTGGAAGGTGAACCTCTGCCTCAGTCTGAGGTGCTGAGCGCTCTGGATCAGGTTTTCATCAAGGATCTCTCTGTACTTTGCTCCGTTCATCTTTCCCTTGATCCTGACTAGTCTCCCAGTCCCTGCCACTGAAAAACATCTCCACATTATGATGCTGCCACCACCATGCTTCACCGTAGGGATGGTGCCAGGTTTCCTCCAGATGTGACACTTGGCATTCAGGCCAAAGCGTTTTAATCTTGGTTTCATCAGACCAGAGGATCCTGTTTCTCATGGTCTTAGAGTCCTTTAGGTGCCTTTTGGCAAACTCCAAGCGGGCTGTCATGAGCCTTTTACTGAGGAGTGGCTTCCATCTGGCCACTTTACCATAAAGGCCCGATTAGTGGAGTGCTGCAGAGATGCTTGTCCTTCTGGAAGGTTCTCCCATCTCCACAGAGGAGCTCTGTCAGAATGACCATTGGGTTCTTGGTCACTTCCCTGACCAAGGCCCCTCCCCCGATTGAGCAGTTTGGCTGGCGGCCAGCTCTAGGAAGAGTATTGGTGGTTCCAAACTTCTTCCGTTGAAGAATGATGGAGGCCACTGTGTTGGACTTTCAATGCTGCAGAACATTTTTGGTACCCTTCTGCAGATCTGTCTCGGAGCTCTACGGACAATTCCTTCGACTTCATGGCTTGGTTTTTGCTCTGACATGCGCTGTCAACTGTGGGACCTTTTTATATAGACAGGTGTGTGCCTTTCCAAATCATGTCCAATCAATTGAATTTACCACAGGTGGACTCCAATCAAGTTGTTGTAGAAACATCTCAAGGATGATCAGTGGAAACAGGATGCACCGGAGCTCAATTTCGAGTCTCATAGCGAATGGTTACATATGTAAATAAGGTATTTCTGTTTTCTTAACTTTTATACATTTGCACATATTTCTTAACCTGTTTTTGCTTTGTCATTATGGGGTATTGTGGGTTGATTGACAAACATTTTTTACATTTGTTTTTATCCATTTTAGAGCAAGGCTGTAATGTAACAAAATGTGGAAAAAGTCAAGGGGTCTGAATACTTTCCGAATGCACTGTATATCAGCTCTTCATTTAGGAGATCGACAAGGCTGGCTGTCTTTTATGGCCTAGTATGAAGTTTTTTTCTACCCTGTCTTCAGAGTGCCTTGAAATCACAACTTCCAAGGGGAGAGCATTAATCTGCCCTTTCACTCTCCAAACAGCAGTCACAGCCCAGCTACGGTCTCCATGGAGACGCTTCGGATGAGTCATCCGTTTCATAGAGAACATTCCTGTGTTGCCCCGCTGGGAGCGGCCGGTATCAATCATGCCTGACCTTTGACATCCAGCCCCGGCCACTAATCAAAACAGGCCATGTATCTGAATGGACTTCAATGAGACAGCAGTCAACAGGCAGGAATGAGGGCGATTAGAGGAATATAGTGACCTGTGGAAAGACGTCAACACCATTCATTCTACAGACAGTTATCAGAGGACCGAAAGGGCTGCGAAAGATGGCTCAGTGCAGTTATAAACTGCAGGCATAACCTTTCAACTCATTGTCCCTAACCCCAGGAACTTTTGTCTGCATTACAAAGTTCCTCCACCAACGTTCTTTTTTAAAATAAACAACGAGTTGAGTTAACTTTGCCTGTGACATCAGTGCGGAACATATGGAATTCATAACTTTTTTACACAATGAACAACAAAACGATGCATTTACAGGGGTTTACTTATTCAACACACTGCCTGTATGAAACTAGTTCCCCATGTCTATAGGCTGTAGTTGCTTTACCACTGAGTTGTATGCTACTTCACAGTAAAGGTCTGTCTGTATGTAAGTGGTCATGTGTGTTTCTCTCTTCTCGTGCACAGATTGAGCGGCGCATGGAGATGGTGCGCGTGGTGTCCCACAATACACACAAGAGGATGGTCACGTGTCTGCAGGGCCACATTGGCACCGACGCAGAGAAGAGACATGTAAGTACACATATTATTAACATTATTCCTGGCCAAATTGTCTGAATTACTAGATCAAATATTAACATATATTTATGATTTACAGTACCAGTCAAAAGTTGACACACCTACTCATTCAAGGATTTTTCTTTTTTTTAATAGTGAAGACATCAAAACTATGAAATACACAATGAATCATTTAGTAACCAAAAAAATTGTTAAATATATTTTATATTCTTCAAAGTAGCCACCCTTTGCCTTGATGGCAGCTTTGCACACTCTTGGCATTCTCTCAACCAGCTTCACCTGGAATGCTTTTCCAACGGTCTTGAAGAAGTTCCCACATATGCTGAGCACTTGTTGGCTGCTTTTCCTCCACTCTGCGGTTCAACACATCCCAAACCATCTCAATTGGGTTGAGGTCGGGTCATTGTGGAGGCCAGGTCATCTGATGCAGCATTCCATCACTCTCCTTCTTGGTCAAATAGCCCTTACACAGCCTGGAGATGTGTTGGGTCATTGTCCTGTTGAAAAACAAATGGTAGTCCCACTATGCGCAAACCAGATGGGATGGCGTATCGCTGCAAAATGCTGTGGTAGCCATGCCGGTTAAGTGTGCCTTGAATTCTAAATAAATCACCCACAGTGTCACCAGAAAAGCACCATCACACCTCCATGCTTCACGATGGGAACCACACATGCAGAGATCATCCGTTCACCTACTCTGCGTCTCACAAAGACACAGCGTTTGGAACCAATATCTCAAGATTTCCACTGGTCTAATGTCCATTGCTCGTGTTTCTTGGCCCAAGCAAGTCTGTTCTTCTTATTGGTGTCCTTTAGTAATGGTTTCTTTGCAGCAATTCGACCATGAAGGCCTGATTCACGCAGTCTCCTCTGAATACTTGATGTTGAGATGTGTCTGTTACTTGAACTCTGAAGCATTTATTTGGGCTGCAATTTCTGAGGCTGGTGACTCTAATGAACTTATCCTCTGCAGCAGAGGTAACTCTGGGTTTTCCTTTGCTGTGGATGTCCTCATGAGAGACAGTTTCATCATAGTGCTTATTGGTTATTGTGACTGCACCTGAAGAAACTTTCTGGATTGACTGACCTTCATGTCTTTAAGTAATGATGGACTGTCATTTCTATTTGCTTATTTGAGTTGTTCTTTCCATAATGTGGACTTGGTCTTTTACCAAATAGGTCTGTCTTCTGTATACCACCCCTACCTTGTCAGAACACAACTGATTGGCTCAAACACATTAAGAAGGAAAGAAATTCCACAAATTAACTATTAACAAGGCACACCTGTTAATTGAAATTCATTCCAGGTGACTATCTCATGAAGCTGGTTGAGAGAATGCCAAGAGTGTGCAAAGATGTCATCAAGGCAAAGGGTGGCTACTTTGAAGAAGATAAAATATATTTTGATTTGTTGAACTCTTTTTGGGTTACTACATGATTCCATGTGTTATTTCATATTTTCGATGTCTTCACTATTATTCTACAATGTACAAATAAAGAAAAGCCCTTTAATGAGTAGGTGTGTCCAAACTTTTGACTGGTACTGTATATCCCACTGAATCTTCACTTATCCCGATTAACACTAGATTATCCCACCCCCTTGAAAATAATGTTCTATACCAGCAATTTGTTTGTTTTTGTTTACTTCTCATGATCCAACATGTACAATTGTGTCAATGCCAGTCCGTACCACGCCTTTACACAGGAAATGGTCAGGTAAAAACACACATTTTACTTTTCTCATAGCTACATTTCCAGCTCTGCTCATCTCTCCTTCCATGCTTTTCATTCCAGCTTTGAGAATAGAAAGGAATGAAAAGGCATCATACTGTATCTAGTTTTTACAGTATGTCAAAGTACTGTAGCTATTAACACAGCAATAACAGTAACATCCTCATTCTTTATACTATTCTTTATTGTCCATCTTCATGACAGTGGAAATTGACTTTCCACTGATAAACCCTAAAGAACTAAGCATAAACATTTTGTTGACATATTAGAATGAGTAAATTGTTGGTGCCTCAGTTGGTATCTAATAAATATATACATCTCTCTCTTCCCTCTTTCTCTACACACACCTCACAGAAAAAGCTTCCTCTGACGGCGCTGTCTCAAGCCATGGTGGACGGCGGCAGTCAGCTGGGAGAGGAGTCTCTGATTGGGTGAGTGAGAGTGATTGACAGGTTAGACAACCAACCATCTGTCTGACACTGGTTATATGGAACAGATGAACCTTAGAGAGGGGAAAGGGGGATACCTAGTCAGTTGTAGAACTGAATGCCTTCAACTGAAATGTGTCTTCCGCATTTAACCCAACCCCTCTGAATCAGAGAGGTGGGGGGCTGCCTTAAATCCACATCCACATCTTTGGCACCCAGGGAACAGTGGGTTAACTGCCTTGCTCAGGGGGATGGAGAATGTGGGGCTATGTTTTCAGAGCTAACAAACTGGCCTTATTATTATTGTCGACTGTATTTTCAGTCATTTTTTTGTTTTCGTGGAGGATCATCAAGTGCTTAGTGTGGTTGTGTGTATCCACATAATGAGGATGTGTGCCAGACAGTTCCTCCATGTAACAACACTAGCTACACCGTTGCCTTGTTCGCATGGTAAGACAGTGACAGAAATGGACAGGCACTCAAACAAGAGGATCTAGAAACTGTGACTGGAAGCTACCCATCGATTTTACTGTTACTAACAAGGTGTCCATCTGACCTTTTATGAGAGTAAAGTACATGTTGGATAAAACATTTCTAGACAGGCCTGATTGAAACTGAACATTTTTGTCGTTAACTTTCCAAATGTCATCAAAACAAAATACGCTAGACAAGGTGGGATCTTTTTGTGTAGGTAAAATTAATTATGTGAGATGTCAGTTGAAATGCTTTTATGCATAAATATTTCTATGAGAACTATCATATCGAAGTAAACTTGGAGTCACGCGATGACATGTTGTGTGGTCCTCCCTAGAGGTCGACCGATTATGATTTTTCAACGCCAATACTGATTATTGGAGGACCAAAAAAAGACGATACCGATTAATCGTCCGTTTTTTAAATTAAAATATTTTTTTATTTATAACAATATTTGTAATAATGACAATTACAACAATACAGAATGAACAATGAACACTTTTTTATTTTAACTTAATATAATACATAAATAAAATCAATTTAGTCTCATAAATAATGAAACATGTTCAATTTGGTTTAAATAATGCAAAAACACAATGTGCAATATGTGCCATGTAAAAAAAGCTAACGTTTAAGTTCCTTGCTCAGAACATGAGAACATATGAAAGCTGGTGGTTCCTTTTAACATGAGTCTTCAAAATTGTGTGTTGATTTTAAGAAAGGCATTGATGTTTATGGTTAGGTACATTGGTGCAACGATTGTGCTTTTTTCGCAAATGCGCTTTTGTTAAATCATCACCCGTTTGGCGAAGTAGGCTGTGATTCGATGATAAATTAACAGGCACCGCATTGATTATATGCAACGCAGGACAAGCTAGATAAACTAGTAATAGCATCAACCATGTGTAGTTAACTAGTGATTATGTTAAGATTGATTTTTTTATAAGTTTAATGCTAGCTAGCAACTTACCTTGGCTCCTTGCTGCACTCGCATAACAGGTGGTCAGCCTGCCACTCAGTCTCCACATGGATTGCAATGTAATCGGCGTCCAAAAATGCAGATTACCCATTGTTATAAGCCCTAATTAATCGGTCGACCTCTAGTCCTCCCACTATGACTTGGGAAAGCGTGCCGTTTATTAGGCTACAGATTAAATACATGACGATGAACTTCACAGGGTGGTGAAAGTGCAAGGTGATGAGCTTGATTATCCTTTCCAATAAATATTGAGTGTCTTATTCTGGTAACATGATCATCGATGCTTGGCTGCCGTTTGACAAATAAAAATTATCTTGCTCTTATGTCCCTAATAATCTCATCTAGTAGGCTATACCCGCACTGTATCTGTGAGCTGTTGGCTAGAGCACACGTGCCAATACCAGAGTGGGCACACTCGCTATATAACACCTATTTTTTTGGTGAGAGAACCATTAGTAGAGTTGAAAATGCGATGGAAACCCATCTAACTTGTATTTTTTATTTGGTACATGGGAATTTAACCACAAAAGGTATTTTTGTGCAGTATGTCATCACACACAGCCTTTTATCCACAACAAGTCCATTTTATGAAAACACATCTCTGATGGGAAATTGCCCATATTGTTTTTATGCAGATTTTAGAATGAAAAGCTGTCGCCAATTGGATGGAAAACTAGCTACTGTCTGCTTTTAGGAGGTCAATCTCTCATTTGACACATTTGTGCATGATGTACAGTATGTGTGGATGAAGAATAATGAATTTGAAAGGTGGTGCCAAAGAAGACTAGTGACGAATGCGACATGTCCCTCTCTGCTGTTATCAGTCATTATTTATATTATTTGAAAGAAAGTAATTAACTGCTGATCCGGTGGCTCTTCCTGTGGCGTCTGAATGACCTGTGTGTATGGGTCTCCTCCTGACAGAAAGATGATGGAGGTGTGTGGGGAGGCAGAGAACAGGCTGGCGTCAGAGCTGCTGCAGCACGAGGTCCAGATAGAGAAGGATGTCCTAGACCCACTCAACCAGCTAGCAGAGGTGAGAAGGAGATATCTAGCTAGTGCCTTATTTCATCCAAACCGGTCTCAAGAGTATCCAATATATATAAGTACATTCTTACTCCAACACAGCATCAAAGAATCATTGCGGCAATATGTATTTGGAAAAGTACCATAAATTCTTAATATGCATGTGATCTGTCCATATTCTCAGGTGGACATTCCCAACATCCTGAAACAGAGGAAGCAGCTAGCCAGGCTAGTCCTGGACTACGATTCTGCCAGAGCGAGGTGAGCCTATCTACAGTTGAAGTCGGAAGTTTACATACACCTTAGCCAAATACATTTAAACTCAGTTTTTCACAATTTCCGACATTTAATCCTAGTAAAAGAATCCCTGTCTTAGGTCAGTTAAGATCACCACTTTATTTTAAGAATACGAAATGTCAGACCAATAGTAGAGAATGATTTGTTACAGCTTTTATTTCTTTCATCACATTCCCAGTGGGTCAGAAGTTTACATACACTCAATTAGTATTTGGTAGCATTGCCTTTACATTGTTTAACTTGGGTCAAACGTTTCGGGTAGCCTTCCACAAGCTTCCCACAATGAGTTGGGTGAATTTTGGCCCATTCCTCCTGACAGAGCTGGTGTAACTGAGTCAGGTTTGTAGGCCTCCTTGCTCGCACACGCTTTTTCAGTTCTGCCCACAAATTTTCTATAGTATTGAGGTCAGGGCTTTTTGATGGCCACTCCAATACCTTGACTTTGTTGTCCTTAAGCCATTTTTCCACAACTTTGGATGTATGCTTGGTGTCATTGTCCATTTGGAAGACCCATTTGCGACCAAGCTTTAACTTCTTGACTGATGTCTTGAGATGTTGCTTCAATATATCCACATAATTTTCCTGCCTCATGATGCCATCTATTTTGTGAAGTGCACCAGTCCCTCCTGCAGCAAAGCACCCCCACAACATGATGCTGCCACCCCTGTGCTTCACGGTTGGCATGGTGTTCTTTGGCTTGCAAGCCTCCCCCTTTTTCCTCCAAACATAATGATGGTCATTATGTCCAAACAGTTCTATTTTTGTTTCATCAGACCAGGACATTTCTCCAAAAAGTACACTCTTTGTCCCCATGTGCAGTTGCAAACCGTAGTCTGGCTTTTTTATGGCGGTTTTGGAGCAGTGGCTTTTTCCTTGCTGAGCGGCCTTTCACGTTGTGTCGATATAGGACTCGTTTTACTGTGGATATAGATAGTTTTGTACCTGTTTCCTCCAGCATCTTCACAAGGTCCTTTGCTGCTGTTCTGGGATTGATTTGCACTTTTCGCACCAAAGTACGTTTATCTCTAGGAGACGGTATGACGGCTGCGTGGTCCCATGGTGTTTATACTTGCGTACTATTGTTTGTACAGATGAACGTGGTACCTTCAGGCTTTTGGAAATTGCTCCCAAGGATGAACCAGACTTGTGGAGGTCTACAATTTTTTTTCTGAGGTCTTGGCTGACATCTTTTGATTTTCCCATGATGTCAAGCTAAGAGGCACTGCGTTTGAAGGTAGGCCTGGAAATACATCCACAGGTACACCTCCAATTGACTCAAATGTTGTCAATTAGCCTTTCAGAAGCTTCTAAAGCCATGACATCATTTTCTGGAATTTCCCAAGCTGTTTAAAGGCACAGTCAACTTAGTGTATGTAATCTTTTGACCCACTGGAATTGTGATACAGTGAATTATAAGTGAAATAATCTGTCTGTAAACAATTGTTGGAAAAATTACTTGTCATGCACAAAGTAGATGTCCTAACCAACTTGCCAAAACTATAGTTTGTTAACAAGAAATTTGTGGAGTGGTTGAAAAGAGTTTTAATGACTCCAACCTAAGTGTATGTAAACTTCCGACTTCAACTGTACATGTATCGCCTTTATTCATGTTATATTGTGCTTATGACATGTTTTCTGAAGTTTATAACAAGTTTATAACCGTGTGTGTGGTCTACCCCTTCCAGGTGGTTGCAGGCAACCAAGTCAATAATCTCAGGAACAAACACGCAAGCACTGACGGCCAAGGCAGACCTGCTCAAGGAAGAGGTGGATGAAGCTATGAACAAAATGGAACTCTGCAAGGTAAGTTGGTCGGACGTCCAGTCTGCTATATGAATTAGGATAAATCACAGACCTCAATCCCGAATGTTAACTGCTTGCAGAAGAGGTAGTTGAAATATGGATTGTTTGCTACTGTATTTCTGTCAAATCAATAGTTTGGACACACCCACTCATTCAAGGGTTTTTATTTACTTGACAATTTCGACATTGTAGAATAATAGTGAAGACATCAAATCTATGAAATAACACATATGGAATCATCTAGTAACCAAAAAAGTGTTAAACGAAGTCAGAATATATTTCATATTGATGACAGCTTTGCAAACTCAAAGGATGGCTACTTTGAAGAATCTCAAATATACAATATATTTTGATTTGTTTAACACTTTTTTGGTTACTACATGATTCCATATGTATTTTTTCATAGTTTTGATGTCTTCACTATTGTTCTACAATGTAGAACATAGTAAAAATAAAGAAAAACCCTGGAATGAGTAGGTGTCCAAACTTTTGACTGGTACTGTACATAAGAGCAAAAGTGGCCATTCCAACCTCAGTGACGTTGTGGCTGCTTGCTTTAGGAAGAATGCCCAGTCAGCTGTGTGGGTGTGTTTGTGTGCGCATGTGGCCTCTCTGTGTATGTTGCTGACTCAGTGTATTGTGTTTGTATGGAGTGGTGTGTGTCAGGTCATCTGTCCAGGAAACTACATGCCTGTGTGTTTTCCTTCCTCTACTCTCCAAGCCTGTTTAGCCCTACGAACCCTACAGCTCTACCCAGGCCCTGTTAACAGCAGACAGATTCATTCACTGTGGAAGGCCCAATGGCCATACCCACCGCTAACACTAACAGAGCTGCCACCTGAAATACATTGATTCGATGTTGATATAATGGAGACCAGAGAGGTGGATAAGAAAATATATATATATTTGACCTTTATTTAAATAGGCAAGTCAGTGTAGAACAAATTCTTATATACAATGACGGCCAAACCCGGACGGCGCTGGGCCAATTGTGCGCCGCCCTATGGGACTCACAATCACGGCCGGATGTGATGCAGCCTGGATTCGAACCAGGGACTGTAATGACGCCTCTTGCGTTGAGATGCAGTGCCTTAGACCCCTTCGCCACTCACCACTTAGGTCAATAATAAAACGGGCATAGGGAAATTACTGTTGATGTGATGTTTTCTCATTAAATGGATGATGTGTTTTAAGTTTGAAATGTAAGTTCTGAGAGCTGGTTCTTCTGTCATCTGGTTGTAATGATCTCTTGTCTGTGCTCCTCTCTCTCAGGACCAACTGGCTGCAGACATGTACAGTTTCTTCTCAAAGGAAGGGGACTATGCCCGCTACTATGTAATGGTGGGTGTGCATGTGTGGGAATGTTCACAGCTGTAGATTGACTGGGTGAGCAGTTTATTTTTAAGTCCTCATTGTTGATGATTGACACTCTCCCTCTACCATCTCTCCCCCCCCCCCCCCCCCCCTCTCCACAATGTTCTGTTGTCTGTTGTGTTCCCAGCTCTTAGAGGCCCAAGCTGATTATCATAGAAAATCTCTGACTGTGCTGGAGAGTGTCCTGCCAACCATCCAAGCACAGCAAGGTACACTACACTCCTGCCCCCCCAAAACCCTCTGACAGCCAGGTGCAGTACAACAGTCTTCCTCTCCCCGTGCTGGTTGAACATGCCCAGAAGTTATCCTCCTCCAATCCTAGCCTTAACCATGATGGAAGGAAATGCAGTACTACGTCAAATGTGTCTAGGGACAAATTCATTGTACTCCCCCCTCAAACCTCTCCAGCAAGATACAGTGCATTCGGGAAAGTATTCAGACCTGTGGCTAGAGGGGGGTGGGGTGGAGAGTATAGATTTTTTTGGAAGGATGTGAGGATTGGTCTGTACAGTGCATTTGGGAAGGATTCAGACCCCTTGACTTTTTCCACATTTTGTTACATTAGACTTATTCTAAAATGGATTATTGTTTTTCCCCCTCATCAATCTACACACAATACCCCATAATGACAAAGCAAAAAATGTTAGTAAATGTATTTATTTTTTTGCAGCTGTATTAATGTAAAACTAAAATATCACATTTACACAAGCATTCAGACCTTTTACTCAGTACTTTGTTGAAGCACCTTTGGCAGCGATTACAGCCTCAAGTCTTCTTGAGTATGACACTACGAGCTTGGCACAACTGTATTTGGGAAGTTTCTCCCATTCTTCTCTGCAGATCCTCTCAAGCTCTTTCAGGTTGGATGGGGAGCATTGATGCACAGCTATTTTCAGATCTCTTCAGAGATGTTCGATCGGGTTCAAGTCCGGGCTCTGGCTGGTCCACTCAAAGACATTCAGAGACTTGTCCTGAGGCCATTCCTGTGTTGTCTTGGCTGTGTGCTTAGGGTCGTTGTCCTGTTGGAAGGTGTACGTTCGCCCCAGTCTGAGGTCCTGAGCGCTCTGGAGCAGGTTTTCAACAAGGATCTCTCTGTACTTTGCTCCATTCATCTTCCCTCAATCCTGACTAGTCTCCCAGTCCCTGCCGTTGAAAAACATCCCCACAGCATGATGCTGCCACCACCACGCTTCACCGTAGGGATGGTGCCAGGTTTACTCCAGACGTGACGCTTGGCTTTCAGGCCAATGAGTTCAATCTTGGTTTCATCAGACCAGAGAATCTTGTTTCTCATGGTATGAGAGTCCTGTCATGTGCCTTTTACTGAGGAGTGGCTTCTGTCTGGTGACTACCATAAAGGCCTGATTGGTGGAGTGCTGCAAAGATGGTTGTCCTTCTGGAAGGTTCTCCCATCTCCACAGAGGAACTCTGGAGCTCTGTCAGTGACCATCGGGTTCTTGGTCATGTCCCTGACAAAGGCCCTTCTCCCCCGATTGCTCAGTTTGGCCGCGGGGCCAGCTCTAGGAAGAATTTTGGTGGTTCCAAACTTTTTCCATGTAAGAATGAAGGAGGCCACTGTGTTCTTGGGGACCTTCAATGCTGCAGAAATGTTTTGGTACCCTTCCCCAGATGGACACAATCCTGTCTCGGAGCTCTACGGTCAATTCCTTCCACCTCATGGCTTGGTTTTTGTTCTGACATGCACTGTAAACTGTGGGACCTTATTGAATCACAGCCTACTTTGCCAAACGGGTGATTTAACAAGCGCATTTGCGAAAAAAGCACTGTCGTTGTACCAATGTGTACCTAACCATAAACATCAACGCCTTTCTTAAAATCAATACACAAGTATATATTTTTTAACCTGCATATTTAGTTAATATTGCCTGCTCACATGAATTTCTTTGAACTAGGGAAATTGTGTCACTTCTCTTGCGTTCTGTGCAACAGAGTCAGGGTATATGCAGCAGTTTAGGCCGCCTGGCTCGTTGCGAACTGTGTGAAGACTATTTGTTCCTAACAAAGACAGCCAACTTCGCCAAACGGGGGATGATTTAACAAAAGCGCATTTGCGAAAAAAGCACAATCATTGCACGAATGTACCAAACCAAAAACATCAATGCCTTTCTTAAAATCAATACACAAGTATATATTTTTTAACCTGCATATTTAGTTAAAAGAAATCCAGGTTAGCAGGCAATATTAAACTAGGGAAATTGTCACTTCTCTTGCGTTCATTGCACGCAGAGTCAGGGTATATGCAACAGTTTGGGCTGCTTGGCTCGTTGCCAACTAATTTGTCAGAATTTTACGTAATTATGACATAACATTGAAGGTTGTGCAATGTAACAGGAATATTTAGACTTATGGATGCCACCCGTTAGATAAAATACGTAACGGTTCTGTATTTCACTGAAAGAATAAACGTTTTGTTTTCGAAATGATAGTTTCCGGATTCAACCATATTAATGACCTATTTCTGTGTGTTATTATGTTATAATTTAAGTCTATTATTTGATAGAGCAGTCTGACTGAGCGATGGTAGGCAGCAGCAGGCTCGTAAGCATTCATTCAAACAGCACTTTCGTGCGTTTGCCAGCAGCTCTTCGCTGTGCTTCAAGCGTTGAGCTGTTTAGGACTTCAAGCCTATCAACTCCCGAGATTAGTCTGGTGTAACCGATGTGAAATGGCTAGTTAGTGGGATGCGCGCTAATAGCGCTTCAATCGGTGACGTCACTCGCTCTGAGACCTTGAAGTAGTTGTTCCCCTTGCTCTGCAAGAGCCGCAGCTTTTGTGGAGCGATGGGTAATGATGCTTCGAGGGTGGCTGTTGTCGATGTGTTCCTGGTTCGAGCCCAGGTGGGGCGAGGAGAGGGACGGAAGCTATACTGTTACACTGGCAATACTAAAGTGCCTATAAGAACATCCAATAGTCAAAGGTATATGAAATACAAATGGTATCGAGAGAAATAGTCCTATAATTCCTAGAATAACTACAACCTAAAACTTCTTACATGGGAATATTGAAGACTCGCGTTAAAAGGAACCACCAGCTTTCATATGTTCTCATGTTCTGAGCAAGGAACTTAAACGTTAGCTTTTTTACATGGCACATAATTCACTTTTACTTATTTGTTTTTGCATTATTTAAACCAAATTGTTTCATTATTTATTTGAGGGTAAATTGATTTTATTTATGTATTTTATTAAGTTAAAATAAGTGTTCATTCAGTATTGTTGTAATTGTCATTATTATAAATAAATAAAAATGAAATCGGCCGATTTAATCGGTATCGGCGTTGAAAAGTTATAATCGGTCGACCTCTAGTACAGACCAATCCTCACGTCCTTCCAAAAAAATATATATCTCTCCACCCCACCCCCCTCTAGCCACAGGCTCTTTTTGTTAAATTTGGCTGAAGTCTTAAAGGAAACATCCACCAATTCTTTTAATTTGCAGTGTTAAAAATAACACTACGTGAGAACATTTTGTTATAATAAGGTTGGTAGCAACGTGAAACGTTGAAGTCTTTTGCAGCTCAAGTCGACTACAAACCCACAGTACAATGCTCTCTCTATGGGCTGGCTGGCTAGCTAGCAAACGTAGCTATACACAATAATATTGAAGTCAATATCAGCATATGAAGTAGCTAGTTGTCTGTAAAATCGCTTAAACAAACTGCACTATCAATTTAGGAGTCTACAATCTCACCATGTTCAACCACAGATTGTGTGCCTCGCAGAGTGGAGTGGTCCGCAACAGCAGCATGCAGTGCACCCTGGACTGAAGAAGCAGAAAAATAGGAGAAATGTGGTGGACCCTCTGTTAAATTATACATTTCTCGAGGTAGGAATATCGCAAAAAATATGATCAATGGCTCATTCAAGAGAGAACAACATCCCGGGTTTTGACATTGGCCAGTATTGAAATCTGACATGTATGATAGACATTTTTGTGATCTAAAATTAATCTAACGTATTAAAGAATGACATGCCAAACCCATTCAAGGGGTAGGTTAACTCTTCAGATTCCTCGGGTCTCCACGGAATTAGGTAAATCCGCTTTTAGTTTTCACGCTCCAAATGTTTGGAATCAGTTACAAAATTAATTACATTTGGATGCCACTAAGGCAGTTCATAACCTTGATGATAAATGAGTTCAATGAGGTGTGCAATTGTTTTGATTGATTTGAATAACTTGTTTGATGGCTGATGTTCTAATGTAATGTACATTTTATTGTATCTTGTTTTATATTTTTTTGTATTTTACTTTATGGTCTCAGGACACCATTGAAAATGAGGTCCTGGTCTCAATTGGTCTACCCTGATTTATATTAAATAAATAAAACAAATGCTACGGCATACCGGCTATATTTCTGCCTGCGTGAACGGCAAGCGCTCAGATACACATGAAAACAAAATGACCCCCAGAATCGATAGAACATAGTTTAGAGATGCCCAACAACGATATAACATTCAAAATGGGTGAATCTTTCCTTTAATGTCTCCTTAATTTCCCCCTGCCAGCTAGTCTACAGCTGTTAGCATCTTGGTTATTTGTTAGACCATTTCAATCACTTAACTATATTAAAATGCCACATCAACCATCTCTCAGTCAAAGTAATTGATTATTATTCTCAATGATGGCTGAATGCAACTGGCAGGCTCTGTCAAATATAGAGAATTGCTTATTGTTTCTGTAGGACTGAAAAGGATTACAGGGAAGCCATCTTATTTTGGTGTCTCCACTCTCTTTTTAGTATGGGCATCCTCGCTCTCTCTTCTCCCTCTGTGGTTGGAAAGCTGTGTCCTGTTAGCTTGTTTTTATCTAGTAAATCGAACACAGTTGGTCTAAATCAGACAGCCTTGCTCTCAGCATGTAGGTTATGATGACTCAAAGTCAAACACTATTTACTAACACTCAGACCTACCTGGGCTTTCCTTTCCACAGAGTGGGAACACATACCATGGATGGAGACCATGTGGTTATTCGTTACAGCTAGCTTTATTGGAGGAGGGAGTGACTGATGGTTGGCCAGAGGGGACATTGTTGACCTAGAAATCTACCATTCCCAGGCCTCCTAACCTCTCATCCACACACTGCTCTTCCTGGGGTGACTACCTACCGCCCTCTCTCGCTGCAGACCCGTAACAACTTTAGTGTTGTTTCCACCATGCTCAGTGCTACCATTCTCTCTCTACCACTCTCTCGCTCTCCCTTCAGACTCGTGGACGGAGAAGCCAGCGTTTGGGACGGGGCTGGAGGAGCATCTGAAGAGGAGTAGCAGAGAGATCGCTCTGCCCTTAGAGGCCTGCGTCATGATGCTGCTGGAGACTGGCATGAAGGAGGAGGTAGGGAGATGGAGGGAAGCATTGGCTGGAGGGGGGGAGAAATGAGGGTATCATAGTAAGTTGAGGACTGAAATGTAATTATGGATGGGTGGAATAATAGGATGGAGGAAATGGATTGAACATTTTTGTCGAAAGTGGACCCAAATACGAAACACAAAATGCACTTAAACTGGTCCTAAACATAATTGAACCCATCAATTTGAAATGTTTACAAAAATGAACATGAGAGACGGGACAAAAACATTCAAATCTGTTGCAATGTTCGAAGTTCTTTTCACTTGTTAGAAATGTCAGCAATTATGCTGTAATTGCGATTTATTAGGATGCTATGTTTGTGTTTGCACGGTTTTAGAATACAACAAAGTATCTTGTTGGTCGTAGTAAATCAGCTGTGTGTTTACTCCTCCCAGTCTTTAGTTCTCAACACATTGTTTGTCTTCCCGTTCATTCTATGGGTGAACACAACACAGTCAGTGTGGTGAGAAGAGAGGGACTGTTTGTTTGGGAGAGTGGTGTGTGTGTGCGCGCGCATGTGAGAGAGGTGAGTGATGTGTGTTTGCATTTGTGTGAATGAATAAATACAGGGCTGGGTGTCTGTGTAGTGATTAAAGGAGAATTTAGCTTTTTTACAAACAAATCAAAATGTTTTTGCGATTTCACTCATTTTTATTTTATTTACCCAACCAGCGATTCACTTCCTCGTTGTGCAGTATGGGGGCTCGGGAAAAATACATGAACAATAGGGTGTAGTGTTTAGATGTTGTAGACATGCAATTGTGTAATTCTGAAATGTATCCGCAACGTTATATTACATGTTTTGGCGACCTGAACAATACCGCTCCGTCCATTCTAGCAGCAGGATACACAATGGAACAGCTGTATAGGGTAAGCTGCTCGAGTCGTACAAAATGGAATAGAACATTGCGGATAAAGTTCGGAATGACACAATTTCACGTGTACAACATCTAAAGACCTGCATCACTATACTGAAAGCGTTTCAGTTTCTAAAAGGACGTATTTGAGTGTTTTTTGGAGCATTTGTTAATGTTCTTTCAGAGCCCCCGTACTGCACAACGAGGATGATCATTATTTGTATTTTTTTTTATAAAGTGTCTGGACCCTTCTATGACATTCCATTTACATAAAACAGAGTTGGTTGTAAAAAGCAAATGTATCCTTTAAGCATTGTTTGCGGACTGTGTGTCTGTCTCTCATCAATCGTGTCTGTGTTGTTGTATCAGGGCCTATTTAGGATCGCAGCAGGGGCCTCTAAACTGAAGAAGCTCAAGGCTGCTCTGGACTGTTCCACCTCACAGCTGGAGGAGTTCTACTCAGACCCCCACGCTGTCGCTGGTACGGTGCTAACCCCTACTCACGTTTTATACATGTTTCGGCAAGAGTTTTCAAGTAATATAACTGAAATGACTGTCAGACCATTCTTCACATAACTGTCCTTTCATTCCAGGAGCCCTGAAGTCTTACCTGAGAGAACTGCCGGAACCTCTGATGAGCTTCCAGCTTTACGACGAGTGGATTCAGGCGTCTAAGTAAGCCACCACATACCTTCTTGTATAGCTGTTAAAGGAAGTGTAACCAAGTAGAGCAGTAATAAAAATTTAAAAAGTATGAGAAATAAAATTTAAAAAGGAGTGAAATTATAGCAACCATGAAACAGGTCCGTGATTGTTCCTCTGTCTCTCTGCCCAGCGTTTCAGAGCCAGACAAGCGTCTGCAGGCCCTATGGGTTGTGTGTGATCAACTACCGAAGAACAACAAAGCCAACCTAAGGTGGGTAACAGATGGACTGGTTCACACAACTTTACTTCACAACAAAGATGTGTGTATTATGAAGATATGTTAGCATCTAATGTTTTGCCTTACCTGTGCCTGTCTCTGTGTCGTAGGTATCTGGTGAAGTTCCTGTCCAAGCTGGCTCAGGACAGTGAGGTCAACAAGATGACTCCTAGCAACATCGCCATTGTACTGGGACCAAACATGCTGTGGGCCAAAACAGAGGGGTGAGAAAGGGGGAGTTACTTACTTTTCAAACTGAAAAACTAATGTTTGTTAGTGTTTGTTTATAACATGTCTGCTCTCTGTATGCCTGCAGGACTCTAGCTGAGATGGCTGCTGCTACCTCTGTTCACGTGGTGACCATCATAGAACCCATTATACAGCACGCTGACTGGTTCTTCCCTGAGGGTATGTATATATGACCTTTGACCGGGTCCTCAGGAGGGAGGTACTTGTTCATGATCCTGTACAAAGGAGACTAATGGAAACGGGAATGTCATCAGATTGCTCTTTCAGTGGTATAAATCTGATTCCCAGGATACTCAAAAAATGGATCTGTTTGTTTTTAAATGGCGCCTAAAGGAATTCTACTTGCCTGTTCTCCGCCTTTGCTCAGATGTGGAGTTTAATGTTTCGGGGATGTTCGCCATGCCCACCCCTCCTTCCAACCACTCGATGGAGTACGACTGTTCCACCATCGAGAGGAAGAGGCCTGGTAGTATGGTGGGGCCAGAGAACGATAACCCTCGCAAGGACAGGTAACCACCAACAGTAGCTAGGGCTGTTACGGTGACTGTATTACCGCCACACCGGCGGTCACGAGTCATGAAGGCAGTCAAATTCCACGTGACTGTTTAGTCCCGGTAATTAAGCTTCTCCAAGCTCTGATGCTGCTGCTGATCATTAGTAACCTACCAAACTTGCTAACTGCCTGGTACTCAGCACTCTCTTGTCCCTCTAATCACTCTGACATCAATGCAAATGTAATCGATAATCTAATCAAACACTTCATGAGAGCCCATGAGCTCATGTTGCGCAACATTTCAATAGGCCATGCAATTGCTTGAGAAAGCAGAGTGATTGTCTCTTAAAAGAGGAGGAACTATATATAGGCTACTATATTTATTTCTCAACTTTCCTAATATTAAGCACATTGCTTATATTTACAAAATGAGTATAGCCTACCTGGCTGGCATGAAAATTAACCACAGGAAAAGCATCCTCCATTTGCTTTTTAAGTGCATAGATGACATGGATTTTTCCCCCCACTGACCGTTTCAAGACGGGTGCATGATAATGGTTCATTCTAAATCAAAACAAATTTCACACATATTTATTATTTAGTATATGTAAAGACAAGATGAAATCAACAATAGGCTAATATTGTCAACCATCACACTATCACTTGTGAATGATGCCCAGCCCAGGCAAGAAACAATGTATACCTTTTTTTTTGCGACTTTCATATCGTAGTCGCATATCTCATGTAGGCCCATAGGCCTATATGTTTTGATAAGGTTTGTATCACAACTAAAGTGGCCAAATAACTTCTTTAAATTTAAGCGCATTATCCGCTTTACAACAGGGTGTAGAGCCTACATATGCAGAACATGAGTTTCAATTTTGGGTAAGTTAATTTTCACTGTAAATGCACCTTTTTATAATAAAAACATAACATGCATAATCGCATTTGCAGTCACTTTTGATAATGGTGTTTTCCTGCTAAAGGAACATTCACGCTTATAACCTACTTCCGTGTGCACATTGCTGCGCTTATAATGTGAAGAAATAGCCTAATAGTTTATCAACATTTTAAGCTAAACGTTCTGATCTGTTGCGTCAGCCTCATTGCGTAAAAAAAACGTTTTTTTGATTGCTAGTGGTTGTACTAATTTGGGATCTATCGCATCCCACAACTCTCCCAGACTGTTCAGAATATTTATTTCTCTCACAGAATAGAATAGGTCAACTTTTGTACTATGGGGGATAGTAGATTGACATAGGCTATGTTCATTACTCATCTTGTTGGCTGAGGAAAAGTAAATGTGGACAGTTCTTCCAATATCTTCAATATGCGTGTCAGTTGCATCCCCGATGTCCGTCTTCACTTGTAGCCTGTGAGAAAGACCCGATCACGTGACGGAGAGTCATGTGAGTGAGAGGTGATTCGGAGTAAGCAGCACGCAGGGAAAAGTGAATTATAATGATTATATTCAGCCCAAGGGCACAACGGCCACTGGCCTCAAAAGGCATGGATATTTTTAGGGGGCGTTACGGCCACACACAAAGGGGATGCCGCCGGGAAATTCGAGGCATTATCAAGTGCTTGTCAAATTGGGAATGAGAGACTGATGAAGTGTGTACAACCTGCGCAAAAAAACACAGCAAAGCTCATGCCTTTCATGCAACTTTTCAAATCATCATTAGTCGCATCATGCAGCCTTAGAATGTATAAACATATAGCCCAACGTTTGTGTCACAACTAAAGTTACATGAATAACTCTAAATTGAGCATATTGGAGTACCTGTTTCTTTGTTAACTGCTCAACGCACTCCCTCAGATCGTTTGGAGAAACTATATATTTTATTCCATTGTATTCTTCATACTATAAAATACTATAAAATAATGCCATGGTATTCTAAGCAAATCTTGTCTGCTAAATGAACTAGTGTAGCCCACAGCCATATGGCACAGCCAGATCAGTACCTAACATAAGGACAACTCAGAGAATGCTATTCTCTTGTACTGAAATACACTACGTTTTGTTCATATCATGTTTCTTTAGACCTGTCTAAAATAAATAATGGATTTATTGTGAAGTTTAGGCTATATTATATGGATTTATTAGATGTTTTAAAATGTATCTGTACTTAAGGTCTGCATCAGTGGCTTGTAGGCTGTGTGTGGAAGCCAGGAGATGCTAAATGTGTTAATTAACGGTCAATTACTGTGATACAGCAGCACCCCATCACTACTAGCTCCATCCCTCTACTTTGAACTGCCATGGGGTGAAAGGTCAAAGACGGATCCTATACCTGCCAGTGCTCTGAGCTGAGGATATGCTATTTAAATCTAAAGGATTTTCACTTGTATAACTCAACCAATAATATATTAATTTACACTTTGAATGTTTGGTTTGATTGGTAGCTCTGATTATTATCATACTTACATGGGGGTCTTTTTGAAGTGTATTTTTAGATGTCTTAAGTGCTATAGGCTTCTAGTTGCTTCTAGTTTATCTTTGTGACTTTAGACTACAAATCTACATAACATCCCTTTTGACTATTTGGTGTGGAGTATCTCTCTCGCTCTCTTTCTCTCCACGTTCTCTCTCTACTCTGGGACTTGGTGATTCTGTCCTGTCGCCCGGGTTTCTTTCTCAACGTGGCTCTGCCGTCTGTCTGTCCTCTCTCCTCTCTCTGTAGTTTTGCTAACAAACTGTTGGACCATAACACCGTCCCCCGTAGAGGCAGCAACACCTTAGGTAGAAAGCAGCATGCTTCACCCGCCTTCCAGCCCCCCTTACCCCCGGTGGAGGCCCCAGGGCCTGGGCAGGTCACAGGGTGCGTGGCTGAGCTCCAGGCCCCACCGGGGGGCATGGCGTTGGAGGGCTGCCAGCCTAGCCTGGCACTGGGTATGGCTGCCCTGGTGGCAGCACAGCAGCTTCTCGCTACTACCGCTGAGGAACTCAGGTAAGGGTGTGTAGTGCACTGGGGAGCACAGACACGCATGCCACTCCACTGCATGGGAAGGAAATACCCTTTTGCCTGCAACCTTTTGATGATAATTTGCTGATAAGTGTATGTGCACTGTTTATGGTGATGCCACTGCTCTTTTACAAATAGATGCGTTTTATGGTAATTTGAATGTCATTTTTGAATGGAAAATGACTACAGAGCATAGAAAATGTTGAAGTGACCACATGGGTTTCTCACGTGTTATTTTCCTAGAGTTTTTCTGTCGCTGTCTAATTACATTTTCCTCAAACAATTAACAAGTAATCATTATAATAACGCTGTGGGTACATCTCAGTTCAGACCACTGGCTCTACAACAATGGTTGGTGTGAGCCAGCCATCCTCAGAGGGCCCTCACGCATCTGCTCTCAGGCTAGAACACATGAATCAGCAGAAATGTTGTTTGACCATTAGTTCCGTTTCTCATTGAGCTTATGTAGCTTTTGAAGGATGTTTTTGAATCCGTTTATGAAAGGTTTCCATTCAATCTGTTTGACTGTTCTATTGATCCATTGGACAGAATATAGAAGGTAAACCGAAGACACCGCCCAGTGCAGTTAAGGACAAAAAGCTCACAGAACAGGCCTTCAATTTGATGGACATTTTCATAGCACTATGCTAAATTCTGAGTCTTGTACTTAAAATTAGGACCTCTGTCTGTCTGTTAAGCAACCCAAAGCGTGAACCCACTTCCACCCCGACCCTCCACCAGAGGAACGGTTCAGGTGGGGGCCACCCGGGCACGGCCAGCTCAGCTGGGGGACAGCTGGGAGTGGGAGGCCCTGGGGCTGGATCCATGGGGCCCAGTCCACACATGATGCGCAGAGGTGAGACGCTCCTTAAAGCAATTCAGCTTTAAGTTTGACATTTATTTGGAGCTATATGCATAATGGTATCATGAGGACATTTTTATCAAGAACCTATTCTTTTCTTTTTCATTAGTAAGCCTCTTATTACAAGGTAATTTCCACTAGCAGTTATATTGTTACATTTCACATGGATTTACAAGCATGCTACACTGGATGTGTAACTGTTGCAGAGTGTAAGACACTCCTATTAATTTGAATGAAACCTGTGTAAGCAACGCAGATCTTTAAGAGGCCTGCGCTTCTTAGTGTAAAATGGCGCTCTGGTTCTATTTTTAGGAATTTAACGCGCGCCTCGTGCCAGAGAACACTACAGAAAGTGGCTTGGGCTCTGCTCAGCCTGGCTATAGTTAACCAGTCCGGTGTAGCAGCTGAAAACCCACTGTTTTTGTGACGCCCCAGTGTAGCTCCCCTGTTAGACGTAGACCTACAATTTCAAGTAGCCTAAAATAAAGTATATGTAGACATAAGATCCTTTCTGAAGTCCACCTCTCTCCACTATCCAGGTACAAAGAAGCCGGCCCCTGCCCCTCCCAAGCCGCTCAACCCCCCTTCAGGCCAGCCCAGTAACCCTACCAACCACCACCCCTTCTCAGGCCAGGGCCAGTCCCTCAGCCCCTCTCCCAGACCCCTCTCCTCCTCAAGCCACTCCCCTACCTCCCCCATCTCCCAGCCCTCTACCACCCCCCGCCGCCAATCCAGCAACCAGCCCCCCATCCAGGCCCCCAACCACCCGCCCCCACAGCCCCCCACACCCTCACAGGTCAGTCCCCCACCCCACCCTAGGGCCCTCAGCCAGCCCGCAGGAGACTACCCGGGGGCGGACCAGTCTCCTCCAGACACCCCCACCCCACCTGACACCCCTCCACCCTCCACCACCCTCCAGGACATACCCGGTGCCCATCCTGTCTCCCCCTCTCCCTTCCAGTCAGGCTCCCTCCCCCGGCCGCGCCCCGTCCCCAAACCCAGAAACAGGCCCAACATCCCTCCGCCCCCTCAGCCCCCAACACAGGGAAACGATACCAACGGGATCTGCAGCACAGCCTACAAAATCATGGGTGAGTCCAGTCAAGTGACGTGTTATTGTCCCATGAAGGGAGATTCATTTGGCAACACGCCACATAAATACATTCACAACAGTCTATAAACAGACCGAACAGACATATCACAACAATCCCTTCTTTCAGTTTATAGTATTGGTTCAGCATTCAGTACCTCCTTTTCCTCTAGTGTTGACAGTATATTGACAATGTTTTATCTAAAAGTCCTGTGTCCACAGGTTCAGGAGCATTTATGAAAGGTTTGTCAGGTGATACTTGCATTTTGCAGCTCCTGCACTCCATCCGTTTTGGCATTACTCCATTACCACATCATACTTTTAGAAACATGCCACTTGTGCCTGCTTTTACAATTGTTCCCATTGATTGTGAATCATCATGACGTTCAACCTCCATTATTAAATCATTTAAATATCAGTAACATTTTGATGTGGAATTTGCAAAGGACATCTCTAATGGCGGGTCTGTAAATGATGAAAGCATACCGGAAACTAAAAAACTATTTGATTCATGGAATTGGCAGAATATAAACTTTTTGAATTTGATTGATTGTGTCAGGATGTCTTTTGCAAACCCTTAAATTGCATTTGTTCGCCCTCTGGAAATGTCTAATTTTTTTGTTAAGACATTGTTGTGATCTTGATTGGAAGACTTGTCCCCATAATGGCCTGCTCCTTGTCTTGGCCTATACTATTGTACATCAGAATATTAAGCATGATCATAGCCTTTCATACATATTCACTTTAGGCTAAACACACTGCATGCCTAACTTGACTTAGGTGTGTTTTAGTTTGGCAACCCAACCGCATCAGGTTTTAGTGTTCTGGTATGCATAGAACAGGATTGTACTTAAGGTGCAAGCCTTGGGAAGCTCTCTAACTCCGTGCTGATGATGGCAGTGATGTGGTTTTCAATAGAGAGGGCTGCATTATTTGCCTTTATGATGGAATGTGGATAGCATTAGCATGACTCTGTTTAAGAATAAATCTTGTCTCAGCATCATCTCTGATATGCTACATAGTGTGGCTGGCACTTAATGCTACTTGATGGTGCACTGCTATTTTCCTATTTTTATCTTTAAGCCAATGGAAAATGGTAATAGATTACATCGGTTGAAACCACTGTTTGGATGTCAGATCCTTCAGATGATGGTACTGAAGGTAGTAGCATGGGGGGAGTGATTGTCTGTACTGCAGGTTCAATTTGCATTATGCTTGTCTTTTTAAGCATGTCAACCATCCTTGCCAAAACAAACTAACATTGAACACAAGTCACCATTTGATTTTAAAATCCACTTTTGTTTTCTCCTTTAGGCATTTCTATGAATTGAATTCTTAGTATTTTTACTTAGTTAATCCACAATATTTAGCTAAAGAATAAGTGAGTGATTTTATACAGTCTCTCAACAAACAACTACAGCTTAGCAGACTTTTAACATGAACTCCTCAGTCAGCTGCAGCACTAACATTTCACTGTCTTTGTCTTGTCCAGACCCAGCCCTGTCTCTCAAAGGGTTGACCCGAGCCTTCATCCCTGAGTTTGCTGTGGACCAGCAGCCAGTGACCGCCCCCTCCATGACGTCCGTGCCCCAGCCCAAAGACTCAGACCTGGACACAGAGAGTACCGTTCTATAAGGAAAAGGACTGGCCTTGTCCCCTCTCCATCTCCTCTCCAGGTGTGGTTAGAAGTTGACCCTAACCACAGGTCCAGGGTCAGATATTAGTGTCCTCCCCTAATGGTTAACTGTAGGTCTAGGTGATCTGGTCCTAGACTTGTGGTTAGTGGCAACTTCTACCTCAAGCTGCCCTCAGATCACCACACATCTGCTGCTCTCTCCCAACTCCAACTCCCGGTGTCCTCCACACACTAACTTTCCCATCACCACCCCCTTGGTTCGCTCTACCGCAGGCCTGTTACAGCTACAACTCCATACAATCAACTCAACCACCCCAGTGGAACTACAGAACAGGCCTCCCCCTGGCCCCTCCCCACCAGGAAATCGTAACTGTAGCACTGATGAAGCCTCGATAAAGCTTTGTAGATTTTTGGGGGATGATGAGGTTTGGAATGAAAACTGTATGCATTTGCATGGGATGTTGCACCATAATGAGTTTTAAGGGCCCGGGGCTGGATTTCTAAGCTAACATACGGAATTGTTTTAAGATGCTTAAGGGACTGCTAGTAGAGTGGGTTGTTAACAGTGGACCGACAGACTTCTTTGATATTGGTGTGTTGTTCTTGATGATGGCCTTAGTTCAAGAAATGAAAAATACTATTTGTAAATGTAAAGCACAGTAAACGTGGAATCCCCCCAAAATAATAACTGTTGCTGAAATGTAGCTGGTCACTGCAGGTTTCCAGTCTCTCACAATTATACCTTTTTATCCCTGTTTTTGTATGAAACCCATCCTTCGCTCTCTGTATTTATTTCCTAAAACACATTCCCTGTAGCTTGAGTTAATAATCATGCCGTTTTCTGAAGCATGCCTTACTGGTTCCATAACTCGTTGTAGCAGGGGTAGGTCTATATACTTTCAGTGTACATGCTGATCCTCTTGGCTTGTAGGTGCCTTCCTAATCTTCTGTGTTTACGTCAATGTTGCTGGGGCATTAAAGTGACAGTTCCTGTATAAGTGAATATAGGAAAGGACTGTTTTAAGCGCTTATACTGTAGCTACCTTGTCATCTGACTAGTGAATCACTTCAACAGTTGATATTGCACTTGAACCAAGTCTAAACCCCACAAGCGCTTGCTTTCCAGGGAACAGGTTTCTATATGGAAGATCATTCTGCTCTACCTTTTCCACTGAGCTGGGTTTTACACACAAACCAATGTAACAACCTAGTAGTGAGGTGGTGTTGGATACACTAGACCAGAAAAGCTTAATTATCTTTTATTTTTTATACGCGTTGCTTTTCCCTTGAGTATAATGCAGGGTTGTGCTCCTAGGGAACAGACCCCGAATCAACTAAAGGGCACATTTCTGGATGCTTTAGTTTCACTGAAAACATGTTCAGTACTTGTACTGCTTTTCAGAGACCATCATCCATGTAGTCTTGCTGAGATTCCCCTCCATCTTTTCCTTTAACTTGCTGCCTTATCCTTCTGCAGAAAGAGTACCTTGTTTTGAGGCTCTGAAAGATGAACAAATGCCATTAAACTACAAATGTTAAAGCTGCGTTTTGAGCTCAGCTAGTTTTGTATGCAGACTGAGCTGAAACAAGAAAAATCTAATGTAAAATGACTGCTTGGTTATACTCCCTTTCTGAATAAAGTATATGAAGAAAAATGTGAAATGGTTGTGAGTCATGGCTTTCACTCACATTTATCACTCACTTTTACAAAATGAATAAGAAAAATATTAATTTGGTCTTATTGATGGGAGGATGATTGTCTAGTAATCATTTCTTCAATCTCCTGCTACCAGTAAAGTCTGCGGCGTGTCGGCCACAATTTCTAAAATAAAAAACGAATAGTTGTTTAAAACACTTCTGATTCAAGACTAAGGTGTAGATTACTGTATCCTCTAACAGTAAAGCTGGCTCCCGAGCGTCCTGGCCTGAACTGCTACCCTGTAACACACGCATACACTGAACAGCTTACCTATAGCACAACACACACACTGAACAGCTTACCTATAGCACAACACACACTGAACAGCTTACCTATAGCACAACACACACTGAACAGCTTACCTATAGCACAACACACACACTGAACAGCTTACCTATAGCACAACACACACTGAACAGCTTACCTATAGCACAACACACACACTGAACAGCTTACCTATAGCACAACACACACTGAACAGCTTACCTATAGCACAACACACACACTAAACAGCTTACCTGTAGCACAACACACACACTGAACAGCTTACCTATAGCACAACACACACTGAACAGCTTACCTGTAGCACAACACACACTGAACAGCTTACCTTATAGCACAACACATACACTGAACAGCGTACCTATAGCACAACACACACACTGAACAGCTTACCTGTAGCACAACACACACTGAACAGCTTACCTATAGCACAACACATACACTGAACAGCGTACCTATAGCACAACACACTGAACAGCGTACCTATAGCACAACACACACACTGAACAGCTTTCCTATAGCACAACACACACACACAAACACTGAACCCTATAGAACAACACACACACACTGAACAGCTTACCTATAGAACAACACACACTGAACAGCTAACCTATAGAACCCTCAAATCTAGACCTCGAAGCCAGTTCTGCTGCATTTTTTCATTGCTCCCCTCTAATCAGGGACTGATTAAGACCTGGGACACCAGGTGTGTTAAAATTCATTATCAGGTAAAACAGAAAACTAGCAGCCTGTGGATCTCATTGGGTAAGAGTTGAATACCCCTGTTATATAACACACACACCGAAAGGCCTGTGACACAACCCCTCAAAGATCACAAAAATATGGAGGGCTTACATATCAAAATACCTTACAAAGGAAACAATGAATTTGTGTTACAACCGGTATGTCTGTGATATGGACAAATTGACATGCAACAATGATGTTGAAATTTGCCACCAACAGTGTTTAGCATCTCCTTTACCCTGTATTTGAGTAGGCACGCGCAGATCATGGCCAGGCTGTCTGGAACCAGGGTCTCTACGGCTGGGTCTGTGGGGTGGGGTCCTGGAGGCTGAGGGGCTGCATCACGAAGTGGTAGCCCCACGACGGGAACATACGGCTCAGCACACAATGAAACACCACCAGGATACACACCTCCTTCAGTGGGCAGATGGGCCAAAAACAACCACAGTCAGATAACCGAGCAAAGCAAGGACCATGCCTCAATGAGGAGTCAGAGGAAAACTTACTTTGGGCGTTTCTCAATGTCATTCAGATCTTCCAGAATCATGTGGAGAACTTCTGATGAGGACTGAACAAATGCCACGTATAATATGAATATTAATAGGCTATCATAGATCCTCCTACATCTGTAAGCGAAGTAAAATTGTTAATTCTCAACATACCTCCATCAAATAAATGATACATACATTTGGGATATAATAGTATGCCAGGGACTTTTTCAGTGTGTTTTTCAGGAATTTGGACAAAAATTGCTCATAGTATTCTGGAATGACGACGAGCAAACGGTGAGCAACTCAAAGGCTTTGAAATATGGATTGACGCTGCCATATGGATTGACGGCACCGGAGAGGAAGGCAGACGTTTTACGTGTCCCCAACCTATTGTGTTTCTTTTTGTAGTTTATTTGCGTTGTTTGTAACTCATTTTTTTACTTATTTTGTACATATATATATATATATATATACATGTTGCGGCTATCGTCTCTTATGACCGAAAATAACTTCTAGACATCAGGACTGCGATTACTCACCACGGACTAGCAGAATCCTTTTTTTCCTTTTACAACTCTGACGAGCAAGATGCGAAGGATATACTGCTCTCTCAGGAACAGGCCCCGATCCCCGTGATCTGCGTGAAGAGGAGGCGGAGAAAAAGGGGCCACAGGGCAGACTGCCTTATGAGAATTCGTAGGCAATCAAATAAACCCCCACTTCCCTCCATTCTGCTAGCAAACGTGCAATGTTTGGAGAATAAAATTGACAAGCTACGCGGAAGATTAAACTACCAACGGGACATTAAAAACTGTAACATCTTATGCTCTTGGAGTCGTGGCTGAACGATGATACTATCAAAATACAGCTGGCTGGTTGCACACTATACCGGCAGGACAGAACAGCTGTGTCTGGTAAGACAAGGGGCGGCGGACTGTGTATTTTTGTAAATAACAGCTGGTGCACGATATCTAAGGAAGTCTTGAGATATTGCTCAACTGAGGTAGATTATCTCATGATAAGCAGTAGACCACACTATATACCTAGAGAATTTTCAGCTGTATTTTTTGTAGTTGTTTACATACCACCACAGTCAGAGGGTGGCACTAAGACAGCATTGAATGAGCTGTATTCCGCCATTAGCAAACAAGAAAATGCTCACCCAGAGGCGGCGCTCCTAGTAGCCGTGGACTTTAATGCAGGGAAACTTAAATCAGTTTTACCAAATTTCTAACAGTATGTTAAATGTGCAACTAGAGGGGAAAAAACTCTGGACCACCTATACTCCACACACACAGACACATACAAAGCTCTCCCTTGCCCTCCATTTGGCAAATCTGACCATAATTCTATCCTCCTGAATCCTGCTTACAAGCAAAAATTGGAGCAGGAAGCACCAGTGACAACATCAATAAAAAAGTGGTCAGATGAAGTAGATGCTAAGCTACAGGACTGTTTTGCTAGCACAGACTGGAATATGTTTTGGGATTCCTCCGATGGCATTGGGGCGGTAGGTAGCCTAGTGGTGAGAGCATTGGGCCAGTAACCAAAAAGGTTGCTAGATCGAATCACTGAGCTGACAAGGTAAAAAAATATGTCATTCTGCCCCTGAACAAGGCAGTTATCCCGCTGTTCCTAGGTCGTCATTGTAAGTAAGAATTTGTTCTTAACTGACTTGCCTAGTTAAATAAAGGTTAAATAAAAAAAGGAGTACACCACATCAGTCATTGGCTTCATCAATAAGTGCATCGATGACGTCGTCCCCACAGTGACCGTACGTACATACCCCAACCAGAAGCCATGGATTACATGCAACATTTGCACTGAGCTAAATGCTAGAGCTGTCGCTTTCAAGGAGCGGGACTCTAACCCGGAAGCTTGTAAGAAATCCCGCTATGCCCTCCGTCGAACCATCAAACAGGCAAAGCGTCAATACAGGACTAAGATTGAATCATACTACACCGGCTCTGACACTCATCGGATGTGGCAGGGCTTGCAAACCATTACAGACTACAAAGGGAAGCACAGCCGAGAGCTGCCCAGTGACACAAGCCTATCAGACGATCTAAACTACTTCTATGCTCGCTTTGAGGCAAATAACACTGAAACATGCATGAGAGCACCAGCTGTTCCGAAAGACTGTGTGATCACGCTCTCCGCAGCCGATGTAAGATCTTTAAATAGGTCAACATTCACAAGGCCGCAGGGCCAGACGGATTACCAGGACGTGTACTGAGAGCATGCGCTGACCAACTGGCAAGTGTCTTCATTGACATTTTCAACCTCCCCCTGTCCGAGTCTGTAATACCAACATGTTTTAAGCAGACCACCATAGTGCCTGTTCCCAAGAACACTAAGGTAACCTGCCTAAATGACTACCGAACCGTAGCACTCACATCTGTAGCCATGAAGTGCTTTGAAAGGCTGGTGGTCATGGCTCACATCAACACCATTATCCCAGAAACCTTAGACCCACTCCAATTTGCATTCCGCACCAACAGATCCACAGATGATGCAATCTCTATTGCACTCCACACTGCCCTTTCACACCTGGACAAAAGGAACACCTATGTGAGAATGCTTTTTATTGACTACAGCTCAGTGTTCAACACCATAGTGCCCTTAAAGCTCATAAATAAGCTAAGGACCCTGGGACTAAACACCTCCCTCTGCAACTGGATACTGGAATTCCTGACATGCCGCCCCCAGGTGGTAGGGGTAGGTAACAACACATTCACCATGCTTATCCCCAACACAGGGGCCCCTCAGGGGTGAAGGCTCAGTCCCCTCCTGTACTCCCTGTTCACTCATGACTGCACGGCCAGGCACGAATCCAACACCATCATTAAATTTGCCGATGACACAGCACTGGTAGGCCTGATCACTGACAACGACGAGACAGCTTATAGAGAGGGGGTCGGAGACCTGGCCGTGTGGTGCCAGGACAACAACCTCTCCCTCAACGTGATCAAGACAAAGGAGACGATTGTGGACTACAGGAAAAGGAGGACCAAGCACGCCCCCATTCTCATCGACGGGGCTGTAGTGGAGCAGGTTGAGAGCTTCAAGTTCCTTGGTGTGCACATCACCAACAAACTAACATAGTCCAAGCACACCAAGACAGTCGTGAAGATGGCACAACAAAACCTATTCCCCCTCAGGAGACCGAAAAGATTTGGCATGGGTCCTCAGATCCTCAAAATGTTCTACAGCTGCCCCATCGAGAGCATCCTGACTGGTTGCATCACTTCCTGGTATGGCAACTGCTCGGCCTCTGACCGCAAGGCACTACAGAGGGTAGTGTGAACGGCCCAGTACATCACTGGGGCCAAGCTTCCTGCCATCCAGAACCTCTTTACCAGGCGGTGTTGGAGGAAGGCCCTAAAAATTGTCAAAGACTCCAGCCACCCTAGTCATAGACTGTTTTCTCTGCTACCGCACGGCAAGCGGTACCGGAGCGCCAAGTCTAGATCCAAGAGGCTTCTAAACAGCTTCTACCCCCAGGTCATAAGACTCCTGAACTTCTAATCAAATGGCTACCCAGACTATTTGCATTGCCTTTTACACCGCTGCTACTCTGTTGTTGTTCTCTATGCATAGTCACTTCAATAACTCTACTTACATGTACATATTACCTCAACTAACCGGTGCCCCCGCACATTGACTCTGTATCGGTACCCCCCTGTATATAGTCTCGCTATTGTTGATTTACTGCTGCTTTTTAATTACTTGTTACTTTTATCTCTTATTCTTGTCCATATTTTTTGAAACTGCATTGTTGGTTAGGGGCTCGTAAGTAAGCATTTCACCTTAAGGTCTACACCTGTTGTATTCGGCGCATGTGACTAATAAAATTTGATTTGATTTGATGATGGCAAAGGATTTACTGCCATTTTTCTGTTACTATGGCAACTGCATCACCACAAAACAAATTCCACTTTATTTGTGTAACGGATGTGAAATGGCTAGCTAGTTAGCGGGTACGCGCTAGTAGCGTTTCAATCAGTTACGTCACTTGCTCTGAAACCTATTAGTAGTGTTGCCCCTTGCTCTGCAAGGGCCGCGGCCTTTGTGGAGCGATGGGTAACGATGCTTTGTGGGCGACCGTTGTTGATGTGTGCAGAAGGTCCCTGGTTCGCGCCCGTGTCGGGGCGAGGGGACGGTTTAAAAGTTATACTGTTACATTGATGCTGTTGACCCGGATCACTGGTTGCTGCGGAAAAGGAGGAGGTTGAAAGGGGGGTGAGTGTAACGGATGTGAAATGGCTAGCTAGTTAGCGGGTACGCGCTAGTAGCGTTTCAATCAGTTACGTCACTTGCTCTGAAACCTATTAGTAGTGTTGCCCCTTGCTCTGCAAGGGCCGCGGCCTTTGTGGAGCGATGGGTAACGATGCTTCGTGGGCGACCGTTGTTGATGTGTGCAGAGGGTCCCTGGTTCGCGCCCGGGTCGGGGCGAGGGGACGCCATAAAGTTATACTGTTACATTTGGTCCATGATTGTCATTAGTGCCAAAGAAGCTCGAGGGTATCAGGCAGATTTATTTGTCAAGCATTCATGTTTCTTTACAGATCCATAACAAATACAACTGATCCAGAAGCAACCATATGGCCAACATAAAAAGTAAATATTTTTTTAACTATACAAAGTACTCCAATAATATCAATGAAAACATATAAAACACACTTTTACAAAATGAACATTTCAATAAATTAACAATAAACTTCAATCGACCAAATGTTATAATAGGCCTACATTTCAGACCCAATTTGTCAGAATATAATAAAAGTAAACAAATCCAGATATAACACAAAACAACACCTATACAAACATGCAAATGCTCCGGACAGTTGTCAACACTGTACTGCACTAGTGGCAATATTTAAATGTGTTGCAGTGTCTTTTTGAACATGAAGACAAATTGCAAGCCTGGTACGATAGGTCTGTAAATAAATACATCTGTATTTTCATGATGGCAGCTCTGACTGAAATTCCAATGTAAAAAGGAATTATGGAGGGAAAGTAGAAACACGTACAGTATTAAAGAAATACCATCAAAACAGCTTTAAATTAACATCAGAAAAAAAGTGAACATTTGTTCTAAAACAAGACACAAATTCAGGTGAAGTTATGGCAGAGCTGGACGGTTCATCAATAACAACCACAGTGACAGTAAGAGCTGCCTGGACCACTCAATGCTCAAATGGATTGATGTCTTTCCGTTAGCAGCTATCCATATATTAGCCCCAGTGGGTTAACCCTCTTATTTCATGTGGTTCATCACACTGTAAAACACTTCAAACCCGCAGGAGTCTGGCATTATTTTTTGTTTCACCTGCCGAGTGCAACTTTTGAAATGCCAAACGTTAGGATGACTGCAGGTACGTTGGCACCAGAAAGCTTCTAATTTTTAAATAATAATTCACAGTACTATTGTCATGCCAATGTAATGATTCTTGGTAGGTTAATACTGCGTTCTATCATCACATCATCTAAGAGGCAGTGAGTATGTGTGAATGGAATTTGAGTTTCTGTTGTGCACTTTTCAGATCAAGTCCATCTGTAAAAATAGTGCTCAGCTCTAGATAACATTCATATACGTTTGACTATCAGCCATCTAAAATGTAATTTCCATATACATCTATGCTTTACAATTTCAATATAATTTCAATTTCATATAATCCAATATCAAATATATACTCTTATCTAAACATATTCATCTTCATTACTAATTTCTTGTACCACTTGATCTTACCAGGGACAACTGTGGGCCCTAGGGCTCAGAGTTCTTTCTGGTCAGATGACATGGTCAGGAAGAACTCCTGGCCATAGGTCATTCCGCAGTGTTGAAGATCATGTTGTTTGTGTCCCAGTAGCTGTGACTGTTTCTTCGTGTTGTCTTGGCACTTTGGTTGAGGAGAGCAGAGGAGTTATCCAGTCTCTCGTCTCTACCAGGCCAGGGGAGAGGCCACTCTGGGGATACAGGGGTTCTCTGTAGCCTGGGTCTCATTCAGTGCTCTCTGGAAAACATGAACCAATCAAAATCATGCATGAGTCACAGACACACTTGAACGCTGTCAAATTGTACAGTCAGAGACCTATCAAGGGCATCACTATGGCTACCGGCTCACCTCAAACTTGGAAGTAAACTCAGCGAAAATGGCGAAGAAGGCCTCAGTGGAGGTGGCTTTGCTGTCCTCTCCGAAGTAAGAGGCCACCTTAGTGAACTCATCCATGGCTCTCAGCTGCAGAGAGTCCAGAGACTGAACCGCTGGGTGACTGTTCTCCAGGAAGCCCTTTATCTCCAGGGTCAAGGGTAAAACTGTCAAAATGTTAGACCATTTGAAGCACAGTGAAACATTCTGACTAGTAACATCCTGACGACTGTTATGTATGGTGTAATTATATACAATTACAGTGTAATTACTTACTACTAATTACTACAGTGTGTTACTGTGTGGCACACACTAACTATACTGTCTACTATGATTATGTGTGTGTGTGGGAAATGTTCCGTTGTGAAGGGATTTGTTGTTGTTGATAAAAGGATACACTCATGACGGCAGCGAAGTGGTCCTCAGCCGTGGCAGGGATCATCTGACACGCTGTCCTGATGTCCTGGATGGTGGAGTGGAGGTCACCCAGCTCAGCTGTCAGGATTCGCTGATTCACTGCAGAGAAATTTCAATACAAAACCATACAGTATGACTCATATGAGACAAATCCATTGCAAATCCAAGTGTCTAATGCGAATGCCATTCATTATAATGTAATTGCTGTAGTGTTTCAGTCTTATGCGATAACTGCTGTAAGGCATATCGGAATGCTGAAAAGGAACTATCAGGAAACGACCGGGGATTATCAGGAAACTGATAAGAACATGACTTTTAGTACATATTGTGCACTGTGTAAATGTACTAAATTGAACTTATTCATTCTGCTAGTGAACCTCAGAGTCCAGCTGAAGGACGGAGCCAGGTAAAGAACATTGTGTGGTGACTTCTTACTGTACCTTTGGCTGCAAGTGGTACGGTTGCGAGGTCCCTGGCAAAGTTCAGCAGTTCTGGGAAGTGTTGGCATAGCGATTTGGCAAGAATGTGGAGGAAGGTGGATTTACCATCCACTGTTTTAGTGGTGCTGAGCTGTAAGAATTAAGGTGAGATAGGATTTGTCAATAGAAAGCAAAGACAACACAAATACTATAGCGCAGGGGTTCTCAAACCTCTCCTCGGGGACCCCCAGTCGTTCCATGTATTTGAACTATTACACAGCTAGCACACCTGATTCAAATGGTCAACTAATCATCAAGCCCTGACTAGGTGAATCAGGTGACTTAGTTCAGGGTTACAACAAAATTGTGAAATGTTTGGGGGTCCCTGAGAATTAGTTTGAGAACCACTGCTATAGAGGCAAATGGGGCTAAAGCCCAGTCAGCTAGAGCATGAACATCCATCCATACCTCAGTGAGAAAGTTGATCTTAAAGCCAGTGGTTTTGTTTGTCTTGGGTTGACCATTATTCAGGTAATTCCCCATTGCCAGCACAAACTGTCAACAGAAACAGAGGTTTAGAAACAGTAACACAACACGATAACACAACACGATAAAAACATTATGCATACCTCCCAGTCTGTTTCTTATTACCTTATCCTATATGATTTTACAGACAGACAAATCTTCAAAATTGCAATTCTTAACTGAATCATCTTGGGTCTTTGGTCTTAAATCCTCCTGGTTCATTAATAACCTTAGATTTTGACAGCAGGGTACCATAAAGAATATTAAATCAACAGTCGTTTGCCATTTCTCAACCATTAAGCTCCTGTATTCCACTCCCACGGAGCGAGTTACAGTAGTTGTATTACCTCGAGGATCTTGGCCAGTTTCTTGCTGCTCCTGAGTTCCACTGAGGCCTTGTAGATACATTCGTATCCAGCCTTCATCTCCTCTGTCTTCTCCTGCAGGGTCGTCTTAAAATGGAGGCTCCGCAGACGAGTCTTATACTCAGGGACCATCAGCATCTGGGCACACAGATTATGAACTTGAAAAATATTGTTACGATTGCTAGTATAGTAGCATACTACTGTGGTAAACTACTACTATATTATACAGTAAAATACTGAAATAGATATTTTTAAACATTCTAGCCACAGCCTAGACGGATTTTCACTACATCCGCAATAACATCTGTTAAACACGTGTATGTGACAAATAACATTTGATTTGATTTGACTGGACCAATATAGACAACATCCCAATCCACCATTTGGGAAACATTGACACAACAGTGTCTCTGTTACCTGCAGGACAAACTGGTCAGGGTCGCTGAGTTTGGCGGAGTCCTGGTCGAAGCGTTGATACTGTTTGACCTCCTGGTCATCGGGGGCGTAGAGCAGCAGCTGCTTGATGTGGGCCGGCTCTAGCCTGTCTGTGGTCATTGTCATCAGCACCTTACGCAGCTCACCTGGAGACAGCTTCAGGTGGGCGATCAGGATGGCTAAGGAGAGGAGGAATGGAATGGAGGGATGGAGGAGACTAGGTTTATTTTGGGATCTGTCACAAAAGCAACTGATACTCTTCCTGGGGTTCACAGAAAACACACTACAAAACAGTCATTGACAGTCACAGGCCTTCATTGATCAAAAACAACAACAATAACAATACCATTCAACTGCTTCTGTAGAAATCAGAGAACCTGTGTTTGAGCCACGTGGCCATAGAAGGTATGTTCAGATCATTGAGATAAAGGTTCAGATCCCTGGGGGCTACGGCATGGTCATACTCACAGGCGTTGTAGGCCTTCTTATAAGACAGAATCTCCACCACGTCTTTCTTTTTGAAGCTCTCGGGCAGGAAGGCTGGCTCTGGAAGAGAGACTGACACATTTAATCACAGTGTAAGGATGCTGCTCTCCAGGCACCAGAGTTGGAAACACTAACAGGCACTAAAGATGGATGGGTAATGAGAGAAGAGAGGAGAGATAGGATGGGAGGTGGTGCCATATGGATAATGGATTTGATGAGCAGGTGAATGGAGGAGCTTAGTAGACCATGGGACAACTTGGTGAACTGTGAAGGCAAGAACATGGAATATCAGCAATACACTTACACAATGAAACACAAAACAAGCCATGTTGAATTAAGGAATGTGATGTACTCTTACACAACAATGATATAAAATCATTATATTGCATTATATATGCAGGGCTCCCTTGCAAAAGAGACCTTCAATGGGACTCCATGTTAAAATAAATAAATATCAAATCAGAGACAATGACGGTAGAAGGACAATATAAAAAAAATGCATCATAGAGGTGGTTTAACTGGTAAAACAGAAACAGTGATATGAACACATTATATGATAGGACACTACGAGATGAGATGTTTGATGAAAAGAGGTCATAATAAAGAACTTACTGGAACTCTGTTGGGTACCAAAGTGCAGCTCTAGATCGAGGTACTTCACCATGTCACTCAGTTTGTCATAGTCAGGGTCCTCTCCAAGCTAAAGCAGACAAAGTACCTGTCAATGCATGTCTGAACAAAACAACAACAACAGTACTGATTCCAGGTTCAGGGTTAATATAATAGACTCCACACGTACCTGTCCCCAGATGGTCCCCTCAGAGTTCTCTACCTGCTCCCAGCGTAGCCTCTTGACACTCATGTGGTTGGTGTCCCCAGCACAGGGACTGGAATTGGGCAGTGGAGGCGGGTCGCACGGGGGCGGCAGTGGTGGAGGGGGTGGTGGGGGCACCTTGTGTTTCTGGAGCTCTGACACTGAGATAGGGGTCTCGTAGGTCTTTGAGTGAGGGGGCTGGGGAAGGTGACTCTGGGGCTGGGACAGGTGAGGGGCCTGGGGGGGGTGACTCTGGGGCTGGGACAGGTGAGGGGCCTGGGGGGGGTGACTCTGGGGCTGGGACAGGTGAAGAGGCTGGGGAGGGTGACTCTGGGGCTGGGACAGGTGTGGGGGCTGGGGGGGCAGGCTGTGACTCAGCTGGGGCTGGTAGGGCTGGTGGCTCAGCAGGGGCTGGTAGGGCTGGTGGTGAAGCTGGTGGTGCCTCTGGAGGGCGAGCTGGCTTTGCCTGTTGGGCTGAGGGGAGGGCTGGGGACACAGGATGGGCTGGGTCAGTGGCTGAGGCTGGCTGGCCTGGCGGGGCAGGTTCCTGGGGCGAGAGGGCTGGGGAGAGTAGCAAGGGGCCAGGGGGAGAGTCATCTGGGGTGCTTGGTGGTGGAAACGGCCCTGTAGTTCATCCCTGGTCGGCAGCACCTTGTGTAGGGTCGGCCTGTTGTACGTGAAGGTCCGTGGAGGGGGCGGGGGAGGGGGGATGATTGGGTGCTGCGGCTGGAAGGACATGCGCGCCCGGGGGATGTGTTCGGGGGAAAAGTGAGAGAGGACCGAGGTAATGGGGAGGGGGTCGGAGAAGCCGAAGGGTGGCGGGGGTAGGGGGGGTGGGGAAGGGCGGGGGCGGTGGGGCGCTCTGGGGGGGCGGGGGGATGGGGATGTGTTCTGACCCGGAGGAGTAGGTGAGGGAGGTGGCGTCATCGTTGCTGCTGATGTCCTCACTGCTGGCACTGCTCAGCTGACGGGGGAGGTAGCTCACTTCCTGCTCATCCTGGAAACTCATCTGGACACAGCAGATAATCATCATTCTCATACTTTATAATTAGACACACCATGTCATCTGATTTACATATTATAACCTTATACAGTTTTCAGAAACCTTACAATCAGACGCACACATACTGTATAATCTGATGGTCATTTTATCACTGTATACATCCTGAATAGTCTGCACACACCTTATAATCAACCTTTATTGTACGACGATAATGTATCTAATAATTTCCTGGAAACAATGGAAACCAACTCCATAAATACTGTATCTGTCGACGCAATAACAACTTCACATACTGTACCGTCTGTATCTTATTCATAAACATTGGATTTACTACACTGTAGATACTTAAATAACTTGTTGTACATAACTGTTTCTTCACTCAATAACACTACTGTAGGCACAGATGACCTGTTGGCAAATTTGATCTGGTATCATTAACATTTCACACCAATTCTCTTAGAGCGCACATTGTCTAATTGTGACTCTCTGGCTCTCTCACCTCCTCACAGTGACTATCTCTTCATATACTGTCTCTGTCTCTCACCTCCTCACAGTGACTATCTCTTCATATACTGTCTCTGTCTCTCAACTCCTCACAGTGACTATCTCTTCATCTACTGTCTCTGTCTCTCACCTCCTCACAGTGACTATCTCTTCATATACTGTCTCTGTCCTTCAACTCCTCACAGTGACTATCTCTTCATCTACTGTCTCTGTCTCTCAACTCCTCACAGTGACTATCTCTTCATATACTGTCTCTGTCCTTCAACTCCTCACAGTGACTATCTCTTCATCTACTGTCTCTGTCTCTCAACTCCTCACAGTGACTATCTCTTCATCTACTGTCTCTGTCTCTCACCTCCTCACAGTGACTATCTCTTCATATACTGTCTCTGTCCTTCAACTCCTCACAGTGACTATCTCTTCATCTACTGTCTCTGTCTCTCAACTCCTCACAGTGACTATCTCTTCATCTACTGTCTCTGTCTCTCAACTCCTCACAGTGACTATCTCTTCATCTACTGTCTCTGTCTCTCAACTCCTCACAGTGACTATCTCTTCATCTACTGTCTCTGTCTCTCACCTCCTCACAGTGACTATCTCTTCATCTACTGTCTCTGTCTCTCACCTCCTCACAGGGACTATCTCTTCATATACTGTCTCTGTCTCTCAACTCCTCACAGTGACTAAACCTTCATCTACTGTCTCTGTCTCTCACCTCCTCATAATCGTTCTCTCCAGGGAGGAAGTTATCCACCAGAGTGACACGGTGTCCCAGCTGTTCGCTCAGAGCGTCCAGGAACTTGTCCGTGTCCCTGCTCCGGGGGGGTCTGGAGAAGGTGAAGAGCTTCCTGCGTCTGGACAGGGGGCTGGTGGGGTCGTCAGAGTGCTGGGGAGATGGAGGGGGGCTCTCCAGGCTCACGTAAGGGTTGGAGTCAACGCTGCCAGGAGACGGGGTGGTTCCCTCATGATAGAACTCATACAGAGGGTCGGGCAGAGGTTCCTTCCATGTCAGAGACAGACCTGATTTACGGTTCCCTGTGGGGGGGAGAAGAAACGCTGCATTATTTCAAAGATATCTAACAGAGGACTTTGTGACTCAGCGTTTTATTTGGTTTAAATAAAACTTGACCCACATGGCAGCTGTTTGTTCAATTTACTCTAAAGAAGTCTCTTAAAACCAGATGGGTTCCATCTTAAATGATCTCATGTGTCATCCTTAAAGCGAGCATGAGTGACAACGTTAATGATGATGTTGTTGTAACCTTTATGATATACTGACCATTGGCTTCAAGTGGTTGCCATGTCAACGGTGTGGGTGTGTGTGTGTGTGTGTGTGTGAGTCTGTGTTACCTGTGCTACCTTGACTGAGGGAGGAGCGAGCAGGAGACTGGCCATAGGCGTCAGTCTGTCCCAGCTCCTCAAAGTCTGGTAGGGTCAGTGGAGAGCAACGACTGTGACTCTGTTGCATGGCCTTCATGGCATTCTTCCCTGTGTACACACTTTCCAGCTCTGTGTACACTCCTGACATCTAGGGGTCGTAGGGGGTGTGAGCAGGCCGTTAGCACAAAGCACTAGGAACTCTTTATCACAAGGTCTGCTTATAAACTCTTTATGAATCATTACTAGATCGTTTGTTAACCATTATTAACATTGAGTAAAAATCCTAAACAACATGCGTCATATTTGTCTTTTTAAATGTTAACATACTGTAACTATGTAATACTATTTACAGACAGTTCGTGAGCAGACGTCCAGATAAAGTGTTTCCCAAAGCACTGGTAAAAGCATTGCAGTACAGCAGAGCCCTGTAAGTATTTCTCTTTATAAATAGATGGCTCATAATTAGCACCGCTGGCTCTGCATGGCTGACCATTGTGTTGCAGTTTTATACCCACGTGATTCAGGTCAGGGGACTCTGGGAAGGAGGTGCCGTCTCCACACTGTCTCTCTCCAGGTGTCCCACTCCCTGGTGCATCCACATGTATCCCTGCGTCCACATGAAGGGACAAACAGTCATGAGGATCCACCTCCTCTCAAGCCCAGAGAGGAGGGGAGACAGCACGAGACAGCAGGAGACAGCAGGAAGCGGCATAATGTCCTTAACAGCATGGAGAAGCGACAGAGGCCTAGTGCATTTTGAGCTATGGGCTGGATCCTAACTTGAGATTTACTGTGCACTACACAGTACACCCGTAACTTGAATTTCTGTACAAATCTCCCATTGGCGTCAATGTGAGGTTTATGCTAAATTCCAAGTTACTGTAGGCATTTCTCAAGTTAGGATTTGGCCCTATGAGAGTAAAGATGGGCTTAATGCAATACTTGGCTTGGATAGATGTTCTCTGTTAGAAGCAGCAAGTCAACCCTCAGCCCTGGAGTGGCTAGTTGAGATGAAACCCTTCCAATCAAGGACAAGAACAAATAGTTGTTGAGCTGATCACATTCGTACCCATTCCCAGGTGTGTTCCGATGATGCAGTCGTCAGAGCTCCTCTCCCGTACGTTGCCTCTGTAGGAGGTACCTGACACACGCACTGAGCTGCTCCTCCTGTGGTGCTCCTGTCCTGCACCTGGCTCTGGCTCAGGCTCTGCTGCTGCATACACACACACACACACAAACACATGCATGCACGCACACACACAGAGAGAAAGAGAGAAGAATTCAAATGAATTAGAATGACAGGAGGAAATATCTAAGAACATCCCACCGAACAATAAATATATTCTCTAGTTGTCAGCTATTTTCATTGTAACATCTAGTTGTCTACGTTTTTGCCTCTGCAAAGCCTTGCCTGTAAAGATGCAAAGCAATCTTCCACTATGAAAGACAAAACATTATATAAAATCTAAACCGGTGAGAGACCCCACATCCACAGAGACCCCACATCTAACTCAACTCACTCACACACAACAGACCCAACCAAGCAGGCAGAGAGATGTTGCTAATGGCTAACCCACCTGCGGTCTTGAAGCCCAGGAAGCGTGAGATCTTGCTCTGACAGTGTTCCTGCTCCTCGTAGGTCAGCAGCTGGTAGATGAACTGCCAGATCACCTGCTTGGCTGGAGTGTCCAACACCGGGAACACATCAACAATCAGGGTGTCCACGTTCCTGAACACATACAATGAAGAAGTCACTATTTTAGATACTTCTGAACAACACAGACAAAAAAAATCGAAATCTGACCTTTTTGTTGCTACAAAAAGTATTTTAAAACATGCTAAAATAAAAATAAATAAAAAACTCAAGCACACGGGTAATATTCATTCTTCCATTAATTGAATAGATATTTGAACCAATGTTTCATCAGGGTATTGGGGAGGTACAACTCAACTCCTACCAGTGTGCTGGAGTTTTTCTTCTTTTTATTATTAAGAATACTTTTTTCCCATGCACCTGGTAGCTTGTTAACGTGTGCAAGTTCACTTTCTCAGACATGCTCAAATAAAAGTATCAAAAGAAAATCCTACTTTCGAAAAGGTTTATTGCTATTCAGTAACGTTGATAGGGAATTTGTCTTGGTGACTCTTTGATTCTGTACTCTGTAAAATAACATGTATTGCTTTAGATTAGACAAGTTTACCATTATATAATGTATATAATTATATAATTTACATTTAGTGCATGTAATAAGATGTAATGAACCATATTAGGATTCAAGCAGATTATTGAGGGGTAGGATGTTATTTGGAAGGGAACTGTTAGATTATGTTTCTGTAACTCTCCTTTAGGGTAGGTAAACATAAAATGTATGTAATATTTACTATTGATGTGTGAGCCATTTCAAATGTATAAATCATCATTCCTGACATTTGAAAAGAGATAAAATACCTTTATCTCTCTTTCCTCTCTCTCTCTCTCTCTCTCTCTCTCTCTCTCTCTCTCTCTCTATCTCTCTCTTTCTATCTCTCTCTCCTACTTCCTCTCCATCCTCTAATACCCCCCCCCCCCCCCCCCCCCCCCACCTGTGTTGGAAGAAGGTCTCCAGGGCCTTGCAAATGGTGTATCTCTCCTGTACGGTGAGCAGGTGATCCAGCTGCTGGCTAAAGGTACGTCCGTGGACCCTGATGCTGGGGGGGAGGATCTCAGCCACCCACTGTAGGGAGCTGAGGGGGACCGGGGAGCGGGACCTTGGGGCCACTGAAGGGGCCACGCTTGGGGAAGTGTCCTCCTGGTCCCCCTGGTCAGGGAGGGAGTAACCAGAGGGGCCGCTTTCCACCACCAGGGTTGGCATGGCACCACTGCCCTGCAGCATGGACACCACCTTCTCATGGGAACAGTTCCTGAAGACTCACACACACACACACACAGTCACTGTCAGTAATAAAATCAATGTGGACACGATCTTGCAAGGATTTTGTCATTGGACTACCTCCTACAGACACTGAAAAGTACATAGAGTTACTATCTACAGTATTCAGTAGTGCGCTCTACTACTCACCCATGTGACCCATAGTTTACATGGTTACTAGGGTGGTATAATGAGGTATTTGTGGGTGATACTGTGGGTGATATTGTGCTATGGGTGGTGAAATATTGTCAGAGCCCTCCTGAACAAATGTGATTCCAGCCAGGCTGTGTTCTAATGGGCACTCCTACACTTCTTCATGATCAGAATAAAAAGGAAAAATAAGTCAGTTTAAAGGGCGTAAAAGGACTTCCCACAAGAAGTTTTCTCAAATACCATTCCACACACACATCCACGCATGTGCGTGCACACAGAAACACACCAGCCCAGCTTGACTCACTCTCTTGTGTGCATCATAAGGTAAAGTAAAGTCATAACAGGTTTGTGTACCTCATGTCCAGCCCATTGAGGAAAAGGATACGGTCGCCTGGTTTGAGACCACAGTCTTCAGCAGGGCTGTCTGAAGAGAGACAAGGGGATGAGAGTCAGAGAGAAAAGGAGGGAAGACACATAACAATCCATGATGATACGCAAAAACATAACATTTATAAAAGCCTCATTAATCAAATCAGTACGGGGTATTTGACTGTTGTTGTGTTTATGCACCATGTGTTGTCTGATGTATTGGGTTATGCTGGTAGGCCTTTAGGAACCAATTTAGCATAATATTATTATCTATCGTTCTTAAGTAGGTGTACAGTACCACATGGCCATGCAGGCTCTCTGACACGAGACAGTGTGTTCTTATGGATGCCTGTACATCACGATCTTATCTCATCCACCCACAGCATCTCCATATACAGCTGTCCTGAGTCAGTGAGTAACTTACTGCTGACCTCTGCTCAGATCTGTAGTGGGTGGACGGCATCATATATACACACACACACACACACACACACACACACACACACACCTCCCTCGCCTCAGCCCTGACAAAGATGAGCATCCGGTAAACCCCATATTATTATACTCTGGTACAACATTTGACATTTTAGTAATTTAGCAGACACTCTTATCCAGAGCAATTGGAGTTAAGTAACTTGCTCAAGGGCATATCAACAGATTTTTCAACTAGTTGGCTTGGAGATTTGAACCAGCTACCTTTCGGTTTCTGGCCCTGTACAGTGGGTGGATGTTGGACAATGTGTACTTAACAAATACAATTTGATTTGATTAGCTATTGACTCAGAGACACGCCTCCACCTCCTGAAACATACTGTATATTCAGGTAACACCCCTCTAGATCAGATCACCCCAACAACAACCTCCACTACTGTCCACAGCATCCCCAACACCTAACAACCTCCACTACTGGCCACAGCATCCCAAACACCTAACAACCTCCACTACTGACCACAGCATCCCCAACATCTAACAACCTCCACTACTGACCACAGCATCCAAAACACCTAACAACCTCCACTACTGACCACAGCATCCCCAACACCTAACAACCTCCACTACTGACCACAGCATCCCCAACACCTAACAACCTCCACTACTGTCCACAGCATCCCCAACACCTAACAACCTCCACTACTGACCACAGCATCCCCAACACCTAACAACCTCCACTACTGACCACAGCATCCCCAACACCTAACAACCTCCACTACTGTCCACAGCATCCCCAACACCTAACAACCTCCACTACTGACCACAGCATCCCAAACACCTAACAACCTCCACTACTGACCACAGCATCCCAAACACCTAACAACCTCCACTACTGACCACAGCATCCCAAACACCTAACAACCTCCACTACTGACCACAGCATCCAAAACACCTAACAACCTCCACTACTGATCACAGCATCCCCAACACCTAACAACCTCCACTACTGACCACAGCATCCCCAACACCTAACAACCTCCACTACTGACCACAGCATCCCCAACACCTAACAACCTCCACTACTGACCACAGCATCCCCAACACCTAACAACCTCCACTACTGACCACAGCATCCCAAACACCTAACAACCTCCACTACTGACCACAGCACCCCCAACACCTAACAACCTCCACTACTGACCACAGCATCCCCAACACCTAACAACCTCCACTACTGACCACAGCATCCAAAACACCTAACAACCTCCACTACTGACCATACCATCCCAAACACCTAACAACCTCCACTACTGACCACAGCATCCCCAACACCTAACAACCTCCACTACTGACCACAGCATCCAAAACACCTAACAACCTCCACTACTGACCACAGCATCCCAAACACCTAACAACCTCCACTACTGACCACAGCATCCAAAACACCAAACAACCTCCACTACTGACCATACCATCCCAAACACCTAACAACCTCCACTACTGACCACAGCATCCCAAACACCTAACAACCTCCACTACTGACCACAGCATCCCAAACACCTAACAACCTCCACTACTGACCACAGCATCCCAAACACCTAACAACCTCCACTACTGACCACAGCATCCCCAACACCTAACAACCTCCACTACTGACCACAGCATCCCCAACACCTAACAACCTCCACTACTGACCACAGCACCCCCAACACCTAACAACCTCCACTACTGACCACAGCATCCCCAACACCTAACAACCTCCACTACTGACCACAGCATCCCCAACACCTAACAACCTCCACTACTGACCACAGCATCCCCAACACCTAACAACCTCCACTACTGACCACAGCATCCCCAACACCTAACAACCTCCACTACTGACCACAGCATCCCCAACACCTAACAACCTCCACTACTGTCCACAGCATCCCCAACACCTAACAACCTCCACTACTGACCACAGCATCCCAAACACCTAACAACCTCCACTACTGACCACAGCACCCCCAACACCTAACAACCTCCACTACTGACCACAGCATCCCCAACACCTAACAACCTCCACTACTTACCACAGCATCCAAAACACCTAACAACCTCCACTACTGACCACAGCATCCCCAACACCTAACAACCTCCACTACTGACCACAGCATCCCCAACACCTAACAACCTCCACTACTGTCCACAGCATCCCCAACACCTAACAACCTCCACTACTGACCACAGCATCCAAAACACCTAACAACCTCCACTACTGATCACAGCATCCCAAACACCTAACAACATCCACTACTGACCACAGCATCCCCAACACCTAACAACCTCCACTACTGACCACAGCATCCCCAACACCTAACAACCTCCACTACTGACCACAGCATCCCCAACACCTAACAACCTCCACTACTGACCACAGCATCCCACTTGCCCAGCATCCCAATGACTTGCCTAGTTAAATAAAGGTTAAATAAATAAATACATAAAATACTGATCACAGCATCCCAAACACATAACACCCACTACTGACTACAGCATCCCCAACAGCCAACAACACCCACCTGATACCAGCCCAGTACAATACAGTGTTACCCAACACAAAACATAGAACTTCATCCACCCAACGCACCACATAGAGAAGTGTAATCAGCAGTGCGTCATAACTTACCTGGGATGACAGAGTCGATACAGACAGGGGCATGCCCCCTCAGGGTGAACCCAAAACTCTTCTTCCCTCTGTAAACCCTTACTGTCCTAGGAGGAGCACGGAGGCTGAGGGAACATTACAAAGTGTCTATTATTTTCTGTCAGAACATACATTTGTATACATTTTTACAGTAGAAGTAGTAAAAGATATGGTTGTAACATTATAGTTGTAATATTTCAGGAACTACATTACTACCTTTGTTGTGTACTGATGTTTTATCAATGGGCTTTCAGCAGCTTTCAACTGTATTTATCAAGTACTACTGGGTGTTTAGAATAGCCTAGCATTCTCAACAGTAAATAACAATTCTACAGGGATTTCATATTATCATGCCCACATCACGCTGTCTGTTATGTAACTATATTGTTATGTAACTTGAACAATAAAGGAATGTGAATGAGTAAAAAATAAACAGCAGCTAGTGTGTCCAGTAGGAATACCACATAACAGGTGTAACTTCCAGCTCAGACAGTGATGCCTCTGTTCCCTGGCTCCCAGAAAGAAGCATTATCATCAAAGACTGGGATGGAGATATCACAGTTGCCATGGAAACTACTCAAGGCAACATCATATATATAAACAGAGTTCCATAAAATCAAATCAAATCCAATTTATTTATACAGCCCTTCGTACATCAGCTGATATCTCAAAGTGCTGTACAGAAACCCAGCCTAAAACCCCAAACAGCAAGCAATGCAGGTGTAGAAGCACGGTGGCTAGGAAAAACTCCCTAGAAAGGCTAAAACCTAGGAAGAAACCTAGAGAGGAACCAGGCTATGAGGGGTGGCCAGTCCTCTTCTGGCTGTGCCGGGTGGAGATTATAACAGAAGAAGGAGAGGAGAGGAAACGGATAAAATCCACTATTTGATTGTCTTTATGCTTGTTATGTAAGACGGGACAGATGAAAAGTATTCAAATAGGTTTTTAGAGTACTGTACTGTGCTATACGTACAGAGACACAGAGGGTAGGCTCGGCACTGCAAAGCACTGGGGATAAGAAACTGGTGGGTTAGAAAAGGTGAAGAAAACAGATCTCATCTCTCCCCTCATCTACCATTTGTACTTTATATACATCAGTACCATTCCATAACCCAAGAAGCAGCACAGAAGAGGAGCTAAAAACATGATGTTGATGATTCAATTAACAATCAATCAAGTAACCTATCATCACAGGAGATTTCAATATTGCTCTATTCACTATTCCATATTGACTTGAAACCTTACCCCTCGAAAGGCAGTTTACCATAAATAATGGTAGATGATTACACAGGACATATTCCAACATGCTGCTCATTAGGATATAGGCCATGGGGAGGGGAGGGGGCTGTTGGTAAAACATGGACTTGAGTCTACTGCAAAGTATATCTGTAAAACTGGAATGGAGTGAGCTACTGTATGGCTTGAGCTGAGTCTGCTGTATGGTACTGACTTTCTGAGTCATAATCTTAATTCCTCCATGTTATTATAGGTTGGACACTGAAAGCTATAATCGTTATAATATTAGGTGAGTAAACAAACTCAATGGTTAACAGACACTGTTCCCTAATCAACAGGTGCTTCCAAATCATCTATCAACAAACATCACATTTAAACATTTAGAGAATTACCCAGATGTTACCCAGCGGGTTGGAACACTTATTTTAAAAATGTCATTCAGTAGTAATTTTAAGTCCAATATATGTCCATTATTTCCAGCTCCAACCACACAAACAGCATATTCAAAATCTTCTCTCTCTCAGGTGAGTGGGAGTCATAGCTAAATACACCATACTGTATACTAACCTCTGATTGGCTCCTGATTGATGCACAGGTATGCCCGACATAGACTTCCTGTACCCCCTCTCTCCTCTCTCCTTTCCCCCTCCGTCCTCCCCGGGGTCCCGGGGTACTGAGCTGGCCCGTTTGGAGCCGTAGTGGCGGTCGGGGTGGTCCTCGCTGCGGCTACGTCTCAGACGGCCCTGTGGGCCCGGCTCGCTGATGCTCTTACTGCGACAGATCCTCTGGATCAGGCTCTGGGAAACGGCCTCGTCAAACCGCTGCCGGTGCTTCTTGGGGATGAAGATCCTGGTGAACATGGTGAGAGAGGGACCAGCATGTAAAGAGGAAGAGAAAGTAGGGGGAAGGGTGGAGAGGTGGATGGGTGGAGTTCCCCCTGGATCCAAGGGGCTACCACCAGGTAGACCTCAGCAGTCACCCCTCAACAGTCTGTCACCTCTGCCCAGAGGAATCAGAGATGATGAAGACAGAGATTATGTAGATCTCCGGGAATCAGAAGGTGTTACTAGATACCTCAGTAGTCTGTATCAACTCTGGTGCCCAAAACCACACCACGCATACCAAAGCCCTGATCTGAGATTCAGAGGAAAAAGTCAGAGCTAGAACTGAGAAACAAGCATCCAGGTTGGAGAAGAAAATTCACGCAGCTGAATACATATCACTGTTGACTTGGTGAAAGAGAATCATCATAAAACATACTTAGAAATCCATAGATTGACGAGAAACAAAACAAACGCACTTCTTCTAAAAAGTCGCTGTGTTTCCATTTAGTCGCTGTAGTCCATGGATAAAGAAGAGAAGTGAAGGTTGGATAGCGAGAAAGAGGGAGAGAGATGTCTATAGAGCTAGTCAGTGAGCCAGCCCTCTGTGCAGTGGCGTCATTTGCTACAGTGTGGATTCACTCTGCTGCAGATACCAACACAGAAACAGCAAAGGTGTGGGAGTCAGCAATATATTACTCTATCACTTTTCTCTCCATTTCTCCCTCTCTTGCTCTCCCTCTTTCTGTCATCTATCTATCTATCTGCCTGCCTGCCTATCTATCTGAGGAGCAGAACAATAGCTTTTCTGAGCATCTCTAGGAACTGTGGGATTCTCAGAGGGAGAATGATATGAGGTGAAGGATTATCATCTTCTCATCATGTAGACAACCACACTGATCAAAGCCATTGTCTTGTCTGTCTTTAATAACATAACCAAGATAACAGCAGTATGGTGTTATTTAATCAGAGAACTAATTGTTTGCTAATTGAAGATATAAAACATACGGTTCATTACAGCAATTGTGACACAGATGTAAAAGCAACAGCTGATGATGAAAACAACACACACACACACACACACACACACACACACACACACACACACACACACACACACACACACACACACACACACACACACACACACACACACACACACACACACACACACAAACACACACACAGACACCACACGCACACACACACAGAGGGCAGCGGACAGCTGGTTTAAACAGGAACGGTGTGTATGCATTAGCAAATTAGAACTGATGAACAACATTGCATTAATACAGATGGAATTGTTTATGGGAATTAAAACAAATGCTCCCAATTAACACATCATCCAATACAGTGTCACGTCCTGACCTTAGAGATCCTTTTATTCTCTATTTTGGTTAGGTCAGGGTGTGACTAGGGTGGGCAATCTAGTTTTCCTATTTCTTTGTTTGGCCTGGTAGGGTTCCCAATCAGAGGCAGCTGTCTATCGTTGTCTCTGATTGGGGATCATACTTAGGCAGCCTTTTTTCCACCTTTAGTTTGTGGGATCTTGATTTTGTATAGTTGCTGTGTAGCCTGCAGAACTTTACGTTCGTTTTGTATTTGGTTGTTTTTTGGTGTTATTTTAAATAAAGTAAGATGTTTGCCTACCACGCTGCACCTTGGTCTCCTCATTCAAACGACGAGCGTAACAGAAGATCCCACCACCAAAGGACCAAGCAGCGTGGCCAGGAGGAGCAGGGATCCTGGGCCCGGGAGAAGAGGGAGTGGAGGACATCATGGACATAGGAGGAGATTATGGCAGGGGACAAGACCCTGCCATGGAAGCAGGCGGAGGCAGCGAAGGAGGATCAACGGCAACTCAGGGGTTCACAATCACGACGGAAGCCCGAGAGGCAGCCCCCAACTTTTTTGGGGGGGGTGGGCACACGGAGTGGTCGGCGGAGCCGAGGGGTGAACCAGAGCCAGTCAGGGAGTCGAGTGAGGAACTCGACGAAAGATTCCGGAGAGAGGTGTTGGCGTTGAGGGTGCTGCAGAGCGGGCGTGCTGATGAGCGTGACACCAGTCCGGTGTCATATGCACCAGTTTCACGCATCTGGCCTCCAGTGCGCCTCCTCAGTCCGGTGCGTCCTGTGTCTCCTCCACGCACTTGCCCTGAGGTGTGTGTCACCGCTCCGGTACAATGTCTGCCGGTTCTACGCACCGTGTCTCCGGTGCGCCTTCACAGCCCAGTGCGTCCTGTGCCAGCGCCCCGCACTTGCCGGGCTAAAGTGAGCATCCAGCCAGGACGGGTTGTGCCAGCTCTATGCTCCAGACCTCCAGTGCGCCTCCATGGTCCAGTATATCCTGTGCCAGCTCCATGCTCCCGGCCTCCAGTGCGTGTCTCCAGCCTGGTACGTCCTGTGCCTGCTCCACGCACGAAGCCTCCAGTGATGATCCATGGCACAAAGCCTTCAGTGATGATCCATGGCCCGAAGCCTCCAGTGATGATCCATGTCTCGAAGCCTCCAGTGATGATCCATGGCCCGAAGCCTCCAGTGTTGATCCATGGCCAGGAGCCTCCAGTGATGATCCATGGCCCGAAGCCTCCAGTGATGATCCATGGCCCGGAGCCTCCAGTCATGATCCATGGCCCGGAGCCTCCAGTGATGATCCATGGCCCGGAGCCTCCACTGATGATCCATGGCCCGGAGCCTCCAGTGATGGTCCATGGCCCGGAGCCTCCAGTGATGGTCCATGGCCCGGGGCCTCCAGTGATGGTCCATGGTCTGGAGCCTCCAGTGATGATCCACGGTCCGGAGTCTCCAGCGACGATCTGCAGTTCGGAGCCTCCAGCGAGGGATCCTGGTCCGGAGCCTCCAGCGTCGGTTCCCAGGCCGGAGCCTCCAGTAACGGTTCCCGGTCCGGAGCCTCCAGCGACGGTTCCCGGTCTGGAGCCTCCAGCGACGGTTCCCAGTCCGGAGCCTCCAGCGGGGGTTCCCAGTCCGGAGTCCCCGGCGAAGATCTACGGTCCGGAGTCCCTGGCGACGATCTACGGTCCGGAGTCCCCGGCGACAATCCATGGTTCGATTGCTCCGGCGATGATTCACGGTCCGGAGCTTCCGGCGACGATCTCCGCACCAGAGGAGCCACTGAAGTTGGCAGAGCCACGAGCGGAGCGGGGTTTGCATCCCGCACCGGAGCCGCCACCTAGGGTAGATGCCCACCCGGACCCTCCCCTATAGGTTCAGGTTTGCAGCCGGAGTCCGCACCTTTGGGGGTGGGGGGGGGGGGGGGGGGGGGGGGTACTGTCACGCCCTGACCTTAGAGATCCTTTTATTCTCTATTTTGGTTAGGTCAGGGTGTGACTAGGGTGGGCAATCTAGTTTTCCTATTTCTTTATTTGGCCTGGTATGGTTCCCAATCAGAGGCAGCTGTCTATTGTTGTCTCTGATTGGGGATCATACTTAGGCAGCCTTTTTTCCACCTTTAGTTTGTGGGATCTTGATTTTGTATAGTTTCTGTGTAGCCTGCAGAACTTTATGTTCGTTTTGCATTTTGTTGTTTTTCAGTGTTCATTTTAAATAAAGTAAGATGTTCGCCTACCACGCTGCACCTTGGTTTCCTCAATCAAACGACGAGCGTAACATACAGATCTTGTGAGTACTTACAGTATAAATGTAACGAGTGTGCTGAGAGTCGGGAAGCAAGTTCAGGGAGTGAGTGTTTTAATAAATAAACAAAACAATAAACACGAAACACACCGACATGAAACAGAGTCAATAACACCCGAGGAAAGAACCAAAGGAGAGTGACAGATATAGAGAAGATAATCAAGGAGGTGATGGGGTCCAGGTGGGTGTTATGAGGCGCAGGTGACGATGAGTGGCGAGAGATAAATTATAATAAAGTGGAGAATTCCGGGAAACAAACTAACTGGCCACGCAATTAAAATATGACACAAACAGAACAGAGAGAAAGAGAGAGAGCGAAAGAGCGAAAGAGAAGCAACATGCAGAAACGTGTGAAATGAACTAGCTAATTATGCAAATTCAAACAAGTTGGACAGCTAAATCAAGCAAATTGGACACAGAGAGAAGTTCTTCAGAGACAATAAGGATTCTAGCCACCATAGGGGAATGTTCTGCTAATTAGCCATGATTCTTCCACAGTGCTACTGAGTTATCCAGACACATGGAGACATATTTGGAACTCGTGTAGAACCTGCTATTCTATGGAAAGCGATTTGTGGACACTCATTACTGTTGTGATGTACTTATGCAGCATCGTTTAGCTTGGTCTCTCACCAACCCACAGAGAGGGTTTCTCTCTAATAGCTTTTCTACATCTCTAGCCATATTATTATCTGGCTTCCTTGTGTAATTCAGTGGTATTTCTAAGAAAACCTTATCTGCCACCACAACTACAATTAAGCCTTCACTGATCAATACAAGATTTTCTTTTTTCAAACAGCCGCCTCGTCATAAAAGTTGTCGAAACTGTCTTATCTTTGGAACTAATTGAGTTTTCAACCAATGTGACCTCATTTGCAGCAGAGTTGAGTGGTGCTCTATAATTATCTAAGACAGTGGAGGGAGGATGGATGTCTCCAAAGGGAGAAATGACAAATAGAAATCTAACTGGGAGACCTCATTTCATTTCTATTCCAGATGTGAGAGACTGTACTGTCGCTATTTATTGCTTTGCTTTGCCACACTGTCGCTTGCCAGGCACTAAATGACCGGTGGACATTAAAGATTGAGGGGAGGGATTTCAGAGATAATCATGTGGTTTAAAAACCAGTGATTAGGGTCACTATGTCGTTGGTCAGTGGCCATCAGACCCAGATGTTGGACAGATTATCAATAAACAGGGTCAGTTTTGAGTTTCAACAGATCTCTGACATTAACACATACAGTACTGTAACATAATGGTGATTATGGAGCTTCAAAGAATATCTCTACAGTAACATCATTAGTACACAACAATATTGTGTTATATTGTCAATTTGCCAGTCAGCTACCAACAGAAACATCAGATAGCCTTGGTTTGTCTGAACACACCTGTGATCAGTCTCTTACCCACGACATGCAAACAATCAGAAAAGAGAGGAGCGCTCTAGAAACAGACATTTGTCACTCTTTGTAGCACATGCTGCCTGCATCTCCTACCTATATAGATATATAATAATAATAATAACAATATGTGATTCTGCTTGTAGTTAAATAGTGTCGTTTAAAGGGGTTGTTGAGTCCTCCAGCATTAGGAAGCTTTTTAAGGCCAATAAAGCATTGTCCAGTAATGGAGGTGATTACGCAGCTGAAACCTCCTTTATTTCTCTAATACACCTATCAAATACACTCCAAACTGTCTGGAAATGGAGCGTTGCAGTGGGAGAGCAATGTCATGATGACCTATGAGGGAAGATCAATGGTTGAGAGTGGATGTAAATTGTAAAGTGATTTGCTAGATGGAGTAATGCTGTAAATTACTGTAAATGTGGGAGGAGGCTTTGGTAGTTACAGTACATTACACTTCTATGGTATGCACCACATTAAAGGAGACTGTTTTTGTTGACATTAGTTTAGCTTCCTTAAACACAATCAATATGGCAGCAATAACTCATATACCAATACATCAAACATGGCAGTATCAATAAATCAAATGATCAATAGCACCTTAAATTCAGTCATTTTTAGGGTAACTTTTTACAGACTACAATTACATAATAGTCTGGAGCTTCCATAATCCACAGTTTTAGCTATAGAAAAAACAACACAAGAGATTAGATACAAAAAAAGCCCTATCACTTATCATGATGAGTTCTAGGTTGCCGCTTATTCTAGGAATCGCTAGAGACAAAAAGTATGAATCACATAATCTGGTAGAAAATCCGAGAATGTTTCATGTTGTCTCATTCAAGTGACGAGAGTCAATACGCAAGCAAGAAAGTATACAGTTAACACTGAATTCAATTCTGCAAAAAGTAATTCAGACTACTGCATTAAATCATTGCACAACAATAAATAGTAGAAAACATTAAAACAAGTCTCTGAAAAAGAGCATGGGCTGCCAGCCAACACACACTATCCCTCAGAGTAAAAGTGCACAGGTACAGTACTGTACTAGAATAATTATCTGCCCACCTACGGCAAGTCTGACACACTACACTGCAGTGTCCCTACCTGTACTGAAACAGATGTGTGCATTCAGCAGTACACCACTGCAAGACAAATGCAAGTACCACAGCCCAAAACACCCAACAATAAAAACAGTACTCACCCCAAACAGCTCATTACTGTTAGTAGTCTGTCATATTTCGGAAGGAACGTTATGAGGATTATAAAATAATAAATGTGAGTAAGTGCATAGGTTCACAAATGGTATATTGAAGTCTTAATGCAGTATACCGGTATGGGACAGAATCAGCATGGTGTATCCAAGAACCATCGCCAGCATTGAACTGTCAAGGGAGAACGGTCACCAACCACAGACGAGCAAGAGCTTAAAGCAGAATAATTAAGATAAAATCCATCACAGAAAATCCACACAGAGAGGGGGGGAGGGGGGGTCAGCGGAAAAAAGAGAGCGAGAGAGAGAGAAAGAAAGAAAGAAAAAAAGAAAGAAAGAAAGAGGAGGAGAGGCGGGAGAGAGTCCAATTCAGTGGAATAAAACAAACACATTTTCATGGCCTGTTAAATGCCACTCATTCTATATTTAGAGAATAAAGAAGGAAAGAAGTGTCGCTGTCCTCTGGGGATCAGGAATCACTGTCTTATTGAAAAAAATAGCTTTGCATTTGAATATTAAATTATTCATACACAACCTTATAACCTTAGTACAGTATCAATAACAATAACAATTTCTATAATGGGTATCTAATCATATCACTAAGACTTTTCTCTGGTCTGGTCATGTGTTCAGGAAAAACTCAGGACCCACATTTTTAGGCATCACTACCTACCTGATATACCATATTAATGGTACCCAAAGGATCTGACTTTATATTGCACTGACCCTACGTACACTCACCAGACTATATATACACACCATATACATACTCACTCTCACACACTGCATTGACACTCCCACACAAAACCCACACACATTCACATACACTACCTATGCATACACAAACATAACACACACATGCATACCGACATAATACACACACACATTACGACACAACACAAACACACATACATTCACAATACACAAACTTTATTTTACTTCTATTATTATCTATCCTGATGCCTAGTCACTTTACTCTGCCTTCATGTACATACGTTCAAAAGTTTGAGGTAACTTAGAAATGTCCTTGTTTTTGAAAGAAAAACACGTTTTTTGTCCATTAAAATTACATCAAATTGATCTGAAGTACAGTGTAGACATTGTTAATGTTGTAAATGACGATTGTAACTGGAATCGGCAGATATTTTATGGAATATCTACATAGGCGTACAGAGGCCCATTATCAGCAACCATCACTCCTGTGTTCCAATGGCACGTTGTGTTAGCTAATCCAAGTTTATCATTTTAAAAGGCTAATTGATCATTAGAAAACCCTTTTGCAATTATGTTAGCACAGCTGAAAACTGTTGTTTTGATTAAAGAAGCAATACAACTGGCCTTCTTTAGACTAGTTTTGTATCTGGAGCATCAGCATTTATGAGTTCGATTACAGGCTCAAAATGGCCAGAAATAAATAACTTTCTTCTGAAACTCGTCAGTCTATTCTTGTTCTGAGAAATTAAGGCTATTCCATGCGAGAAATTGCCATGAAACGGAAGATCTCGTACGACGCTCGGTACTACTCCCTTTACAGAACAGCGGAAACTGGCTCTAACCAGAATAGAAAGAGGAGTGGGAGACCCCGGTGCACAACTGAGCAAGAGGACAAGTACATCAGAGTGTCTAGTTTGAGAAACAGACGCCTCACAAGTCCTCAACTGGCAGCTTCATTAAATAGTACCCACAAAACACCAGTCTCAACGTCAACAGTGAAGAGGCAACTCCGGGATGCTGGCCTTCTAGGCAGAGTTGCAAAGAAAAAGCCATATCTCAGACTGGCCAATAAAAAGAAAAGATGAAGATGGGAAAAAGAACAGAGTTTGAGGTGTTCGGATCACAAAGAAGAACATTCGTGAGACGCAGAAAAAATGAAAAGATGCCGGAGGAGTGCTTCATGCAATCTGTCAAGCATGGTGGAGGCAATGTGATGGTCTGGGGGTTCTTTGGTGATGGTAAAGTGGGAGATTTGTACAGGGTAAAAGGAAATTGAAGAAGGAATGCAATCACTCCATTTTGCAACGCCATGCCATACCCTGTGGACGGCGATTAATTGGAGCCAATTTCCTCCTATAACAGGACAATGACCCAAAGCACAGCTCCAAACTATGCAAGAATTCTGTCTATAATGGAGTGGCCAGTACAGTCTCTGGATCTCAACCCTATTGAGCTGTTGTGGGAGCAGCTTGACCGTATGGTACGTAAGAAGTGCCCATCAAACCAATCCAACTTCTGGGTGGTGCTTCAGGAAGCATGGCGTGAAATCTCTTCAGATTACCTCAACAAATGGACAACTAGTATGCCAAAGGTCTGCAAGGCTGTAATTGCTGCAAATGGAGGATTCTTTGACGAAAGCAAAGTTTGAAGGACACAATTCTTATTTATATTAAAAATCTTTATTTATAACCTTGTCAACGTCTTGACTATATTTCCTATTAATTTTGCAACTCATTTCATGTAAGTGTTCATGGAAAAAAGTGACCGGTAGTGTATGTACCTCAAATACCTCATACCTCTGCACAGTGATCTGGTTCTGGCTCCATTCTTGTGTATTTTAATTTATTCTTCTTGTGTTACTATTTTATTTTTATTTTTATGATCATTTTTAAACTCTGCATTTTTGGTAAGGGCTCGTAAGCAAGTATTTCACAGTAAAGACTGTACCAGTAAGTGACATTGAGATACAATACCCACAATCCACCACATCCACATTGTTTACCTCTGTGTCATTGCCTCCCTCTAGTAAATACAAGTTAAGGTCAGATAACAAAAGATATGGTCTGGTAAGACCACAGCCAGATGACCACATGGTCCACATTCCCTCAGATGGATTCCTCATACCAACCAATCAGATTAACGACTTAGAAACAGACAGGAAGTGTCATCTCACATTAAATATGCCCATCTCCCTCTCTAATTTACTCCCTTCATAGAGTATAGAAGTAACAGTAATCTTGACAACTCTAAAGGAAAAAGTGTACTTGGATTAAGGGTTTAGTGAGAGTCTTGTTGGTCGTTTTCACACAAGAAAAAACATAAGACAAATGGTTATGCAAATATATCTTCATTAAAATGTCTGACAACATGAGACTTTAGCCATAGCAGCCAGTATTCTCTGAGTTCAGTTGAGGTCACAAACAAACAAATTTAATTAAAAAAGGCAGAGACAGTGATGATTACAATTGGCAGATCCTTGAGCTGATCTCAGACAGGAACAAGGCTGGCAAGATTTGTCGACATCGGGTAGAATTTGAAATGACCACACTAAAACTGGCTTTGCCATTGTTGAGCTTAACTTCTGATCATCAATGGCACTCAACTCAACCAGTGATTATTGTGAACTCCGCCAAATATCATCTGGCAGGTCTGTCATCAACCCATTTGATTTGGCTCAAGATGGAGCAGGCTGACGCTAGCAGTGTTAGCCCACCAGTGTTTTTATCCACGGCTGGGCACAAATGCGTCAGGTGTGAGATGATTTCCACATAATCACAAGACAAAGATAAGGTAGAACTGGGAAATGCACCACCATCATGCATCTTAGGGAAGAGATCCTCTGGCTGTTAGCTTGGCTGCGAGAAAAGGAAAACCTGCTTTCTAAGTACACTGACCTTGCTGTAACCCAGGAAAAGCGAATATCAGTCTTAAATGGCATATATAACAAGTCAATTAGAAATGCCAGACGGGCTAATTTTTCTAGATGGATCACTAATAATCAGAATAATGAGAGAGTGCTCTTCTTGACCATTGATGGCCTGATAAATCCTCCCCCCGCAAACCTATGTGAACTTTTCTCCACATCTAAATGTGATGAGTGTGCGGCATATTTCAGAGATAAGATAACCGACAATAGGTTGGGTATCAGTCAAGCAAGACCTGGTGAGAAGTTTGATGATATGTGCCCTAGCCTCCCACGCAAAGGCACTATGGATTTATTTTCCCTGGTTGACACAGACATGCTCAGGAAAGTGACATCACAACTTAAGCCTTCTACCTGCCTTCTCGATCCTATCCCCACCTCCTTCTTCAAAACAGTTTTTAATTGCATATCTGAAGAAGTGCAAGCTATTGTTAATCACTCCTTGTTCAAACGCACTTTCTCTACTGCACTAAAAACTGCAATGGTGAAACCTCTTCTGAAGAAAAGTAATCTAGAATCTTCAGCTCTTAGCAATTTTCGGCCAATATCCAACCTTTCATTTCTGGAGAAATTGGTTTTCAAACAGCAAAAAAAAAATTTAAGTGCCAACTGTATTTTTGAAAAAATCCAATCTGGTTGTTGTGCCCACCACAGCACAGAGATCGCCTTAGTTAAAGTGATAAATGACCTTAGAGCCAACACAGATGCCAAACAGCTCTCTGTCCTTGTACTCTTGTCTTTAAGTGCTGCATTCAACACTGTTGACCATGATGTCCTTCTGGACAGACTGGAGAGGTGGGTTGGCCTCTCCGTTCTACTTCAAAATGTTGTTATGTTACAGTCTTATTCTAAAATTGATTAAATTATTTGTTTTCCTCATCAATCTACACAATACCCTATAATGACAAAGCAAAAACAAGTTTTTAGAAGTGTTTGCTAATTTATAAAAAAACAGAAATACCTTATTTACTTAAGTATTTAGAAACTTTGCTATGGGACCCGAAATTGAGATCAGGTGCATCCTGTTTCCAGTAATCGTCCTTGAGATGTTTCTACAACTTGATTAGAGTCCACCTGTGGTACATTCAATTGATTGGACATGATTTGGAAAGCCAAGAGCTCTGTGTCTATATAAGGTCCCACAGTTGACAGTACATGTCAGAGCAAAACCAAGCCAAGAGGTCGAAGGAATTGTCCATAGAGCTCCGAGACAGGATTGTGTCGAGGCACAGATCTGGGAAAGGGTACAAAAACATTTCTGCAGCCTTGAAGGTCCCCAAGAACATAGTGGCCTCCATCATTCTTAAATGGAAGAAGTTTGGAACCACCAAGACGCTTCCTAAAGCTGGCCGCTCGTCCAAACTGAGCAATCGGGGGAGAAGGGAGGTGACCAAGAACCTGATGGTCACTCTGAAAGAGCTCCAGAGTTCCACTGTGGAGATGCGAGAACCTTCCAGAAGGACAACCATTTCTGCAGCACTCTACCAATCAGGCCTTTATGGTAGAGTGGCCAGACGGAAGGCACATGACAGCCCACTTGGAGTTTGCTAAAAGGCACCTAAAGGACTCTCAGACCATGAGAAACCAGATTCTCTGGTCTGATGAAACCAAGATTGAACTTTTTTGCCTGAATGCTAAGCGTCACGTCAGGAGGAAACCTGATACCATCCCTACGGTGAAGCATGGGGGTGACAGCATCATGCTATGGGGGTGTTTTTCAGCAGCAGGGACTGGGAGACTAAGATTGAGGGAAAGATGAACGGAGAAAAGTACAGAGAGGTCCTTGATGAAAACCTGCTCCATAGCGCTCAGGACCTCAGACTGGGGCGAACGTACACCTTCCAACAGGACAATGACCCTAAGCACACAGCCAAGACAACGCAGGAGTGGCTTCTGGACAAGTCTCTGAATGTCCTTGAGTGACCCAGCCAGAGGTCAGGCTTGAACTCGATCGAACATCTCTGGAAAGACCGGAAAATAGCAGTGCAGCGACGCTCCCCATCCAACCTGACGGAGCTTGAGAGGATCTGCAGAGAAGAATGGGAGAAACTCCCCAAATACAGGTGTGCCAAGTTTGTAGCGTCATACCCAATAAGACTTGAGGCTATAGTTGCTGCCAAAGGTGCTTCAACAAAGTACTGAGTAAAGGGTCTGAATACTTATGTAAATGTGATATCAGTTATCCATTTTTTATACATTTACAAAAATTCTAAAAACTTGTTTTTGCTTTGTCATTATGGGATATTGTGTGTAAATTGATGACGGAAAAACACTATTCAATCGATTTTAGAATAAGGCTGTAACGTAACAAAAGGTGGAAAAAGTCAAGGGGTCTGATTTTAGCTCCACGGATTATTAGACTGTATTTGTGATTTAAATACTTGGATGGCTCACAACTTCCTCCAGCTAAATCAAGACAAGACCAAGGTACTTCTTGTTGGTGTCAAAGCACAGAGAGAGAATCTGGCCTCACATTTTAATTCACAGGCAATAAAGATAAAACACTAGGTGTCATTGTAGATTCTGAACTTAATTTCGATTCAAGACAAGACCAAGGTACCGGTGTCGTGTGCCCTCCGTCTGGTCTTGGAGCCCTGTCTGCAGCAGATGGGGTCTTGTGATAATGTTCACAATGCTTGACACTAAGCAAGCTCCCCGTAATCCCTCCACCAGCAAAATTAGCAAAAGGAAAAGCCTGTTTACACACCCATTGCAAAATAATCCCCATAGATTATCATGACTTTTCATTGGGACATTGGGATTTTAGGAGGCTGCATCCCACCTGGGTTGTACTAGGATGTCTATATGTCAAAATGGGAAGGTTTGAATGTATCTCTGTGGGCATAATCTGAGTCATGTTCAGCAGGGAGTACAGGTGGTAGGCTACCTCCTCTTTCTCAAGAGCCTATACTGAACACAACTGCAGATTAAGTCTACAGTATTTATCTTTATTTACATTCTATGGATGATACCATTGGGAGCAGAGACTCAAGGGTATGTACCTGATGTGGCCAATGAGCGTCTGCTGCTCGTCAGTGGTGAGGATGTCTGGGAGGACAGAGGCCAGCCAATCAACCTTCTTCTCCGCAGCATACTGCTTCAGCACCGCAAACAGCTTCTCCTTCACCTCAGGCTCCTCCCCCAAAATCTGGTCAATCTGAAATATATCAATAACTGTTGTTGAAGGGCCTATATAGTACACAGACTCCCTAAAGAAAGATGGTATACCTTTACAAAAAAGTATCCAACTAGCTAACTAAGGAAGTAAACTCAGTAGGCTTGCGTAATGATTTTTTAACAGTAAAGTATTCTCTTTCAAAATGTTGTTTTCTCTGGACATCAATACTCCCCTGAATAGCTCCAACTCATACAACAGTTAGTTTAATAGAAAGCCTCACCTTCCTGTTGAACTCCAGGGCCTTGTGTTTGCGGTCCGTCCTCATCCCGTCTCCCTCAAGCTGTATCTCATCCATACTCTCACTGCTGCGTATTTTCCGTCTGGGCCCCAGACACAGCACCCCTAGCCTCAGCGTACGCCCCTGGGACGCCTTGATCAGCGCCGCCGCCATCTCGTGGTGCCTCACCGGGATCCTGTTGACCTCCATGACGTAGTCGCCGGCCCGCAGGCCACCTCGTCCTGCCGGAGAGCAGGGGGAACAATCCTCCACCAGGAGGGGGCAGTCTCCCACGATGGTGAAGCCAAAACGACCGTCAGGACCCGGGGTGATGTCCATCTGAGAAGCAGAGATTTAATTCTTATTTAACTTTCCCTGTATTATATTAAGATAGAGAGAATTTATTTTCACTAATGAATTGAAAAGTATGGCCTTGCCGATGAAATTAGCACGGCAAATCCAGGATTGCCCCTACAGTTTCTGAGGTTACATGAGGTATCAGAAATACAGTGAGTCGGGGGCTCCCGAGTGGCGCAGCAGTCTAAGGCACTGCATTATATGCTGTAGGTGTTACTACGGTCCCGGGTTCATATCCCGGGCTGTGCCACAACCGGCCGTGGTCGGGAGTCCCATAGGACGGTGCACAATTGGCCCAGCGTCGTCTGGGTTAGGGGAGAGTTTGGCCGGTGAGCCTTTACTTGGCTCATTGTGCTCTAGCGACTCCTTGTGGCGGGCCGGGTGCCTGCGGGCTGACCCCGGATGCCAGTTGAACTGTGTTTCCTCTGACACATTGGTGCTTCTGGGTTAAGCTGGCAGGTGTTAAGGAATGCGGTTAGGTGGGTCATGTTTTGGAGGACGCATGATCGATTGAATAGTGTTTTTGCCTCTCCCGAGCCCGTTGGGGAGTTGCAGCGATGAGCCAAGATCAAAAGAATTGGGGAGAAAAAGGGGGTAAAATACAACAACAAATATTTAAAAATAAGAAATACAGTGAGTCAAATTGTCAGTAGGCACAAACAGAAATACAGAAAAAGGAACTTAAAATCAATCAGAAGTATCAAACATCGTGCTACAACATAATGGTGCCAGGTGAGTCCCAGTCAGAGCGAGTTCAGACCTGCTGGATGCGAGACACAACTCCGATGCTGGGAGGGATGTTCCTCTGGGTCTGAGCGATGGCGATGACAGCCTGGAATCCCAAAGTGGACACATTCTGGCCCTCGATCTCCAGCACCTGATCACAGAGAGACAGCATAAGACCGAGAAACAGCTTTTCCAGTATAAATCCCTGTTCATACTATTACACTATTATCATAACATCGTAGTATAACATACCTGTAGTACTATTAAAGGCATGTTTGTCAATTGTCTTGCCTTGTTAAATAATGGTTAAATAAAGGATTGAAATAATTACTGATTAGGCCTTTCGGTTTAGCTTAGAATCTAGAATCTCTCTGACCTGGTCACCTGGCTGCAGCCCCGCCAGGTAGGCACTGCTCCCCTCCTCCACAGACAGGATGTAGCTGGGACCACTTCCTCCCAGCTGGAAGCCAAACTCCTCTGGCCAGCACTGATTGGACGTCGGCATCGCAATGACTACACGAGAGAAAAGAAGAATGACGAAGAGGAGAGGAACATGAAGAAACACATGGAGTATGATGAGGATCAACTGAAAGATGTTCTGTCGCCTGCGGATTGAGACGAGAATAAGAGAAGCAGTGCGGTGCTCTCAGCCCCTGTCAAACCCTTGGGGTCGCCGACCTCGAACACAACTCCAAAGGCATCTCAGAGTACTTGACCTTGAGGAGCGGGAAGCACTCTCTTCCAAAGTGAATCCAAGTTCACGGAATCTCTATCTGACGGAAGGCTCTGAAATAATACCACTCTATTACTTGCATGAGAATGACTCAAGCGTATAAGAAGCAATGTTTTCTATGCAAAAATATCTGCCATAACCAAACACAGAAAACACATTTAAATCTATTTAAATCTATTTGGGGTAATACACTACAATCACTAATGTTTAATTTTGGAAGCTTTATAACATTATTTAAACTATAACAGGTATACAGCATTAAAACAGGATCAGAATGAATACATGAGTTTGCTTCCAAAAATCTCCCTGGTCACACATACCAAATATAGAATTATACAAATATCTATTCTGTTTGATCATTTGCAACAGATAATCTAACATTAACCCTACAACATAGACAGTTTCTGCTTTCAACCTCCAAAGCCTTGAAACAGTACAGTCATGTGTTTCAACAAGTCGATAAAAGTCATACAGACAGACTTACAGTCATCTTTAGATGGATAGCGAGGAACGGCAGGCTTGTTCTGGTTCCTGAAAGAGTATCTGCCTTTCTTATTCTGCAGGAATTTCTTCATCTTGTATCAGACTTGATCAAACTGCAGGTGGCCTGCCTGTGAGCTAGTATCCAACCTGGTTCCCTAACTGTATCACAAAGGTAAAAAAAAAAACTTGGACCAGAACAACAACCCCCATTTAAACAAGAGGGGTTGCCAATTAAAGATAACTTATAATCAGAGTCTTCCACAGAGTCATCCACATTTCCACCTCAACACGAGAAAAGGGTGACAGTGCATGAAACACCGGTGAAGACTTGACACAGAGTTGCTCCAGCATCTCCTCTCAGAATGTGCCCTTGCAGTCCTCCAGCCCGTTTACACAGTGTTAATCATAAAACTGGGACACCCTCGCTCCACTCCGCTCCTTAATAAAACCTCTCTCCAAAAAGGGTATTGTGAGGCCCCATTTTCTTCTATAAATACTCCTCTGTCTCTTTTCCTGCTCTCTCTCACGGCTAGGTACCTCTCCAAGGGACGGAGACTGGCCCAGAATCACTGTGTGTGTGTCGATCGGCGAGGGGTCGATGAGCACACTAATTGGAGCGTCTGCCTGGGCGCGTTAATATGTGGTGTGTATTGTAGTGTAATATAGTGTATGTGTGCTGGTGTATAAGTGTGTGCCACAATGCTCAGTCCCATTGAGAAGGAGCAGGGGCAATTTAAGACTTTGCTCTGGATTAGTGGGATTACAGGCTGAATCTTAAACTCCCCCTCCACCCCCGATCAGGTCAGGGACACATGCCCCCCTTCACTAGGGTTAGGGTTGTGGAGATATCCACGGACTCAGTCACAGTGGTGCATATGTATGCCTCTGATCTGGGTTACTTTAAAACATTGCTGCAGCAGCCTGTCCCTGAGGCAATTTACAGTAAGAAAGAGTATTGGGAAACATAGGGGCAATCAGTAGGCTAGTTAGTTAGGCACATGGCCCTCAGTCAATAGTAATTGAGCACTGCCAGTGAGTTGTGCTATATATGTCAGTGCATGTGCAGTACATGAATTCAAAACGGAAAAGGTTCATCACACACGCAATACAGATAATTTAATTACTGATCAGAGGAGGGTGTAACAATAAACCTACACAAAATAGCAGGGGGTTAATGAGAGGGGTTCATTGTAGAGAGAGACTTTTATTGGAGATGAGGGACTTTACGGAGCATGGTACAGGGCTGCTGTGAGAGTAGTTTTCCGTTTTTCTTCTAAATGAAATCAGTAATAACATTGTAATAGCATAGTAATAACAAATGGATGTAGTAACAGTAATAACACATGGCCTATAATTGGCCTAAATACTGTACACTAGTATGTATACTAAGACAGCTACGTAAATTACTTATTTTCCAACAGAAAACAGCAGAAGTGGAAACAGTACCCATGTCATATTTAAGTTAAAGAAACAGCACAGCCCTGGTTATACATACAGGGCCAGGTGAATTATTCTCCAGCCATGCTTGTATCTCCAAATACACACTGTTCCTCTCAATCAAACTCTCATCTTACACCTCGCTCAAGATGGTCACTTCACATGTATAGAGGAATAAGGAAGAGCAAGTGAGAGCAAGTGACATTATACAGGTCACTGAGCCCGAGGTAAGATGACCCACCCTGGTCGGTAGGTACCGGACTATTTGTGCATTCAGCAACATTGGCAAGACATTACGTCGTTTAAAGCAGAGACCGACTAGAACAAAATGACAGCAATATTCATTCCCACAGCCAAACAATCAAGTCATTTAGATACTGAAACAAATGAATACAACTGCGAGAGTTGATAGCTGCTGAAACCATCATCATGTAACAACAGCCTAAATTGAAGCAGCGGGTGACTCAGTGTGGAAGAAAATGTGGAGATTCCCAACACTAAACAAACTGTGGAGTCTACAACCAACATTATTATTTTAGAAAGAGTAGAATAAGATGCAGTCTTACCTTTCAAGTCCCTGAGAAGATGAAGGAATACACTACAGAGCAAGTGCCTCTAAGTAACACTCCTCTCACTAACTGTAATGTGTAACATGAGAGCAGGGCCTGTTTGAAAATGCAGGCAAAGCCCAGCAACCAGATCCAACAGCTTGTGTCATCATGATGTATTTTGTGTTGTGTGCAACTGAGGAGCAGGTGCACAATATTGAAGAGTTCATGAATGTTCAATGTGTAGTCAATTTGCAAAAAGCTTAAGTTAATGTAAAGTCAAACAAGTCTAAAGCAATTTAGTCTAACTGAATTTAATTTAGGAACTTGACTGTAAATTACTAACAACAAACCTTTCCATGCATAACATAAAATATCAATAATTAATTACTTATAATGTATCCATTTGTTTACAATGTGTCGAGTAACAGTCCATCATAAGCCGAGAAGCAACACTAACGTTTTTTGACGTCACACCAGCATCAGCTGTGCTAATCGTCCCGGAGGTTACAGAGCAATGGTAGAAGTTCTGAGAAACAAGAGACTTTTTGGTAGTTTGAGTCCTGTGGGTTTTGAATATGGAGGTCGAGAACGGGAGGTGGATAGACGTCAAGTACAAAAATGGAAAACAGTATTTCAGTAGCGTTGAAGAAGGCGGAAAAGTTGAAGAAACAAAGGGGGAAAAACCTGGGACAAGAGAGGATGTTGAGAGAGAAGTACAAAAATGAAAAAATGTAATTTAGTAGCTCAGAACTTGAGACTGATGAGAGTGACATAGAGTTTGAAGGAGGAGCGGATCGGAGCTGCAAGGTTTTGAGTTTGATATGCCTGTGAAGAGTGGGAAGAAAGGAAAGGATGACAGAGATGATTCTTTCCCAGTGGGAGTGAGATTTTTGTAGAGAATGGATCCTTGCCCTCTGACTGATCCATATCTGGTGTCAGGTTGGGTGAAGAAGAGTTTGGGGACTGTTTAGTCAGTGAAAGTAAATTGAAGTGGACTCGTGATGTTTTTTTCAGTTTCTTCTGTCCAGAGGGAGCAGGTGCTCCGCACCACACGCCTAGGGACAAAATCTGTGACTTGCTTTGATCTCTGGAGCAGGGCACTGTTGAAAGGAGTCATAACTGGGGTGGTGTTAAGGGTTGAGGAGGATCAACTAAAATGGAAGATTCCCGGTGTCTGTGACGCCCGCCGTTTGGTGTGACGCAGACCCGGTGGAGAGCGTTGTGAAACAGAGAAGACACTGTCTGTCCTGTTAAGCTTTGATGCTGAGTCTTTACCCGACAAAGTCAAGTTAGGATGTGTCAGTTATCCCATGAGAGCTTTTGTCCTGAACCCATTATGGTGTTTTAGATGCCAAGCTTATGGTCATGTTGCAGCAGTGTGTAGGAGGGAGATTCCTAGATGTGAGAAGTGTGCAGGAGGGCCTGAGACAAAGGAATGTGTAGTATCGGTGGAAAAATGTGTGTGTGTTAACTGTAGGGGACCCATAGTGTTGGAGATTAGAAGTGTCTGGTGAGAGAAAGACAGGTTGAGGTTGCCAGGATCAGCTCAGTGTCATATGCTGAGGCAGTAAAGAGAGTAGTAGAGGAAGATGGGTCCAGGGCGAGGGATCCTAAGAGGCTCCCTTGTGAGTAGGCCGAGGCTAATAGAGAGTGATAGGAATAACATGTGCTTCAGAAAGGTTGGTTTATTAAGGTTGGTGTCCTCCCAGGCAGCCGGGCTGGTGTAGGATCAGATAGGGCCAAGTAGTGGAATAGTGGTGAGGTTTTAATAGGTGTAGGGTTAGTTGATAGGGCAATTATTCTTCCCTTTTCACCGGCCTAACACTAGAGTACAATAGGTGGCAGTATATGCACCTCTCGGTTGCGATCTGCCAATTCAAATTTAAAGTAGTAGAAGAACAGCTGCGCTATAAAAACAATGTTAGAAACGTTAGCAACATGCTACGGAAGTTTTCCATTTTGTATCGCAAAGTATAATGGATTTATACTATAGTCCAGTTGGGAGCGGTAATGCGACATATTGGATGCCAACCGCTGTTAAACTCCACCGATCTGACCGATGAAGAAGAAGAATGCTACGGAAGTGAAGACACCCACACCGTGCAAGAAAATGGTCCAAGGAAGTTAATGAAGTTTACTGCAACGCTAGTTAAGGCACACATTTAAATTATGAATTGTACATCCCACAAAGAGGGTAAGTAACAAGGTGACTCGATTAAGTAAGTAACTAACTCTCAGCTACTGTTCAACTAGGCTAGCTATGTCAGTGAAATGTGGAAGGAAGCAAGCTAGCTGCTAAGCTAGCTTGTTAACCTGTCGTTGCTAACCAACCTGAGCACCTGCGTCTTAACATTAGCAAAGGTTTAATAATTACATCTACTTACACTACGATGATAAGTTAGCTAGTTAACGTTAGTTATTTCTAGTCAGTCGGTGCTTGACAGTCAGTTATCTAACAGTAGGCTGTTTCCTACGATGTTCCTGACATGTTTCCTATTCTGACAGGTTAACAAATGGATTTCCTCACACTATTTGCTATCTATGTGGTGGTTGTGCTGACCTGCATTGCCTTGGTTTGTAAATATTCTGGTCAGCAACAAACTCCTTTTGGTTTACTTTTCGACTCGGTGACAAAGGTAAGATAGTGTACCAGAGTACGGCACTTCTCGAAAGGTACACAAAGTGGTGCTATAGCGCCATTGTAATTATAGCCATAACCATAGAGATGTTCATTTATGAAAGTATGCTCTTATTTTGTTTGACAGGTAATAGCACCTTGGACACCACTATGGCTTCAAAACTTTACACAGAGGACCTTGCACATGCTATTTCATCAACGGTAAGTGAACAACCTGGAAATCACAACTTAAATGTTTTATTTATTTTTTAGGACTGTCCCGACTAAAAACAGTCTTCTGTTCTTTCAACCAATCGACTGGTTGAAATTTTAAAACGTGTAGTTTTCCATATATAGACACACCGTATGTGTTTTAATAAAATAAACAAGGCTATATGAAGTCTACTGAGCTTGTCTGACGCTTTAAGCACACTGCGATTAAATAATTAAGACACACACATGACTCAAGGGAGCCAGAGATAGCCTAACCAGAAGAAAAAAAACATGTTCCCGAACTACCACCTCCCACTACTGCTGGACTTCGCAGATTCTGCCATTACCCTCGCAAAATCGCCGGTAATGGGCTACACCAGGGGTCAGCAACCTTTTACATTTGGAGTGCCAATTTATTTGACCATTTCTACCGATCTGCGTGCCAGTTATGATTACATTTTCGTGGAACTGTTTCATTTGTTTTATAATAAAGTATTCATATCGCAAAATCATTGTCATGTGTGATTAATAAAAATGCTATGAAAATGAGGCTATACAAATCTAGAAGTAACTTCTATTGACATTGCCAACTATGTAAAAATAGCCTATATAAAAAAGCCAACAAATTACAACATTGCAGCTTGCAGGTAGAACATATCCCGATTTATTGGTCCATTCAGCCCTGCTAACAAACTTGCAACATTGTATAAAAAATGTTGGACTCAGTTTCCCACACCAGTGAGCTCCGGACAGACACAGCTGTAGGCTATTTGTACAAGGGATAATAATTTCAGGTAGGTCTATTTTATAAATTTTCCACCTGATCAGAGAATTACATTTTCTTTCTCTTTTACACCGAGTGGTTATCGCAAGGGAGAGAGCTGGAAAGATTGAGGAACTATTGTCATTCTCAATGAATATTAAAAAATACTTGCTGTTTTGAATTGAAAATATATATTTTTAGAAGCTCTACAGCACATTAGTGGTGGTGAGTTAAGACAATCAGAAATACTATCAGATCCCCAAATGGGCACATTTATAAGCCTACATTTGACAACTCGTAAATGGAATGAAACAAACCTAAACTTGTTTCTCACAAGTGTAGCCTAGGTTGTGTGCTCTGCAAACAAAGTTGTCATTTGACAATAAGAATTGTAAAATAATCATATATTGACATTAACAGAAATTACAGTAACTAAATAAACATTTGTAGATTAGAAATTATGGGAATTAAAGGGAAATGTACTACTGGTGTGCCATCCCCGCAGCCTCTGCAATGGATTAGCCCACAGGCGTCAATCAAGACATGGCAGAATTTAGTTGTTTTCTTTGCAACTTCCCAACTAAAAAATGATCGGTTGAACAACAGCCTGTCGACTAAATGGGGTCAACCCTAGTTTTGAAAATTGTTATATTGAATAGATTTTAAAAAACACAGTCCCTCTGATTAACTGTTTGCCATTTGTCTCCTCATAGGAACAGAATGTTTATCTATCTCCATATCTTACTGGAGGGCGCCGTGTACACAGAGTTCACCTATGAGGTGTTTGGATACTGCAGGGACATGGACACCACTCTCTCCAGCCTATCAGTCCCTTATGTTCTACTGGTGGTCAAATCCTGCTTCTTCTACCTCTGCATTAGAAGGGAACCTGGTAAGTCAACTATAACCCAGACTAGGGCCTATTTAGTAGACAGAAAATCACAACATAGTAATGTATTATCTGAAGTGAACGTTCTGTAACGTTTCCTCCTGAGGAATATCATGACACCTACTGAACAGGCTCCTGCTAGTCCTTTTATAAACTCTTATGGATGCACATTGTATTGTGCAATACAATCCCACCATGAATATATTTTAAGTACGCTCTTTCTCTGTAGGTACAGTTACAAAGAAGCGACATGCTGGTCAGCTCCAGGTATACCCATATGACAAGAGGATGTTCCACCCAGGAGTCTGCTGTCCAACCTGTCAGCTGGTAAAACCTGCTCGCTCAAAACACTGTAGTAAGTAGTACAGATTGGCCTTTGGCTTTTAGTCACAGGCATTAGATCTAATACTGTACCTTTGAATGTCTACTATATAGGCATAGTACAGTTTATAAACTATACTTCTCAGAACAGCGTATAACATCCTAAGATGTATTGTTACATAATAATGTATAACTGCTACTATTATTTGCTCTAAACTGTATTGACTAGCCAATGTGTTCCCCTTGTTTTGTCAAGGAGTCTGCAATAGGTGTGTACAGCGCTTCGACCACCACTGTGTCTGGGTCAACAACTGCATCGGCGCTCAGAACACCCGGTACTTCCTTCTCTACCTGCTGAGTGTGTGTGCCATGGCAGCAGACATGGCACTACTGACGGTGGACATGTTACTGCACGCTGTAATGCGGTCAGGCATCCTACAAGCCCGTTACATAGATGATGATGGGCAGCAACAGCAGGCAGGGATGCTCTTTGTCATACAGGTGAAAGACTGGACAGACACACACACAATGATATCGGTGCCTGATGTTTACATGGAGTTAGTATTTCCTTCTGCCTGTTTAAACCCAGCAAGTCTGATTTAATTCATTTAAATATGAATGTCATGAATTAAATCCTATCTAGTTCCATTAATGTGCCACAGAAATCACCACACACTTTGTCTGTTTATTTATTTTTTATTATATTTTAAATTCACTTCCCACAGACTGAGTGTACAAAACATTAAGAACTCTTCCCCCACGCCCATTTTCCCCTCAGAATAACCTCAATTCGGCAGGGCATGGACTCTACTACAAGGTGTCGAAAGCATTCCACAGGGATGCTGGCCCATGTTGACTCCAATGCTTCCCACAGGTTGGCTGGATGTCCTTTGGGTGGTGGACTGTTATTGATACACATGGGAAACTGTTGAGTTTGGAAAAACCCAGCAGCATTGCCGTTCTTGACACAAATCGGTGCGCCTGGCACCTACTTACGTACCCCATTCAAAGGCACTTAAATATTTTGTTTAGCTCATTCACCCTCTGAATTGCACACATACACAATCCATATCTCAAGGCTTAAAAATCCTTCTTTAAGCTGTCTCCTCTCCTCCCCTTCATCTACACTGATTTGAAGTGGATCATAGCTTTTACCTGGATTCAGCTGGTCAGTCTCATGGAAAGAGCAGGTGTTAATGTTTTGTACACTCAGTGTATATTTCCTCTGCCTCTCCCCAGCACCTGTTCCTGACCTTCCCCAGGATCGTGTTTATGCTGGGCTTCCTGGTCTTCGTCTTCCTGCTCCTGGCGGGCTACGCCATGTTCCACTCCTACCTAGCTCTGGTCAACCAGACCTCCAACGAGTGGTACAAGGGACGAGGGAATGTCTGCCAGCACTGCCACCCCTCACCTTCATCTGACCACCTCTGTGGTCTGCCAGCCTCTGACCAGTCCAAAAGGTGGTTCTATAGTAGAGGGGTGCTTAGAAACCTGGGGGAGATATTTTTCCCCCTCCGTCCCGTGCAGAGAAAAGATAATTGAGTTCAACACTAGCTACAGTACTGAATGTTTGTCATTTGTATTTATTTTTTAAAGATATTGTTGTTGGTATGTGGATTTTGGGGATTTTAAATATTTTTCTAACTGGCAATAAAGGTTGTTTACACTTTTTCCCTGTTGTCTGTTCCTTGAGATGAATTTGCAGATGATCTATGCCTATCAAGTTTAATTGTGTATTAGAGGAAGTAAGGATGCATATCATGCCTACAGGTAATTCATTTTCATTCAGACATGCATTTGGAGCTTTGCGCGCTGCTTGCACAACATACCCAGCCATCACCAACCATGTCTTTAAGACTAAAATGAAGACGTCTTTAGACACGTCTTGGAAATATGTCTTGAGACGTTTTATTAGTTCTAAATACTAATCACTCACTCCAGAACTCATGCACAAATTGACCTGCACACCAAATCAACGTAATCTAGATTTATTGACAATTAAGAGGCAGAAGCAACAAAATAATTTGGTAAAGGTGTTATAGAACTCCAAACAACTATCTTCAAGTCTTTACAGCCAGATAGTAATCTCTTATTTGGAGATCTCAGAGCTTCTATTGCTTAATCTGCTGGAAAGTATGTAGTTATGTATCATATAAATACAGCAACTTCAATAACAATACTGCCTCTACCCTGCTATTTTCTTGTACCTTAATTCTGAATGGCTCACCTGAAGCAGAAAGCCCTACCATCCACGAGGGCTTAATGTTTGACACCAGATAGGACCCTAGTTTTATTCTATGTCTAGTGTGAAAATAGAAAGAATCTGTTAAGTACTGTTCTCATGGGAAGAAATTAACATTACATGTGTCTTGTTCATTTTTGGATGCACTGCTCTCACTTGTATTTGCTGGGTGACCGCTTACCTTGATTGAGTCGGAGTTGTTGATATGTATTCCATCCTTATATCCTGACAAAAGAGAAATGGGTCATGTTCATTACACAATAACTATTAAAGCACATGTGAAAGCAAAAAGCAGATACAAGCATCCAGTCATAATTTACCTCGTCAGCATATTCATGCATAGAGGTTAGCACTCCGATAAATCCAGTCTACTCTGCAGCATGTGAGGTTGATCAACAAAACAAAAACATCTAATCCACCAGCCATTTATTTTGGGCATATATTTCATGTAACATTTAGATGTATTCTCTATTAAATAAAACTGCACAGAAAAGACAAGAATTGCAGTCAGGTGTTAGAGTAGATCAGCTTTGTCTCAACATGTCTTGAAACATCTTTATATAATCAGATGGTGATGACTGAGCTATCACCGAGGTTGAGACATTTGACATGATCCCTTCTCCTCTTTCTGATCCCGCATGGACTTCATGGGCAACTGAAAAAAGTAACATGCCTTTCAGGGATTGAACTAGCTAGCTACATCGTTTTTTACTATAATTGCTATGCTAGCTAATGACAGTTGTTAGCTACTAGATAGCTTTTAGCTACTAGATAGCTAACCAGAGTCTGCATAATATAAAACAAGATGTCATTAACATATTTCTTCATATGGACTAAATATTGTTTGGGCTAAACATGCATTACATATTAAAATAATTTTGTAACAGTTTGTAAATCCTCCAGGTCGTTTTTGAGTCTTGCATCATCTGTCAATTGACTGAAGAATGATCCACGAATTTGAAATGTTCAACATTCCAAAATAAAATGTCTCAAGACATAACACTATTTTACGTCCCAGAGCTGATGGTTGAGTATGAGGTTGATCCGCAAGGAACCTAGGGGGTGTGTTCGTAAATTGCGCTGTTGGCGTTCGTAAATTCAGAGCGTTACCGGATTGTCTGTTCATAAATTCAGAGCGTTTCGCTCTCGGAGCGTTCAGAGCGCACACTGGACGCTCTGGCGGAGGAGTAGGGTTGATCCTAGCGTTCTGACCTCACAACGGCAGTCAAGCACCCAAGCTAACTGGCTAACGTTGACTAACTTGCTAGCTACTTCCAGACACAAATGAGAGAACACCTCACTCTGACCATTTTACTCGCCCTAGCAGAGCTGGTTAGGCTGTTTTCATGTCATCCATATCGTTGGTGACTGTAACTGTGCTGCTGGCAACAATTTAATGACGTTTTTTGCCGAGGTTTACTGACAATGGTCATATTCAACGTGTTGCACGTTTGTAAATGCATCAGTTATTCAGCGCTCTTGCACACAGACGAGAGTGCTCTGAAATCGTACATAGCCAAAGTTAATTTACGAACGCACCCTTAACCTGTATATTTTGAACCTAGCAAGGAACCCGGAAGAGGGCACATGGATGCTCGTGTCACTTTAAACCGGTGCGGAAGTGTGTTACAGTATGGATTTGATGCAATGATATAAGGTCAGGAAACTTCGCAATAAATCGTTATTGAAGACACCAAATGATTCAACTGCAAGATCAAACGAAATAGTACTCGTGCTTAAATTGAGTGTCATATTTCTTCGGGGTGATTGTTCTTGTACATTTTGCGCTAAACATCGTGGCTAGTCTGCAAGAAAGTGGTAGCATACAGTAGCTAGCCAGTTATTTTTGGACACTGACTGATCGAGGAACAAGAGATACCGGTAGCTGACAGTACGCACACGTTTTCCCAATGGCTGTGTCAAAATGCACCCGGCTGAACGGTTCCTTAATAAAGCAAATGTTAGATTCTGTGGACAGTGTCCTCTTTGACTGTGATGGTGTCATCTGGCGAGGGGATCAGGCGATCCCTGGCGCCCCTGACGTTATCAACCTGCTCAAGAAGAATGGAAAGAAAGTGTTTTTCGTCACCAACAACAGCACTAAAACTAGAAAGATGTATGCAGACAAACTGGCATTGATGGGATTCAACGCAACTGAGGATGAGGTGTTTGGAACGGCGTACTGCTCTGCAATGTACCTAAAACATGTCTCCAGACTACAGGGCAAAGTGTATCTCATAGGAAGCAATGCAATGAGGCAGGAACTAGAAAAGGTTGGGATCCAACAGACAGGTGTGGGGCCTGATCTGATATCAGGTGTCCAGATCGATTGGGCAAACGTGCCCCTGGACCCTGAGGTGAAGGCTGTGGTTGTTGGGTTTGATGAGCACTTCAGTTACATGAAACTGAACAGAGCCCTGCAGTACCTCAACAACCCTGACTGTCTACTGGTGGGAACCAACACTGACACCAGACTGCCCCTGGAAGGAGGCAAAGCTGTCCCAGGTAAGTAGGATGTTGTCTGCAGAGATAACAGCTGGAGTATGAGCCAACAAGACTGTGGTTACCGTACACATGGAGTGCACACCATCTGTGCCACAACGGGCCAGACCTCTGGCATAGTCCGTAGTGCTCACATACAGGGAGGCTACATGAGTGCTGTGTTAATGATCTTTAGTAGCTTACAGAGAGCCAGTGTGATGCGATAACATGAGGGGTTTTCCACTGCCCCAAGTCAGATCTTTCATCTCTTACTGTATGTTTAAGCATGTGTCAACAACACTGAATGTCTTCCCCTCTCTGTCTCCACCAGGGACGGGCTGTATCCTGAAGGCTGTGGAGACCGCAGCCCAGCGCCAGGCCCAGACGGTGGGAAAGCCCAACCACTTCATGTACGACTGTGTGGCCAGCCAGTTCGGCCTGGACCGCACCCGCTGCCTCATGGTGGGGGACCGGTTGGACACGGACATTCTGCTGGGGTCCAACTGTGGCCTGAAGACCCTGCTGACCCTGACCGGGGTGTCCACTGTGGCCGACGCTGAGGCCCATCAGGAGAGTGGCTGTCCAAAACGCCTTGGGATGGTACCTGACTACTACGTAGAGAGTATTGCAGAACTCCTGCCTGCTCTACAAGGATAACCAGTCAGGGTGTGGAAAAGAAAAATAGGTTTTTATCTCAGTAAGACTTTAGCCTTGATAGATGATAATTTGATTAATATTGATTAATTATAAAGGGCCGTTAAGGACTGTGTGCGTCTGAAAACCCAGGCTTGTTTCCGGATTACAGATGTGAAAATTCAGGAAGGTACAGAGAGTTAATCAACTGCTTCGATTATACTAAGACTGCAACAGAACAAACCTATATTAAAGTTATTTTAACTACAGTATGCTATGGCTGAATATATATATATTCAAGATATACAGCCGGTGTAGCCGACTCCTCATGGAGAGCTACTGGGTGTGCAAGCCTTTGTTCCAGCCCTGCTGTAATGCACCACATTAATTCAGCAGAAAAAAAGGAAACAAATAGCCGGGCTGGAACAAAAGCCTGCCCAGCACACCCAGTAGCTCTCCAGGACGAGGGTTAGCCACTCCTGATTTCCAGTGTTGATAAATGGATTTCGATTTTTTTTCAAATGAGTTGTTCAGGAAATGGTAGAGAAGTATGTGCTGTGTGTTTGGGTGAAAAGGAAGAAGGGCTATGCAAGGCCTGTGTTATTTGCTCAATATCCCTCTGTAGCAATGATCTCAAACACAGTCGGAGGAAATGTGTACACACTCCTTTTGGGTATTTCCCTCATCTGTGTGCATACATTTGAAATCACGTCACTCAATATTTATCAAGGCAGAGAGCTATGCAGAAATACAGTAAACTGAAGTACAGTGACAATTCATCAGGAATTATATATCTTATGTTGTCCACTCTCATGTTCACTGTACCAATGCTGTGTTTATTGCCATTTACATTACCCATTCACGTGAGGAAGTATACATAAACTGGGTTATACTCTTATTGTATCCTGATGTATTGTAAATGTAAAAATAGAACTACCTTTTGTTCCCATTCAATTAGGTTAGGGGTTTGCGCAATAATCAATGATCTTGTTAAGTGTGTTTTAATGTAACATAATGTCAGTCTTCTTAGTAACTAAGTGTCTATAATACGTTAGATTGTCTGTACTGCCAATACAATAATCAAACTACTGTATCATCCTCTGTCCTTGACAACAGTATTCACCTTGACTCAAGTCAATCAAACACTGATAAAAAATAAACATACCTTTTCCAAAATTAAAGGCTTCCCTGTGGATTGTGTTAACTTCAACACAGTGGGCTGTGCTGGACCCTGGTGTTATTAACACAGAAGCTCTTAAAGTCACCTTGGCCTTTCATCGACTGGACGGTCCTTCAGTCCATTTCTCATATCACCCTGCCATGGCCGATGACAGAGCCTGTCCACAGAGGTGAGTTTGTCTCACCCCTTTGTCCATTGTCTAGGGTGAGGGTAGCCGGCCAAAGGGTTTGGACTGTCACGTGTGTCTGTGTGAGGGGGAGGAGAGGGGGAGACAGGTCTACAGAGAGCGAGAGAGAGAAGTTGGCCAGGTGTACCGCAGAGCGTCTCACTCAGTGCTGGTCATGACCGCAGCTCGATGCAGATAGGTGAGAGAAGAAGGGTGAAGTCGGAGTGAGAGAAGAGAAGTCACCGGACGCAGGATGGTGAGGTGTTGGAAACGTTCAGAAACCACGGAGTTGGAGGATTCACAACGCATGGTAGGAGTGGGACTCATCTGTACCTTGCTCAGTGGTGGCTTAAATGATCTGTGGCAAAAGTCAGATTTTTTTTATTCGCCTCAATGATTTTGTTGCTCTTGGAAAAGTTATTTTCATACAGGTAGAAAGACTAAGTTGTGGTAATGTTATTTGTGCAATACTCACAGAGCAGGGTCCCCAACTGGTGGCTTTATTTGCCCCCCCAAGTTTTCTGAGCAAAAAATACCAGGAAATCAGCTCCAAGTGATTGAAATTTTGGAAATCTGTTCCCAAGTATTCCCTAGCATTATATATAGAGAGACGTGATCGTATACAAATGTAAGCAAGATTTGAAATTATTATGTTTTAGTTAAATATATCTGTTTGGGCTTACGGTCAATTTGCAGTCTACAAATTATTTGTCATTATGTTCTGCCCCCCTGACCATCCTCCCCCGGCTGAATCCAGTTGATGATCGTTGTCATAGGGTATAGTGTGTCATTCTATTTCAGATTTAACAAACTTGTTGTTGAAGTCAACAATGTTGTTGAATCCAGAAACAGTCAGACACTCACCCAGACAAGTGGCTATGTAGATTGTGATAAGCTATTGTTGTGTATGGTCTCCTCAGGACGAGGGTCCAACAGTGTCCTGCCAGTTCCCACACAAGGCATTCTGGGTGACCCTCAGTGCCACTCTCCTCCTGGTCATCATCGCCCTCGGCGTCAGGGGGCATCTATGGGTCAGACAGCCCGACGCACAGGTGGGAGACACAACTCTCACCTGATTCACCTGTCGGAACACGTTGCTTTGTAATTTGGCATTAAAACTGTGAGGTGTTGTAGCCCAATCTAACATAGATGCACACATGACTGTGGTTGATGTACAAAATATTCGCTCACACTTGTACAATCACAATGTTGATAATGGGTTTACATTGAGTAAACCTATCCCTCTACTGTGGTCCTTACAGGTTGTCAGAATCACAGTTCCGGATCTGACTGGAACCCTGATCAACCAATCAGCATTGGTGGACAAGCACAACGACCTGGTGACCTATTCTGTGACCTCACCGGCCAACCACACATCCACCGTGCTCTTTGACATCAAACATGTAAGAAGCAGACCTGTTGAAAGTGTGTTGAACTGAGGCAAGCTGCAGTGAACCTTTCTGTTTGTACGGCTGTTTCCTTATTCCACATTGTTGCATTGTAAAAGGCTGGTTGTCTAGAAACAGTTTCCCATGCTAGAACTGAGCTTCAATGGATGCTGAACTGACATTGTGGTATGTTTGTTTGTGCAGGGTTTGATATGTTACAAACCTATGAACCAGGAGACTTGCTACCTGAGTAAGATGGAGAGATCTGACTATGAAAACATGCAGTCCCTTCTCCAGCAGTCAATGCAAACGGTAAAGATGTTTCACCTTTCCAACATATAACAGTGTATGAAACATACTATTTTGGATTTCACTTTATATGAGCCTGTTACCATGCAAAGGAAATATGTTACATAGGGACTTATTGGCATGGCAACAACTAAAGAGTACGCAGAAACACCCTACTGTGTCAGCCGGCTCTCAGTTGAGGGTGCCCTGTTACCTTACACTGTTACTAATGTGTGAGTTGGCAGTGGGGGTGGATAATTGTAAGTGACTCATAGCTTAGTGCCATCTCTGTCTCACTCCATGGCCAGCCAGACCCTATTGGACTTAGGAGTGTTGATTTTAGCATCCCTCCTCTCTCTGTCCAGAGAATGAGTGGGAGGTAATAGACCGAACAAGGCCTTACATGTTTATAGTGTAGTGTCTCTCCAGGACTGAATTCCTCAGGGCATCTGATCCTCCTAGACCTCTCTCTTCCCTGGATCCCCTTACAGGTTGGGACAGCAGTGAGGCTCAGATCTGCACAATGGCCACTCTGTCTGGGGACTACTGGGTTTGTTAAGGCTTCACTGGGCTGGAGAAAGTGGCGAGACCATGGTTGGTTAGCGAGGGAAGGGCCAGTCCTACAGTGGACATCTTTAATGAGGTGTGATTTTTTGCTATGTTTGGTCAATGTCAATGGTCATTGCAGAATGAATGGGTTGCTTTTCTGCTGTGGTACTGTGTATCTACAGGGCCATGACGATATCTACCGGTGTCCTTGCTGGGTATTTGTTAGTTATTTTATTTTGAGGCCCATTAGCTTTTACTTTATGAGTCGATTACTTGCTCATATCAGATTGAATCATGGTTATCAGGGCCTAGGATAATTCATTTATTCACAAGAGCTGGTGTATGATTACTCATGTCATTAGTTAATTACCGGTTCATTACCCCATAGTTATGGGCCATTGTGCAGCTGGACTCGTTCAATCATTAATTGGTTGTACAGACTTAAGTTGCATATAAACTCAAAAGAGAAATATGCCACGTATGCCAAAATCCCAAGTGTTTTATCCTTTTCCCATGCTATCTGATAGAAACATAGTCGTTTGTGTTTGTATTTGAGTTCTGACTCTCACGGTATTAAGTATCTCGTAGAACTATACTTCAGCACGAGAACCACCCACTGATTGTGGTCATTAAGTGTCTGATTTAATGGATAGACTTCATCCACATAGAAAAGGCTGGGCCTTTCTGAGAGCAAAATATCTGTTCTGCAGCATAATGCTCTTTAGAGTGGAGGGAATCGGGCTGTTAGAAGGCTCGCTCAGGCATAACGCACTTTAAGTGGTCCCTATCGGACTCATCACCAGTGTAAATGGTGCAATTACTAAATGGCCATTGTGCCAAATGAGAGAGACCAGAGTTCAGCTGAGAATGATTCAGGGTTGAGTGTAAACCTGGCATAGACCACTGAAGTGATCTAATAGAGATACCGCTCTATAATGGCAGCTTGAGTTTCATGTCTGCCAAAGCACACTGTTCTATCCTTATATATAATCTTAATTGACACAACTTGTATTTGTTGTTAGAAAAACCACTGAGGTGACCTCACAAGCAATGCAATCATAATTCCTCTTTTGCTGTCCCTTTAGCTTGCTCTCATCATTCATAATCCTGAGAGAAATGTGTTCATCTTCTGCCAGGTGTTGTTGGGGAATGAGACCCAGAGACAGACAGAGTTCCTGGGGGTGATGGGGGGCAGTCAGGTTGATGTGTCCACCCTGGAGGAGCCTCTACAGGCTCTGTGTCGACACAGCTCCATCCACTGGACCAGGAGACAAGACGGTGAGTACCCTTCTTCACATTTATAGCTACATGCTAAATACACATTCACTTGCCTTGGCATTTATACAATGATGTACATTTATGTAACTGTGGACTGTTTTATTTTAAAGTGGGTCCAATTTTATATTCAATTCTGGGATAAATCAATAGTCATAATTCATACAAAGGAAAGACCAGGGGCTCTTTTGTAAAACAAGTTCCTCAGACTGAGGGAGAGCTTGCTCCCTGTGTGTTGGCAGCTCTTTCCAGAATAGGGCAGAGTGAGAAACATAATCCTAACCTACTGTGCTGTGTGACCTTTGCAGTGTCGCAGCAGTAAACTTTTTAGACTTTTACTCAAGTAGTATTTTACTGGGTGACTTTTACTTGACATTTTCTTGTAAGTTATCTTTACTTTTACATCACTGCAAGCCAACTAGCATCTGTTAATGGAACCGTATTTCCAGTTTTACTCACTTGGTGATTGAGTAGCCATCCTCTCAAATAGTTAGCTATCAGTGCTCTCTGCTATAGTAAGGGTTAGATATTGCACTAGTGATCTACCTGCTACAGTTAGTTAGCATAATGCTAAACTGAAGTGCTGTGTGACCTTTGCAGTGTGCCAGAAGTAAATAAGCAGCACAACCTTTAGGCTGAACTCACTGCTATTTTTACTTTACACCACTTGGGTTTTGTTGGTCTTCGCTACCAAACTGCATGTTCAGTAACAAACCTCTCTCTGAAGGTCCAGGTAAACAGCGTCTGGTCTACTTCTGCATTGACATCTGCTTCCCTAGTAACATCTGTGTGTCTGTCTGCTTCTACTACCTGCCGGAGTGACCTGCCATCATCCACTCTCAGGCAGCACATACCAGCACTGATCAGGGAAACAAAGTGCTCCTTCTCATCCCTGCTACAAAAAAAACTATTTGAATACAACCGGGGAACAGCAGCCAGCTTTGACTCAATACTGCAGCTACCTTAGTCCCTTCTAAGCTTTCGCCCCAGTCCTTCCCATTCCAAGGGACGGAAACAAGCTGTCAAGTTTATCTGCAGACTCCCCTCGTCACCCTCCCTTCATGTTTAATACCTTCCCTTGTGGCAGAGTTTGAGAGTATAAGAGTCTGTTTTTTTTGTGCTTGTTATTTCCTGTACCGCAACCCACAGCAGTTGAGTCATTGTGTGTGTAACCATTCCTGTTTATTGGAGTGTGTTAAATTACTTGATCCCTCCAATAAAGAACAGTTGTGTAAAATACGGGTTGTCTCTTTTACTATAGCGAAAGGAAATAGAATCTTTCCAACACTTCAGACTAAAAAACAAAGCCTTCTTTGAGGTAGTTCCTGGTACGATGTATTAAACAGAGAATCAAGACAAAAGCACCACAGAGTAAATGTTACACACCAGTTAGTCTTTACTGGAATTCATCATATCCTGTACAGTCACACATAGTCCACATTACAGATATCCATCCGTTTTTCACCTTTGATTAAGCTATTGAACACAAATACATTAATCTAGCTATGGCCCAGAGTTTTTCATGGTAAGGAAACTCCTTGCCCAAGCTATAAGACACAAACAAGCCCATAGACCTCCTTGTATCCCCAATCTGTCAAAATGTGGTCCTTATGAGAAATATAAAAACAGCCTCTCATCTCTCTTATCCTGATAAGTCAAAAGCTTTTGTGGAAGCAGACACAGACGGGTGTGTGGATATATATATATACACAGTCACAGAGCTTCGCTGTAGTGTAGCTCCTTCTCATCCACTGGAGTCCACTGCTGCTGTCTCCTCAGCCCAGTACGCTGTCGTTAAAGGCCAGACACACCACAGCTTTCTGATGGCCGCTGTACTCCCTCTTGATCTCACCAGTCTCCACACACCACAGCCGTGCCAGGTTGTCAGAGGAGGCTGGAAGGAAATTTATCACATTTACTGATCTATTTTTAAATTTTTTATTTAACCAGGTAGGCAAGTTGAGAACAAGTTCTCATTTACAACTGCGACCTGGCCAAGACAAAGCAAAGCAGTTCGACACATACAGTCAATAATACAGTAGAAAAACAAGTCTATATACAAAGTGTGCAAATGAGGTGAGAAGGGAGGTAAGGGAATAAATAGGCCATGGTGGCGAAGTAAATACAATATAGCAATTAAACACTGGAATGGTAAATGTGCAGTAGATGAATGTGCAAAGTTGAAATACTGGGGTGCAAAGGAGCAAGATAAATAAATAAATACAGTAGGGGATGAGGTAGTTGTTTGGGCTATTTACAGATGGGCTATGTACAGGTGCAGTGATCTGTGCGCTGCTCTGACAGCTGGTGCTTAAAGCTAGTGAGGGAGATAAGTGTCTCCAGTTTCAGTGATTTTTGTAGTTCGTTCCAGGCATTGGCAGCAGAGAACTGGAAGGAGAGGCGGCCAAAGGAGGAATTGGCTTTGGGGGTGACCAGTGATATATACCTGCTGGAGCGCGTGCTACGGGTGGGTGCTGCTATGGTGACCAGTGAGCTGAGATAAGGCGGGGCTTTACCTAGCAGGGTCTTGTAGATGGCCTGAAGCCAGTGGGTTTGGCGACGAGTATGAAACGAGGGCCAGCCAACGAGAGCGTACAGGTCACAGTGGTGGGTAGTATATGTGGCTTTGGTGACAAAACGGATGCATCCAATTTGTGTTGAGTAGAGTGTTGGAGGCTATTTTGTAAATGACATCGCCGAAGTTGAGGATCGGTAGGATGGTCAGTTTTACGAGGGTATGTTTGGCAGCATGAGTGAAGGATGCTTTGTTTGCGAAATAGGAAGCCAATTCTAGATTTAATTTTGAATTGGAGATGTTTGATGTGAGTCTGGAAGGAGAGTTTACAGTCTAACCAGACACCTAGGTATTTGTAGTTGTCCACATATTCTAAGTCAGAACCGTCCAGAGTAGTGATGCTGGACGGGCGGGCAGGTGTGGGCAGCGATCGGTTGAAGAGCATGCATTTAGTTTTACTTGTATTTAAGAGCAGTTGGAGGCCACGGAAGGAGAGCTGTAATGGCATTGAAGCTCGTCTGGAGGGTAGTTAACACAGTGTCCAAAGAAGGGCCAGAAGTATACAGAATGGTGTCGTCTGCGTAGAGTTGGATCAGAGACTCACCAGCAGCAAGAGCGACATCATCACATCGATCCATTGGAGCACAAGTCAGAACTGCCCAAAAGTGAGTTAACTAATGAGTTTGAGGCTCCATGACATCGTGGCTCAGGAATAATCATCACAATCTAGCCACACTACAAAGGACGGATGTCAGTCACTTTCCTACAGCAAAAACTATCCCTTACCCTAGATCAGGGCTCTCCAACCCTATTCCTGGAGAGCTACCGTCCTGTAGGTTTTTGCTCAAACCCCAGCTGTAACTAAACTGATCAGCTTATCAACCAGCTAATTGTTAGAATCGGGTGCGCTAGAGTAGGGTTGGAGTGAAAACCTACAGGAACAGAGCTAGATAAAGTGTAAATACACATTAATCATTTAGTTGTTATTATAATAAAACACACTGGGAAGAAATATAACACTGACCTGTTACAATGTACTGTGAGTCTCCAGAGAAGGCACAGTCCCACATCCAACCTCGGGACGTCTCTCCAGGGTTGTTACTCTTGATGCTCAGCTCTGTCATCAGAGAGAAGTTAGATGTTCTCCAGATCTTACACGTCTGGTCCGCCGAGCAGGTCGCCAGCAGCCTGTGGGGAAAAGACACAGTTAAGTCACATATACAGTAACTATACAAGACATGCAATCAAAGCTTCCTACTTCTAAATAGTTAATTTTGGATTATGCACACATTCCTTAAAAAATGTGTGTGGTGTACTCACGTGGAATCAGGACTAAATTTGCAGCGGAGGGAGTAGCGCTTATGAGCGGGGATCTTGGTTTTGGGGATGAGCTGTGTCACCTCGTCACCCATCCCTCCTGCCAGGTTCCACACGTAACAGTTTCCCTGTGAGAGATGGACAGTGATCACAATTTAAACTCAAATTAGCACTTTTTAAAAAATGTGTAAATTATTCTAAACAAAAAAATAAACACAACATGTAAAGTGTTTGTCCCATGTTTCATGAGCTGAAATAAAAAAGATGTTCCATTTTCCATACGCACAAAAAGCTTATTTCTCTCAAATGTTGTGCACAAATTTGTTTACATCCCTGTTAGTGAGCATTTCTCCTTTGCCAAGATAATCCATCCACCTGACAGGTGTGGCATATCAAGAAGCTGATTAAAACCTCTACAGGATCGGTGTCCCCCCCTGCGGGACGGTTGAGCTAACGTGCGCTAATGTGATTAGCATGAGGTTGTAAGTAACAAGAACATTTCCCGGGACATAGACATATCTGATATGGGCAGAAAGCTTAAATTCGTGTTAATCTAACTGTACTGTCCAATTTACAGTAGCTATTACAGTGAAAGAATACCATGCTATTGTTTGAGTGCGCACAGTTATGAACTTGAAAATGTATTAATAAACCAATTAGGCACATTTGGGCAGTCTTGATACAGCATTTTGAACAGAAATGCAATGGTCCATTGGATCAGTCTACAACTTTGCACACACACTGCTGGCATCTAGTGGCCAAAATCTAAATTGCGCCTAGATTACTAAATCATATATTGGCCTCTCTTGCATTTCAAAGATGGAACAAAAATACGAGCTAACAGATCTAATGTGTTATATTCTCCTACATTAATTTCACATTTCTACAAACTTCAAAGTGTTTCCTTTCAAATGGTATCAAAAATATGCATATCCTTGACTGAGGTCCTGAGCTACAGGCAGTTAGATTTGAGTCCGATCCTTATTAAACAGCATGATCATTACACAGATGCACCTTGTGCTGAGGACAATAAAAGGCCACTCTAAAATGTGCAGTTATGTCACACAACGCCACAGATTGCCACAAATTGGCATGCTGACTGTAGGAATGTCCACCGGAGCTGTAGCCAAATAATTTAATATTCATTTCTCTACCATAAGCCGCCTCCAAAGTCATTTTAGAAAATTTGGCAGTACGTCCAACTGGCCTCACAACCGCAGACCACGTGTAACCACCTGCAGGATTGTCTGAGACCAGCCACCCAGACAGCTGATGAAACTGAGGAGTATTTTGGTCTGTAATAAAGCCCATGTGGGGAAAATGTATTCTGATTGGCTGGGCCTGGCTCCCCAGTGGGTGGGCCTTTGCCCTCCCAGGCCCATTCATGTCTGTGCCCCTGCCCAGTCAAGTGAAATCCATAGATTAGGGCCTAATTTATTTATTTCAATTGACTGATTTCCTTCTATGAACTGTAACTCAGAAAAATCTTTGAAATTGTTGCATTTATATTTTTGTTCAGTATAGTTTAGCAGCCAGCTATCTAAACTTATCATGGTCGAAATGTTTAGATTTGCACAAAATTTGCTCTAAAACAGCTAATTTTCCTCCCCGACCAATTGCAAAATTAGTATAATTGAATGAAATTAGTTATAAAATTGCTAAATCTTCTCTCAGCCCCATGACAAAATGTGTAGAATTGCAGCAAACGTGCTTTAAAACATTTGCTCTACACCCCATGGAAAAATGTGTCATATTAGACAAAATTAACTCTAAAACAGGGATGGGAAACTGGCCATTCTTGAAGGCCCTCGGTCGGGGTTTCAACTTACTGTTTCGAGTTAGAATAGAGACTACAGAAGGTGACATTTCAAAATGCACCTCTTGTTATGTCAGTCAGCTAACTTTTTTAGATTGCCAAGTTAGCTGGGCGCTAAACTATCTAAACTTGTTATCAATGTCGAATTACCGGCTGGGGGCCCCCATTGATTTGGTTATTGAGTCTCACTCAGATATAATATATTTTGATTTGTCTAAAAAAAATTGGTTACTACATGATTCCATATGTGTTATTTCATAGTTTTGATGTCTTCACTATTATTCTACAATGTAGAAAATAGTAAAGATAAAGAAAAACACTGGAATGAGTAGGTGTGTCCAAACTTTTGACTGGCACTATAGTTGCACAGACCCGTGAGAAACTGTGGCACCTCATGATGAGTTCAGATTTTTTCTGGCCCCAACCCCATCAAAGTTGCCCATCCCTGTACTAGAGTGTCCAGTATAAACAAAATTATTTTTTCAGCATACTGACCGAGCTATTGACTGCTGCCATGTAGCTGGCGTCTGGGTCGATGTGGACTGAGTTGATGGACACTTCTGGTTCAGGAATAAGCTGCTCATTGTGATCGGTCTTCAGATCCCAGATATGGATCACACCGCTCTGGTCCCCCACGATCAATTCAGCCTGGAAAATACACAAGCCTGATTGAGAATCAATTAGATACAATAACCAGAATTTAAAAAAAGGGTCAATATGCAGTTGCTACATACATTTTTGGACTTATAAATTAATTATATGTACCCATGAGCTAAGTTCAACTTCCATACCCCATCAAAACCCCAAATAAGCTTGTTTGACTCCTGTCTGTAAACAAAGTAAATGTAAACAAACACTGTAGACCATCAGAACATGGCTAAAACTATAATTTTGTTATCATGGATAGTCAGTCCTTGCATTCATAGCTCTGTCCATGAATTTGAGAGTGGTTACGTTTCTCCAGCCCAATCCCTCAGCTATTTACCGAAACAGTGGCAGGGACCAGCTGGCTGGATTGTTTACAGACATATTCAATCTCTCCCTATCCCAGTCTGCTGTTCCCATTTGCTTCAAGATGTCCACCATTGTTCCTGTATCCAGGAAAGCAAAGGTAACTGAACTAGATGACTACCGCCTCATAGCACTCACTACTGTCATCATGAAGTGCTTTGAGAGGCTAGTTAAGGATAATATCACCTCTACCTTACCTGACATCCTAGACCCACTTCAATTTGCTTACAGCCCCAATAGATCCACAGACGATGCAATCGCCATCGCACTGCAAACTGCCCTATCCCATCTGGATAAAAGGAATACATATGTAAGAATCCTGTTCATTGACTATAGCTCAGCCTTCAACACCATAGTACCCTCCAAGCTCATCATTAAGCTCGAGGCCCTAAGTCTGTGCAACTGGATCCTGGACTTCCTGACGGGCCGCCCCCAGGTGGTGAAGGTAGTAAACAACACCTCCACTTCGCGGATCCTCAACACAGGGACCCCACAAGGGTGCATGCTCAGCCGCCTCCTGTACTCCCTGTTCACCCATGACTGCGTGACCACGCACGCCTCCAACTCAATCATCATGTTCAGAAGACACAACAGTAGTAGGCCTGATTACAGACAATGAAGAGACAGCCTACAGGGAGGTGAGGGCCCTGGCGGAGTGGTGCCAGGAAAATAACCTCAACAAAACGAAAAAGCTGATTGTGGACTTCAAGATACAGCAGAGGGAGCAAACTCCCATCTACATCGACAGGACCGCAGAGGCGAAGGTGAAAAGCTTCAAGTCCCTCGGCGTACACATCACTGACAAACTGAAATGGTCCACCCACACAGACAGTGTGGGTTACAAGGCGTAACAGCGCCTCTTCAACCTCAGGAGACTGAAGAAATTCGGCTCGGCCCCTAAAGACCCTTTTACAGATCCACAATTGAGTGCATCCTGTCGGGCTGCATCACCACCTGGTACGGCAACTGCGCCGCCCGCAACCGCAGGGCTCTCCAGAAAGTGGTGCGGTCTTCCCAACGCAACATCGGGGGCACTGTCTGCCCTCCAGGACACCTACAGCACCCAATGTCACAGGAAGGCCAAAAAGATCATCAAGTACATCAACCACCTGAAGCACGGCCTGTTCACCCCGCTATCATCCAGAAGATGAGGTCATTGCAGGTACATAAAATCTGGGACCGACAGACTGAAAAACAGCTTCTATCTCAAGGCCATGAGACTGTCAAATAGCCATCACTAGCCAGCTACCACACCGTTACTCAACCCTGCACCTTAGAGGCTGCTGCCCTATATACATAGACTTGGAATCACTGGCCACTTTAATAATGTTTACATACTGCTTTACTCATCTCATATGTATATACTTTATTCTATTCTACTGTATAGTCAATGCCACTCCGACATTGCTCGTCCTAACATTTATGTTTCTTAATTCCATTCTTTTAGATGTGTGTATTATTAGATACTACAGCACTGTTGGAGCTAAGAATACAAGCATTTCGTAACACCCGCAATAATATCGGCATGTGACAAATAACGTTTGATTTGAGTACGCTTTGTTTTGTTTCAACTGCTGATTGCCGCTTTATAGAAGGCAAGGATTAACCTAGGTGTTTATCAACAGTTACAGTACAACCACAGAGTTTCTGAACTCAGAGGCGCAACATCGCAAGCCTTCCAGGAACACTTGCGGAACAAACCAGGCTGGGGTTTGAGAAGTCAATGTTGTTCATTTTCTCAAAATCTAAAGGGACAACCTAGATTTGAGCCAATGTCTTAAGTAATTGAACATGTTATTATTCCAACCTCGTGAAAGTGACAAACTGACGTTTTCATTTAAGTCAAAACAACTTTTATATCGAAGGAGTGCCTTTGATTTGACGGCCTGCACATGCGCAGTTCGGCGTGAGACGACAGTTAGACCCAATGGCGTGTTTCTACGCATAAGCCTAGCTAGCCAACGTCGCTATGACATCGCCTACAAGTGTGATCAGGGATTTATTTTGGAGAAGCAGTTTTAGCCTACCTTCATACTGTATCGTCTTTGGTACAACTCAGACAGTACTGTATCAGTCACAGTGCTCCCTCTAGTGGTGGCATATTTCATTAATCGCTTTTGAGACACTGACTTACCTGGTTGGGATGAAGGCATACACAGTTGATGGGAGCATTGACCTGAAAGATCCTCTGGCATTGCAGGTTCCTTGACCTAGGACCAGAGCAATATATGTAGCTTGGTGAGAATTCCATAGTAGGCAGGCAGAAACACAGCAGGAAGCGACAGTCGCCATATTATCAAGAGTACCTCAGGTCCCAGATGCGAGCCATGCAGTCCTCTCCTCCTGTGTACATCCAGCGGCCATCCTCATGGAAGCCCACTGACGTAATGTTCTTACTGACGCCATCATAGTTTATGACCGGGTTTGGGTTGTTGGAGTTTAGATCATACATACGGATGTGTTGATAACCTTTGGAATAGAAGAAAAGATACACAGTCAAGTACCATGTTAATGATTATGATGAGTATGGGTGTGAATATTTTATTTCTGCACAAACCTGCAGCAGCAATCATACTTCTGTCGGGAGTAACTTCGAGGGAGTTCACTTGCTGAAAGTATTGGTTAAGAAAATAATTAAAGGTAGCTAAGCTATAATGATTGTGCAATAACGGCCCTAGGATCAAAATACGTATTTTTGTTTGAAAATATGTTATCAACATATTGTGCTCACTAGGGGATGTTTATTTTAAAATATTTAAATATCTCTAATCAAGGAGTTGGAGGCCTTTCTAAGTTTTTACAACCAACAATGACATGGGATCTTGAAACGAAATAAAGGCAAAACCAGCAAGAAATGTCTCTCTTGATAGATTTGAGTGAAGCAGGCGAAGGTAAGGATACAGAGTCCTGGTGCTGGACTGTCCTGGTGCAGATGCCGCTGTGGGCCTGCCAGAACCGCACTGTGTGGTCATATCCAGCGGTGGCCAGAATCACCGGATCACTCCCCACTGTCCCCTGGCCCTGGTTCACGTTCATGCTCGAGTGCTATATGTTGTCACTGCAAAAGGAGCCGTAAAACAGTGTCAAATATTGGAGGCATTGAAGAGCAATAATGCAGTGAGTAATAATGCCTGTGAACAATAACTTTATATCACTGTTACTTAGCTATCAAGTATTTCTGACAGCACGTCAACAACTTGCCAGACGTAAGTGGAGCTATCCTTTAGTAACTCTGGTCCATGCGCATGCATTTGATATCGTGTCAACCAGAGCTACATTTAGTGTTTCTCCAGCACAGTAGTAACATTTTAACTTTAGTGAGTTTCTAAAATATATTAAAGTCAGTCGGTCATTAAAATAAATCTTAAAATCCTCTATGAAATAATCAATTTAACGTGCCAGAGAGCAAGGGCAACTCGTATTGTCATCGCGCGATGGACTAGAGCAAAGTTATCTAGCTATGCTAGCTAGTCGCCTTGTCTATTTAGTTTGTTAAACCATTTGGTGACATGGATGACATCCAGACAAATCGTGTGCAAATGGCACTAGCAAAGAAAAATATTATCTTACCTCCAAGATATGTAATATTTTAATGACAAAAGTGATGTGAAAGCTGTAAATAGCCTTGCTTGTGTTTTTTCCGGAAATACTGTACGGCGTCGGACTAATAGTTCCCTCACTACAATAAGTACTTTACGCTAGGTTCCGGGTTCAAACTACATTGGTTCCGGTTAGCTTCTTCCTTACTGGTCTATTACCACCGCCTACTGGCTTCATATACTAAAATGTGTCTGATAGCTAGGTAGCTCGATATGTTTGTTTATTTTTTCAAAGTAACAATATAATATAGACAAAGGGTGCGTTCATAAATTCAATCTGGAGTGCCAGAGTCCGCGTTTGTAAATTCAGAGCGTTTCGCTCTCGGAGCGTTCAGAGCGCACACTGGACGCTCTGGCGGAGGAGTAGGGTTGATCCTAGCGTTCTGACCTCACAACGGCAGTCAAGCATCCAAGCTAACTGGCTAACGTTGGCTAACTTGCTAGCTACTTCCAGACAAATGAGAGAACACCTCACTCTGACCATTTTACTTCCCCTCGCAGAGCTGATTAGGCTGTTTTCATGACATCCAAAGCGCTGGTGACTAACTGTCCTGCTGGCAACAATTTAAATAGTTTTTTTTTGCCGTCGTTTACAGGCCATATTCAACTGGTGCTGAGCATTCATAAATTCATCAGTTATTCTGCGCTCTGGCACACTGACAAGGGCTATGAAATCGGAGTAGATAGCTAGAGCGAATTTACGAAAACATCCTAAATCAGGCAAGAATGCTTTACAAAAAACTACAGTATTCAAAAGTTATAGTAGCCTTAACCTAAAATCTGCTGTATTTTGGTAAATTAGAGGTCTGTGGTATATAAACATAGCATACCAGGTAAGGGTTCATGACGAGATAATACAAAACATATACAGGAGAAAGCATTTTGCTCAATGGCCACAACATAAGGCAATATGCATCACATTATGTGAAAAAAATTAAGGCATCTGAATTTCCCTTGTGCACTTGTGAGTTTTAGTCCTTTTTGTCCTTGACCACCTCATCAGTGTACTCGGTGGGTTCCTCTCCAGGTTTCAGAAGTTTGCCAACATAGTCATACTTTTCTGTGAAAGGGAGGAAGAAGAAGTTCCTGAGAGACATTAGCTAGACACATCACAACCCTTCAAGGACATTGTAAATCACTGAGTGGAGAATAGCCTTTGCTTAAAAAGACTCCCTCGTGTGTGGGTTTGAATTCACAGCACTACTCAATGTAATGACAGTCTGGGTTGAACTGAAAGTGTTAATTTGATGCAACATAGGGTTTACGCCATTATGTTTATAGTATGGTGCCATATTGAATATGCTGTATTCAAGAAGATGAATGAATGTGCAAGTAGAGATACTGGGGTGCAAAGGAGCAAAATAAATAACAGTATGGGGATGAGGTAGTTGGATGGGCTGTGTACAGGTGCAGTGATCTGTGAGCTGCTCTGACAGCTGGTGCTTAAAGTTAGTGAGGGAGATATGAGTCTTTAGCTTCAGTGATTTTTGCAGTTCGTTCCAGTCATTGGCAGCAGAACTGGAAGGAAAGGCAGCCAAAGGAAGTGTTGGCTTTGGGGGTGACCAGTGAAATTTACCTGCTGGAGCGTGTGCTACAAGTGGGTGCTGCTATGGTGACCAGTGAGCTGAGATAAGGTGGGGCTTTACCTAGCAAAGACTTATAGATGACCTGGAGCCAGTGGGTTTGGCGACAAATATGAAGCGAGGGCCAGCCAACGAGAGCATACAGGTTGCAGTGGTGGGTAGTATATGGGGCGTTGGTGACAAAACAGATGGCACTGTGATAGACTGCATCCATCCATGTATTCACCCCCTTTGCTATGAAGCCACTAAATAAGATCTGGTCCAACCAATTATCTTCAGAAGTCACATAATTAGTTAAATAAATTCCACCTGTGTGCAATCTTAAGTGTCACATGATCTCAGTATATATACACACCTGTTCTGAAAGTGCTCAAAGCATGCCATTCCATAAACAACAGAGTAGGGCTGGCTAATAAGTTCTTAGTTTTGGGGTTATGCTCAAGTTAAACAATTTGGCTCATCTATACTTCCATATTTTCAAGTCCTATTCTTGAAAATCAAGGGCTATAACATTTATTGGAATGAGCGATGGGTTAGAAGAAGCCTACATAACCAACCCATAAAGTAAAATGTAACATCCATATGGCCAACTATATAAACTTTAACATTGATTTATCCTGCAATAGATGTGGTTCAATTGGTAACATACATTTTTGTCTTATTCTAATGCCTCTTAAGGGGAAAGTAATCTAAAAGTAACTGAATTAATCAGATTACTTAGTTTAGTTCATCCAAAAGTTGTGTTACCGATTACAATTTTGGACAGGTAACTAGTAACCGTAACAGATTACATTTAGAAAGTAACCTACCCAACCCTGCCTAGATGTACATATTACCTCAATTACCTCAACTACCTTGTACCCCTGAACATTGACTTGGTACTGCCCACTGTATACCAACCTGTTTCTGTTGGTATTAGTCTAAACTAGCTGAATCACCTCTCTGTCCCAGCTGTGTGATACAGAGGTTGTTATGGTTACTCATGGGAGAGGATGGGGATATTGAAGAAGGGGTACAGTGGTACATCTTAGTTCCTATCATACTAAGGGAAAGGATGTGACAGAATCATCAAAAAGCTTAACTTCCAGACTCTGCCCTTTGTGTCCATTGGCTGTGGTGAAATACTTTGGCTCTGCAATCTAGAGGGCAGAAATAGTGGTTTGGAAATTATTTACAACACTTCTCTTTTTTTTTGCTGAAAGCTTTTAGTGTTTCTAATACATATGGTACTTATACTGCTGGACATGTGATGACAGGGCCTAGTTTATGGCTCTTACACAACCCTACCAGATAGTACCATACTCAAGACCTACTTTACTCTATGCACTCTCAGATCTTACCGACTGAACAGCAGCAAGTATGTCAATGACATTCCCATCCAGGCTCTGTCCATTGGCCACGATGTCTCCCAGAGAGTAGAAGTCCCTGGAGTTCTTCACAGGCAGGTGGAGCAGAGGCAGCAGCCTGTTTGTCATTTCTATGTCAGAGCATATTGATAGCTGGGAGTGAGCTTCACTTACCAGCAACCTGTAGAAGCTGAGACAGAGAAATTGGTTTTGTTACTTATATTACTTCAAGTATAGTAATGTTTAAAAAGAGAACTAACCACTTTACTACAGTACCTGGGAGTTGAGGGGCAGAATCTGTCCTCTTTCTCAGGATCTTTGGTAGCAACTAAAGGATTTTCTATAATAACTTAAGGGGGATAAAATACAGATAAATTATTGTAATTATAAATGTCTTAGAAATATCATAAAGACTGACACATTGTATTTGTACATTATCTATTATCTATCTTCATAGCGATATAATTGAATTGAATGTATAATCTCACCACAGTCTCCTATGCTGAAAGTGTTAGACAGCCCATTGATGTATTCATCATTGCCCCACGAGGAGACATTAATGAAATAGTCTGGCGAGTCCTTGATTGTGAAGCCAAAAGTGAATCTGTCAAAACCAGTGGTGATTTTAGCATGTAAGTCTTAGTGGGGGGAAAGTGGGATGCATGCCAGCAAATCCACTACATAACACTAAACAATACATTAATTCTGCCCTAACAAGCAAAAAGGCAGTAACTGCTCATTTGGTCAAAAATTAGTTTTTGTCATTTTTTGCTACATTAAATCCATGCTTAATCATGTGGACAAGTATCCTGCCTCTATTGTATTGTGTTCTGGAGAAAATGGGGGTCATGTTAGCAGTAACTGCATAAAGCTACTGTGAAACCAAGGTAAATAAAAGCAATTTTTCTCAGTTCCACACTATGAGCAGTTAATGCCTTTTTGCTTGGTAGGACAGAATTGCACTATAACGGTGACAAACGGTGCCCACAAAATGTTAGGGCCTACATAAAGATGTCCCAACAGCAGTCCCAAAATCTTACCACTGCTACACCTGACTATTAGCAGAGTCTTGTCAGGTAGCGAAACAGTTCATTCAGCTTCATTTACTGCCTTTTAAGAAAACATAGCTGATATGGCTGACTTGCTTATTAAAGAAATGTGGTTTCTAATGACAATTGAGATGTACAAACTATGGCATAAGGGGACAACAAGCGGATAAGAGGCAACCCGTATTTTCGATTAAGACATTAATGAGTGAGCTAGGACGGACGTAGTCAATATAACTATTTGTTTAGAACTTTTGAAATGTACAGCGTGTAAAACCCTGATCTGTTTCACCTGTGCTTGTCTCCACCCCCTCCAGGTGTCAACCATCTTCCCCATTAACCCCTGGGTATTTAAACCTGTGTTTCTGTGTTTCTGTCTGTCTGTCTGTGCCAGTTCGTCATGTATGTTCCAAGTCAACCAGTGTGTTTTTCCCGTGTGCCTGCCTTTTCTATTCTCTTTTGCTAGTCATCCCGGTTTTGACCCTTGCATGTTTTCTGGACTCTGTACCCGCCTGCCTGACCATTCTGCCTGCCCTGACCTCGAGCCTGCCTGCCACACTGTACCTCCTGTACTCTGAACCAGTTTAGACCTTTTGCCTGTCCACAACCATTCGCTTGCCTACTCCTTTTGGATTATTAATAAATATCAGACTCAAACCATCTGTCTCCTGTGTCTGCATCTTGGTCTTGCCTTGTGCCTTGTGCCCTTATAAGCGACAGAATTCAGAACATGGGCCGTTCTTAGTGTTCTCCCTGTACACCAAGTCCAAACCATATGATAAATAAATGGGGCATATACGCAGACAATGAAAGCTCTTACAATATTATATGATTACATTTCACTAAAACAGGCCATAGGCTACATGTGCACCACCAAGTCAGAACAGTAGGCAAAATTAAGATGGTAAATATACCAAATTATTAGGGTGAGGCACATGGGCTACTAACATCTTACTACACAACATACACTTAGTACTACTTTCTTAGCTATAGTATACATATCTCCCTGGCATATTACATAATTTATGCAGCAGCATACAATACATTTTTGGACTCACCTTGTTGTACTGTGCTCACTTGAACAGGAAGGTGGCGCATCGGTCCTGCGTGGCCAAATTTTGTCATCAAAGTCTGGCATTCTCTGGATTTATGGTGCTTTCAAAACAACTGGGAACTTGGGGGAAAAAACAAGGTTGAATCATGATGACGTCATTGATCTTCAGGTTGTAGCTCTAGAAAGAGGCCGGATTTACATTCTGAGTTGGATGACCGTTCAAAGCGTTTTTTCCCATTCGTAGCTTGTTTATTCCCGACTTCGCAGTTGTCTTGAACTCACTGAAGTAAAGTTTTGAGTTTACAGTTGTTATGAGCGCAGCACAAATCATGCTTCATTGACAGCATGGCCAATGTTGAATGTTTATCATTTTAAACTTGGAAAAGAGCCCCTTAATCTCAGATTTGGGACCACACAGCCACTGTCACTGATTCCTTCCAAACCACTCACTGTTGAATTTGCAATTTCCAACTTGTTGTGTAATGTTTATGTCCAATGGCCGATGAGCGACAGATATGTTTTATTTGTAATTTCTCTTCATTATTTCTCTTCATATGACAAGGATTGAAAAGGATTTGCCAGTAGATTGTCGACTTGATTCATGATGATGACTGCTAGCTAAGATTTTGAAAGTATGATGTTGACATGATCAGTCTAATCAAAGCTACTGTACATATAATGTGATTTGATGTCATTTTATCTGTGGCCAATGATCTTGAGCCTTCTTGGATGGGCACTTCTAATGTAACTCTATGACAGCACCAAAGGGCTAGAATTTTTTAGGTCTACACTTAGACTTGGTGGTGACGTAGTGTCCCCATGAGTGACAGAACACGAAGCCAATCATGGCGCAAAGCTTCGTATTTTCTGCTGGCTTGCCCCACCACCACAGAAAGCACTGAGCTAGGCTGAAACACCTGCATTTTTGAGCTGCCTTACTCCAGAAAACAAAAAAGAGACCATGTTTTATGCGGCTTTATTAACTCAATTTAAAATATTTTTTTACGTTGTTTGCAAATTGATATGTGACACGTATTAATGCCAAAATAACATGAAAAACAGGCAAGCTCCCCAAAAATATATATATATATATTTTTTTTTAAATGCTAAAAATGTTGGGCTTTGCCTCACCTGCCATGAATGACGGGTCGCCACTGGTCAAAACCAATACCTGAAATTATGAGAAAGGAGAGAGTTCAGTTTAGAAACCTGCCAGAAGAGGATACTAGTGAGCAAGTAATAAACTTGAGCACAGTAGGCTACAGTGCAGGCATGCCTTGGAGAAAGTCTATGCTTGGGGAGGACAGACAAAGTCAAGAGGCCTCACTGTATTTGATACCAATCATGAATACTTGAAAATGTATATAGACTATTTGATCCCAGTATTCCCCAGTATTAAATTATGGGGTAAATATAATGAAATTGAATCCTCAACTTTTCCTGTCTGGATGGCTTTTGACATCAGTTTTTCCAATGATGACTCCAGCCACTCTCTGAAAAACACAATAGATATTTCAACATTTTGTAGGCTTCAAAATATTTAGCCAAATCAATACAACAGTCACGATTCAAAATTATTGATGTAGTCTTGACAGTTTATTTAACTTCAAGGTATTGATTTTTTTATGACAATGAGTCCACATAACTTAGGCTACTGTATCAATTGTATCATATCACATAATTTTTTTTATTTAACTAGGCAAGTCAGTTAAGAACAAATGATTATTTACAATGACGGCCTAGGAACAGTGGTTTAACTGCCTTGTTCAGGGGCAGAAGGACAGATTTTTACCTTGAGGATTTTTTTCAGCTTGGGGATTCAATCCAGCAACCTTTCGGTTACTGGCCCAACGCTCTACCACTAGGCTACCTGCCACCCAAAACTATGTCTTGTGTTTTGATGTAAATCAGAAAGGGCAACAAAGTACTGAGCTTGCCTGTTGTATGCCATTTAGAAAAAATGTGTATCCTGTTCTAAGGTGGAGAAGCTGCTGAAATAAGATGAATAGAAAACACACCTGTCTGATATCCAACCTGTGTGAGTTAGTAAATAATTACTGGCAAATGTGACATTATTGGCCTAGCTAGCTAACTGCTCTGGCAACTGCTTCCTGCCAGATTACCTACCACGACTCACCTTTGCAGGCTAAATTTTCTTGAAGGTCAATGAACAAACTATGTCAAATAAACTCAGCAAAAAAGAAATGTCCTCTCACTGTCAACTGCGTTTATTTTCAGCAAACTTAACATGTGTAAATATTTGTATGAACGTAACAAGATTCTACAACTGAGACATAAACTGAACAAGTTCCACAGACATGTGACTAACATAAATGGAATAATATGTCCCTGAACAAAAGGGGGGTCAAAATCAAAAGTAACAGTCAGTATCTGGTGTGGCCACCAGCTGCATTAAGTACTGCAGTGCATCTCCTCCTCATGGACTGCACCAGATTTGCCAGTTCTTGCTGTGATGTTACCCCACTCTTCCGCCAAGGCACCTGCAAGTTCCCAGACATTTCTGGGGGGAATGGCCCTAGCCCTCACCCTCCAATCTAACAGGTCCCAGACGTGCTCAATGGGATTGAGATCCAGGCTCTTCGCTGGCCATGGCAGAACACTGACATTCCTGTCTTGCAGGAAATCACGCACAGAACGAGGAGTATGGCTGGTGGCATTGTCATGCTGGAAGGTCATGTCAGAATGAGCCTGCTGGAAGGGTACCACATGAGGGAGGAGGTTGTCTTCCCTGTAACGCACAGCATTGAGATTGCCTGCAATGACAACAAGCTCAGTCCGATGATGCTGTGACACACTGCCCCAGACCATGACGGACCCTCCACCTCCAAATCGATCCTGCTCCAGAGTACAGGCCTCGATGTAACGCTCATTACTTCGACGATAAACGCGAATCCGACCATCACCCTTGGTGAGACAAAACCGCGACTCGTCAGTGAAGAGCACTTTTTTCCAGTCCAGTCTGGTCCAGCGACGGTGGGTTTGTGCCCATAGGTGATGTTGTTGCCGGTGATGTCTGGTGAGGACTTGCCTTACAACAGGCCTACAAGCCCTCAGTCCAGCCTCTCTCAGCCTATTGCGGACACTCTGAGCACTGATGGAGGGATTGTGCGTTCCTGGTGTAACTCGGGCAGTTGTTGTTGCCATCCTGTACCTGTCCCGCAGGTGTGATGTTCGGATGTACCGATCCTGTGCAGGTGTTGCTACACATGGTCTGCCACTGCGAGGATGATCAGCTATCCGCCCTGTCTCCCTGTAGCGCTGTCTCACAGTACAGACATTGACATTTATTGCCCTGGCCACATCTGCAGTCCTCATGCCTCCTTGCAGCATGCCTAAGTCACGTTCACGCAGATGAGCAGGGACCCTGGGCATCTTTCTTTTGGTGTTTTTCAGTCAGTAGAAAGGCCCAGTAGTGTCCTAAGTTTTCTTAACTGTGACATTAATTGCCTACGGTCTGTAAGCTGTTAGTGACTTAACGACCGTTCCACAGGTACATGTTCATTAATTGTTTATGGTTCATTGAGCAAGCATGGGAAACAGTGTTTAAACCCTTCACAATGAAGATCTGTGAAGTTATTTGGATTTTTACGAATTATCTTTGAAAAACAGGATCCTGAAAAAGGGACTGTTCTTTTTTTGCTGAGTTTTTAATATATAAAAAACAAGTACCCTTAGTATTTGTTAAAAAAGCCATTGAGATTACCTGCTTTGCCTCAGGAGTTAAGTGAATTTTTGCTGCAAAAAAAGCCCGCCCCCTCGAGCCATGTTGTTAACCCACCCACTGCACCCTTGTGGATGGATGATAGACTAACACATGGTACTCTATGGCTGATGCTATTGTCTCATCTGCATTGAGAGAGCGCATCGTTTTACTTTTTTGTTGTTGTGAAACTGGATTTATTCTGATTCTTTCAACCAAGGTATTCTTTTAGGCCTTTACATCATGTGCTTGTTCTTTGATTGTAAGGCTTGTATCAAGGATGGGAAATTTTGATGGAAATGGGGCCCACAACAAAACTGAGCTCATCATGCCACAGTGGCTAGTTTGTCTGTGTACCCATATCCAGCGGTGTAAAGTACTTTACTTTAAAGTACTACTTAAGTAGTTTTTTGGGGTATCTGTTCTTTACTTTACTATTTATATTTTTGACAACTTTTACATTTACTTCACTACATTCCTTAAGAAAATATTGTACTTTTTACTCCATACATTTTCCCTGACACCCAAAAGTACTAGTTACATTTTGAATGCTTAGCAGCATAGGAAAATGGTCCAATTCACGCACTTATCAGCAGAACATTCCTGGTCATCCCTACTGCCTCTGATCTGGCGGACTAATTAAACACCCATGCTTCGTTTGTAAATTATGTCTAAATGTTGGAGTATGCCCCTGGCTATCCGTACATTTTTAAAACAAGAAAATGGTGCCGTCTGGTTTGCTTAATATAAGGAATTTGAAATGATTTATACTTTTACTTTTTACTTTTGATACTTAAGTACATTTTAGCAATTACAGTTACTTTTGATACTAAAGTATATTGAAAACCAAATACTTTTAGACTTTTACTCAAGTAGTATTTTACTGGGCGACTTTCACTTTTACTTGAGTCATTTTCTATTAAGGTATCTTTACTTTTACTCAAGTATGACAATTGGATACTTTTTCCACCACTGCCCACATCCATAACCACACATGCAGTCAGAGCCGGCCCTAGCCTTTTGAGCTAACACAATTTTGTTTAGTTGGGCCACGCACCATGCGAGCAAAACAATTTAGCGGCACCTCTCTTGACAGCGGAGTTTATAATCTTTTTTTCCCCTGCAATTCTACACATTTTGCCATGGTCCTAGAGAAAATGTTGCAGTCGTAAAGCAAGTTTGCTGCAATTCTACACATTTTATCATGGGGCACAGAGAATATTTAGCCATTTTATAACACATTTCCTGCAATTCTACTCATTTTGCCATATGGAGAGAAACACTTGCAGTTTTACAGCTAATTTCCTGCAATTCTACACAGTTTTGCATAGAGTGGGGAGAAATGTTAGCATTTTTTAATATGATATCTGAGTGTTACTGACTAACAAAATCAATGGGAGCCCCCCAGACGGTAATTCGACAATGATTACTACAATTTTAGATAGCTGGCTATAATTTACTAATCTAAATGTTTTTGCTGACATGGGTGAGTGACTGTCAATGACTGACATAGCAATAAAAAACTACTGATGGACAACCAAATGTTGAAATTTTGCCCATCCCTGACTTATGTGATAAAACTGTTCCTTGGACACAACTTCCTCTCTGTAATGTTCTTCTCCACCGCCCATTTTTCTTGGCATTCATTTAAAAAATAGATAAAGATTTATCAGCAGCATCCAAGGACTTCTCACTACTTATTGAAAGGATTTATGACTTGTGGTTGAGGATTAATAAATTCCCTTGGCTTCAGACCTAGTCCTTGACATGGAGAATGGGTCTACTGCAGTAGCCTGCTACGTCAATCCAGACCCTTTTGAGACATGACCTTACTGAACTGTCATGATGTAAACCAGCCGGTTTCCACATGTAGACTTTACCTCAGTAGTAAGTACAGTGTACTTTGTAATAGCCAGACATTACATTACACTCTCATAGAGGAGGCCCATGATGTCCTAGAGCAGTTTATAGCCAGAGCATTAAAAGAGGCTATGAGATGGGCTCTATCTTTTTTATGAGGTAAATACATCTCAATCACTGACCTGTGTTTTGCAAGCAGCCCAATCCTTATAGACTATGGGCAAACCAAATATGTGAAGGCTATGCCTCTCCACCTTTGACTCACTCAGTTTGAGATTTTATTCTAAATGTTATACTGTAGATCTAGCCACAGTACGATTCTGGCTAGAATTAAGCTTTAACTTTCAGATACAACCATGTTTAATAAACCTTCCAAAGAACGGTCATGCAGAGCAGGCAGCTGTACAAACACAAAACCTACATGAACAATGATGAAACTGGCGATGATGCACAGGTGCGATCTACAAGTAGAATATCAAAGTCTGGCACGGCCTGGCTGTTCTGTTCCGTAGCATTGACATTTGAGATGTTTTCATTACAAAGAGGGGATAACAGCAGTGCCACAGGCTACGGTATTGTCCCTATTTTGAGACCTAAGATGATCGTACTTGCCTCTCAGTCGTTGGTGTGTGTATTTGATGAGACAGCTATGACAGCTCCTCCCTTCACCAAATGGTGGGAGCTGCTTTGATACACTAAGCTGGAGCTGGAACACAATACAGTGTGTTTCACAGCTGAATGGAAAACACAAGGTGTAATTGGAAACCACATTGTTTGTCGTCAGTCAAGTTCCTTACTGTAATCCTTTTCGCTGTGTGTTGTGTTTTTGGATCAGATACTGACTGGTGGTGATTTTCATATGCCGAACCATGTTTTCTGTTTTTAGTTCACGTCATATTTGAAATCGGGATGTCATGCAAGATATGGTGCATTCGGAAAGTATTCAGACCCCTTCCCTTTTTTCACATTTTGTTATGTTACAGCCTTATCATTAAATGGATAAAAAAAATGCCTCATCAATCTACACCCAATACCCCATAATGACAAAGACAAAACAGGTTTTTGCAAATTTATAAAAAACAAACAGAAATACCTTATTTACATAAGAATTCGGACCCTTTGCTATGAGATTCGAAATTGAGCTCAGGTGCATCCTGTTTCCATCGATCATCCTTGAGATGTTTATATATCTTGATTGGAGTCCACCTGTGGTAAATTCAATTGATTAGACATGATTTGGAAAGGCAAACACCTGTCTAAATAAGGTCCCACAGTTGACAGTGCATGTCAGAGCAAAAACCAAACCATGAAGTAGAAAGGAATTGTCCATAGAGCTCTGAGACAGGATTGTGTCGAGGCACAGATCTGGGCAAGGGTACCAAAAAATGTCTGCTGCATTGAAGGTCCCCAAGAACACAGTGGCCTCCATCATTCTTAAATGGAAGAAGTTTGGAACCACCAAGACTCTTCTTAGAGCTGGCCGTCCGGCCAAACTGAGCAATTGGGGGAGAAGGGCCTTGGTCAGGGAGGTGACCAAGAACCCGGTGGTCACTCTGACAGAGCTCCAGACTTTCTCTGTGGAGATGGGAGACACTTCCAGAAGGACAACCATCTCTGCAGCACTCCACCAGTCAGGCCTTTAGGCCCGCTGTTCCAGACCATGAGAAACAAGATTCTCTGGTCTGATGAAACCCACATTGAACTCTTTGGCCTGAATGCCAAGCGTCACGTCTGGAGGAAACCTGGCACAATCCCTACGGTGAAGCATAGTGGTGGCAGCATCATGCTATGGGGATGTTTTTCAGCGGCAGGGACTGGGAGACTAGTCAGGATCGAGAGAAAGATGAATGGAGCAAAGTACAGAGAGATCCTTGATGAAAACCTGCTCCAGAGTGCTCAAGACCTCAGATTGGGGTGAAGGTTCACCTTCCAACAGGGACAACCCTAAGCACACAGTCAATGTAACCGGTGTGAAATGGCTAGCTAGTTAGCGGGATGCGCGCTAATAGCGTTTCAATCGGTGATGTCACTCGCTCTGAGACCTTGAAGTAGTTGTTTCCCTTGCAAGGGCCGCGGCGGCTTTTATGGAGCGATAGGTAACGATGCTTCGAGGGTGTCAGTTGTTGATGTGTGCAGAGGGTCCCTGGTTCGAGCCCAGGTAGGGGCGAGGAGAGGGACGGAAGCAAAACTGTTACACCAAGACAATGCAGGAGTGGCTTCGGGACAAGTCTCTGTATGTCTTTGAGTGGCCCAGCCAGAGCCCGGACTTGAACCCGATCGAACATCTCTGGAGAGAAAATAGCTGTGCAGCGACTCTCCCCATCCAACCTGACAGAGCTTGAGAGGATCTGCTGAGAAGAATGGGTGAAACTCCCCAAATACAGGTGTGCCAAGCTTGTAGCATCATACCCAAGACTCGAGGCTGTAATCGCTGCCAACGGTGCTCAAGAAAGTACTGAGTAAAAATGTGAATAATTTCAAAAAACCTGTTTTTGCTTTGTCATTATGGAGTATTGTGTGTAGATTGATGATTGAAAATAAACTATTTAATCCATTTTAGAATAAGGCTGTAATGTAACAATATGTGGAAAAAGTTAAGGAGTATGAATACTTTCCAAATGCACTGTATACATAGGCTACTTAAGAGCCTTATGTTATAAATGGCTACAATGTATGCTAAAACACCTGTATGTTGTTATATGACAATATGCTATATTATATATCAAATATAGTTTATTTGACAGCTTTGAAGTAATGTTGATAGTGGCAGTGATCAACATTATAATTCCATGCAAAGGCATGTAGCCCGACATTCGAGAGTCATTTAGGTATTCAATTATCATATTACAAATGAAAACTTCATTAGGCATTTCCTAACAGGGTTTGTGATTCCATTGACTGCACCGAATACTAAATTACACAAAAATAAGTATGTTAAATCTTCATGTATGCTAATGTACTATTATGTTTTATTCAACATAATGGAGAATTGTCACGTTCCTGACCTGTTGTCTGTTATTTTTGTATGTGTTTAGTTGGTCAGGGCGTTACAGAACCACCCACCAACGAAGGATCAAGCAGCGGGTTAACGGGCAGCAGCGACAGCAGCAGGTGTACAAGGAGGAATGGACATGGGAGGAAATCCTAGACGGAGAAGGACCCTGGGCAGAACCAGAGGAGTGTCGCCGCCCCAAAGCGGAGCTGGAGGCAGCGAAAGTGGAGAGGCGGCGATATGAGGAGGTAGCACGGAAACAAGGCTGGAAGCCCGTGAGTCAAACCCAAAAATTTCTTGGGGGGGGGTTCTCGGGAAGTGTAGTTGGGTCAGTCAGGAGACGTGAGCCAACTCCTCCTGCTTACCATAAGGAGCCGGTGAGGGCGGATTTGGAGGTGAGTGACGCAGAGACAGTAAAGGAGTTAATGGAGAAATTGGAGGAGAGAGTTATGAGGGATGTACTGGTTTGGTGCATGAGGCATGGCATCCGTCCGACTGAACGTGTTGGTGAGTTAATGTCACCGGGAACAGCTCTCCATACTCGTCCTGAGGTGCGTGCTAGCCGTCTGGTTAAGACAGTGCCTACACCACGCACCAAGCCTCCTGTGCGTCCTGTTACTGCTCCCCGCACTAGCCCTGAGATACGTGTCCCCAGCCCAGTACCACCAGTGCTGGCATCACGCACCAAGCCTCCTGTGCGTCTTCAGAGCCCTGTTCCTCCTCCATGCACTCTCCCTGTGGTGCGTGTCTCCAGCCCAGTACCACCAGTGCTGGCACCACGCATCAAGCCTCCTGTACGTCTCCAGAGCCCTGTACGCACTGATCATTCTCCCCGCACTCGCCCTGAGGTGCGTGCCCTCAGCCCGGTACCACCAGTCCCGGTACCACGCACCAGTTCTATAGTGCGCCTCGAGAACTCAGTGTGCCCTGTTCTGGTTCCTCCATGCACTCTCCCTGTGGTGCTTGTCTCCAGCCCAGTACCACCAGTGCTGGCACCACACACCAGGCCTACAGTGCGTCTCAGCCGGCCAGAGTCTGCCGTCTGCCCAGGGGCGCCTGAACTGCCCGTCTGCTCAGCGGCGCCTGAACTGCCCGTCTGCCCAACGGCGCCTGAACTGCCCGTCTGCCCAACGGCGCCTGAATTGCCCGTCTGCCCAACGGCGCCTGAACTGCCCGTCTGCCCAACGGCGCCTGAACTGCCCGTCTGCCCAACGCCGTCTGACCTGTCCGTCTGCAAAGCGCCGTATGAACTGCCCGTCTGTACTGAGCCTGTAAAGCCGCCCGTCTGCCATGAGCCTTCAGAGCCGCCAGCCAGTCAGGAGCTGCCAGAGCCGCCAGCCAGTCAGGAGCTGCCAGAGCCGCCAGCCAGTCAGGAGCTGCCAGAGCCGCCAGCCAGTCAGGAGCTGCCAGAGCCGCCAGCCAGTCAGGAGCTGCCAGAGCCAGCCAGCCAGTCAGGAGCTGCCAGAGCCGCCAGCCAGTCAGGAGCTGCCAGAGCCGCCAGACAGTCAGGAGCTGCCAGAGCCGCCAGCCAGTCAGGAGCTGCCAGAGCTGCCCTACAGTCATGAGCTGCCCTACAGTCATGAGCTGCCCTATAGTCATGAGCTGCCCTCCAGTCATGAGCTGCCCTCCAGTCATGAGCTGCCCTCCAGTCATGAGCTGCCCTCCAGTCATGAGCTGCCCTCCAGTCATGAGCTGCCACCCAGTCCGGAGCTGCCACCCAGTCCGGAGCTGCCACTCAGTCCGGAGCTGCCACTCAGTCCGGAGCTGCCACTCAGTCCGGAGCTGCTACTCAGTCCGGAGCTGCCACTCAGTCCGGAGCTGCCAGTAGTCCGGAGTTGCCTCTCTGTCCTGAGCTACCTCTTTGTCATGAGCTACCTCTCTGTCCTGAGCTACCTCTCTGTCCTGAGCTACCTCTCTGTCCTGAGCTACCTCTATGTCCTGAGTTATCTAGGGGGGACCGGTGTGAAGGTTCCTAGACCAGGGTTGGGGGCGAGGATCGCCACTCGGAGGACGCTAAGGAGGGGGACAAAGGCAATGGTGGAGTGGTGTCCTCGTCCTGCGCCGGAGCCGCCACCGCGGACAGATGCCCACCCAGACCCTCCCCTTGAGTTTTAGGGGTGCGCCCGGAGTTCGCACCTTGAGGGGGGGGTTCTGTCATGTTCCTGACCTGTTGTCTGTTATTTTTGTATGTGTTTAGTTGGTCAGGGCGTGAGTTGGGGTGGGCATTCTATGTTTTGTGTTTCTATGTTTAGGTCGTTGGTAATTAGCCTTATATGGTTCTCAATCAGGGACAGGTGTTTGACGTTTCCTCTGATTGAGAACCATATAAAGGGAGGCTGTTCACACTGTTTGTTTGTGGGTGGTTGTCTTCCGTGTCTGTATGTTTGTTCGTACCACACGGGACTGTAGCGTTTGTTCGTTCGTTTGTCATAGTCTGTACCTGTTCCTGCGTTCTTCGACTTATATGTAAGTTCTCATGTTTTAGGTCAGTCTACGTTCGTTTTGTTATTTTGTAATCATTCCAAGTGTTTGTTTTCGTGTTCGTTTTCGGCAGTTAATAAATTCATTATGTTTTCAAAACCCGCTGCATTTTGGTCTGATCACTACTCCTCCTCTTCGGAAGAAGAGGAGGAGGACAGCCGTTACAAGAATCAACGTTTACTAGACTAGGTCCTATACACTTTAATTCATCATTTGTATGAATTTAGAAATCACATTTATCACCTATTGGATGCTTTGGAATGCCACTTGTGACATTGCTTACATGTCTCATTCTGAGTCGAGCAGGAAATACACAGGCTTTCAAACAGAGGCACTGATGGAATGCTCTGTGATTGGCTGGCCCCTCGTCTGAGGGTCGTCTGACTCGGTTCCCATGAGTCCACACCAAGGAGGACTGGAGTGGTCTGCTGGCCCCTGACCATTGACCGTTCACCCTCCTGAATCAAACCAGTTAACCTATTTCAGTGGCCCAGAGGGCAGCCATGTTACACCTGACCTGTGACTCTGACCAGCCCAGAGCCAGGTCCATGTTATCCACTGGGACTACAGCAGTCTCTATGGTAAGGCTATTGTCAGAGTTGTCCTCACTCAACCCTCCAGTGAAAGCATTTTGTAGTAGGCCGCATCTGATGATTTTTGAACACTTGTCCAATGTAGTTTTTATCTTGGTTATATGAGTAATACCGTTATCTGTCACTCCATATTCCCAAACAGGGGGAGAGAAGCAAAGTTGTGGTACAGTCATGTGCCATTTGGCAACTGGAGGGAGAGCTAACTACTTAACATTTCCAGGGGTTAGGTTACAGGTGGAGCAAAGAGTTAGAATCCACAGACTAACAATGGAACTATTGTCAAGAGTCTAATCAGTGGTGCAAAATGGTAATACAATGACCACTACATCGATGCTGTAGAGTTCAAATCAAACCAGAAAATATAGCATTTTACAAGCACTGGCCAAGGAACATGGTGGTGCGTGAATGGGTGTGTTTCTAAAGTGGAAAAAGTCTCAAGTACAATAGAGGTACTCTATGTATACTTCTCTCGAATATTCCTAACACCTGTGCAACTGCTTTTCTTTAAGCCTTCAGTAGCCATTTGGGCCTACAGTATAGTATGTAGCCATTTGGGCCTACAGTATAGTATGTAGCCATTTGGGCCTACAGTATAGTATGTAGCCATTTGGGCCTACAGTATAGTATGTAGCCATTTGGGCCTACAGTATAGTATGTAGCCATTTGGGCCTACAGTATAGTGTGTAGCCATTTGGGCCTAATCCAACAATGCTCTCTGTCTGTTGTCTATCAGGTTCAATAGACCTGGTATTATTTTGGCGGAGGCCTTATTAATAATCTTAATAAGGTGCTGAAGAAAACCAGTGAAGAGGTAGAGAGCAGTGACATTACACTGCATGATGTCAGCAATCAGCACATCAATGCTGAGACATTAGCTGGTCTACTTTTAGTGAGTGTGCTTGTGCATGCTTGCATTATGCATTAGTTTATACCTGTATAAACTGCTTTCACCTCACTCAATACTCACTTTTTATCCACTCAAAATAAAACTCCAGCTTGAATTGCAGTGACTGCCTCTCAGTATGACGTTACCTAGAGAGATTTCTCTTCTGTTTTCATCTTTACTGTGGAAAGACCCAGTGCAGTATTTCACCAGCATCAAAGGTCCAGCCCGTCTCTATCTGAGATGCATTCAGAGTCAGAACAGATCATGTTTAGGTTTGTTCTCCTCAGAACTATCTCACTCTGAGTTTGACCCCAGAGTTCTTCATTTTCTCAATAAAACAAGCCTTTGAAGTGCCAAATAAGAAGGAACACACATTTGTTCAATTATATTTGTGAGAACAGTTGAAACAGAAGCTTTCATTTCTCTCTGCTGCATGTGCTCCGCTGAACAATGAGTCCATTTAGTTCTCGAACACAAAAAGGGGGGTATGAAGTGGGACATGGTGAGTTCAGTTTCATGGTGAGTTAGGCTCTTACAATAATGTCATTCAATAACAGGATGTGGAATTATTACACTGTTTATGAGCTGATTCGATATGCTAGCTTAAGTATGTAACATGTTTGAAAATAAGATTTTTTACGTGAATCACCAATTATATTTGTGTTATTGTTGCATAAGCAAAATCGTGTGTAAGCCACTCTAAACTGAGGCAAGATGCAAGTGAAGTGATGCCTGCACCCAGACATTGTGTTGACGCCCACAAAGGGTTAAATACATAATGATATGAAGGTCCCTTAACCTATTGATATTCAGTATTTCTAGCATAATCTGTCAATCGCCCGAATAACGCTATGGAGGGTTTTTCTCAGCATTTACTATAGATCTCTGCTGCCTGTCACCCTCAGGGGAAGATGTGCTCCTGAGGGGTTGGTTGGGGGAGTCATTCAGTTTCACTGTTGATGTATCACACCAGCCCAAAACACCATGAATCTCCCAAGGACATCACAGCCTCTGTGTGCTATCTTCAGTCCAGGTTATCCATCCTGGTCTCAAGTGGCTTATTGAAGGTGGACGGTATCGGATTCTGTGGTACACTGGAAATAATGCTGAGAGAGCATCTGTGAATCTGTTACTGGTAAGGTTGTGAAAATGATGGTAAAATATGGAATCCTGTAGTAGCATCGATATGTCCCTCCTCCAAGAACTAAATGTCTCACTAATTTGCCCTTTTCAATGACACATTGGCTTCTTTCAAATCCAACTCTGCTATTAGACCGAAAGGGTCGGTCTCACCCGTCTCTTTCAGTTAATCTCCGCTGGATGGTATGCTGGTACTGGTCGTTATGTCACATATGGTAGCAATCACATTCTGTTATAGGCAACCCTTCATGAAGCATTAATAACAGTGTGGCTTGGGTTTTAATAAAAAAGCGTGGAACGAATTATGGACTTATCCCATTGAAGTAGAGCACAAGTGCGGCCAATAGCCATTCCAGGGATTGGAGAGATGACAGAGTGCAGGAATTTGACTGGTGGAAGAGCAAGGCTTCCCAGTAATTACTGAGCAGGCCCTTGGGATTCGTACAGTGGTTGGGGGGAGAACACACAGCAAGTCTATAGACATCACAGACACAGAACTGACAGCGAGTCTACAGACGTCACAAACCCTACTACTGCAGCAACACACAGCATATCTACAGACGTCAGAGACACGGAACACACAGCGAGTCTACAGACACCGCAGATCCTAGACAGGCTCCTCAGAATATAACAGCTCCTCAGAATATAACAGGCTCCTCAGAATATAACAGCTCCTCAGAATATAACAGGCTCCTCAGAATATAACATCTCCTCAGAATATAACAGGCTCCTCAGAATATAACAGGCTCCTCAGAATATAACAGCTCCTCAGAATATAACAGGCTCCTCAGAATATAACATCTCCTCAGAATATAACAGGCTCCTCAGAATATAACAGCTCCTCAAAATATAACAGGCTCCTCAGAATATAACAGGCTCCTCAGAATATAACATCTCCTCAGCATATAACAGGCTCCTCAGAATATAACAGCTCCTCAGAATATAACAGGCTCCTCAGAATATAACAGGCTCCTCAGGATATAACAGCTCCTCAGAATATAACAGCTCCTCAGAATATAACAGCTCCTCAGAATATAACAGGCTCCTCAGAATATAACAGGCTCCTCAGAATATAACAGGCTCCTCAGAATATAACAGCCCCTCAGAATATAACAGGCTCCTCAGAATATAACAGCTCCTCAGAATATAACAGCTCCTCAGAATATAACAGGCTCCTCAGAATATAACAGCCCCTCAGAATATAACAGCTCCTCAGAATATAACAGCCCCTCATAATATAACAGGCTCCTCAGAATATAACAGCCCCTCCGAATTTAACAGCCCCTCAGAATATAACTGGCTTCTCAGAATATAACAGCTCCTCAGAATATAACTGGCTTCTCAGAATATAACAGCTCCTCAGAATATGTATAGATAGTGTTGAATCAAAATGTATACTATTGGTCGCGTACACAGATTAAGTAGATGTTATTGCAGGTGCAGCGAAATGCTTATGTTTCTAGCTCCAACAGTGCAGTAATATCAAGCAATACAATAACCAAAAAGAACCCCCCCCCCACACAAATACCAAGAAATTAAGATATATCAGTGTAAGCGCTAAGCGGTGACAAGTGAAACCGTCTTTGTGGGTGGGAAGAGAAGACCTCACCCCTATCCCTAGAGCGAGTGACATCTCTGTCTTTCAATCAGCCCCTACACACACACACCACCCCTACTCACTGTGCCAGGGAAAGTGAGGTTTCTAGTGGGTTGGCAGAGAAGCAATCACGGCTGCCCCTAGAGGGAGCGACATCTCTGTCCTTAAAGCAGCTTCCATTCTGTGAGGTGACAGGTTAGATGTACAGCACGGTAGGTTGGGGCCCTGGCTCCGCTCTCCCTCATAGACTGTCTGCGTCATCTTATATTTGGTCCCTAAATGTACTATTTATGTCTTGCTGAGTGTCACATCATATTTGGTTTCCAAATTGACCTTCATGCCACCCTGCCTGTATGGATCCTTGATGCCAGTATGTTATTGCTTTAGACAACTTCTAGTTTCCTAACCAAATAAGGCAAAAACATGTTGCTCATTTTATTGTCATGTTATTAGATGTCATGTTTTTACATGTAATAACGTATCACCAGGCGTGTAGTCACAGTTAAACCTATTGAAGTGAAGGACTATAGTGAATCTACTGTGAATTACTTACTGTGATGCTTGTCTTCCATTCCACTGTAATGATGGCATTTAGCACTTCTGATGAGCTATCCCATTACTCAGATGGGGCTGTGGCTACTGTTCAGTCTTATCAACTGGTTTGTCTTGAGTAAGAGCAAATGCACTGCTCTTATTAACAGCACACTCTCTGTCTCATTGATTTCCATTAGTCTGAACACACCAATACGTCAGCTTGATCAACTCAGGCAAGATGAAACAGAGTATGTAGTGGTTAGAAACACATGGGAATGTCAGCCTGTGTAAAGATACATTTATATTGTTAGAATACACATTAAATTAAACACACACACACGCACACACACACACACACACACACACACACACACACACACACACACACACACACACACACACACACACACACACACACACACACACACACACACACACACACACACACACACACACACCAACCCTTCTCCATATCCCCTTATCATCGGGAGCCCATCAATATCATATTACCTGTTCTTTTAGTTGTGTATTGATCCCAGCAGGCCCTGAGCCTGGCCATGTGTGGATTAGGACATGCTCTATTACCTGAACCTGACTGTCAGATAGTGGCCTGGACACTGGACAGCATTATGGTCATCAGGCTGCCAGCTGCTGATCGATCGCTGGGAGTGTGAAAGGTCTCTGATTGCAGTGTGTCTCGTCTCCATGGTATAGATGGTTACCTATTGTTTCTGGAGGAGTTCTCTAAAACCCCTTGGCACTAGTCAGTGTGTTACAGTGGACTGATGTAGTTTTACAGTTTTTTCCAACTGCTTACACACAAAATCTTTTCATGTCACACGATTTTTGAAACCTCTCACTCAAAGTGCAAAATTACACACCAAATATCCAAAACTATAAGCTATTTCTCAGCCTTTGACTCAGTTGTCAATTGCATAAAACACTTTTTTCAAAACACTACACACAATTCTCTACCTAAAACACAAAAATCTAACAGGAAGTGACTTGCTTTCCTTTTCCAAAAACAACCAATCAAAATGCTACACTTATTCACCAGGTCACACACACACTCCTCACATGTGCAAACACTAATAGCTTAACTGATCACTAACCAATCACTGCTTTACTGTAGTATAGGCCTATAAATAGGTCATAGGTCAGATTACCTGTTTTGAACAATGGATGCCAAAAATGAACAGAGAGGAAGATGAGTAGGAGGGAGAGGAAGAGGAAGAAGAGGACGAGGGCAAAGAAGAGAAGGAAGGAGAGCCATCTCTGATGAGATTAGGGCAACACTTGTTGATCATGTGATCAACCACGGTTTGACCATAAGAGAGGCTGGACTGAGAGTCCAGCCCAACTTGAGTCGATTTACAGTGGCGTCCATAATTCGAACCTTCAGAAATGAGAACAGGTATGCAACTATCTAATGACTATTTTAGCATTACAGTAATGTACTGTAAAATACGTATGACTGCATAGTATTGCATAAACATTTGTAACTCTAAGCCATCCATTTACTGCACTGCATTGAATGAATGAGGTTGGTTATCATGCTGTACTACATTTTTTTGTACATTGTTTACAGTTCCTATGCTGAACACATACTGTGTTTGAATTCTGTACAGAGTGGAAAGGCAAAGACATCATGGAGGACGAGGACGCTTGTTTACAGATGTACAAGAGACTGCAATTATAAATATGGTTTTGGCCAACAATGCAATTAGGATTCGAGAGATAAGAGAGCATATCTTGAATAATGACACCATATTTAACAACATCAATGCTGTAAGCCTGTCGATCATACAACACATCCTCCAACGGCACCGAGTGATGATGAAACAACTTTACAAGGTGCCATTTGAGAGAAACTCTGACAGAGTCAAGAATATGCGACATGACTTTGTAGAGGTATGGGTGCAACACTACTTCCAGTACTTCAGACATACAATATTTACTCATCTGTATACCCTTTTGTCTGTTACAGAGAGTATTGGAGCTGGATGCCCATGTAATTCGCCATGAATTTATTTATGTGGATGAGGTTGGCTTCAACCTCACCAAAACCAGGCGCCGCGGAAGTAATGTAATAGGACAGAGGGCAATTACCAATGTCCCTGGACAGCGTGGGGGTAATATAACTATGTGTGCTGCCATCACTCAAAACGGGGTCCTCCATCACAATGCCACACTGGGTCCGTACAACACCGGCCATATGCTCACTTTTCTGGATGCAATTTACACAATGCTTGTCCCTGATCCAGATCAGGAGCCTGCTAGATTTGTGGTTTTATGGGACAATGTTAGTTTTCACCGGGCTGTTCTGGTCCAAAACTGGTTTGACACCCATCCACAATTTGTAGTTTTGTACCTACCCCCATATTCACCTTTTCTAAATCCCATAGAGGAATTCTTCTCAGCCTGGCGCTGGAAAGTGTATGATCGCCAACCCTATGCCCGCATGCCGCTTCTCCAGGCAATGGAGGACGCATGTGGGGACGTAGAGGTTGCCTCTGTCCAAGGTTGGATACGCCATGCTAGGAGATACTTCCCTCGATGTTTGGCAAGAGAAAACGTATCTTGTGATGTGGACGAAGTATTGTGGCCAGACCCAGGCCGGAGAAGAGATGAAGCGTAGCTTAGCACTGGTGACTGCCCCCGCCTACCAATTCCTGGACTGCCCCCCCGGGACCCCACACACACAATTGTGTTCTTTACTGTATTCTAAAGAATATACTTTTGGTTTACATATGTTTATGGTTTTGTTGTATGCTACTGTATACAACAGTAATGTTTGGCCTAATAAATATTTTCTGTTTCTACATTGCATTGGTGTTTACAGTGTACTTGTTACCCCTCTCAGCAGATTACTTTCACTGTAGAACATTGTATTGAAATGTAGATATAAGCCTATGAAAGAGCTTTAGATTTAGAACAACAGTGTTTACATGGTATATCCAAAAATGTACTATTATGAAAGTAGTGTTTGCCATTTGATGCAAATGCTTCATTCTGACATGTGTTTATGGCATTTTGAATGCAGTGTTACATTTTGAAGGAGATGTGAGGCATTTTGCATTTTGTGTGTGCAGTTTTGGGAATTGTGTGTAGAGTTTTGAAAAAAGGAGACAGTTTTGAAAACGTGAGTAAGCAGTTGGAAAAAACTGTAAGAATACTCCATAGTCAGGGTTCTAGGTAGCTAGCCTATATGCACATTGCAAATGCGGCCATAGCGTAATGCCAGAGTTTAATGTCAGTTTAAACAGTCTGTTTACAATTTTGTGTGGTGAAAGGATATCATTGCAATTGTCTGTCTTTGGGCATCTGGAGTGACAGTTAAAATATTGGGCAATTAGTATTCATATATTCAGTTGTTTGACTTTGTCAATGTCTGGTTTTTCTCATCCCTCAAATCACAGAATGTCAGAGTGATCTATTGTCTTTAGGGAACATTTGGCCTAAGGATGACTTTATTTCCAAAGTATGACAATGGCAGACAGAATGGGAGACCGAATGACATGAATAATAATTAATTGTACCCTCGGTTCTCTTGTCATTTTCTTGACATCACAAACTGTTTAATGGTGAAGACAATTGTTTCTGATCCTGATGGTTGTTGATGGTGTCTATAAACATTATCATTAGGCATGTGTGTGTGTGTGTGTGTGTGTGTGTGTGTGTGTGTGTGTGTGTGTGTGTGTGTGTGTGTGTGTGTGTGTGTGTGTGTGTGTGTCTGTATTTGACAGTGTGTGGTACAAATCTATGAAGTCTACTTTCCTCAATCCAGTGTCCCCCTCTCCTGAGATGATGATCTACACACTGACACACACACACACACACACACACACACACACACACACACACACACACACACACACACACACACACACACACACACACACACACACACACACACACAGGCAGGCAGGCAGCAAATCCACTGCTCCAAGGCCATATGTGACACGGGTCTTATTGAATATCGTCATAAATCTCTGACCCCCAATCAGCCTCTCACACAGGCACCTTAATATTAAATAATGAGAGTTTGGGAGGTGTTCTCTGATGTAGTTCAGGCCCTGGGGGCTAGAGGTACAATATTTTGCCTGTCTTTTTCTTGACCTAGAGATGTGGTAATGAACCGAAGCCAAGGAATGCCCACAGGAAGTGGACATTGTCTCAGATTTGGTCACTAATCGCTGGAGAAAATACTTATTCAATGTGAGCAGTGTCAGCATTTTGTATGGGCCTGCCCATTTTGTCTGGTGATCTGTGAGGATAAATATTTAATATCTAAAAAAAAAAAAACATGATAAAATAAACACACACAGGAGAATACATTTTGAATAAATCATCTTTGACTTCTACACCATCTAGTGAATCTAGTAAATTGAAAACACTTATGTTTATACAACTGGGACCGAAGTGACCTCACTGTGTTGTGAATTAGTTTAAACATGCCCCTATGTCAGGTCCCCAGTGTTCTGCTTCATCCACTGAATGACCTAGGGGCTCCCTCTCTCCTTACCTCCTCTCTCCTTTCATCCTCTCTCCTTACCTCTCTCTCCTTCCCCTCTCCCCTTTCCTCCTCTCTCCTTCCCCTCTCTCCTTTCCTCCTCTCTCCTTCCCCTCTCTCCTTTCTTCCTCTCTCCTCACTTAGATGGAAATGAAGTGGCTGATAGCTGATCAGGCACCATGTCTCCCTCCTCAGAGAGAACAATAGAGAGGCCAATCCATCCAGACCATAGAACGTTAGTCTGAGGCATCACCTTCCATCCACCAGACCAGAGGAGATCTGATTCCCTCTCCAAGGAACATTGAACATCTGTTAAGTGGCATTGGATCTAATTTACTTTTTGGAGGGTGACCAGTTTTGAAAGGGGTGAGGGAAGGGGGGTGAGGGAGTCCCTTGTTTCCTCTGAGCAGTGCAGGGGGTTTGTAGTGGGCAGAGTACAGGACAGGTGGTGAGCGTAGGCTTTGGAAACATCCGTATAATCACAGGCTGAACATAGAGACCTAGGATAGTAATAATAGGTACTATAGGGAAGTGAAGCCACTCAACCGTTCTATTGAACAGACATTGTCCTCCTAGCTTACACAAGCACACACACACACACACACACACACACACACACACACACACACACACACACACACACACACACACACACACACACACACACACACACACACACACACACACACACACACACACACACACACACACACACACACACACACACACACGGAAATCTGTCTCTGGGCATTAGTTTTGCTATAGTTTCAGATGGAGAGGGCAGAGATCTTTAAAATGCACTGAAGAGGTCAGAGGTCACTCATGAATATCCACTCAGGGGTAAGCTTCATTTACCGTTAATGACACTCCCTGAGGGCGAGCTGGCTGCTGCATTCTCTCTCTCTCCCTGCTTCATCTCATGAAGGGTTGAATCAGCTTTTATCATCAATTAACTCAGATCCTCCTCTTGTCTGATGATCTGTTGATCCCTGTGCTGATATTTCTCCATAGCTCTTACTTCCTCTTTCTCATGTCTTTGATTCCTCTTTTAACGGTCAGTGAAGTAACCAGGCAGGCGGATATCATGGTCATGAAACCCCAATGTCCACTGCTCAACATATGGACAAATCAATGAGAGGCCTTTTCATTAGACAAGCTGTCATCAGGGAGCCCCTTCAATAACAGCTGAAACGGCAACGGCAGTGCAGGATTCAGTTGTTTCTTTCTTGGTTGATTTATAATTACAGCAGATGTTTGCCTGACTTTCTGCGTTTGATCAGCTAATTATAAAGGAAACACAGGTGCTAAATAATCTTCTGGTGCATGGAGGAATGTGATCTTAAGTTTCCACCAGCCTTAATGTTGTAATTATAGACTGAAGTCTTCAATGGAGAGAAGGAACCCTCATATTAAACATATCATCAGAGAGACATATTTGTTTGACATCTGCTCAGACTGCCATGTTCTTGCATCTGGAAGGGTACACGTGTTGAGGCCAGTTTCGATCCAGCCTACTTGTTTGGGTACTCTGAATGTGGCTCTTCTTGTCCATAGTACATTTTACCTGTGTCTTAAAACACTTTACATGTTGGCCATAACTAACCATAAACACCTCCAATAGAGATAGAATACCTGACATGTTTATAATGTGGTACATGTTTAGGATAGAGAGGATGTTGAACATATCCATTGTAGTACAAGTATGTCTGTCTGACGGGGACTACCCATGACACTGCACAGATGTTAAAGAGCAACAGTTGACTCAGAAACACTGTACATCTAATTAGCATGATCCTTTGAATTAAGTTTAGTTGACTTCATGTCCTGTATTCTATTTATTTCTACTACATGTATGTTGCTGTAGCACATGTGGAAACCAGAAGCACATGTGGAAACCAAAAGAATACCAGAATGCTTTACAGTAATGTTCAACAGTCTACAAAAAAATATCACATTCAGCCATAATATATTAGAAAAATACATTTCCCTCCAATTTCTCACCCTCAGTATTTCAGACAATTAATCAGACTGCATAGTCCAGAAAATTCTCAAGATATTTGTCACTTTCTCCCTGTCTCTCTGAGAATAGCCTGGCCTGTAGAGGGTATATCGGTCAGAGAGGTGACTTGGTGGTGGAATGCTCTCTCACCATGAACTCCAGGCTCCAGGGTCACCAGGGCCAGATCAGACCCCCACAGAGAGGGCTCTATCCTGGACCAGGAGAGACCGAGGAGTGGGCAGTTGCTCTAGTCAGTTGAGGGGTGAAGAGTGAAGACTGTGTATGGCAACTCAATCAGGGAAAATAATAGATTTGACCTATAGTATGTGGACACAATGATATGTGCCCCTATATTGAAGCATGCTGGACTTACCCTCAGCTATAGATGGTGAATACTGTTATTGGGATGAGTTTAACATGAATCTCCATGACTGAACAAACCCAAAACAAACCTCCAGTCCAGTACCTGTCTTGGTCACGGTGAAATTAATTTTGACCAGTTGGTCACAGTTAGGAACAATTGGGCTGGCATTGTAGTGGCCTCTTAACAGTAATAATAGTCTTGCCAAACGCCCCTTCCTGCTACAACAGCAGAAGACTGATGTAAGCTAAACAGTGTCCATAACAGGCAGGCAGGCAATGAGGATTGGATTAGCAGCCCTTTGTGATGTCTGTCACCTATTAGAATTCATACGAATTTTCAACAGAGGAGGACAGCATTCTTCTGTCTGTTCCTCATAATGTCTTGTGTTGAAGCAGAGTGTCCATGGCAGGCAGACAGGCAGGCTGGCCTGAATTGGCAGCTACTTGACCTCCACTGCAAGGGTCACTAATCACTTTCATCTGAGGTGATCTGAGGGCTGGGGTGACTTCCAGGCTCCAGCCTTATCCAGGTTGGCTTAATCCCTGGACCCTGCCTTCACGGGCCTTATTCACCGACTATGGCTACACAGTAGTCAGGCCTTCACAGGGAGCACTAGTGAGATGTATGGGGAGAGGTGTATGAGGCGAAATCTCAAAAGCGCGCTCTCCATACCTTGCGTTGAGCCTGTCTGGCTGTTTGCATATTAATATGTCCGACCCTCAATGCAATGTATCCAGTCAACTGGTGAATAGATGGCTATCTGCTTTCAGGGCTCTAGTACTGAAACATAAAGGGAACTTTTAGCTGGGGGAACTCTCAAGTACATTCCCCTCCTTCTCTTCTTTCATGAATGGAATCCTCTGACTTTCAACATTCTATACCCAAAGAGACACAAGCCGCTATTGTCGCTGTTTTTTGTTGTTGTATTGTTATCAATTTTTTAACCTTGTTCCCCTCTTGTTCATTCCCCCTCTTCATCCCCCACTTCTACATTGTTGAACCTTGACCTGCCCATTCTAATCACCAGGCTCTCCTTTTTAGCACAACCAATGATTGAAAAGGTGATTGTCAAGGCAATTTTATCATGTATCAGATACCTTAAATCCAGTAAATTCACAGTGTTATGAGATACCTAGATTATAGAAATAGAGGGACTGATGGCAATGAAATGAACATGCACAATTCATAGTGTAGCGTATAGTGTTCATAGTGTAGTATGTCGTTTTTAGATTGGTGTTCACTGTGTACACCAGTGGAGGCTGCTGAGGGGAGGACGGCTCATAATAATGGCTGGAATGGAGTGAATGGAATGTTATCAAACACATGAAACCTGTCACACCCCGATCAGTTTCTCCTTGTTATTTGTTGTTATTGTTATTGTTTCCACCCCCTCCAGGTGTCGCTTGTTATCCCTGGTGTATAAATCCCTGTGTTTCCTGTCTCTCTGTACCAGTGTATTTATCCCTGTGTTTCCTGTCTCTCTGTGCCAGTGTATTTATCCCTGTGTTTCCTGTCTCTCTGTGCCAGTGTATTTATCCCTGTGTTTCCTGTCTCTCTGTACCAGTGTATTTATCCCTGTGTTTCCTGTCTCTCTGTGCCAGTGTATTTATCCCTGTGTTTCCTGTCTCTCTGTGCCAGTGTATTTATCCCTGTGTTTCCTGTCTCTCTGTACCAGTGTATTTATCCCTGTGTTTCCTGTCTCTCTGTGCCAGTGTATTTATCCCTGTGTTTCCTGTCTCTCTGTGCCAGTGTATTTATCCCTGTGTTTCCTGTCTCTCTGTACCAGTGTATTTATCCCTGTGTTTCCTGTCTCTCTGTGCCAGTGTATTTATCCCTGTGTTTCCTGTCTCTCTGTGCCAGTGTATTTATCCCTGTGTTTCCTGTCTCTCTGTGCCAGTTCGTCTTGAATGTTCCAAGTCAACCAGTGTGTTTTTCCCGTGCTCCTGCCTTTTCTATTCTCTTTTACCAGTCCTCCCGGTTTTGACCCTTGCCTGTTTTCTGGACTCTGTACCCGCCTGCCTGACCATTCTGCCTGCCCTGACCTCGAACCTGCCTGCCACGCTGTACCTCCTGGACTCTGAACTGGATTTGACTTTTTGCCTGTCCACGGCCATTCTCTTGCCTACCCCTTTTGGATATAATAAATATCAAAGACTCAAACCATCTGCCTCCCGTGTCTGCATCTGGGTCTCGCCCTGTGCCCTTATAAAAACCATGTGTTTGATACCATTCCATTCACTTCATTCCGGCCATTATTATGAGCAGGACTCCCCTCAGCAGCCTCCACTGGTGTACATACTGTACAGTATGTGGATTGTGTTAATTCTGTGTCTATATCTTGTCAGTATATTCTGTTTATTGTCTGTCTGTATACTCAGTTTATTGTGGCAGCACTATTTCACTGAGTCAAATTCCTGTACATGCAAATGTATTTGTCGAATAAAGGTGATTCTGATTCTGATTGAATTAAGTTCTTCATGACTACATAAATAAGACACCAAATTAATGAAGTATAAACCACAAACAGTCAGTAAGTATATTAGTATGTAGGCCAATAAAGATAAGGCTCCAAATCATGGGCCAAAATGATATCCTCATAAATTTCTACTTAGGCCCTACATCGATTAGATGTGTATGAGCGATAAATCACACGTTAAATAATACTTTACAAATGTGTGATAGCATCCTGTGTCCGACCCTGGCCTAAATCACTGTGACAAGGGGACATGGTACGTATAAGCACATATGCCATAGTCTATAAACTAAACAGGCAGTTATTGATTCAGCTCCCTTCAGCCCGGGTCCCGGAGGTTGAGTTTGCAATATTAATGGATCCTCTAAAATAGGGAGTAAATCTGCGTCCCAAATGGCATCCCAGAGCCCATATAGTGTACTATATTGGGAAGCACCCAGGGAGTATGGCTGGGCCTGGGCGACTCCACTGGCCAACGCCGTAGCACTGGGGTGGTCAGCAGTTTATGGAGGCGAGGCATACAGGTCAACAGAGTGTCAGGGGTCAAAGATTGCCATCCCAAAGGTCTCCAATGACCCCGGCCAATTGATTGCTTACACATCAGAAAGCTTCCTTTCTGCGTTAACTTCAAATTTTGCCCTGGAGGCTCCGGGGCCGTATGACCCCCACCACCACACACCACCACACACCACCCTATCTGCCTTCCCTCTCTGTGGTCTGGTGGGACTGAACAGTGTATCATATGGTGTGGATATTTCATAGAAAGGCATTTCATACTGAAATGTTGATTTATATGATGAAAAAAGGATGTCCATTTTAGAATAAAGGCTTTAGTAATATCAGCATCTTCAAATACAAAAGTAGTAGATAAAACATCTCAAACATTGTCATTTTAATAAATTATGCTTCCAGAAATGTACAGTCAAGGAGGGGTACAGTTTATGAGTTCGGTATGATAGCGTCCTGTGTATGATAGCGTCCGGTATGAAACAAACAATGAAGAAAGATAAGGGATACAGATATAGCATATACCACAATTCTCAATAGCATAACACTTGCAACATAAATAATAGCAATTTTACAGCACACAGAGTAAATCAGTAATATATTTTGTTAAGAAAAGAATAGAACATAGTCCAGCATTTATACCAGCAGTATTCTTCTGCATTGTTAAAAAAATGTCACCTAAACATCTTTGCAATTGCATTTTAAAACATGAGAATGGGATAACAGTAAAAATGATCTGTCATTAATACAATTATTTTAGAAATGCACTTGGCTTATTGTAGTCTAGTTTATTGAAATAGTATTAGCATATTTGGGATGAATATTTGGCAGGCTCGTGGAGCAGTTTTGTCAGAATATTTATTTTTTAATACATTGTAGTGACACAACAATCATACTAGGAAAATCACATATGCTTATACAAGGAGATTTAAACCCTCTCTTTAAAAACCAAAATATACTAGTCTGTCTGTTTCCATCAGTCCCAGCCGAAGTCACGAGGACCTGTCATTTGGCAAAACCTCAGGTTAAGTGTCCATTACAAGGCCTGTAGATCCTCTGTGAGACACATGTCTATGCTCTATCCCGTCCCATTTCCATCAGTCCCAGCCAAAGTCATGGCCTGTCATTTGGTAAAACTTCATATTGAATGGCCTATAGAACTCCCTGAGCCTGAGCAGCACCTCTGGAGAGATCTGTGGATGAGGCCTTCCCTTAGACTTCCCCAGACAGCGAGGCCTGCTGCTCCCCTCGGGCTTCTTCAGGCAGGGGAAACCCTTGGTCTGGTTGAAGTAGAAGTGTTTGTCCGTGACCACCCTTTTCAGCCCCAGGAAGTCCTGCACCCTGCCCATTTCCCCAGCCGGGTCCGTTACCAGCCGCTCCCCGCTGACGAAGAGGAACTTTGAGAGGGGGAAGTAGCGCAGCCAGTTCTCCAGGTGCTTGGCGTAGATCCCGATGCGCACGGCGCTCCAGGAGGTGTCGATGAGGCCCGTGGTGGAGTTCCGGAAGGTCAGGCTCTGGAAAGACGGAAGACCGGGTTGTTTGGACAGCGTCTGAGTGTAGTCGGACACGGCCCGGGTCACGGGGTCTCGGACCACCACGATCAGCTTGGTATGACGACTCAGGGCGAAGAGACGCCGAGGAGCTTCCTTGGTGACGAAGTAGCTTGGTGTCTTCTCCATGGTGATCTGGCTTTCCAACGTCCGAGGCATCAAGTTTCTGAGAGGAGAGGAGAGAAGAGGAAAGATTTGATTAGTGTTTCCCAAACATTTGGTAAACTGATCCACTAAAAGCTTCAGGGAATGCAACAAACTTTAAGACCTTTGGAACCTGGTTTGTGTGTCATAAACACGACCAAATCTGCTTCCACATGTTTTATATTACAACATTTAATGGAATATTAATATTCCATGCGTTATTGGAGTGTTCCAACCGTCCCCTTTGATGCTCCCCAGCCTTGAGGGCTTCTGATTTAGCTTTGTAATTAGTTGGTTAGGTCTGTGATTACATCAATATAAACATCTACATTAGACGCTGGCCTCGCTGAAATGCATGTCAGATGGAGAGGAAGTCAATGAGTGGGTGCTTAAGGGAAACCACAAAACCATAATAACCAGTGAAAAGTCATTTCCACAGGACTTCCTCCTCCTTCACAAGCCTGTCAGAGCAGCTCTGAGAGCTGGGCTGAGAGCTGGGCTGAGAGCTGGGCTGAGAGCTGGGTTGAGAGATGGGCTGAGAGCTGGGCTGAGCCCTGGCTGCCTGGACAAATACAGTGCCTTCAGAAAGTATTCACACCCCTTGACTTTTTCCACATTTTGTTACGTTATGTTTTTTTTAAATCCCTCATCAATCTACACACAATACCCCATAATGACAAAGCGAAAACAGGTTTTTAGAATGATTTACATAAGTATTCAGACCCTTTGTTATGAGACTCGAAATTGAGCTCAGGTGAATCCTGTTTCCATTGATCATCCTTGAGATGTGTCTACAACTTGACTGGAGTCCACCTGTGGTAAATTCATGATTGGACATGATTTGGAAAGTCATCATTGAGGGAAAGATGAACGGAGCAAAGTACAGAGAAATCCTTGATGAAAATCTGCTCTAGAGCGCTCAGGACCTCAGACTGGGGTGAAGGTTCACCTTCCAACAGGACAACGACTCTAAGCACACAGCCAAGACAATGCAGAAGTGGCTTCAGGACAAGACTGAATGTCATTGAATGGCCCAGTCAGAGCCCGGACTTGAACACGATAGAACATCTCTGGAGAGACCTGAAAATAGCTGTGCAGCGACGCTCCCCATCCAACCTGACAGAGCTTGAGAGGATCTGCAGAGAAGAATGGGAGAAACTCCCCAAATATAGGTGTGCCAAGCTTGTAGCCAAGAAGACTCTAGGCTGTAATCAACAAAGTACTGAGTAAAGGGTCTGAATATTTTGTATTTTTAATACATTTGCAAAAATTTATAAAAACTTGATTTTGCTTTGCCATTGTGTTGCATTGTGTGTAGATTGATGAGGGGGAAACAATTTTATCCATTTAAGAATAAGGCTGTAATGTAACAAAATGTGGAAAAAGTCAAGGGGTCTGAATACTTTCCGAATGCACTGTATACTATGTCATGCACTGTCTATCGTATACCACTGACACGGCAATAAACTCCCCAACAGACCAGCACCAGTCTGACTCTACTTTAGCCAACAAATGAGAAATAGACTGGCACCCAGGTTAGCAGTAAAGAATCTGATGATGAGCTAAAGAGATGAAAGACAGCTAATAGTCTCCAAATTGTTAAAAAGAATTATTATTTAACCATTATTTAACCTTTAAAAATGTGTCCTTTAACAGTTGGAACCTAATGTTGGAACACTATCAAAAGTGGAATCCCAGAAGTTCCATTTTAGAATCCTAAGGACACAAAACAGGAATCCTTCCAACTCTCCTCAGAAAAGGACCACCTTCATTTAAAATGAGGGGATTCAAATCTCACGGCGGGTTTATGTTTTAGAAATCCAAGCATGAAGGAACGTTCCAACTCCTCAGAAAATCCCTCATTTAATTTCCACGGATGGTTCCCCCCGTAGCATAGCCATGTGGTAGAGACTGAGAGTGGGTCTCAAATGGCGTCCTATTCACTATAGTATGGTGCACTAGGGCTCTGAACAAAATTTGTGCACTCTATAAGGAATAGGGTGCCATTTGAGACGCATTCCAAAAGCTGTCATCAACGTGGTTGGTCTCTGGTCTCTAAATGCAGGGCTCTGGCCTGAGCTGTGTGGGGAACATACTCCTCTCTGATCCAAATCTGACATCCCCACCACGAATGTGCCATGAAGCTAATCCTGAAAACATGGCTAATGTTTTTACAACAGACCACCTCTTTTTTTTTACTACAGCCTGGGTATGAGTGGATATGAGGATCAGGTATATAGACAACACTCATACTAAATCAAATCAAGTTTATTTTATATAGCCCTTCGTACATCAGCTAATATCTCGAAGTGCTGTACAGAAACCCAGCCTAAAACCCCAAACAGCAAGCAATGCAGGTGTAGAAGCAGTAACGGAATCTGTTAGGTGTTAGGTTTTAGAGAGGATTTATCTCAATTGGATCTCCTGGTTCAATAAAGGTTAAGCAAAAGAAAAATAAAATCATGTAGATAACGTTTCACCCCAACTAGGCCTATAGCATGTTGATATTAATATTACAATGTAAGAGGTCAAAGAGTAACACAGAAAACCTCCTTTCAAGAGCAACAACTCCACTGGGATTCAGCTTTAGAGGGACATATCTCTACACATTCTCTCCTGTCTTCCTGTGTTCTGAACGACTCCCACGGTGGCTGATCAGTTACATAGGACAGCATTGTGCTATAATTCTATCACTTCATAACTCTGTTCATTTCAAGATATAAAGGAGACTACCACTACAACCCATTACAACTAAAGAATTATACTTATTTAATTTGATACTTCTTTTGCTCTTTCTTTTTGTAAAAAATGTAATGTTTTACAATAATTATTTTGGCCTGCCATACGGAGGTGCCAGGCTGTTTGTGTAGTGAGTACTCAACAGTAACTGAATGTTTAATTCTGACCAAACAAGCTAATGGCATCCATGCTGGACTGTCCCGGCTTTCATTGCCATCATGTTTACATTCTTTATTTAATTTTTTTATTTATTTAACCTTTATTTAACAAGGTAAGTCAGTTAATTAAGAACAAATTCTTATTTACAATGATGGCCTACCCCGGGCCGACCCTGGACGACGCTGGGCCAATTGTGTGCCGCCCTATGGGACTCCCAAACACAGCCGGTTGTGATACAGCTTGGAATCGAACCAGGGTCTGTAGTGACGCCTCTAGCACTGAGATGCAGTGTCTTAGACCACCGCGCCACCCGGGAGCCCCAAAACCTGTAATCACATAACTCTCTGGCTACAACACAAACCCAAGCGGGAGGGAGGGAGGGAGAGACACACATTAACCTAGTCAGCCTTATCTCACAGTATTAAAGTGAGACCATATACTAGAGTGTATACCTATTCAACTGCTGTTGTGGTTCTTTATCAAATGTTGTTGCTCTCTGTATGGTTTCCAACGGCAGCCAGGTTAGCGGAGGCTAGCTAAGTGACCTGCTGTTTGTTTTGATCACACCTTAGCCTAGCGGTAGCACTGTTAGCATCTGGAGCAAGAATGCAGGTCAGAGGGTCCACAGATGTGTGTTTATCTCCATAGACCTGCTGTACTCACCATCTGGGTGGCCCTCAGCTCTATTAGGCCCTGTTGTAAAATACCTCAGGTTAATAGGCTACTGTTTATGACCGTATTGTAGAGACTGAACTAAGTACACCAACCTGAGTGTGTGTCAATGTCATCTCAAAAACAAGGGGAAAAGACAAGCTACACACTAATTGTGGAAACTTTAATGTTGACAAATATTGACTTGATCGTTTTTGTACTAAGTAGGTGAGCTCACTCGTAAAACGCAGCATCTGGGCATTAGCATGCGTGTGTGTGTAGGGGCGTCATGCATCTTCAACATCTGTCATTCCTGGGAGAAGAAAATGGAGGCCTCAGGAGTTAGTGAAGAGTAATTAGAAGTCAAAGTCAGCAGGAAACAACAAAGAGACCAATAAAGCGTGTGTGTGTGTGTGTGTGTGTGTGTGTGTGTGTGTGTGTGTGTGTGTGTGTGTGTGTGTGTGTGTGTGTGTGTGTGTGTGTGTGTGTGTGTGCGCGCAGTACAGTAGCATAGCATAGTAGAGTCTAATGTTGTAACGTACACACCAAGGCTGTCGACCTACACACCCACGCTGGTTTAATACAGCAGCCAGAGAGTGGGGAGAGTTCTATTTGTTGAGGCGGTTTAGGCCTACATCAGTGAGGTAGGTCGGTAAAGAAAGTCCTAAAGAATGTGTCTACGAGGGGGAAAAGTGAACATGACAGTTAATACAGAGATTATTACAGCAGGCAACTTTGAGAAGAGTCAGTGGGAAGCGGTCTCACAGTTTCCTTGGGAGAGATAATGACAGTGTAGAGAGAGACAGAAAGAGAGAGAGAAAGAGAGAGAGAGAGAGAGAGAGAGAGAGAGAGAGAGAGAGAGAGACAGAGAGAGAGAGAGAGAGCGAGAGAGAGAGAGAGAGAGAGAGAGAGAGAGAGAGAGAGAGAGAGAGATAGATAGAGACATAGAGACATAGAGACATAGAGAGAGAAAGGGGGAAACAGCTCAAGCCTCCAGACTGTCTACTGCAGGATAAAGCCTGACATTCCAACTCCAGAATTAAAAGGAGAGAGAGAATTGGAGAGATAATAGTGTGAGAGAGCAAGAGACGGGAGAGTATGTGTGAGAGAGAAAGACAGAAAAAAGTGTGCGTTCCTTGCTGTAATTGCACCCCTCCGTCTTATCGAATGGGAAAATCAGCCTGTGTTCCTCTGTGTTCCTGCCTGGCCCACAGTGGGTTAGCTGTTAGCTGTGCGGCTTTATCAGTGGGTGACCATGGGCCAGGGGCCCACACCCTGAGATGAACAGATGAACAGACAAGAGGAGGAGGAAGAGAGAGATGGACAGATAACTGGAGGGTCACTTCCTTCCTCCCTCAGCCTGACCCCAGTGATCTCTCACCAAATTGTGTAGTTACTGTAATAATTAGATTGGTTAAATTACTTACAGGGTTTCAGTGTGAAAGCACGCACTGCACTGTAGTCATTCTTTACAAAGAACTACAGAAACCCCGTTTTTAAGAGAACCCCCACCTTTAAAACAGTACTGTGCTTCTTGTTCTAAATGAATATTTCACAAGGGCTTCTAATGATTCTCTGAGCCAGGTTGAAGTGTGTTTTTCTGTGCACTTCATAAAACCAAAGCCCTTTTGAACCAAAGTTAAACATTATCATCTAATACTATACATCAAATCAAATCCAATCACATTTTATTGGTCACATACACATGGTTAGCAGATGTTAATGCGAGTGTAGCGAAATGCTTGTGCTTCTAGTTCCGACCGTGCAGTAATATCTAACAAGTAATCTAACAATTACACAACAACTACCTTATACATCCAAGTGTAAAGGAATGAATAAGAATATGTACATATAAATATATGGATGAACGATGGCCGAACGGCATAGGCAAGATGCAGTAGATGGTATAGAGTACAGTATATACATGTGAGATGAGTAATGTAGGGTATGTAAACATTATATAAAGTGGCATTGTTTAAAGTGACTAGTGATACATTTACTACATCCAATTTTTAATTATTAAGTGGCTAGAGATTTGAGTCAGTATGTTGGCAGCGGCCACTCAATGTTAGTGATGGCTGTTTAACAGTCTGATGTTCTTGAGATAGAAGCTGTTTTTCAGTCTCTCGGTCCCTGCTTTGATGCACCTGTACTGACCTCGCCTTCTGGATGATAGCGGGGTGAACAGGCAGTGGCTTGGGTGGTTGTTGTCCTTGATGATATTTTTGGCCTTTCTGTGACATCGGGTGGTGTAGGTGTCCTGGAGGGCAGGTAGTTTGCCCTGGTGATGCGTTGTGCAGACCGCACCACACTCTGGAGAGCCTTACGGTTGTGGGCGGAGCAGTTGCCGTACCAGGCGGTGATACAGCCCGACAGGATGCTCTCGATTGTGCATCTGTAAAAGTTTGTGAGTGTTTTTGGTGACAAGCCAAATTTCTGAGGTTGAAGAGGCGCTGCTGCTGTTGCGCCTTCTTCACCACGCTGTCTGTGTGGATCATTTCAGTTTGTCCATGATGTGTACGCTGAGGAACTTAAAACTTTCCATCTTCTCCACTACTGTCCCGTCGATGTGGATAAGGGGGTGCTCCCTCTGCTGTTTCCTGAAGTCCACGATCATCTCCTTTGTTTTGTTGACGTTGAGAGTGAGGTTATTTTCCTGACACCACACTCCAAGTGCCCTCACCTCCTCCCTGTAGGCCGTCTAGTCATTGTTGGTAATCAAGCCTACCACTGTAGTGTCGTCTGTAAACTTGATGATTGAGTTGGAGGCGTGCATGGCCACGCAGTCATAGGTGAACAAGGAGTACAGGAGAGGGCTGAGAACACACCCTTGTGGGGCCCCAGTGTTGAGGATCAGCGAAGTGGAGATGTTTCCTACCCTCACCACCTGGGGGCATCCCGTCAGAAAGTCCAGGACCCAATTGCACAGGGTGGGGTTGAGAACCAGGGTCTCAAGCTTAATGAGGAGTTTGGAGGGTACTATGGTGTTAAATGCTGAGCTGTAGTCGATGAACAGCGTTCTTACACTGTCACCTTCTGACCGTAGTTCTTTTGTTATTTCTTTGTTTTAGTATGGTCAGGGCGTGAGTTGGGTGGGTTATCTATGTTCGTTTTTCTATGTTGGTTTTTTCGTTTGGCCTGGTATGATTCTCAATCAGAGGCAGGTGTCGTTGGTTGTCTCTGATTGAGAATCATACTTAGGTAGCCTTTTTTCACCTGGGTTTCGTGGGTGGTTGTCTTCCATGTCTGTGTGTTCCACACGGAACTGTTTCGGTTTTAGTTTGTTCACTTTATTGTTTTGTATTTCAGTGTTCAGTTTTGTTCCATTAAATATTAATCATGAACACTTACCACGCTGCGCTTTGGTCCTCCTCTCTTTCTCCCAACGAAGATCGTTACAGAACCACCCACCCCCAATACAAAACAGGCTACCTAAATATATCCCAATCAGAGACAACGACTAACACCTGCCTCTGATTGAGAACCATATCAGGCCAAACACAGAAACAGAAAAACTAGACAAACAACATAGAATGCCCACTCAGATCACACCCTGACCAAACAAAACATAAAACATACAAAGCAAACTATGGTCAGGGCGTGACATACACAGGTATTCCTCTTGTCCAGATGGGTTAGGGCAGTGTGCAGTGTGATTGCGATTGCGTCGTCTGTGGACCTATTGGGGCGGTAAGCAAATTGGAGTGGGTCTAGGGTGTCAGGTAGGGTGGAGGTGATATGTTCCTTGACTAGTCTCTCAAAGCACTTCATAATGACGGAAGTGAGTGCTATGGGGCGATAGTCGTTTAGCTCAGTTACCTTAGCTTTCTTTGGAACAGGAACAATAGTGGCCCTCTTGAAGCATGTGGGAACAGAAGACTGGGATAGGAATTGATTGAATATGTCCATAAACACACCAGCCAGCTGGTCTGGGCATTCTCTGAGGACGCGGCTAGGAATGCCGTCTGGGCCAGCAGCCTTGCGAGGGTTAACAAGTTTAATTTTTTACTCACGTTGGCTGCGGTGAAGGAGAGCCCGCAGGTTTTGGTAGCGGGCCGTGTCGGTGGCACTGTATTGTCCTCAAAGCGAGCAAAGAAGCTGTTTAGTTTGTCTGGGGGCAAGACATCGGGGTCCGCGACGGGTCTGGTTTTCTTTTTGTAGTCCGTGATTGACTGTAGACCCTGCCACATACCTCTCGTGTCTGAGCCGTCGAATTGCGACTCTACTTTGTCTCTATACTGACGCTTAGCTTGTTTGATTGCCTTGCGGAGGGAATAGCTACACTGTTTGTATTCGGTCATGTTTCCGGTCGCCTTGCCCTGATTAAAAGCAGTGGTTCGCGCTTTCAGTTTTGCGCGAATGCTGCCATCAATCCATGGTTTCTGGTTGGGGAAGGTTTTAATAGTCGCCGTGGGTACAACATCACCGATGCACTTGCTAATAAACTTGCTCAACGAATCAGCGTATACATCAATGTTGTTGTTCGATGCTATCCGGAACATATCCCAGTCCACGTGATCGAAGCAATCTTGAAGCTTGGAATCAGATTGGTCGGACCAGAGTTGAACAGACCTGAGCACGGGCGTTTCCTGTTTTAGTTTCTGTCTATAGGCTGGGAGCAACAAAATGGAGTCGTGGTCAGATTTGCCGAAAGGAGGGCGAGAGAGAGCTTTGTACGTGTCGATGAAGTTAGAATAACAATGATCCAGGATTTTGCCAGCCTGGGTCGCGCATTCGATATGCTGATAAAATTTAGAGAGCCTTGTTTTCAGATTAACCTTGTTAAAATCCCCAGCTACAATAAATGCAGCCTTGGGATATGTGGTTTCCAGTTTACATAGAGTCCAATGAAGTTCTTTCAGGGCCGTCGAGGTGTCTGCTTGGGGGGGATATACACGACTGTGATAATAATTGAAGAGAATTCTCTTGGTAGATAATGTGGTCGGCATTTGATTGTAAGGAATTCTAGGTCAGGTGAACAAAAGGACTTGAGTTCCTGTATGTTGTTATGATCACACCACGACTCGTTAATCATAAGGCATACACCCCCGCACTTCTTACCAAAGAGATGTTTGTTTCTGTCGACGCGATGCGTGAAGAAACCAGGTGGCTGTACTGCCTCTGATAACGTATCCCGAGTGAGCCATGTTTCCGTGAAGCAGAGAATGTTGCAATCTCTGATGTCTCTCGGGAAGGCAACCCTTGCTCGGATTTCGTCTACCTTGTTGTCAAGAGACTGGACATTGGCAAGTACTGTAGTATACTCGGGAGCGGTGGGCGATGTGCCCGTCTACGGAGCCTGACCAGAAGACCGCTCCGTCTGCCCCTTCTGCGGCGCCGTTGTTTTGGGTCGCCTGCTGGGATCCAATCCATTGTCCTGGGTGGTGGACCAAACAGAGGATCCGCTTCGGGAAAGTCGTATTCCTGGTCATAATGTTGGTAAATTGACGTTGCTCTTATATCCAATAGTTCCTCCCGGCTGTATGTAATAAGACTTAAGATTTCCTGGGGTAACAGTGTTCGAAATAATACCTAAAAAACTAAATACTGCATAGTTTCCGAAGAACGCGAAGCGAGGCGGCCATCTCTGTCGGCGCCGGATGTGGGTAGCAGGAGGTTGGTGGCACCTTAATTGGGGAGGACGGGCTCGTGTAATGGCTGGAGCGGAATAGGTGGAATGGTATTAAATACATGGAAACCATGTGTTTGATGCCATTCCATTTTATCCGTTCCTGCCATTATAATGAGCCGTCCTCCCCAACAGCCTCCACTGCTATACATCATGCTGCATTACTCTTTCCCCAGTGTCTGCTACCGTAACACTGTTGGTGAGGGAAAAATAAAACGCCCACATTTTTCCATGAATTACCTACCTTTTCCAAATTAATTGAAATTCCAAGTACACCTCAGAACTCTCTAATGGACTCCAACCATTGGCCATCTGGCGTCTACCCAACTCTAGACCAATGAGAAGACTCAATACTGGACTGCAGTGAATGCCACTTCCTAAATTGTTAAATGTCCCACTCCTTGTGGTTGTAGCCCATCCTTGACTTGTTTTAGGAATGGGATTACAGTTGGCAGAACACAGGGCTTGCAGCTGCTGGGAAAGATAGTGTTTGTCATTATTAAGGGGCCAATCCTGACCCAGTAAATTGTGTGTGTGTTTTTGTGTGTAAGAGAAAGAGTGTCTCTAAAATAAACAGCACAACAGAGAGAGAGAGAGAGTCTCTAAAACACACAGCACAACAGAGAGAGAGAGAGAGTCTCTAAAACACACAGCACAACAGAGAGAGAGAGAGAGTCTCAAAAACACACAGCACAACAGAGAGAGAGAGAGAGACTCTCTAAAACACACAGCACAACAGAGAGAGAGAGAGAGTCTCTAAAACACACAGCACAACAGAGAGAGAGAGAGAGTCTCTAAAACACACAGCACAACAGAGAAAGAGAGAGAGTCTCTAAAACACACAGCACAACAGAGAGAGAGAGTCTCTAAAACACACAGCACAACAGAGAGAGAGAGAGAGTCTCTAAAACACACAGCACGACAGAGAGAGAGTCTCTAAAACACACAGCACAGCAGAGAGAGAGAGAGAGAGAGTCTCTAAAACACACAGCACAACAGAGAGAGAGAGAGTCTCTAAAACACACAGCACAACAGAGAGAGCGAGAGAGTCTCTAAAATACACAGCACAACAGAGAGAGAGAGAGTCTCTAAAACACACAGCACAACAGAGAGAGAGAGAGAGAGTCTCTAAAACACACAGCACAACAGAGAGAGAGAGAGAGTCTCTAAAACACACAGCACAACAGAGAGAGAGAGAGAGTCTCTAAAACACACAGCACAACAGAGAGAGAGAGAGAGTCTCTAAAACACACAGCACAACAGAGAGAGAGAGAGAGAGAGTCTCTAAAACACACAGCACAACAGAGAGAGAGAGAGTCTCTAAAACACACAGCACAACAGAGAGAGAGAGAGTCTCTAAAACACATAGCACAACAGAGAGAGAGAGTCTCTAAAACACACAGCACAACAGAGAGAGAGAGAGTCTCTAAAACACACAGCACAACAGAGAGAGAGAGAGTCTCTAAAACACACAGCACAACAGAGAGAGAGAGAGTCTCTAAAACACACAGCACAACAGAGAGAGAGAGAGTCTCTAAAACACACAGCACAACAGAGAGAGAGTGAGAGTCTCTAAAATACACAGCACAACAGAGAGAGAGAGAGTCTCTAAAACACACAGCACAACAGAGAGAGAGTCTCTAAAACACACAGCACAACAGAGAGAGAGAGTCTCTAAAACACACAGCACAACAGAGAGAGAGAGTCTCTAAAACACACAGCACAACAGAGAGAGAGAGTCTCTAAAACACACAGCACAACAGAGAGCGAGAGTCTCTTAAAAACACAGCACAACAGAGAGCGAGAGTCTCTTAAAAACACACAGCACAACAGAGAGCGAGAGTCTCTTAAAAACACAGCACAACAGAGAGCGAGAGTCTCTTAAAAACACACAGCACAACAGAGAGAGAGAGTCTCTAAAACACACAGCACAACAGAGAGAGAGAGAGTCTATAAAACACACAGCACAACAGAGAGAGAGAGTCTCTAAAACACACAGCACAACAGAGAGAGAGAGAGAGTCTCTAAAACACACAGCACAACAGAGAGAGAGAGTCTCTAAAACACACAGCACAACAGAGAGAGAGAGTCTCTAAAACACACAGCACAACAGAGAGAGAGAGTCTCTAAAACACACAGCACAACAGAGAGGGCGAGAGAGCGATGTCGGCATATGAGAAAGCATTTCTTTGGTTTTCAGATTTCTTTTTTTGAACTTCCTAGATAATGTTCACATTCCGAACTGAAAAGGACAGAGTTCTCCTTCAGACAGAGTTCTCATTTTAATCAGTCACATTTCCTCACAATTAAACATAACTATTGTCCAGGAAACTAATTTGTTTTTATAACAAAGAAAGGTGTGTTCCTATGATTCCTATAGCGAGTCTACGTTCTCACGCTCTCTCCACTTCACCCTCACCCTTCTGCCCTCCTTACCCTCTCACCCACCCCGCCAGACGGTCAGTCGGTCAGTCAGTCAGACATTAAACAGAGATGGTCAGGCAGGGCAGAAGGCAGAGGCCACGGCTGAGACAACAATACACACTGAGCTGTCAATGATTCACCAGCCTCTCCAGACAGGCTAAAACAGAAGATGGTATGCTGGGTGATGTGGGTAGAGGGTCAACCTAAAGGGTCCTGGGTAATATTATGCGCCAGACAGCTCCTGGATGAATTATAATCCAACCACTGCCCTTGTTGATAGACGAGGGCAAATAAGCAGACTCTGATTGGAACTGGGCCCTGGTTAACATACGTTTAGACAGTTTGAAGTGTAGGGATTCATCCCTTGTGTAACTAAGCAGAGCAGCTCTGGTGTTGGTGCAAAAACAAAGCTGCCCTTTTCGACTGTCACACTTGTATCACTATTCTACAGTCGCTACAATGACTAGGCCTACTACAGTCTCTGATAACAAAAATGTCATTAGTCCACAAATTTATAATCACAGCTTTACAGAAAACAGAAGACATTTCCCTCTGGTTTTCAGCGCTGACTGGGTGTGTATTATGATTCCAAAGAGGTGTAGTGCTATGTGAGGTTGTTATAGCTGTGACATTCATCTTGCTGTGACAGGGACATGGGAGGATGAGGTCGGGAGGGACGGAGTGGGGGATCATTTTTTACACTCCACCAAATATGAACCCTAATCAGTCACTGTAATCTGGGAGCCATGTTAGAGACCTGCGGACTGACAGGAATCCAGGCTACTGGATCAATACTGTCATTGCTCTGTTGCTCTATCTGTTTAAAATGGATTAGTTTATAATGAGGGGAAAGAAGGTAGAAAAGGCTAGTGAAAACATCTCTGGGTTAGTCTTACATTATTATAGTAAATGAGCATCCAAGTAGCCTACATCTGCTAGTTAAAAAATAAACATACCTTTTTGTCACACTGAGCTTAACAATTCCACAACAATATTAATATACAGTATGTGCGAATGCAGCAGTAATTGGTAAACTGTATAGGGAACACCGTTTGAACTAAGTCCCTTTGAACTAATACATTGCCATGTAGTTCTATTCACTGAGCAAATGATCAGTTAGCTAATCATGTATATAGACCTAATTAGGTTAGGCATCTGGCTATTGAGGACATTGATTTGGAATAGTCAGTCCCTTGTTCTATCACACTAAGAGGGTTGGAAAGGAAGTCCAATGGACTTTTCCATTTGTCCAATACTAAATACTCATATTGTTATCATTTTCACATCTCCTATACATGTCCCTTTATTTCATTAACTATCATCTGATTGGATAGGGCATAACATATGGAAGGTGAAAGGTCGTCCAATGACGAGCTGTCAAAATATTGAGTTGGGCGTTTAGGTTTTTCTCCAGATTGAAAATCCATACCCATCCCAACCCAATTTATCAAATCATGTTTGATTATTCAGTTATATTTCCCCTATTTCATTTTGCATATTGACATCAGTCTTGAAGACATTCCTTTGGTTTCTTGAAAGCATGCCATGCATGTATTGTAGATCTCTCTTTGACCTTACACCGCCATAGCCTGAAATAATGACACAGACTAGCCGACCAGTGGACCTTGTCAGGGAAACAAAGTCTCCTTTGTTCAGTCCAATTCTATATATTTGATTTATTTCAGAGACACTTTGACCATGAAAGGCCCTCCCAAAACCTTTTCGTTGGGCCAAAGAACTCTCTCTCTCTGTCTCTAACACTATTTCAAAACCTTCAAAATGTGCCTGGGAATTCAGCAGTGGAAGAATCAAGAAATAAGAGCTGGACATTCCTGTCTGCATACTGGGATCAATGATAAACTGAATTATGCAAGGAAATATACTTCTGAAGAACCCTCAATCCCCACACGTTTCAAAGTCTTCACAGTATGTGTAGGGTATAAATGTCGGTGGTTGAAGGATCAACGACACCTTGTCAACAAGATTGAATATTCAGCGGTTAAGGAACCTCCCCTGCAGTGCCCTGGTAAAGGTACCAACAGCTCAATCAATAGGAAACCCTAGTTTAACACATCAATATTGGAAATGACATCTACAGTATATATAATGGATATTCATGCTGTCATGAAAAGGTGTGGTTTAATGGTGGATCGCAGAGTAGAATGGGGAGAGGGAGATGTGACACTTGACTGGGTTGGATCTCAAACGCTTAGGCTACTTGCACACATGCAATGGAAACACACACACACACACACACACACACACACAGAAAGAGTAGAAAGAGCTAAACCCTTTAAACATGTCCTCTCCCACAAAGCCACATAACCATTTCCAAATGCATCGAGAGGCCAAGTTTTTTCCACATATAAGCATTTCTTCTAAAACAATTTGCCAAATGCTTCTTTTTAACATGTCCATGTGTTTTATTTGGTTACTAACTGAAGACAGAGGACAGTGTTCATTTTCAAACTCAGCAGTGTAATAATACACTTTGAAATTAAGAGCTCTGTCAAATTACATAATGTTTAAGTGATACTTTCAAGTCCAGTCTAAATGCTTTATGCTGCTGTCTTAAATGGTGCCTGGAGTGGTTCCAGTCCAGTAATGAATGTATATCCAATGGGTTTTTAGCTGGTAATGATGGAGCTGGTAATGATAAGGGATTAGACTGACTGATTTGGGTGCTTTGACACTATTCTCATTACTCCAACACAGCACTACATACTTCGTCTTAGATAAGAACCAATAAACCATCACACCCTTAGGCACAGATCTAGGATCAGCTTTCCCTCCCCAAATCCTAACCTTTACCATTAGTGGAAAATACCCAATACTGACTTTAGATCAGAGCCTTGGCTTGGGGCAACTTCACCCTACACTGACAAGCTGGTACTCCACAACGTGAGCTGTCTGAGCTAATGCCTGACCTGTCATTACAGCAGGCCAATCCACACAGTGTTGACAATGCTTGTCGTCAGATTAGGAAAGACTAAAACCACACTTATGAGACAGAAGAGAGACTAGAGAGCTGCTGTGCAGCTTCAACAAAGTACTACATGGATTGTGACGGTGTTAAAAGATGTGTTAGAAGGTCACTGGTCTCCCAACACCATCAAAGGCTGTAGCCAGTAACTGTTGTAGTGCCACAATGTAGGCTACTACCTAATCATCTGCCTGGCCTCACAAACTACACTGAATAAAAATATAAACACAAAATGCAACAATTTCCAAGATTTTACTGAGTTAAAGTTCATATAAAGAAATCAGTCAATTGAAATAAATTCATTAAACCCTAATCTATGGACTTCACATGACTGGGAATACAGATATGCATCTGTTGGTCACAGATACCTTTAAAAAAAAGGTAGAGGCGTGGATCCAAAAACAATGCACCGCGACACATCTCCTTTGCATAGAGTTGATCAGGCTGTTGACTGTGGCCTCTGGAATGTTGTCCCACTCCTCTTCAATGACTGTGCAAAGTTGCTGGATATTGGCGGGAACTAGAACACGCTGTCGTACGTGTCGATCTAGAGCAGTGGTTCCCAAACTTTTTATAGTCAAACATTCAACCTCCAGGTGTGTACCCCCTCTAGCAATTTCGATGAGGCTCTCTTGTTCAGATATCGGTAAGTGGACTGGAGGCAGGGCATGAAAGGGATAACAAATCCAGTTGTTTGTGTCACCCGTTTCAGGAAAGTACCTGCGTAATTGCGCACCCAGCTCACTCAGGTGCTTCGCTATATTACATTTGACGTTGTCTGTAAGCTTGAGTTCATTTGCACACAAAATATCATACAATGATGGAAAGACCTGTGTGTTGTCCTTGTTAATGCAGACAGAATAGAGCCCCAACTTCTTAGCTGCTGAGAGTCCCTGTAATCCTGGATTCAGATCATTCAGGCGAGAAAAAACATCACCCAGATAGGCCAGTCGTGTGAGAAACTCATCATCATGCAAGTGGTCAGACAAGTGAAAATTATGGTCAGTTAAGAAAACTTTAAGCTTGTCTCTCAGTTTTAAAAAGAATTGTCAATTCTTTGCCACTTGATAACCAGCTCACTTCTGTATGTTGTAAAAGTGTTACATGGTCGCTGCCCATATCATTGCATAATGCAGAAAATACCCAAGAGTTCAGGGGCCTTGCTTTGACAAAGTTAACCATTTTCACTGAAGTGTCCAATACGTCTTTCAAGCTGTCAAGCATTCCCTTGGCAGCAAGAGCCTCTCGGTGGATGCTGCAGTGTATCCAAGTGGTGTCGGGAGCAACTGTTTGCAAGCGTATTACCACTCCACTATGTCTCCCTGTCATGGCTTTTGCGCCATCAGTACAGTTACCAACACATCTTGACCACGTAGTCCATTTGATGTCACAAAGCTGTCCACCAGTACTTTAAAAATATCCTCTCATGTTGTCCTGGTTTCCAGAGGTTTGCATAAGAGGATGTCTTCCTTAATTGACCCCCCATAAACGTAACGGATATATACCATGAGCTGTGCCAGGCTCGCCACGTCTGTTGACTCATCCAGTTGTAACGCATATAATTCACTGGCTTGAGGGGGAATAGGTTTTGTTGTGCCCTCTTCATGACTGTCTTGGTGTGCTTGGACCATGACAGTTTGTTGGTGATGTGGACACCAAGGAACTTGAAGCTCTCAACCTGCTCCCCTGCATCCCCATCGATGAGAATGGGGGCGTGCTCGGTCCTCTTTGTCCTGTAGTCCACAATCATCTCCTTTGTCTTGATCACGTTGAGGGAGAGGTTGCTGTCCTGGCACCACACGGCCAGGTCTCTGACCTCCTCCCTATAGGCTGTCTCATCATTGATCAGGCTTACCACTGTTGTGTCATCTGCAAACTTAATGATGGTGTTGGAGTCGTGCCTGGCCATGCAGTCATGAGTGAACAGGGAGTACAGGAGGGGACTGAGCACGCACCCCTGAGGGGCCCCTGTGTTGAGGATCAGCGTGGCAGATGTGTTGTTACCTACCCTTACCACCTGGGGGCGGCCCGTCAGGAAGTACAGGATCCAGTTGCAGAGGGAGGTGTTTAGTCCCAGGGTCCTTAGCTTAATGATGAGCTTTGAGGGCACTATGGTGTTGAACGCTGAGCTGTAGTCAATGAATAGCATTCTCACAGAGGTGTTCCTTTTGTCCAGGTGGGAAAGGGCAGTGTGGAGTGCAATAGAGATTGCATCATCTGTGGATCAGTTGGGGCAGTATGCAAATTTGAGTGGGTCTAGGTTTCTGGGATAATGGTGTTGATGTGAGCCATGACCATCCTTTCAAAGCACTTCATGGCTACGATGTGAGTGCTATGGGTCGATAGTCATTTAGGCAGGTTACCTTAGTGTTCTTGGGCACTGGCACTATGGTGGTCTGCATAAAACATGTTGTTATTACAGACTCAGACAGGGAGAGGTTCAAAATGTCAGTGAAGACACATGCCAGTTGGTCAGCGCATGCTCGTAGTACACGTCCTGGTAATCCGTCTGGCCCTGCGGCCTTGTGAATGTTGACCTGTTTAAAGGTCTTACTGTCTTACTGGCTGCGGAGAGCGTGATTACACAGTCTTCCGGAACAGCTGGTGCTCTCATGGATGTTTTAGTGTTATTTGCCTCGAAGCGAGCATAGAAGTTATTTAGCTCGTCTGGTAGGCTCGTGTCACTGGGCAGCTCTCGGCTGTGCTTCCCTTTGTAGTCTGTAATGGTTTGCAAGCCCTGCCACATCCAACAAGGGTCAGAGCAAGTGTAGTATGATTCGATCTTAGTCCTGTATTGATGCTTTGCCTGTTTGATGGTTCATCGGAGGGCATAGTGGGATTTCTTATAAGCTTCCGGGTTAGAGTCCCGCTCCTTCAAAGCGTCAGCTCTAGCCTTTAGCTCAGTGCAGATGTTGCCTGTAATCATGGCGTTTGGTTGGGGTATTTACGTACAGTCACTGTGGGGACAACATCCTCGATGCACTTATTGATGAAGCCAGTGACTGATGTGGTGTACTCCTCAGTGCCATCGGAGGAATCCCGGGACATATTGTAGTCTGTTCTGGCAAAACAGTCCTGTAGTTTAGCATCTGCTTCATCTAACCACTTTTTTATTGATCTAGTCACTGGTGCTTCCTGCTTCAATTTTTGCTTGTAAGCAGGAATCAGGAGGATATAATTATGGTCAGATTTGCCAAATGGAGGGCGAGGGAGAGCATTGTATGTGTCTCTGTGTGTAAGTCCCCGGCTACTAGGAGTGCCGCCTCTGGGTGAACGTTTTCTTGTTTGCTTATGATACAGCTCATTCAATGTTGTCTTAGTGCCAGCCTCTGACTGTGGTGGTATGTAAACAGCTACGAAAAATACAGATGAAAACTCTCTAGGTAGATAGTGTAGTCAACAGCTTGTCATGAGATACTCTACATCAGTCAAGCAATAGCTTGAGACTTCCTTAGATATCGTGCACTAGCTGTTGTTTACAAAAATGCATAGTCTGCAGCCCCTTGTCTTACCAGACGCCACTGTTCTATCCTGCCGGTGCAGTGTATAACCAGCCAGCTGTATGTTGATAGTGTCAAGCATTAGATATTACAGTTTTGAATGTCCCGTTGGTACTGTAGTTTAATCTTCCGCGTAGGTCATCTATTTTATTGTCCAAAGATTGCACGTTTGCTAGCAGAATGGAAGGAAGTGGGGGTTTATTCGATCGCCTACGAATTCTCAGAAGGCAGCCCGCCAGCCGACCCATTTTTCTCTGCCTCCTCTTCTCGCAAATCATGGGGATCTTGGCCTGTTCCCGAGAAAGCAGTATATCAATCGCGTCAGGCTCATCAGACTCGTTAAAGGAAAAAAAGGATTCTGCCAGTCCGTGGTGAGTAATCGCAGTCCTGATGTCCAGAAGTTATTTTCAGTCATAAGAGATGGTATGTACAAACTATGTACAAACTAACATTATGTACAAACTAAGTAAAAAAATGAGTTACAAACAACACAAATAAACGAACAAAAAAACACAATCGGTTGGGGGCACGTAAAACGTCTGCCTTCTTCTCCGGCTTCTTCTCACCAGGTCAAGACCCAGGTGAGGACGAAGAGCACGCAGATGAGCTTCCCTGAGACGGTTTCTGATAGTTTGTGCAAAAACTCTTTGGTTGTGCAAACCTTGCATCAATTATCTGGGTGGCTGGTCTCAGACGATCACGCAGGTGAAGAAGTAGGATGTGGACGTCCTGGTCTGGCGTGATTGCACGTGGTCTGCGGCTGTGAGGTACTGCCAAATTCTCTAAAACAACGTTGGAGGCGGCTTATGGCAGAGAAATTAACATTCAATTCTCTGGCAACAGCTCTGGTGGACATCACAATTGCATACTCTCTCAAAACTTCAGATATCTGTGGCATTGTGTTGTGTGACAAAACTGCACATTTTATAGTGGCCTTTTATTGTCCCCAGCACAAGGTGCACCTGTGTAATGATTATGCTGTTTAATCAGTTTCTTGATATGCCACACCTGTCAGGTGGATGGGTTATCTTGGCAAAGGAGAAATGCTCACTAACAGGGATGTAAACAAAGTTGTGCACAAAATATGAGAGAAATAAGCTTTTTGTGCGTATGGAACATTTCTGCGATCTTTTATTTCAGCTCATGAAACATGGGACCAACATTTTATATGTTGCGTTTTATATTTTTGTTCATTATATAGTAATTATAGTGAAAGACAGTACAGTCAGGTAACTTGCAGAAGACGTAGGTTACACTGTCAATGCTTAGAAAGAGTACTGTACATCATTATAGGCATTTTTCTGTGTAATCCTGATTTCTTTAGTAAAAAATAATAGGTGTATGCTTGGAGACTTTCATCCCTCCATTGACGCTGTTTACATTTGTACCCATCGTCTGCAATATTCATGAACAGACTGTATTGATTTCTCCCTCTTCTTGGCTCTGTGTCACATCCTTATGTGCTCTCCTGCCTTCTGCCTAACCAGGTGATATGGGTGACATGTGAGGGCTCCCCAGGGACACACAGGGATAGACACTTAGAAATGCAGCACATCACGTCAACAAACAGCATTTTATTGGCAGGGGACTGAATACCCCGTCGAACCAAGGGGCTCTGAATGAGGATCCTTATTTGGCGTTAGGGGATATTAATGAAGTGACACTGAAGTAAGCAGGGGAAGATAGGAGCCTGTTCAGGAGAGTTGATCAATGGCAAAAATAAGGCACCAAAATATACACCTGATATACAGTAAATCCACAGACATTGTTCTCTTTTGGTGGCTGTGATGACAGGCAGTTTCACACAATATTTTGGGATGAATTATTACTAAATTATGACTTGTGATTTACCAAGCGCCTATGTCACAGTGCAATAACATAATTTTACCTGGGTATCAGGTAATCTGCATTGACTGATTCAAGTGAAACATTAGGCTATTTATTATAGAAAATCATATCTCTTTCCATTTTTTGGGCCATATTCAATATGTTTTCACTGCTATTGTAAATTAAAGCATACAAGAAGAAACAGATTTAATTAAAATTCAAAACAACCCTTACTCACCTGTACCATTCCAATCCGTTATCATAGAACCTGTCGAAGAAGTGGGGTTCGGCGCCCACAGCTCTGACATCCGGGTGAATGCGCAGAAACTCCAGAAGCGCGCGCGTGCCTCCTTTCTTTACTCCGATGATGATTGCCTGAGGAAAAGTTTTACTACCGAAGTTATTGGCTATAGAGATGTTGTTATCCGGTCGCAGTTCGTTATCATTGCCCTGCAAGAGTGAGTCAACACTGTCAAAGCCGGGGAGTTCGCGAACAACCGAGCCGGGAGAACTGTGCTTGTGCGGGTCGAGCTTTTGCTGCTTCAGTCCATCATTTAGGCCTAAGATTTTGTTGATAAAAGTTTTCTGTTGGTCATATACAGGTCTAGGTAAGGATTCACAGTACCCAGAGAGACAGTAAAATAAGTAAGTGAAAATGATGATCATGGTAAGGAAGACGGAAAGTTTGGACTGCGCCTTCAGGTGTCCAAAGTTGAACACAGCTCTCCATTTGCTACATCCCATGAGTCGCTATACTGAGCTGGAGGGTAACACGCAGAAAACATGCCTTTTTAAATTAGATAAATTCAATGCGTTTTAAAATAAAGATTAGGCCTGGTCTTTCTTTATAAAGTTACCCATAAAAACATCCTTCTTGATGAAGTCGTACCATTACGCACTTTAAAAAAATCCATGAATACGGTTGATCATCCACTTCATAACACATAACTCTAGTTTAAATAAATATTTGTAGGCCTAACTGTGTCAATGTCAACTTGTCCAAAGTGCACAGTGCTCAGAGAAACGGAGTTTGTCCCCTCTTGCTCCCTGCTCCTCTCCCTTGGCTCGTGCGAAGTCCTCTGGCCCCCATCACTAGATTACAGACACACCCCTTTCCTTCTGGGTGTGAATGCACGCCCTGTTGGTCAAATTCCCTCCCCTTACATTTTCAGCCATGATTCTGAAAATAACACGAATAACTGCCACACTGAGATAAATCACAAATAATAATGTGATTGAATAGCTTTTTAAATGACTATGTAGGCTAATTCAAGAATATATAGTTATCTTCCAAGAAATAACAGTTTGTTTGGAAATATGGTGTTATGCCATTTAAATGCCAAAAAAATCTCTAGATTTGTCTATGTGAAGTGTTGTTTAAAGCCCTCTGTTTGGGGCTTACTGTGGTCAGTGTGTATGTGTGGGCTGTGGGGTAGGGGTTACCCTCTGTCCCCACCCAGGGCTGTAAAAGGGGCTATACCCTATGGAGCCACCTGTCTGTCTGCTAGCCCTCCTTGGCCACACACCCTATGGAGCCAGCCTGCCCAGCCATGACACACAAATTAACCTCTTCCTGCTATAACAGGGCCAGACAGGTGCAGTCAGTGGTCAGCTGGAGGTCTGTGTTTGACCAGCATGCTGTATAAACAAACCTTCTCCCTCTTCAAGAGACAATGGTGAAAATGCAGACAGACAACCATCAGTTTCTCTCAGGTCAACTTTCTCACGTCAGCAGCCTACAGTCAGGGCAGTGTAGCTAGACTACAAGATGCTGATGATCGTAGTCTGCAGTAATTTCATATTACTGCAGACTACATTAGTCTGTGGTATTACATATTCTTTCATCAGGTACAATGCAGTAAGTATTGGAGGAAATCAAAGTACTCGAAACCCAGCCCAGCTGCTGCTGATAAAAGCGACAAGGAAGTAACTGAGTAAAGAAAACAACAAGTGGAGTAAAGGACTCCTGAAACTGGATCTCTACGACAATAAAGACGTTTAGTCAAAGGGCTAGGGTTTCCTCTGTTACCTGAGTAAGGCTGGAGGATGGGCCAGTAAAGTTGATATTACCACAGACATTACCAATCAGAATGGTTGAAACTGAACGCACACAGTTAATAAGATGCAGACTTGATAGTTAGTGAACTTAGAAGGGGAGGGGAAAAGGAAGCCGCACTCTGATACATGTTTAAGAAAGGAACAGCAATTAATGACACGTTTATTTAAGGGCAGAAATAATGCTTGAACATTCCTATTTTTCGCCTGTCCTTGTTCAATCTGTGCTCCTTGTGTCTGACTGGAGCCCATCAGTCCACAGTCAACTCTACGGTGTTGTATTGGAGGCATGCTGTAGTGATAACATGGCTGCAGTTCATATCATCAGACTTGTGGAAACCCATTTCAGACTGATCTGGACAGCCCATTTCATTTGAATGCTTCCTTTCAGACTCAGTTTTCTCTTCATCAGCTACCAATGTCATACATCCCGTTCAGATAGAAGATGAGACAGGGATGTTTAGTGTATTTTGTAACTCATTGATGTAAAAAGAGTGAGCAGAGATCTCAGAGAGGAGACCGATACTAAGCTGTATGATACATTTTGCTTATGATTTTGCCCCCCGAAAACAATTACTGTTAACATTAATGTGTGAGAACTAATCATCAGCACATCCGTTATCTGCAGCAGACTGTGGTGTTGTTGGGTCTACCATGTGAGCAGAGTGGAAAACAAGCCTCTGGTGACACAGTCTGACATGACAAAAGGAAGTATTGTATTAACTGATTGGTGCAGCACATGCCAATGCTAAAATGGTGTTGTTAAAGTTCAGCAACATCATTTTGAGATTTCAAAAAGAGGAGATAGGGTCAGGGATTCACTGATGTCAGGTAGTGAAGACTTTGACCTGTTGGTTGGAAGACAAATGAGTCCCTACATGACAGCCCATCTACACTGAGTGGACAAAACATTAGGAACACCTGCTCTTTACATTAAATATACTGACCGGGTGAATCCAGGTTAAAGCTATCATAGCTGAGCCCTTATTGATGTCACTTGTTAAATCCACTTCAGTCAGTGTAGATGAAGAGGAGGAGACAGGTTAAAGAAGGATTTTTAAGTCTTCAGATAATTGAGACATTATTAAAAAAAAATGTTGGAACCTTTATTTAACTAGGCAAGTCAGGAACAAATTCTTATTTACAATGACGGCCTACCCTGGGCCAAACCCGGACATTGTGTAAAGCTACACACATGATACACACATATACCTGTGTGTATCAAGAATGGTCTACCACACCCAGAGGACATCCAGCCAACTTGGTACAACTATAGGAAGCATTGGAGCCAACATGGGCCAGCATCCCTGTGTAACGCTTTCGACACCTTGTAGAGTCCATGCCCGGACTAATTGAGGCTGTTCTGAGGGCAAAAGGAAACATTGCATGCGCAGTTTGAGCTACTCTAGGAAGTGACGTTGCAGGCTAGCTCAGTGCTGCCCCCTCTCATGGAGTAGCTGAAGTTTAAGGCCGAATGAGGTACTGCAGACTGCCATTAGCCACAAATTATCCTTATAACTTTGTCTGCGTGTGTGATTTGAAAGTAATCGGTTCAAGGACATACATCTGGTGAAATAGAAGCAATTATTGGTACCATGATTGTGTTTTTTTTATTTTTATATCCACGAATATTGACTAGAAGATCGAGATTTCCCCATTCACTATAATGGGGATCCTGTTTTTCTGGAAACAATGCCTGCAGTACCGTGGTCGGTCTTTAACTGGAAATCCTCAATGCGAGTGGGCAGTCATTCTCCCCTGATTGACCTGTTACTGTTACCTGGCAGCCCGTCAATGTGATCCAGTCGTTAAAGCTAAAATAAATGATTTATCTCACTGACTCTTTGACTACTCTTCCATATCGATCTGTTTTGAATGTTGAAAAACAGCAGGATTCGCGTCTCTGTTTTTTGCCTCTCTGCTACTTTGGTCAAACTGATAAATAGATAAATAACACTCAATTTAAAATATGTTTTATGGTCAGTTGTATTGCACACGCACGCACACACACGCACGCACGCACGCACGCACGCACGCACGCACGCACGCACGCACGCACGCACGCACGCACGCACGCACGCACGCACGCACACACACACACACACACACACACACACACACACACACACACACACACACACACACACACACACACACACACAGTGACACCTCCCGTGTTGAATTCCTACCGGCCTGTGTAAGGTGCTAGGTGTGGGAAAGAAAACGGCTGTATAAAGCTTGGCAACAGATTATTATGGTCTGTCGTCCTGGGTAAGTACCTATGACGATCTGCCCTGGCTCTTCAAAGAGAGGATCCATTTCAACTGTCTCCTCGGCTCAGATCCCCTCGGGCTTAAAGAGGATAGACACAACTAGAGACTTGTTTCATGATCATACTGACGTGTTATTGTTTACAGAAATATAAACGTTATCGCTTGTCGTGTCATGAGGAGCCAAAATCCTCTTTCATGGAAGCTGAAAGTGACATTGAGTTGGAATGTATGGATCAGGGCTTGGGAAGGAGGAGGCAGACTACCAACCAGTTCCTTTTTGTGATAGAAAAATACTTTTCTGTTTCAGCATAATAGCTTTGTTCAATGCTTTAAAGCTTTACACAATGGTTTAGCACTTCACTGTCTCTGGTGAAACTGTATGAGCAACACTTCTCAAGTTTACCGTTTTGAAGAGGATGACAGATAGTGAGCTGGTACAGTTGTCCCGTAGGAGAAAGACAGTATTGTGTCTATACAATACAGGACTACAGGAGATACAATGCATGGGGCTATCTGCTTGAAGAGGTGCTCTTGAAACTGGCCTATTGAGTCACCTGGATGGAATGTCTGTGCTGGCCTCACTCTGAGGGACAGTAATCACACACGCGCGCACACACACACACACCTAGTGAGCCCTTCTGTCATAAGGGATCATACACAGGAACCACAGGACAAAAGGGGCCATGACACATCATGCTGAACCCGACAGCTCATCCCTTTCAAGGAACCGGAGCCTGCTGTAGTGAAGGAAGAGATCTGGCTGCTCCCTGGCTGTTTATCCGGCAGAGAAAAGACAGTTGTTGAAAGGTGCAGCCATGTCCTATCAGCTTCCCCTGTTCTCACAGTCCTCTTTAGAAAACATAAAATCAATATCATCACCCCCCTGAGGTGCCGATGGCAAGGGCTGCACTGAATACAACGAAACCAGAGGGAAATATCCTTGCGGTAACACCTAAGTGAACTTTAGTGTGTCTCTATAAACTTTAGTGTCTTTCCAATCTCTGCAAGATGTTGTTTTCATTCAGCTTTAACAGTAGGCCTATGTAGATTTCATCTATAATGTTATGTAGAGCAGTCTTGCCAACCATGTTTGCTCAAAACAGCTGAATAGCAAACGAGCAAACTGCCTCTAAACTAACGAGTCTCTTCTAAGTATGGAGGGGAGGTACTGAAGATCCCAGCATCCTCTCTCTCTCTCGTTCTCTCACTCTCTCTCAGCCCTAACTGCAGGGCAAAGTACTGCGGTTAGCTGGCTAAGTATAGTTATCGCAGGGCTAGCAGGCAAGCAGCGCAAAAATGCTTTCAAACGGGAGCAGCTTTCAGGGTATAAGTAAGTGCCAGGCATGCCTATGCAGGAACATATTCCTGCAAGATGTGAGAATTTTGGGAATAATAACAAATGTTTATCAGCCTGTGAAATTATTAAAGATGACAAAGAGGCCGTGGAGGCAGCTGCTGCTGGGAGAGCCAAGGTGATGCCTGACCAACCACCATTAATGGCTTTACTGCACTGCATTGTGGTTATGTACCCTCATTGTCTCTAGTAAAAGGAGAAGGGGTGAAGTTGCCCCCTGAGATGTTCCCGTTTACTTCTGGTCTGATTGTTTCACCGTACTCATTACTCACTGTAAACTAATATGTATAACTTAATGTAAACTGTTTGAGATCAGCCTTTAGGTTTGGAAAGAGAATTAGCTGAGGCCATCAGCTGGGTTATGCTGAGTGAAAACAGTCAGGGCCTCACGTTAAAACAAATACTTTGACCATGATTACTGGGTTAAGTCCTTATAAAACTGACATTCTATGTAGGGACTGGGGTGGAATGCACAGTGGTCTTAAATTCAAAGTTGAGTTTTTCTGCACCAGCACCATACCGTGCTGTCAGCAGCTTGTCACAACTAGAATCTGAAATCTAACCTCATTCCTTTGATTGGGATAAGATATCCCCTCAGGTGTGATACAGTCTGGAGATCCAGACACAACATTGGGCGAGAACCACTGGAAATGTAGAGGCCTGAAGTACGTCTCTACTGCTGCTGCTGCTAGATGGAATAAGCAGATGAATGAGACTGAGTGGCACATTTACAGCAGTTACAGGAAGACTATGTTGGTATTTCTATCATTAGTCCATTGGTGACATAGTCCCAACATGTTTTGCTTGTCAGCACGCAAGTTTTCAAGATATGTAACTTTCAAAATACAGAAATCATCCCAGTATGATACATTTTGCATCATGTGATGCTGCGTTTTGCATCATACGGGGATGATTTCTGTATTTTGAAAGTTACATATCTTGGAAACTTGGACAACTAAATATGGACAATACGCACTCCCAGGAACGATGAAATCATGACGACAAGTCAAATACAAAATCAACCTCAGAGGTAACAGAGCATCTGGCCTTTAGTCTACAGGAGTAAGCAATTAGCCCAGCTTTGATAGGTTGTTATCTGAAAGGTGTAATTCACCGTGATAAGACCACCCGTAACAACCTGCAGTGGACAGCATATGGACCCACATGAAGTGTGTGTGTGTGTGTGTAGTGTACCACATATACTGTGTGTGTGTGTGTGGCTGTTTGTGTACCTGCCTGCCTGCATGTGTGCGTGCATGTATGTACACATGGGGTCGTTCTTGACCTGATGTTTCCCTCCTGCAACAAATCTGACCACTTAGCCTAAGCTCAACAATACAGTATGCATTTCATATACATTACTGCATAGTGGGACACATACAGAGAGAATCCCAAACCACTTGATGATATGATCTATGATGTCATCTATGGAATAAGGAGAGGCCTGTAATCATGCTGGTCTCTTCTTCGTCTGTGATGGCTTCCACAGAGAAAGAGAATGTATCACAAACCAGCTTATCCATAAATAAACAGAAGTGTCCATTGGTGGCTAACCATTTCAGAGAAACTTCTAGAAACCAAAAAAGCAACTAAAAATGAGTAACGAGACTGAGATTTATGTCAGTATGTTTTTCTTTGGAAAAGAGCAAATGTATCTCTATGATTGATATTCAAATGTGATTACGTGATCCTGATTCTGCAGGACCTTGGGTCTATGAGTTGTATGATAAAAAAAATAGATTTTTTAACATCAACCAAACTATTGTGAGCCTATTCAACAGCTTGACTCATCATCTTGTCAAAGAACAGAACAGAAATAGAGCTACATAATATATTTTTCCTCAGTACAACTCCCACAAACGGCACCCTATTCTCTACATAGTGCACTACTTTGGACCAGAGCCCTATGGACACTATATAGGGAATAGGGTGCCATATGGGATGCAGACATAGTTCCAGGTCCCTGCAGAGGGAAGGAGGAGATAACCTGATTAAATAGTTTCAGAGCCCGCATCGCCATGGTCTGGGACATTGTTTCTTTTGAAGTCTTCCCCTGGTTCGGTTGATGTGTTTCAAGGTTATCTCTCTCATAGGAAAGATAACACTACAGGACAGGAATCAGAGGTGATGTTTACTAACATTCACTACCACAGCCTTCCTCTAAGTAGTGATAGGATGAGGCAGCGATACATGTCTAGCAGAAGCAACTCTGGAAATGCCAGATATTTAGTCTTGAATGCATTGAATACTATTTGTATTTGTATGTATTATGGATCCAAGGCAGCAGCTACTCTTCCTGGGGTCCAGCAAAATTAAGGCAGTTATACAAATTATTTTTATTTTTTTACAATACATACACAGATTTCACAACACACTGTGTGCCCTCAGGCCCCTACTCCAGCACTACCACATATCTACAGTACTAAATCCATGTTTATGTGTGTGTATAGTGCGTATGTTATCGTGTTTGTGTGTGTGTATGCATGTGTCTGTGCCTATATTTGTGTTGCTTCACAGTCCCCGCTATTCCATAAGGTGTTTTTTTAATCAGTTTTTTAAAATCTAATTGTACTGCTTGCATCATTTACTTGATGTGGAATAGAATTCCATGTAGTCATGGCTCTTTGTAGTACTGTGCGCCTCCCATAGTCTGTTCTGGAATTGGGGACTGTGAAGAGACCTCTTGTGGAATGTCTTTTGGGGTATGCATTGGTGTCCGAGCTGTGTGCCAGTAGTTCAGATAGACAGCTCGGTGCATTCAACATGTCAATACCTCTCATAAATACAAGTAGTGATGAAGTCAATCTCTCCTCCACTTTGAGCCAGGAGAGATTGGCATGCATGTTATTAATATTAGCTCTCTGTGTACATCCAAGGGTCAGCCGTGCTGCCCTGTTCTGAGCCAAATGCAATTTTCCTAATTTCCTTTTTGTGGCACCTGACCGCATGATTGAATAGTAGTCACGGTGCGACAAAACTAGGGCCTGTAGGACCTGCCTTTTTGATAGTGTTGTTAAGACAGAGTTGCACTTTATTATGGACATACTTCTCCCCATCTTAGCTACTGTTGTATCAATTTGTTTTGACCATGATAGTTTACAGTTCAGGGTTACTCCAAGCAGGTCCAAGGATGTGCATAGTTCACCAAGCAAATAAAGAATAGAATGTGGATATATACAGTATACTCTATATATAATAAAAATTGTGATAATATATTACCTACAGCATATACTGTGCATGTTGTATATTACCTCCAACTGATCTGTGAACTGTGTCCCTAACTCACATCCTATAGAGACGAAACATCCTTAGACAAATAGACTGTTACTAATATGAAGGATCAACCACAACCACAACCACAACCAATCTCTGCCAGAGATAACACAACTCTTTTGATCCTTCCTCCAACTTCAAGTTCCTTGACTTGCACATCACTGAGGACCTGAAATGGTCCCACCACACCGACACCTTGGTGAAGAAGGCGCAACAGCGCCTCTACAACCTCAGGCAGCTGAAGAAATTTGCCATGGCCCGTTAGACCCTCACAAACCTCTAGAGATGCACCATCGAGAGCATTCCATCGAGCTGCATCACCGCCTGGTACGGCATCTGCACTGCGCATCACTTGGGGCATGCTGCCTGCCCTCCAGGAAATTTACGCCACTTGGTGTGAAAGAATGGCCAAGAAGATCATCAAGGACCTCAGCCACCCGAGCCACGGTCTGTTCACTCTGCTACCTTCTTAGCAGACAGAGACTGCACAGATGCATCAAAGCTGGGACCGAGAGACTAAAAAACAGCTTCTATCTCCAGTCCATCAGACTGTTGAACAGTCATCACTAGCTGGCTACCTGCCCGGTACACTGCCCTGTGCCTTGAGACTAATGCCCCATGTACTGTACAGAGCCATTTAATGCAGGTCAATTCATATTCTGTTTATATACTGTTGTTTACATACAGTGTATGTATATACTGTATTCTCGACATAGCTCATCCTACATAATGTACTACTGTACATACCATTCTCTTTATATATTTATATTTATATTCTGGTCTATACACACCACATATTTATATTCTGGGTGTGTTTATATTCTGGTCTATACACACCACATATTTATATTCTGGGTGTATTAATATTCTGGTCTATACACCACATATTTATATTCTGGGTGTGTTTATATTCTGGTCTATACACCACATATTTATATTCTGGGTGTATTTATATTCTGGTCTATACACCACATATTTATATTCTGGGTGTATTTATATTCTGGTCTATACACACCACATATTTATATTCTCGATTCGGACAAATGCTCACTCTATATCTACTCTGGATTGTTAATTGGTCCCGTTTGTCATTTCTTTATACAGTATCTTGTTTAGGTTTTTTGATTATTTGTATTGTATTTGCGTGACATTTACTGCACTGTTGAAGCTAGTAACATAAGCATTTCACTGCACCTGCTATAACACCTGCAAATCTGTGTAAGTGGCAAAGTGACTCCATATTTACTGTGGCCTACATGTACTCTGCAGATGTTTAGTTACACACATCAAAGCATGATGCATTCTGTGTGAAAACACATTGGGTGCCTTTACACTGTTGTATGACAAGCATATTGTCAATTATAAGTTCATTTGAATGTGTGAGTCTTTATATGCACACACAGTAGTAGAGTGCAGTGTAAGGGACAACTTAGCCTTCTTGTAATAAAACTATGATTAAATCCACTTCAAGGACACAAAGGCAATAAGTAATCTTGTTCCGTTGTCGATTTCTAACTTCATATCAAATCCTATATGGACTTGAAATATGTCAATACTATTTTCTTTGACTGTAAATTGACCATTACCATTAATCAGGCACAGCCTGTCCCCTGTATCATGGTATTTGATGCATTGCTGAGTGTGTGTGGTCTTGAGGGACTATGCGGGTTACATGGGACTATGTGGTGCTGTCTGGGGCAGCATACAGCATGTCAGAGGAGGAAGATGGATGTGGCTATATGCCAGCCACCCATTGGGGGAAATGGAGGCTAACGCAGCCCAGATGTGGTGTGATCCTGTCCCATTTGACAGGTGAGGGTCCCTGCAGGCTTAGAATGATGTGGATAGAGGGGTCTTTATTTAATCTAATATATACCCCTCTATCCACTGTCTTGCTAATTAAAATGTTGGCGGAGTAAACATTTTTTTAAATGTTCTAGAATATTTTAGCATGTTAGTGGGATTAAAAATGACTGTAGGAATTACTAAAATTGCAGTTAGGATTTCTCTACTCAGACTGAAAGCCACCAACTGCAAATTGAGAAATCATGTGACTAAACTGAATAAAAAGAAGAAGAAACAACACTATGAAACAAAGATAAATGGCATAAAGAATGATATTAAAAAGCTTTGGATCACCACATTTTGGGCAGAAAGGCAAACTCCACTCCATCATTCATTGAATCAGATGGCTCATTCATTACAAAACCAATTGATATTGCCAACTACTTTAATTATTTTTTCATTGGCAAGATTAGCAAATTTAGACATGACATGCTAGCAACAAACACTGACACAACACATCCAAGTATATCTGACCTAATTATGAAAGACAAGCATGGAAGAGTTTGGAAAAGGTGAAAAAGTGATTGTTGTCTATCAACAATTACAAGCCAGAATTACAGACTTTCAGCATGTTTATAGGGAAGGACATTCAACAAGCACAGCACTTACACAAATGACTGATGATTGGCTGAGAGAAATTGATGATAAAAAGACTGTGGGGGCTGTTTTGTTAGACTTTAGTGCGGCTTTTGACATTATCGATTATAGTCTGCTGCTGGAAAAATGTATGTGTTATGGCTTTACACCCCCTACTATATTGTGGATAAAGAGTTACCTGTCTAACAGAACACAGAGGGCATTCTTTAATGGATGGCTCTCCAACATAATCCAGGTAGAATCAGGAATTCCCCAGGGCAGCTGTCTAGGCCCCTTACTTTTTTCAATCTTTACTAACAACATGCCACTGGCTTTCAGTGTGTCTATGTAAGCTGATGACTCAACTGTCACGTTCTGACCATAGTTCTTTTGTGTTTTCGTTGTTTTAGTGTTGGTCAGGACGTGAGCTGAGTGGGCATTCTATGTTGTGTGTCTAGTTTTCCTATTTCTATGTTTGGCCTGATATGGTTCTCAATCAGAGGCAGGTGTTAGTCATTGTCTCTGATTGGGAACCATATTTAGGTAGCCTGTTTTGTGTTGGGGTTTGTGGGTGGTTGTCTTCTGTCTTTGTGTCTATGCACCAGATAGGACTATTTCGGTTTTTCACATTTGTTGTTTTGGTATTTTGTAGTGTTCACGTTTTTTTGTCATTATTAAACATGATGAACACTAACCATGCTGCGCTTTGGTCCGATCCCTGCTACACCTCCTCTTCAGACGAAGAGGAGGAAATCTGCCGTTACAGAACCACCCACCATAAAAGGACCAAGCAGCGTGGTAACGGGCAGCAGCGGCAGCAGCAGCGAAGTCAGGATTTATGGACATGGGAGCAGAATCTGGACTACACTACTTGGGAGGAGATAGACAGGTGGGCGGTCGACCCAGGGAGAGTGCCGGAGCCCGCCTGGGATTCGTGAGGAGTGAGGAGGGATACCGGCGTATGGAGGCAGCACGGCGGCGTGGTAGGAAGCCCGAGAGGCAGCCCCAAACATTTCTTGGGGGGGGGAACACGGGGAGTGTGGCGAAGTCAGGTAGGAGACCTGCGCCAACTTCCCGTGCTTACCGTGGAGAGCGAGAGTACGGGCAGACACCGTGTTATGCGGAAGAGCGCACGGTGTCTCCTGTACGTGTGCATAGCCCGGTGCGGTACATCCCAGCTCCTCGTATCGGCCGGGCTAGAGTGGGCATCGAGCCAGGTGCCATGAAGTCGGCTCAACGCATCTGGTCTCCAGTGCGTCTCCTCGGGCCGGTGTACATGGCACCAGCCTTACGCATGGTGTCCCCGGTTCGCCAGCACAGCCCAGTGCGGGCTATTCCACCTCGCCGCACTGGCCTGGCTACGGGGAGCATTCAACCAGGTAGGGTTGGGCAGGCTCGGTGCTCAAGAGCTCCAGTGCGCCTTCACGGTCCGGTCTATCCGGTGCCACCTCCTCGCACCAGCCCAGTACCACCATTGCCAACACCACGCACCAGGCTTCCTGTGCGTTTCCAGAGTCCAGTACACCCTGTTCCTCCTCTCCTCACTCGCCCAGTGGTGTGTGTTCCCAGTCCAGTACCACCAGTGCCAACACCACGCACCAGGCTTCCTGTGCGTCTCCAGAGCCCTGTACGCACTGTTCCTTCTCCCCGCACTCGCCCTGGGGTGCGTGCCCTCAGCCCGGTACCACCAGTGCCGGTACAACGCACCAGGCTTATAGTGCGCCTTGAGAGTCCAGTGTGCCCTGTTCCTGCTCCCCGCACTCGCCCAGTGGTGCGTGTCTCCAGTCCGGTACCACCAGTTCCGGCACCACGCACCAGGCCTACTGTGCGCCTCAGCAGGCCAGAGTCTGCCGTCTGTCCAGCGCCGTCTGAGCTGCCCGTCTGCCCAGCGCCATCTGAGCTGCCCGTCTGCCCAGCGTATTCTGAGCCGCCCGTCTGTCCAGCGCCATCTGAGCCGCCCGTCTGTCCAGCGCCATCTGAGCCGCCCGCCTGTCCTGAGCCGCTAGAGCCGTCCGTCAGTCAGGAGCCGCTAGAGCCGTCCGTCAGTCAGGAGCCGCCAGAGCCGTCCGCCAGTCAGGAGCCGCCAGAGCCGTCCGCCAGTCAGGAGCCGCCAGAGCCGCCCGCCAGTCAGGAGCCGCCAGAGCCGCCCGCCAGTCAGGAGCCGCCAGAGCCGCCCGCCAGTCAGGAGCCGCCAGAGCCGCCAGCCAGTCAGGAGCCGCCAGAGCCGCCCGCCAGTCAGGAGCCGCCAGTGCCGCCCGCCAGTCAGGAGCCGCCAGAGCCGCCCGCCAGTCAGGAGCCGCCAGAGCCGCCCGCCAGTCAGGAGCCGCCAGAGCCGCCTGCCAGTCCGGAGCTGCCCTTCAGTCCGGAGCTGCCCTTCAGTCCGGAGCTGCCTTTCAGTCATGAGCTGTCCTCAGTCCTGAGCTACCCCTCAGTCATGAGCTACCTCTCAGTCATGAGCTACGTCTCAGTCATGAGCTACCTCTCAGTCATGAGCTACCCCTCAGTCCTGAGATGCCCCTCAGTCCTGAGCTGCCCCTCAGTCCTGAGCTGCCCCTCAGTCCTGAGCTGCCCCTCAGTCCGGAGCTGCCCTTCAGTCCGGAGCTACTTCTTCAGTCCAGAGGCGTCTTTCAGTCCAGAAGTGTCCCTCAGTCCTGTGGGCCCATTTAGTAGGGTTCCCCGGCCAGGGTCGGCGGCGAGGGTCGCCGCTCAAAGGAGGACACTAAAGCGGACAAAGACTATGGTGGAGTGGGGTCCACGTCCTGTGCCAGAGCCGCCACCGCGGACAGATGCCCACCCAGACCCTCCCCTGTAGGTTCAGGTTTTGCGGCTGGAGTCCGCACCTTGGGGGGGGGGGGGGTACTGTCACGTTCTGACCATAGTTCTTTTGTGTTTTCGTTGTTTTAGTGTTGGTCAGGACGTGAGCTGAGTGGGCATTTTATGTTGTTTGTCTAGTTTTCCTATTTCTATGTTTGGCCTGATATGGTTCTCAATCAGAGGCAGGTGTTAGTCATTGTCTCTGATTGGGAACCATATTTAGGTAGCCTGTTTTGTGTTGGGGTTTGTGGGTGGTTGTCTTCTGTCTTTGTGTCTATGCACCAGATAGGACTGTTTCGGTTTTTCACATTTGTTGTTTTGGTGTTTTGTAGTGTTCACGTTTTTTTGTCATTATTAAACATGATGAACACTAACCACGCTGCGCTTTGGTCCGATCCCTGCTGCACCTCCTCTTCAGACGAAGAGGAGGAAATCTGCCGTTACATCAACACTATACACGTCAGCTACTACAGCGACTGAAATGGCTGCAACACTTAAAAAGAGCTGCAGTTAATTTCAGAATGGGTGGCAAGGAATAAGTTAGTCCTAAACATTTCAAAAACTAAAAGCAACTTAACCTCAACTAAATCTTGTAATAAATAATGTGGAAATTGAGAAAGTTGGGGTGACTAAACTGCTTGGAGTAACCCTAGATTGTAAACTGTCATGGTAAAAACATATTGATACAACAGTAGCTACTGTAAGATGAGGAGAAGTCTGTCCATAATAAAGCGTTATTCTGCCTTCTTAACAGCACTATCAACAAGGCAGGTCCTACAGGCCCTAGTTTTGTAGCACCTGGACTACTGTTCAGTCGTGTGGTCAGGTGCCACTTAGGAAAATTGCATTTGGCTCAGGACAGGGCAGCACGGCTGACCCTTGGATGTACACAGAGAGCTAACATTAATGATATGCATGTCAATCTCTCCTGGCTCAAAGTGGAGGAGAGATTGACTTCATCACTACTTGTGTTTGTGAAAGGTATTGACATGTTGAATGCACCGAGCTGTCTGTCTGAACTACTAGCACACAGCTCAAAGGAGATGATCGTGGACTACAAGAAAGTAGGGCCGAACACGTCCCCATTCACATCACCAACAGACTGTCCACTGTCCGCAGCAGCTAATGGGGATCCATAATAAATGCAAATACAAATATAAACACGTCCCTGGATGGGTGGTGTGGATATACAGATGTAGGATCTTAATTTGATCACTCTGTTCCTTCAATGCAGAAAATGTAAAACGTGTAGTGTATTTAAGGTTTAAAAAGGCATCTGAAGTAATAATTTCCACTTTGAAATTTCAGGCTTGATTTTCCTTTACAAAAATGTATCAACCCCTACAAAAATATCCATTAATTATAATCCACATAATAATTCACATTTTCTGTTGCTGCCAGATTATTTTCCTGCTGTAGCAAACTGAATCAAATTAAGATCCTACATCTGTCTGTACACGCAGGTGTGTAAATACCCTTAGTGTAGCTTCCCCTATGGGACAAGGCATTTCCGTTTGAACGTTTACAGGTGTTTTTAACGGCAGTAATCAGACAACAGACTGCTTGAACTCTCCCATGACGACGGCATTGTATGTATGTGTGCGTTTATGCGTGTGTGTGTGTGTGTGTGTGTGTGTGTGTGTGTGTGTGTGTGTGTGTGTGTGTGTGTGTGTGTGTGAATGATGGAGTATGCAGGTCCGTAGGTCCCATGTACACTAATAACCAAGACACACCTGCTGTCTCACTGCTAGGGTCAATGACTATTTGTGTGTCCCTGTCCTCAATGATGCCCATTGGACAAAAGCAGCTGCGGTGTGTACTGTAATAAGTACAGTATAAGCACATCAAGTGCATATTCCTGTTTTTCTGGTGTGTAGCTAAGACTTTCACACTTCTCTGAATGTTACCTCTGTATCAAACATTAACCTCATCCCCCCACTTTACCTGCCGTATATTTGGAGTTTTAGATTTTCAGCGACTGTGGTTTCAGATGAATGCATGACAAGTCTCTGCTCTGATCAAGCTCATTAACTCAGGTTCAGCAGTGTCCTCAAATCACCTTCAACTCAAGTCCTGTAGATGACTCTGCTTTAAGAAGACTGAGAGAGTTGCATTGTAATGACTGGGCCAGAAAGTACTACGTAAACAGTTGAACTTGACTCACATGCATACAGTATTCGTGGATTTTACTGCTAAGCAAATGTAGATTTACATAATATCTTACACATAACAGTTACAGTTAATATGAGGGTAAATCCCTGTGGCTATAATGTCACTGATCTCGGTGTGAAGAGCTACATGTCAGAGCACAACTGGTCGTCTACGTCTGCCTCAACAGAATACACTGTTCAAACCAGTTTGTGGCTTACCTAACAGCTTTGTGGTGGAGACGCATACTTCTCTGAGGCAGCCAAAACACTGCTTTGTGTCGGGCTGGCCTGCACCACCCAGGATTGTGAAGTGATGTCTGGTTTCTTCAGCTGTACCCTGATTACACATTTCTGCTGCCCAGTTATCTAACGGTCAGATCATCCTGTGTGTGTGTGTGTGTGTGTGTGTGTGTGTGTGTGTGTGCGTGTGTGTGCGTGCGCGTGCACGTGCACGTGCGTGTGTGTGAATGATGGAGTATGCGGGTCCGTAGGTCCCATGTACACTAATAACCAAGACACACCTGCTGTCTCACTGCTAGGGTCAATGACTATTTGTGTGTCCCTGTCCTCAATGATGCCCATTGGACAAAAGCAGCTGCGGTGTGTACTGTAATAAGTACAGTATAAGCACATCAAGTGCATATTCCTGTTTTTCTGGTGTGTAGTTAAGACTTTCACACTTCTCTGAATGTTACCTCTGTATCAAACATTAACGTCATCCCCCCACTTTACCGGACATGTTAGTTTAAAATACTTTTAGATACATCATCTATTTGGAGTGTTAGATGTTCAGCGACTGTGGTTTCAGATGAATGCATGACAAGTCTCTGCTCTGATCAAGCTCATTAACTCAGGTTCAGCAATGTCCTCAAATCACCTTCAACTCAAGTCCTGTAGATGACTCTGCTTTAAGAAGACTGAGAGAGTTGCATTGTAATGACTGGGCCAGAAAGTACTACGTAAACAGTTGAACTTGACTCACGTGCACACAGTATTTGGTGCATTTGACTGCTAAGTAAACATTTATTTACGTAATGTCTTACACAGTTTCAGTTAATATGAGGGTCAATCTCTCTGGTGGAAAAATGTCACGTAGCTCTTCACACCGAGATCAATGTCAGAGTACAGCATGGCACAACTGGTCGTTTATGTACGTATGCCACAACAGAATACACTGTTCAATCCCGTTTGTGTCTTACCTAACAGCTTTGTGTTCGAGAGGCAGTCAAAACATTGCTTTGTGTTTGGCTGGCCTGCACTACCCAGGATTGTGAAGTGATGTTCAGTCTCTTATAGGACGAGCCATGACTAGAATACATTATATACATATAAAGTGGGTAAAACAGTATGTAAACATTATTAAAACCTTTTAAGAATCGGAACCTTAATCTAACTGCCTGTAGCTCAGTACCTGAAGCAAGGATATGCATATTCTTGATACCATGTGAAAGTAAACACTTGAAGTTTGCGGAAATGTGAAATTCATGTAGGAGAATATAACACATTAGATCTGGTAAAAGATAATACAAAGAAATAAACGTGTTATCTTTTTTTCTTATTTTTTATCATCTTTGACATGCAAGAGAAAGGCCATACATTCAGATATTATTTACCTTCAGCTGTGAATGTATCAAACCAGTTGCCATGATAAAAGTGTTTTGTTGTTGTGCACTATCCTCAAACAATAGCATGGTATTTTTTGCTCTAATAGCTACTGTAAATTGGACACTGCAGTTAGATTAACAAGAATGTAAGCTTTCTGCCCATATAAGACATGTCTATGTCCAGGAATTGGCTGTGTTTACAACGTCATTCTAGTCACATTATCGCATATTGAGAAACAACTGTCCCGGTTTAGGGACACCGATCCCGCAGAGGTTTTAATGTGCCCAGTGTTCAATGACTATGTACATAGTGCAGCAGTCTCTAAGGTGCGGGGTAGAGTACCGGGTGGTAGCCGAATAGTAACAGTGACTAAGTTCAGGGCAGGGTACTGGGCGGAGGCTGGCTAGTGGTGACTGTTTGGCCTGGAGATACAGTAGAAGCTGTTTCTCAGTCTCTCATCCCAGCCTTGATTCACCTGTACTGTCTCCGCCTTCTAGATGGTAGTGGGGTGAACAGGCCATGGCTCGGGTGGCTGAAGTCCTTGATAATCTTCTTGGATTTCCTGTGACACTGGGTGCTGTAGATGTCCTGGAGGGCAGGCAATGTGCCCCTGGTGATGCATTGGGCTGACCACACCACCCTCTGGAAACCCCTGCGGTTGCAGACGGTGCAATTGCCGTACCAGGCGGTGATACAGCTCGACAGGATGCCCTCAATGGTGCATCTGTAGAAGTTTGTTAGGGTCATAAGGGCCAAGCCACATTTCTTCAGCCTCCTGAGGTTGAAGAGCTGCTGTTGCACCTTCTTCACCATGCTGTCTGTGTGAAAGGACCATTTCAGGTTGTCAGCAGGGTAGTAGTGGAGGGTAAACTCACGTAAAACACCAGTTACGTTACCTTTTTATTTGTGAAATAGAACTTACTCACTTTTTTATTTTGTTAATGATTGTTTACCCATTTATTATTGCGTTCCCAGCATTGATCAACGCTCAGAACTCTAACATTCTTGATCAAATCAAATCAAATGTTGTTTGTCACATGCTCCGAATACAACAAGTGTAGACCTTACAGTGAAATGCTTACTTACACGCCCGTAACCCCCCCCCCCCAAAAAAAATTAAGAGATAAAAATAACAAATAATTAAAGAGCAGCAGTAAATAACAATAGCGGGGCAATATACAGGTGGTACCGGTACAGAGTCATTGTGCTGTGGCACCGGTGTCGAGGTAATTGAGGTAATATGTACATGTAGGTAGAGTTATTAAAGTGACTATGCATAGATAATAACAGAGAGTAGCAGCAGTGTAGAAGACATGGGGGGGGCAATGCAAATAGTCTGGGTAACCATTTAATTAGCTGTTCAGGAGTCTTATGACTTGGGGGTAGAAGTTGTTTGGAAGCCTCTTGGACCTAGACTTGGCGCTCCGGTACCGCTTGCCTTGCGGTAGCAGAGAGAACAGTCTATGACTAGGGTGGCTGGAGTCTTTGACAATGTTTATGGCCTTCCTCTGACACCGCATGGTATAGAGGTCCTGGATGGCCTCTATACCATGCTTGGCCCGGGTGATGTACTGGGCTGTACGCACTACCCTCTGTAGTGCCTTGCGGTCGGAGGCCGAGCAGTTGCCATACCAGGCAGTGATGCAACCGGTCAGGATGCTCTCGATGGTGCAGCTGTAAAACCTTTTGAGGATCTGAGGTCCCATGCCAAATCTTTTCATTCTCCGGAGGGGGAATAGGTTTCATTGTGCCCTCTTCATGACTGTCTTGGTGTGCTTGGACCATAATTTGTTAGTTTGTTGGTGATGTGGACGCCAAGGAACTTGAAGCTCTCAACCTGCTCCACAATGAGAATGGGGGCGTTCTCAGTCCTCCTTTTCCTGTAGTCCACAAACATCTCCTTTGTCTTGATCACGTTGAGAGACAGGTTGTTGTTCTTGCACCACACGGTCAGGTCTCTGATCTCCTCCCTATAGGCTGTCTCATCGTTGTCGCACCACACGGTCAGGTCTCTGATCTCCTCCCTATAGGCTGTCTCATCGTTGTCGGTGATCAGGCCTACTAGTGTGGTGTCATCAGCAAACTTAATGATGGTGTTGGAGTCTGTCTGGCCGTGCAGTCATGAGTGAACAGGGAGTACAGGAGGGGACTGAGCACGCACCCCCGAGGGGCCCCCGTGTTGAGGATCAGCGTGGCGGATGTGTTGTTACCTACCCTTACCACCTGGGGGCGGCCCGTCAGGAAGTCCAGGATCCAGTTGCAGAGGGAGGTGTTCAGTCCCAGGGTCCTTAGCTTAATGATGAGGTCTGAGGGTACTATGGTGTTGAATACTGAGCTGTAGTCAATGAATAGCATTCTCACATAGGTGTTCCTTTTGTCCAGGTGGGAAAGGGCAGTGTGGAGTGCAATAGAGATTGTATCATCTGTGGATCTGTTGGTGCGGTATGCAAACTGGAGTGGGTCTAGGGTTTCTGGGATAATGGTGTTGATGTGAGCCATGACCAGCCATGTGAGCCATGTGAGCCATGATCTGAGTTTTAATCGAGCTTTCTTTTCTGCGATTCAGGTATGCTCATTATATTCCCCTGCTCCCCCTGATTTGCCAGCGCATTCATTCAGCAAATTCATTCATCACTCTGTCCAACAGCAAACTCTGCCCATGGCTTAGGCCGAGATGTGAAACAACTATGGCCTTCTCCTTCAATGTTTTTTTTTAAGGAGGCGAAGAGGAAATAGGACACAAGGAGTATGCAAATTAGATTCTTCCAGTGTCCTTGCGAGATGCTGGACATAACATCCCTCAAGTCATGCCGTGTCAACAGACATCCCCCCTAACAAAACAACCCAGACTCTCAGAGAATGAGTGTACAACTGGTAAATAGTCGCTGATGTTTCAGCTAGATGGGCTCTGGCTCCTGTAGCTATAATCTTAACAAAAGATAGGCTACTATAAGTTCTCATAAAATAACCTTGCTTTACAAAGAGTAGTGAGACAGACGAGGCAGGCTGCAATGCAGGAGGCAAAGGAGACACAGAGAGAGGAAGCAAGCAGAGAGAGAGGTTAGTAGTACAGTGGTTCCCAATCTTGGGGTCGGAGATCCATGTGGGGTCCCCTGAAATTTAAATGGGGTCCCATAAGAGAATCTTTATTCTCATCAAACACATTTATAACTTGTTTCTCTTCAAATGGGTATAGAATACAACATTTTATAGTCCACTAAGGGCATTTTACCCTGGTGCACTTTATCAGTTTAGAATATAGAACACTGAATTGCAGTGCAGCTCACATGAGATACTAAGAGCATTAAATTAATTAATTAAAAGATAACACATTTGAATATAAACATCTGCACATCCTATTTTTCTGGACTTTTCTAGTGTCCAGTCCAAATTCGCTATTTTGGGAGGGATGTGCATTTTGTGTCATTGTTAACTACAGGAAATTACATTAGGCCTTCTTCCATAAAGACCTGCATGAAAATGCCATCAAACAATACAGTTCTGAAAATGTAATATGTTTTGGTTTATATCGGTGGTTGTTCGTCTTATCTCGATCGCCCACTGGAGTTTATAGTTTACCCACCTTTTTTTACCACTACAAGCCGAGAAACTTGAAGCTTTAGACCCTCTCTGCTGTGGCCACGTCGTGCTCTCTCTGCTGTCTCCTGAAGTCCACAATCAGCTTCTTAGTTTTGTTGACGTTGATGGAGAGTTTATTTTCCTGGCACCACTCCACCAGGGCTCTCACCTCTTCCCTGGAGGCTGTCTCATCGTTGTTGGTAATCAGGCCTACCACTGTTGTGTCATCAGCAAACTTGATGATTGAGTTGGAGACGTGCGTGTCCACGCAGTTATGGGTGAACAGGGAATAAATGAGGGGGATGAACATGTACCCCTGTGGGGCCCCCGTGTTGAAGATCAGCGTGGCGAAGGTGTTATAGCCTACCTTCAACATGTAATTACAGTGAAAGTGCAGAGTCATGTGTTGGATCTGTCATCACTGCTAGGAACACTAGCCTTGTTGCGAAGCCTGGGGAATTTCCATGGCAGAAATAAGCTGAAGAGGGGTCGGAACCCTGTGTAAATCAGTGACACCTCGTAACAAATCAAATGGCTTGCATTTTACAATGTTTGCAGCACACTGGTTTTCACAGAATTTCTGTTATTACGAAATGAGCTATAGCTGCAGCAAGAGGGGAGAAATGATCTATAGCTGCAGCAAGAGGGGAGAAATGATCTATAGCTGCAGCAAGAGGGGAGAAATGATCTATAGCTGCAGCAAGAGGGGAGAAATGATCTATAGCTGCAGCAAGAGGGGAGAAATGATCTATAGCTGCAGCAAGAGGGGAGAAATGATCTATAGCTGCAGCAAGAGGGGAGAAATGATCTATAGCTGCAGCAAGAGGGGAGAAATGATCTACAATGCTGGCCATATCAATATTTTATATTTTGACGTTTCTGAAGTGATATTTGGCTGTAAAGACTAGCATGAGGGACAGGAAGTAGATGGCAACAAGAGGTTTGTTTTGAGAACAGTCAGCTAACCTTGTAAGCTACCTATGTATAACTAGCTAGCTACTAGCTAGCTATATTTCTTTCATGATTATAAAGCCAACAAAATGTTCATAAAAACAGCATATTATTGACCTAAAAGGCTGTCAGTGTTAGCCCAGTCACTAGCTTATTCTTCAGCAAGGCCATTCTACTGCCAATGTTTCTCTATGGAGATTGCATGGCTGTGTGCTCGATTTGATACACCTGTCTGCAACGGGTGTGGCTGAAATAACCTAATCCACTAAATTGATGGGGTGATTTGATTTGACCACATACTTTTGTCTATATAGTGTATGTGTATAATCGACATTGACAGTAGTTCATTTTGAAAAATAGTTCAACAATTAAAACAACTTTAAACACTTCACTTGAAAGAATCAGCACTTCATCACTTCAAAATGTAAGCTAACTGGTATGTAAACAAATAAGCTAACTGGTATGTAAACAAATAAGCTAACTGGTATGTAAAGATTAGATATCTTAGTCTTAACAACAATAGATAATTGAGTAGTAACAAGTAGGATATTATTACTAAAGCAGGATTTCTAGTGAACAGAAAATACTCCATACGAGACCTGGCCAACCTTGCTCCTCTGATCCCTGACCTACTAGGTGAGCAGACTTCTATTCCAGCCCAGCAATAGCACACTTGATTATCAACTCATTAGATTTGGTAGCAAAGCTGGATCCTAGAGCTTTGTGGACGAATGGAGACAAGGAATAAAGTATGTTTGTCACCAGAGCGGTTTAAAACATGTTGTGACGTTTAACTTTCCCCGCGTAATCCACTGTTAATTTCATGAAAAATTAATCGCAGGCCGACGGCCACACTTGATAACTTTGACTATAACTTTGACTATCCTACCGATCCTCGACTTCGGCGATGTCATTTACAAAATAGCCTCCATAACTCTACTCAGCAAACTGGATGCAGTCTATCACAGTGCCATCCGTTTTGTCACCAAAGCCCCATATACCACCGACCACTGCGACCTGTATGCTCTCGTCGGGCTGGCCCTCGCTACATATTCGTCGCCAAACCCACTGGCTCCAGTTCATCTATAAGTCTTTGCTAGGTAAAGCTCCGCCTTATCTCAGCTCACTGGTCAGCATAGCAACACCCACCCGTAGAACGCGCTCCAGCAGGTATATCTCACTGGTCAACACCTGCTTTGGCCGCCTTTCCTTCCAGTTCTCTGCTGCCAATGAACGAATTGCAAAAATCGCTGAAGTTGGAGACTTATATCTCTCTCACTAACTTTAAGCATCAGCTATCTGAGCAGCTTACCGATGGCTGCAGCTGTACACAGCCCATCTGTAAATAGTCCATCCAACTACCTACCTCATCCTCATATTGTTATTATTTTTGTTTTTTTTGTTCTTTTGCACACCAGTATTTCTACTTGCACATCATCATCTGCACATCTATCACTCCAGTGTTAATTTGCTAAATTGTAATTATTTCGCTACTATGGACTATTTATTGCCTTACCTCCTTACTTCATTTGCACACACTGTATCTAGATTTTTCTATTGTGTTATTGACTGTACTTTTGTTTATCCCATGTGTAACTCTGTGTTGTTGTTTTTTGTCGCACTGCTTTGTTTTATCTTGGCCAGGTCGCAGTTATAAATGAGAACTTGTTCTCAACTAGCCTACCTGGTTAAATAAAGGTTAAATAAATAGAAATTAAAATTTTAAAAATAACTTGAAAACTAGCACTTGAAACTAGCATAGGCAATAACTACCTGGACGGAAAACAATGAAGCACACACACAGCACCCGTTCTACGGGCGTGTGGGGGAGGGTTCTTGAAATGTAATATCCAATCAAAATCTTGCCGCTGTGTCAGCGGACCATTCAACCCGTTTTTGCAATACCAAATTCTCCAGACCTCAAAGGGAGGCGACAACGACATGATTTTGGAGGTATGGCAAAAGGACACTAGAAACAATATAACAGAGATTATTTATGTCTGACAAGATACATGTCTCTCCGCCCTAACAATGGTAGTTGTTGTCCACAAAGCGGCCCGGCGGGCAGTCTAGCTCCCGCCTATCCTTTATTTTGATTGGTGGATACATCTAATTATTGTCATACATTTTTGAATATTCAATGAGGGTTGTTGACGTCAACTGTCTGTATACAATGGCGAGAGATGCTACTAGCCTCATTTTATGAATATGCATAGCTACCTCGAGACTAGTCCGATATAAAGTGTTTTTTTTCTCAAAGTTGCTGGGATGTCTTGTGTCTTACTTATATCAGTACACTCATAACAACTTAAGCATGACGAAACTTCTATTAGATCAAATAAACCTCAAGTGTTAGCCAAATTCAACACTCATTGACCTCCATGCAAACACTCCTTGCTTGGTGGGCGAAACAACGAAAAAACGCCACCTGCTGGAGGGAAACAGATTGTCTTCCTCTTCTTTTCTGACTACAATGACAACAGCCAGGTCAGACAGTTTAACCCTAATGGAGTTGAGATCATATGTTGGTTTTCAAAGGGCGTAACTGAGGGATACGTAGGTCAAAATGTATGCATTTATACTCATGTTCAGGTCTTCAGTGTGTTGATTATATATGTTAAAAAATGTCTGAACTCTGCTTTGTTTTAATGGGCTCGAGTACACTCTCTTAAACATTGAGTCATACAGTAAATGTTCACTACAAGGATCAATCTTTTTAAAGAAAATAAGCATAACACTTGTGGTGAAATCCACAAAAACACACAGCAGCTCCCTCAAGACACATACAGCAGAGTAGGAACTGCTTCAGATACATGATGTCAAGAGCGAGTATGTGATGCGTAAGAGGGCAGTGTGTCTGTCAGTAGTGCTGGTACAGTAAATGATACCCCTCTGAGTCTAGCTGGTCTGCAGGGCCCCTCCTTCCCCCACAGGGTCCGTCCGTGCCACTGCCAAGTCTCACAGAATGACTTCCAGCTGGGGCACAGAGAAAGAGACCAACCGTGGCCACTTGGTACATAATCAAATAACTAAAAGGCAGCTTGCTGCCAAAATGTTGGTGACACTCTATACACTGCATCACGAAGACGTTAAACACAGTACGGTGTATAATGTTCAGCTACATTTTTTGTTAAAACGATCTACACCTCAAGTTCCACCAACCTAAATCTGGCAATTCAAGGGGAGTTTTTTCCTTACTTTAAAATACTCTTTTCCCACAACCAGGCATACAAAATCCGATGCGCCAAGCTGGGGGTGCTTTCAGTGGCTCATTTACAGAGAGATAGCCACTCCAGCTGGACAGGAATTGCAAATGTCTATAACCTCAATTCAAATGGATTTCTCAATTTCTGAGTAAATAATGAGAGACAATGTAACAGAGGCAATGGTTTTAGTAAACTATAGTCATTTATTGTTATCAATATAATAGAATCATGACAGATAAACAAAGCATCTGCATTTCATCAGTGCAATTGTATTAATACCAGAAAAAGCATTGTTTATTCCATTTGCATTGCCAGTTAGAACATGTATTAATTAAAATAATGTCATCAGAATCACACAACAGAAGACTCATAGTCATAAATGACATATGAGATCATATAAATAATAAGCAATCATGCTAGTCAATTCAAGTATGCCATTTTACATGGCTCAATGTGCAAATATACTGTAGCAATGTTAAATCACAAATGGTCCATACAACCAAAATTCAGCTAATTGTTCAATATTTATCTACATAATATAAGGAAGTGATATTTCAATGAGAAGTATACATGTACATCAAATGCATAGATGTGATAGCAAGCCTGCGTATGTCTTTGGCTAAATTGCAGTGAGAGTTTTTTTCAAGAACATGACACCTTGCACCAACTGTGTCACCTCCTTCCGGAATACATGGTAAGTATATTCAAATAAATCATCAAATAACTAAATACAAAAAAACTTCAAATTGCTTCACATGCTTGAGCTGCTACAAAGCAATGGAATGCAGATTAGCATAAAAAGCATATAATCCACCATAGGCCTATATCTTAACGTAACCTATATCTTAAAGATAAACTAAATCTGCATGCTTATTATAAGAGGTTTTCAAGGAATGCTTTTATATCTGTAATGCACTGAAAAAACTACCACATCTATAGAACAACTATCTTGGGGGAAAAGAACGTTTCTCTAGAATGTCCCTGTATTCCAGGCTGGTCATAGAGTCATCAGTGTACAGGGTTTCCCTCCTGGGCCTTGTTCCTGTCCACGTCACATACTGACCAGGCCCTTACACAGGGCTGTGATGTGAGGCTACAGCTACCTGCTTGGGCTCCTCAACTCGACTTACTGTTTGTCTGGAGCAAGGTGAGGAGAGCGAAGAGAACGAGAGAGAGGAGAGTGCATTTTAGTACACACTCAAATAGAAAAGCAAATGTGAGTCAAAATATGGACGTTTTTATTTTGATAAAAGGCAAATCCTCATTCAACTAGGTTAATATTAACACAACTATACATAAACCAAACAGTTATTTTTTCTGAATAGTCTTTTGGCACGTTACCTTTATTTGGGACAAACTTGAGCGAGTTGCTGAATATTCAGAATCGTGAGATGCCTTCCTCCGGACCGTCGTTGACAAACTCATGGCCCAGTCCATTACCACACTTCCCACAAAGCACCTGGACACCATTACCACAACATTACACCACTATTGAGGTAAGAAGAGACTGATTTTGAGGTAAACAATCCCATTAAAGGTCAACTCTGATATTTACAGCTATTTAAGATTGGGTTTAGAGGCACAATCTGGGATATTCATGTAAATCTCTAGGAGAGTCAGCCTACCTTGAAGGCTGTGAGTGACTCCATCATCTTGGTGACACTGTCCTCTTTGATGGTCTCAGTGAAGGCAGGCCACGGGGAGGAGTGGGGGAACTTAGACCTGCTGGAGAACAGCGGGTTGTTGCACTGAGAACACACATACATACCTAGAGAGAACCAGGTAGAGGGGTGTAGGGGGTTAAGTCATCATTAAGGAAAGATACACATTATGTATGTAACAATATATTTATATTGCATTATAATACATGTAATGACTATTTTAGATGTAGTGAGGTTTTTATACAAACCTTGTATAACACACAAGAATAGTAGCCTAACCTGCAGCTTAGAGAACTGATTAATTCGCCTGTAGTAACAGTTCAGTAGTATTTAATCCTGAAACAAGAGCAAGTCACAACACCAATCAAAGCAAAAATGTGCTTAATCACAGAAATACTCACCTGGTTTGAAATGGTCTTTATAGACCTCGCCATCAAAAAATGAGCAAAAAGACATTCTGACTGTAAAGAGAGAACACTATTTGTGGAGATAAGCTTTGACAGCGACAGTTAAATAGACTGGCAGCACAGAATGGGTCGGGCTACAAGATAAGCTTCCGCACATGTGACCAAGTTGTATTATGCAAGCCCTGCCCACGGTTCAAATCTTGACCACTAGATGTCAGTGTTGGACAAACAGTGAGACAACAAGTGAATCTTGGAGAAAGTCCTGGCGAAGCAAGTGAGTTACAAGTAGCCTAAGTAAGTGATACATCTAGAATACTTTTCGGGACACACGAACAGCGGACACAAATAACTGTATGGTAGATATAGGAGGAAAATAGACCATAAGAAGTTGATGTCATCCATTTATTTACCAGTTTTCCATAAAAGCATCTCTGACATACAAAAAATAATATGTCAATCAGTAATTAAAAACATAACTGGTAAGAGACCAGGGATTCATTGTAAAGAAGACCTCAAAAATATAAACACATGAAGTACATTTATCTTTTCTGAAATGCATTAACCACTTGGATCTTAAGTTCGGCTCTCGTGAGAAGCTTCTTCAGGAGGTGCTCAGTCCAAAGTGCGCTGTCTGTCACTCATACTTGCAGTAGTGTTTGAGTCTCTCAGGCAGTTCCAGCCAGTCCAGAGCCATCCTGTGGACTATGTTTTTCTGGATGCACTTTCTACACAGAGTCTGCAGGGAGGAAACTGAAGCAAGGGATGAGAAAAGAAAGCGAGAAAAGCCTTGTTAAAACTAATTAATAGAAACTACAACGACCTCAATCTGAAATATTTGTATGTGTATATTGTATATGTTTTGGTTTCATTCACTTGACACTTACATCCATATTCCACCTGGACAATGCGAACTTGCTTTGTAGCAGAGTACACGTCAACCACAGCATACAAAGGCTGCAGCATTGGGATGCCCTTAGCTGATGCACCCATATCCTCTCCGTTAATGACAACATGCATGTCAGCCAGGCCCTGTCCTTTGGGCACATACAGCACCCCTATCCGACTACGTCTGGCAGTGGGGGGGAGGGCATTGGTCTTGTACAGGTCATCCAAGATGTGGCTGAAGCGTCCGGGTCGACTCCGACCAACCAGCTTGTCCATGGGGATTTTAACTTTCTCAATGTGCAGGTGGGAGTCTGTGAAGAACGTCTTGGGTTTGGGATTAATCGCTTCTTCTTCCACATCACCACCCCCCAGCCTAGGTAGCCTCCTACCTCCCTCTTCCCTACCATCCCCTAACCTATGACCCCCGGCCAACCCTCCATCTCCTGCCCCCTCTCCCTCAGGTGCCACAGCCTCCTCCTCCACTACCCGGTTGTGGTTTCGTGTGATAGCAAACACCCAGCTGTCCCCCAGGTCCATGAGGTCCGGCAGGGAGTACTCAGGCACCGTTTCGAAGGTCAGAGGGTCTCTGGCGGTCAGCCCGATCCGCAGGTGGCCACACCAGCCCAGCTCCTTCTCCTCGATCTCCACCAGGAAGATCTCCCCAGGACTCAGGGGCTCTCTGCTGAAGCACACCCCGTTGGCAAAGCTCTCCACTCGGGTAGCCTGGGTCCCTGTAGGATCTAGCTGCACGTTAGTTCCATGGATATGGTGGAATTCCTGAAACTGGTCAAGAAAAGGTAAAGGTTCCATGTCACAAAGTGACTTGGTGGGCTGGATACAGTTACTTCAGTGGAAATGATATGCCTAAAGAGTAGGCCTGTCGCCTGTGGATCTGAATAAAATAATAAAATAAACAAATACACTCCCAACCAAAACCATACAAAAAGGTGTACAGTGGCCCTCTATCCAAAGCTCTTACGGTGTCTTCCTTATTTTGAGTAGAGTTGGTAGTAAACGCATGGTCATTGTGCAGACACACACTCGCATACACACAACTACCCCTTAGCCTAGTGCCTATCTGTTGGCTACTCAGGGAAGTTTCTGGTGCCATGGAGAGGGCTATTTTTGAACAGCTGCATATGTCAACAGATGGCAAGGTATGCAAGGGGAGACCCATAAACACACACATGGATGGATGGGGAGTGGTTAGTTAGAGAACCCCCTGGGCCCAAGTGCTCATTTAATTTCACAATATAATATGCACATTATTATACAGTAGTCTAATTATCACAACGCCTATATGCCAGATAAGACCATGGATCTACAGTATTATATTAGTAAGTCTAAAGTCTGAACAACATTGTCTGAATACAATTTGTAGGTAAATCAGTCATTAGGCCAATATACTGCAATATAGAGGTGTCTAATTGCTGTATGATAATACCTAATTACCATAGTATCATATGTTAATAAATTCATATGTTGCTAGGTGTACTATCTGATATCCGATTTCTAAATATAGTCAGTGCAAATGTATTCTTATGTAAATCAGTCATTATAATGATATATTAATGCACCCCACATTTATATCATGTACCTCTGAAGAAGCCATAGGACCATCACTGCGTCCCAAATGGCACCCTATTCCCTACACAGTGCACTGCTTTTGAGCCCTGGCTGAAAGTAGTGCACTATATAGGGAGAATGCTGCCATTTAAGATGCAGACCATGTCTATATAAGACTTGAACGAGATGACTCTGCTTGATGTAGATTGTGTATTCAGTATGTTGACTCTGCTCCCATTGTAAGAAAAAAACATCAGTGACATCAGTGTTGTGTTAGAGGAGAGGGATGAACGGTATGATGTCACAGTATCCTTGAGAATAGCTACAACAACAACTGTTCCTTTGGGCAGAGGAATGTATCCTCTAATAGGGGGTTATCCTAGAGAGAGAGGGGGTGGAGAGAGAAGAGAGAGAGCGGAAGAGAAGAAGAGAGAAAGCAGGAGAGAAAGAGCGAGAGGGAGAGAGGCAAAGAGAGAGAGGGAGAGAGAGATGGTAGAAAGAGAGGGGGGGGGGGGTATTCCCCAGCTGCAGCAGTGAGTCTGAACACTATGCCCAGTTCCTTGTCATTTCCAGAGCTTTCTGTATCTAGGCCAAGATAGATGGAGTGCCCTGTTCATTATTTTCTCCCTCTCCCCTGCTTTCTGAAGTGTTCTCCTGCTCCAGGCCAATGAGATGACTCCTGCTCTTTTTATCTATAGGACAAGTTAATAAAGGTTTCTATGGAATGGGGTTGAGAGCATTGTCATAGCATCCATGGCCTGTGAAAAATAGACTGACTCAAAATGTGATTGTATATTTTTTTATTGGCTTGCTTGTGTGAAATAATATATTGGCCATTTCATATGTGGTTTCACAATTGTTTGAATTTATATAATGACTTCAGAATAAAGTTAAACCTTCTATAAAAAAAGAGAGGTAGGCTATAGAAGCAACACCAACTGAGCATCTCTGTTTCACTCTAGGTGTGTGTGCGTGTGTGTGAGAGTGAGAAAGTGCGGAGAGAGTGTGTTGAGGCTGGAATATTTAATCTGGATTAAAGTGCACTGCGGCCATGGTTTTTATAATCAGATTGGTGAGAGGAGCTCTAGAGCTTCTGCTGATGATGCTGGGAGCGCGTGTCATATCTAGAACAGAGTCCGCAAGTGGGAGGTGTGCACGAGCGCAGCGCGTGGTGGAACTGGAGTCACACTATATTTTCTATTAAAAGATCAGTGGGCAGCGCACCTTTCTCTTTTTAATAGACAGTCACTACACATCACTGAACACGAACAACCGACAATTATTCTTACTGTGGTCCGTCGTGAAGAATTAACATTGTTGATACAAGTGGGCGCAGCAAACCAGGCTTGTGATGTGACAAGCGCGCACTGTGAGCATTTCGCTGGACATCTCTCTAGGTCGCATCTGACAACCTTGACACACCGTTATTTTGGAGAATAAAACTATCGAATTGTAAATCGTATTGTCAAGTTAATCGTGACTGGAGTTCGCTTCTCGATGTGTCAGTGATAATTGAACAATACAGGAGAAGTGGTGTGGTTTGTGTCCATGCTGCAGCGATAACCAGGTAAATTGAATTCCGTTTTGGTACTTGATATTATTGCTTTTTAATTGAATATGTTTTGGAGCCTCGAAATATTTAATTTCAAGTTCAAATACTTTAAAGGGTAACTATCAACCCCAATGTCAGCCTTTGCCCAACCCCTTCAAAATGTACATTTGACCCGGCCACAAACACAACATCTCAGGTGAGAAGTTGTGGGTGAAGTTGTGGGTGGGAGGAATTGCTAATAAATATTAATTTCGTTGGTAGGTGAACGTAGATGTACCTGTCCCAAAACTTTCTCAGTAGACATACTTAGCAGAAGTCCACTGACACGCTCTGATAATAACATTGTGTGCATCGCGAGCAAAAGACCCTCTGGACAGTTAGCTCACAGTGGTAAGGCGCCGAGTTCCTGACATCTGTTGCCACTTGAGTTGTAAATTGGAATCCCTAATGGGGTATAAAATAAATATTTGAAATGTGGACTCACATGTATTGTGTTGGAAAGAAAAGTGTAATCATCACCTTGAAAATTAAGATTAGGGGCTCAATCCAACCTGCATTGCAGTATTTACAAGGTAGCTCTTTTTCCAATGGTCAAATTTACTCACAGATTGGTTTTGGGTACTGTATAAAACATACAACTACTACCAGGGTGACCCCTCTCATAGGTATGCTTTCACTTTTCAGAATTAGAAATGTGTGGGCATGTGGTGAATATTGTAAATAAAGGATTAACAAATACACAGGTATGTACAGTTGAAGTCGGAAGTTTACATACACCTTAGCCAAATACATTTAAACTCAGTTTTTCACAATTCTTGACATTTAATCCTTGTAAATATTCCCTGTTTTAGGTCAGTTAGGATCACCACTTTATTTTAAGAATGTGAAATGTCAGAATAATAAGAGAGAGAATTATTTAGTTCAGCTTTTATTTCTATCATCACATTCCCAGTGGGTCAGAAGTTTACATACACTATATTAGTATTTGGTAGCATTGCCTTTAAATTGTTTAACTTGGGTCAATCGTTTCAGGTAGCCTTCCACAAGCTTCCCACAATGAGTTGGGTAAATTTTGGCCCATTCCTCCTGACAGAGCTGGTGTAACTGAGTCAGGTTTATAGGCCTTCTTGCTCGCACACGCTTTTTCAGTTCTGCCCATAAATGTTCTATAGGATTGAGGTCAGGGCTTTGTGATGGCCACTCCAATACCCTGACTTTGTTGTCCTTAAGCCATTTTGCCACAACTTTGGAAGTATGCTTGGGGTCATTGTCCATTTGGAAGACCCATTTGCGACCAAGCTTTAACTTCCTGACTGATGTCTTGAGATGTTGCTTCAATATAGCCACATACTTTTCCTGCCTCATGATGCCATCTATTTTGTGAAGTGCACCAGTCCCTCCTGCAGCAAAGCACCCCCACAACATGATGCTGCCACCCCCGTGCTTCACGGTTGGGATGGTGTTCTTCGGCTTGCAAGCCTCCTCCTTTTTCCTCCAAACATAATGATGATCATTATGGCCAAACAGTTCTATTTTTGTTTCATCAGACCAGAGGACTTTTCTCCAAAAAGTACGATCTAAAAGTACGATGTCAGGTTGCAAACCGTAGTCTGGCTTTTTTATGGCGGTTTTGGAGCAGTGGCTTCTTCCTTTCTGAGCAGCCTTTCAGGTTATGTCGATATAGGACTCGTTTTACTGTGGATATAGATAGTTTTGTACCTGTTTCCTCCAGCATCTTCACAAGGTCCTTTGCTGTTGTTCTGGGATTGATTTGCACTTTTCGCACCAAAGTACGTTTAACTCTAGGAGACAGAACGCGTCTCCTTCCTGAGCGGTACGTCGGCTGCGTGGTCCCATTGTGTTTATACTTGCATACTATTATTTGTACAGATGAACGTGGTACCTTCAGGCATTTGGAAATTTCTCCCAAGGATGAACCAGACTTGTGGAGTTCTTGGCTGATTTCTTTAGATCTTTCCATGATGTCAAGCAAAGAGGCAGTGAGTTTGAAGGTAGGCCTTGAAATACATTCACAGGTACACCTCCAATTGACTCAAATTATGTCAATTAGCCTATCAGAAGCTTCTAAAGCCATGACATAATTTTCTGGAATTTTCCAAGCTGTTCAAAGGCACAGTCAACTTAGTGTAAGTAAACTTTTGACACACTGGAATTGTGATACAGTGAATTATAAGTGAAATGATCAGTCTGTAAACAATTGTTGGAAAAATTACTTGTGTCATTCACAAAGTAGATGTCCTAACCGACTTGCCAAAACTATAGTTTGTTAACAAGACATTTGTGGAGTGGTTGAAAAACAAGTTTTAATGACTCCAACCTAAGTGTATGTAAATTTACAACTTCAACTGTATGTATCTGCCCCGTGTGGGATTCGAACTCACAATCATTGAATTTTGAGCAAACTAGGCAACTGTGCCCCCAATCAGTCATAGTTGTGTGTTGGGAAACATACAAGGAGTTGACATGACCACCATTGTCCTCTATTTCTTGTTAAGATGGATGTAGCTTCAAATATAAAGGTATACTCCTCATAGCCTACATGTTGTTGTTTTTTGTATAACACATAGATGTGTATGAAATGGTAAGCAAAAACATTGATTTTGGTCATATCTGGAAATGTGCCATGTAGCAACATTTGAATGTGCCCTAGTCAAGGAAGCATCATGCAAAATATATTAGCATATTCCATTTACCAAAACCATTGCCAAATAAAGCACGGTCACCTGCTTTTATAGTAAGCCTTGGGGTGGTACCACCCAGCACATCTAGAAGTGAGTGTATTTCATACTGAACCCCTCCCTTGAGATACTATTTCCATGACAGATTGACCAGGTGAAAGCTATGATCCCTTATTGATGTCACTTGTTAAATCCACTTTAATCAGTGTAGATGAAGGTGAACTTTGGGACAATTGAGACATGGATTGTGTATGTGTCCCATTCAGAGGGTGAATGGGCAAGACAAAAGTTTTAAGTGCCTTTGAATGGGGTATGGTAGTAGGTGACAGATTTTTCTTCGTTTCCTGTGTATATCACGAGTGGTCCATCACCCAAAGGATTTCCAGCCAACTTGACAGAACTGTGGGAAGCATTGGAGTCAACATGGGCCAGCATCCCAGTGGCTTTTCTGAGGGCAAAAGGTGGTGCAACTCAATATTAGGAAAGTGGTCCTAATGTTTTGTACACTCAGTGTATGTCACGTTTTCAACAAACTGTCAAAATGAAGACCATGATTTCCGTGTTTCACTGTAAGTGAGCTCCTGAGTGGTGCGGTGGTCTAAGGCACTGCATCTCAGTGCTAGAGGCTTCACTACAGATCCTGGTTCAATTCCAGGCTCTATCACAACCGGCCGTGATTGTGAGTCCCTTAGGGTGTTGCACAATTGGCCCAGCGCCATTACATTTTTCCTGTGGTAGGCTGTCATTGTAAATAAGAATTTGTTCTGAACTGACTTCCCTCGTCAAATACCTATCTGGTTTTTGATTTAAAAAATGTACTCTTTATGGAACTATTAAAACATAAACATAAACCTATTGCTTGAAATGCTCTATTTGATTGTATGTCATAACAGCATGTCAGCAACGTTTTGTCTTTTGTCTCTAGACAGGGCATAATTTATGACCATAACTGATCACCATTTATTTATACCATACATGTATCAATGAGCTCGCTAGTCATTATCCTGTACCACTTCCTGTTTATTTGGAAGATATTTATAGGCCTACTGCTGTCACTCATCTCTCTCAGTGATGTTTGCATAAAGCAAACAAAGTCATCATGCATAAACACGTTTCCAGATTCCAAACATATCCGTTATTATTTTTGTCCATAATCCTCCTAGCATGATTTGTCTGACTTTACAGTGAAAGCCTGCATTATGGTTAATCCGGTTCTCTGGCACTGTCCCCCTGTCTGATCAGACTCAGAGAGATGTATTGACACTGCATGGCCTGAGAGGAGAGCAGCAGTAGGAACAGACCTGCCTGCTTGTCTGTCTGTTTGTCTGTCTGGCTTGGTCTGTGCAATAATTCTCTCATTGCGATGGAGAATATTGACTTGCCCTAGGAGGAGTAGAATAACAGTCATCCTCCATAACTCCTATATAGACAGAATGAAATCTCAGATTAACAGGGCAAATACTTGCTGCTTCCTATTAAGTTTTTCTCTATAGCCTGTATTGAATAGTGCAGTACACATGAGATTTGGAATCAATTTTATGTCGAATTTTACTTTTATTGAGGGTTCAACCCCACAATAGAAAATCCACGTACTACTGAAACTGGTAAACTAGTTCATAATCATTTGTTTTGTTCTATACTGCCAGTGTGCACCAGCATAATGTCGCACTTTGCATGTGCCACTGACTGGATGTACTCCTTGCTCTTTACATCACGCGCCGAGTTGGCACGTCAAATCTTCATCGTTGTGTGTCATGCAGTTGACAGGATCAGAGGCATTATATTAGCCAAGCCATGGTTGAGCCTGTCTAGGATAATGCTGGTTGATAGATAATGCTGCGGCGTTTCATAACCATGGACACTTCCCGAATGGCACCCTATTTAGTAATATATAGGGCAGAGTCCTACAGTGCCTTCAGGAAGTATTCATACCCCTTGACTTTTTCCACATTTGGTTGTGTTACAGCCTGAATTTAAAGTGGATTACATTGAGATTTTTGTGTCACTGGCCTACACACAATACCTCATAATGTCAAAGTGGAATTATGTTTAGACATTGATACAAATTAATAATATATCAAAAGCTGAAATGTCTTGAGTCAATAAGTATTCAAAATCAAATGAATTGTATTTATCACATACAAATGTATTGAACACATACAACTGGTGTAGACTTTACAGTGAAATGCTTGCTTACGAACCTTTTCCAACGATGCAGAGTTTATCAAATAATAATAAAAAATAAATAGTAACTAACACGTTAAATAAAATAAAAAACACAAGAATGGAGCTACAGTATATACAGGGAGTACCAGATCAATTTGGAGCTATATACAAGGAGTACCAGTACCAGATCAATGTGCAGAGGTATGAGGTATTTGAGGTAGATATGTACATGAAGGCAGGGTGAAGTGACTAGACATCAGGATAAATAATAATAAGGTATTTGAGGTAGATATGTACATGAAGGCAGGGTAAAGAGACTAGGCATCAAGATAGATAATAATAAGGTATTTGAGGTAGATATGTACATGAAGGCAGGGTAAAGAGACTAGGCATCAAGATAGATAATAATAAGGTATTTGAGGTAGATATGTACATGAAGGCAGGGTAAAGAGACTAGGCATCAAGATAGATAATAATAAGGTATTTGAGGTAGATATGTACATGAAGGCAGGGTGAAGTGACTAGACATCCAGATAGATAATAATAAGGTATTTGAGGTAGATATGTACACGAAGGCAGGGTAAAGAGACTAGGCATCAAGATAGATAACAATAAGGTATTTGAGGTAGATATGTACATGAAGGCAGGGTGAAGTGACTAGACATCCAGATAGATAGTAATAAGGTATTTGAGGTAGATATGTACATGAAGGCAGGGTGAAGTGACTAGACATCAAGATAGATAATAATAAGGTATTTGAGGTAGATATGTACATGAAGGCAGGGTGAAGTGACTAGACATCAAGATAGATAATAATAAGGTATTTGAGGTAGATATGTACATGAAGGCAGGGTGAAGTGACTAGACATCAGGATAGATAATACTGTCGTTGGCTGGCCCTCGCTTCATACTCGTCGCCAAACCCACTGGCTCCAGGTCATCTACAAGACCCTGCTAGGTAAAGTCCCCCCTTATCTCAGCTCGCTGGTCACGATAGCAGCACCCACCTGTAGCACGCGCTCCAGCAGGTATATCTTTCTGGTCACCCCCAAAAACAACTCTTCCTTTGGTCGCCTCTCCTTCCAGTTCTCTGCTGCCAATGACTGGAACGAACTACAAAAATCTCTGAAACTGGAAACACTTATCTCCCCCACTAGCTTTAAGCACCAGCTGTCAGAGCAGCTCATAGATTACTGCACCTGCACATAGCCCATCTATAATTTAGCCCAAACAACTACCTCTTTCCCTACTGTATTTATTTATTTATTTATTTTGCTCCTTTGCACCCCATTATTTCTATCTCTACTTTGCACATTCTTCCACTGCAAATCTACCATTCCAGTGTTTTACTTGCTATATTGTATTTACTTCGCCACCATGGCCTTTTTTTTGCCTTCACCTCCCTTATCTCACCTCACTTGCGCACATTGTATATAGACTTATTCTTCTACTGTATTATTGACTGTATGTTTGTTTTACTCCATGTGTAACTCTGTGTTGTTGTATGTGTCGAACTGCTTTGCTTTATCTTGGCCAGGTCGCAATTGTAAATGAGAACGTGTTCTCAACTTGCCTACCTGGTTAAATAAAGGTGAAAAAAAAATAAAAAAAAAATATTTTAGGTAGATATGTACATGAAGGCAGGGTAAAGAGACTAGGCATCCGGATAGATAATAATAAGAGTTAAATAAAGAACAGACTAGCAACAGCAAATGATGAGTGTAAAAGTGTGTATGTATGTGTGTTTGTGTTGTCTCGGTATGCGTGTGTGTGTGTGTGTAGTATTTGTGAATGTGTGAGTGAGTGTGTATATGGTGTGTATATATAGTCTAGTGAGTGTGCATAGGGTCAGTGCAGACAGTTAGGGTACCATTAATTAACTATTTAGCAGTCTTATGGCTTGGGGGTAGAAGCTGTCTCAGGGCCTGGTGGTCCGAGATCCAATGCTCTGGTGCCATTTGCAGGACGGTAGCAGAGTGAACAGTCTATGACTTGGGTGGCTGGAGTTTTTGCAATTTTTTGTGCCTTCCCCCGACACCAGCTAATATAGAGGTCCTGGATGGCAGGGAGCTCGGCCCCAGTGATGTACTGGGCTGTCCGCTCCACCCTTTGTAGCGCTTTGCGGTCAAGGTCGGGGCAATTGCCATACCAAGCGGTGATGCAGCCAGTCAGGATGCTCTCGATGGTGCAGCTGTAGAACCTTTTGAGGATCTGAGGGCCCATGTTAAATAATTTCAGCCTCCTGAGGGAGAAGAGGCGCTGCCATGCCCTCTTTACGACTGTGCGGGTTAATGTGGACCATGTTAAGCTCCACAACAGCCCCGTCGATGTTGATGGGGGCCTACTCTCCCCTCTTTCTCCTATGATACACAATCAGCTCCTCAGTCTTACTGACGTTGAGGGAGAGGTTGTTGTTCTGGCACCACACTGCTAAGTCTCTGACCTCCTCCCTGTAGGCTGACTCATCGCCGTCTGTGATCAGGCATACAACCATCATGTCGTCAGCAAAGTTGATGATGGTGTTGGAGTCGTGCGCTGCCACGCAGTTGTGGGTGAACAGGGAGTACAGGAGGGGACTAAGCACACACCCCTGAGGGGCCCCCATGTTGAGGGTCAGCGTGGCAGAGGTGTTGTTGCCTACCCTCATGATCTAGGGGCGGCCCGTCACGAAGTCCAGGATCCAGTTGCAGAGGGAGGGGTTCAGTCCCAGAGTCCCTAGCGAGGTGATGACTTTGAAGGGGACTATGGTGTTGAACGCTGAGCTGTAGTCTATAAACAGCATTCTCACATAGTTATTTCCCCTCTTGTCTCGGTGGTAGAGGGCGGTGTGAAGTGCCTTTGAGATTGCGTCATTTGTAGATCTGTTGGGGCGGTCTGCGAATTGGTGTGGGTCTAGGGTGTCTCGGATGATGATGTTGATGTGTGTCATGACCAGCCTTTTGAAGCACTTCATAACCCCTTTGTTATGGCAAGCCTAAATTAGTTCAAGAGTAAAATTGTGCTTAACAAGTCACATAATAAATTGCATGGACTTATTCTGTGTGCAATAACAATATTTAACATGATTTTTTAATGACTACCTCATCTCTGTACGCCACACGCCATATTAGTTATCAGTCGAGCAGTAAATTTCATACACAAATTCAACCACAGAGAACAGGGAAGTTTTCCAATGCCTCACTAAGAAGGGCACCTATTGGTAGATGGGATAACAATAAAATACATAGAATATCCATTTGAGCATGGTGACATTATTAATTACTCTTTGGAGGGTGTATCAACATAAACCCTGTCACTACAAAGATACAGGCGTCCTTCCTAACTCAGTTGCCGGAGAGGAAGGAAACCACTCTGGGATTTCACCATGAGGCCAATGGTGACTTTAAAACAGTTACAGATAGGAGAAAACTGAGGATGGATCAACAACATTCTAGTTACTCCACAATACTAACCTAATTGACAGAGTGAAAAAAAGGAAGCCTGTACAGAATAAAAAATAACAAAACATGCATCTTGTTTGCAATAAGTCAGCAAAACTGTAAAAGTAAAACTGCAAAACATGTGGCAAAGAAATTAACTTTTTGTCCTGAATATAAAACGTTATGTTTGGGGAAAATCCAACACAACACATCACTGAGTACCACGTTTTAATATTTTGTAGCATGGTGGTGCCTGCATCATGTTATGGGTATGCTTGTCATCAAAACTGTAAAAGTAAAACTGCAAAACATGTGGCAAAGAAATTAACTTTTTGTCCTGAATATAAAACGTTATGTTTGGAGAAAATCCAACACAACACATCACTGAGTACCACGTTTTAATATTTTGTAGCATGGTGGTGCCTGCATCATGTTATGGGTATGCTTGTCATCGGCAAGGACTAGGGAGTTTTTTAGTATAAAAAGACACGGAATAGAGCTGAGCACAACAAAAATCCTAGAGGAAAACCTCGTTCAGTCTGCTTTCCACCAGACACTGGCAGACAAATTCACATTTCAGCAGGACAATAACCTAAAACACAAGGCCATATACAGTGCATTCGGAAAGTTTTCAGACCCCTTTTTCCTATTGTTGTTACGTTACAGACTTATTCTAAAATGGATTAAATAAATAAAAATCTCATCAATCTACACACAATACCCCATAATGAAGTGAAAACAGGTTTTTAGAAATGTTTGCAAATGTATATATTTTTTGAAACAGAAATACATTATTAAGTATTCAGACCCTTTGCTATGAGACTCGAAATTGAGCTCAGATGCATCCTGTTTCCATTGATCATTCTTGAGATGTTTCTACAACTTGGAGTCCACCTGTGGTAAATTCAAATGATTGGACATGATTTGGAAAGGCACACATCTGCCTATATAAGGTTCTACAGCTGACAGTGCATGTCAGAGCAAAAACCAAGCCACGAGTTTGAAGGAATCGTCCATAGAGCTTTGAGACAGGATTGTGTCAAGGCACAGATCTGGGCAAGGGTATCAAAACATTTCTGCAGCATTGAAGGTCCACAAGAACACAGTGCCACCATCATTCTTAAATGGAAGAAGTTTGGAACCACCAAACTCTTCCTAGAGTCTCTTCCTAGACTCTTCCTAGAGCTGGCCGCCCGACCAAACTGAGCAATTGGGTGAGAAGGGCCTTGGCCAGGGAAGTGACCAAGAACCCGGCGGTCACGCTGACAGAGCTCTAGAGTTCCTCTGTGGAGATGGGAGAACCTTCTAGAAAGACATCCATCTCTGCAGCACTCCACCAATCAGGGCTTTATGGTAGAGTGGCCAGATGGAAGCCACTCCTCAGTAAAGACTCTCAGACCATGAGAAACAAGATACTCTGGTCTGATGAAACTCTTTGACATGATTGGACTCTTTGGCATGAATGCCAAGCATCACGTCTGGAGGAAACCCGGCACCATCCCTACGGTGAAGCATGGTGGTGGCAGCATCATGCTGTGGGGATGTTTTTCAGTGGCAGAGACTGGGAGACTAGTCAGGATGGAGGGAAAGATGAACGGAGCAAAGTACAGAGAGATCCCTGATGGAAAACCTGCTCCAGAGCACTCAGGGCCTCAGACTGGGGCAAAGGTTCACCTTCCAACAGAACAACGACCATAAGCACACAGCCAAGACAACACAGAAGTGGCTTCGGGACAAGTCTCTGAATGTCCTTGAGCGGCCCAGCCAGAGCCCGGACATGAACCCAATCGAACATCTCTGGAGAGACCTGAAAGTAGATGTGCAGCGACACTCCTCATCCAACCTGACAGAGCTTGAGAGGATCTGCAGAGAAGAATGGGAGAAATTCCCCAAATACAGGTGTGCCAAGCTTGTAGGGTCATACCCAAGATGACCCAAGGCTGTAATCGCTGCCAAATGTGCTTTAACAAAGCACTAAGTAAAGGGTCTGAATACTTATGTAAATGTAATATTTCAGTTTTTTTTATTTTGAATACATTTGCTAAACTTTCTAAAAACCTGTTTTTGCTTTGTCATGGGTTATTGTGTGTAGATTTCTGAGGGAAAACAACGATTTAATCAATTTTAGAATAAGGCTGTAACGTAACAAAATGTGGAAAAAGTCAAGGGGTCTGAATACTTTCTGAATGCACTGTATACTCTGGAGTTACTTACCAAGACCACATTGAATGTTCCTGAGTGGCCTAGTTACAGTTTTGTCTTAAATTGGCTAGAAAATCTATGGCAAGACTTGAAAATGGCTGTCTAGCAATGATCAAAAACCAACTTGAAAGAGCTTAAAGAATTTTTTAAAGAATAATGTGCAAATATTGTACATTATTATCCAGGTGTGTGCAAAGCTCTTAGAGACTTATCCAAAAAGACTCACAGCTGTAATCACTGCCAAAGGGGATTCTAACTGACTCGGGGGATGAATACTTATCTAATCAAAATATATTAGTGTTTCATTTTTCATATTTTTTTACAAATGTTTGAATTTTTCTTCCACTTTGACATTACAGAGTATTTTGTGCAGATTGTTGACATAAAAATGACAATTAAATCCATTTTAATCTCACGTTGTAACACAACAAAATGTGGAAAAGGGATGAAAGGGGTATGAATACTTTCTGAAGGCACTGTATGGGCCCTGGTCAAAAGTAGTGCACTATAAAGGAAATAAGGTGCTATTTGGGATGCACACATGTCTGTCACAGTACAGTGCTGCCTCTGGTTTAGGCTATGGATTACTACAGACTGAGGAAAGGGCTTTATTCTCAGAATATGTGGTAACGCTTTATTTGGATAGATGCTCTACAGCCTATCAGTGACATTTCAACTAACTATCTACTGACCCTAGCCCTAACTCTACATTTAACCCTTATTCTAAGCCTAAATTTAACCCTTACCGTAATCCTATCCTAACCCTAAATTTAACCCTTACCCTAACCCTTATTCTAAACCTAACCCTAACCCTAACTGTAACCTTAGCAAGCAGTTACTTATCAACAGATAGTTTGTTGTTAGTATGACCATCTGTAGAGCGTGTTTGTGTGTGTGTTTGTGTGTGTGCACTCATGCACCTGTGTATATTTCTACTATTCATGTAAATGCACTGTGCACCCATTTACCCTGCAGAACTTGCCTTCTATCCCCCTGTCCCCAGGCTGGGAGGCAGGTCTTATGCTGTCTGCGACTCTGTGACTTTAATATCTGATGGCTCTCCAGCCCATTTTGGCTGAAGGGATTACAGAGAATCTGCCGCCAGATGCTGTAGAATTTGTGCCATAGCTCCATAATGCAGTTACATAACCAACCACAGATGGTGGAGTTTAACTCACAGAGTAATTGACCTAGTCTGCATCTGAAATGGTATCTTATTCCCTGTCTATACATTACATGACTGAAAGTATGTGGACACCTGCTCGTCGAACATCTCATTCCAAAACCATGGGCGGTAATATGGACTTGGTCCCCCCTTTGCTGCTATAACAGCCGCCACCCTTCTGGAAAGGCTTTCCACTAGATGTTGGAACATTGCTGCCGGGACTTGCTTCCAATCAGCCACAAGAGCATTAGTGAGTTTAGGCACTGATGTTGGGCGATTAGGCCTTCCTCCCAGTCATTGTTCCAATTCATCCTACAGGTGTTCAATGGGGTTGAGGTCAGGGCTTTATGCAGGCCAGTCAAGTTCTTCCACAGCGATCTCGACAAACCATTTCTGTATGGACCTCGCTTTGTGCATGGGGCATTGTCATGCTTAAACAGGAAAGGGCCTTCCCCAAACTGTTGCCACAATGTTGGAAGCACAGAATCCTCTAGAATGTAATTGTATGCTGTAGCGTTAAGATTTCCCTTCACTGGAAGTGAGGGGCCTAGCCCAAACCATGAAAAACAGCCCCAGACCATTATTCCTCCTCCACCAAACTTTTAAGTTGGCACAATGCATTCGGGCAGGTAGCGTTCTCCTGTCATCCGCCAAACCCAGAATCGTCCGTCAGACTGCCAGACGGTGAAGCTTGATTCATCAATCCAGGGAACGCGTTTCCACTGCCCCAGAGTCCAATGGCGGCGAGCTTTACACCACTCCAGCCATCGCTTAGCATTGCGCATGGTGATCTTAGACTTGTGTGCGGCTGCTCGGCCATGGAAACCCATTTCATGAAACGTCCAACGAACAGTTCTTGTGCTGATGTTGCTTCCAGAGGCAGTTTTGCGATCTATGCACTTCAGCACTCACTGAGCTCTTCAGTAAGGCCATTCTACTGCCAATGTTTGTCTATGGAGAATGCATGGCTGTGTTCTCGATTTTATACACCTGTCAGCAATGGGTGTGGCTGAAATAGCCGAATCCACTAATTTGAAGGGGTGCCCACATACTTTTGTATATATACAGTGCATTCGGGAAAGTATTCAGACCCCTTGACTTTTTCCACATTTTGTTACGTTCCAGTCTTATTCTAAAATAGATTTTTTTTTTTATCTACGGTACCAGTCAAAAGTTTGGACACACCTACTCATTACAGGTTATTTTATTTTTTTACTATTTTCTGCATTGTAGAATAATAGTGAAGACATCAAAACTATGAAATAACACATATGGAATAATGTAGTAACCAAACAAGTGTTCAACAAATCAAAATGTATTTGGAATGAGTAGGTGTTTCTAAACTTTTGACTGGTACTGCACACACACAATACCCCATAATGACAAAGCTACATTTTGGGGATTTTTTTGCATATGTATTACAAATAACAAACAGAAATACCTTATTTACATAAGTATTCAGATCCTTTGCTATGAGACTCGAAATTGAGCTCAGGTGCTTCCTGTTTTCATTGATCATCCTTGGAATGTTTCTACAACTTGATTGGAGTCCACCTGTGGTAATTATATTGATTGGACATTATTTGGAAAGGCACACACCTGTCTATATATGGTCCCACAGTTGGCAGTACATGTCAGAGCAAAAACCAAGCCATGAGGTAGTGGCCTCCATCATTCTTAAATGGAAGAAGTTTGGAACCAGCTGGCCGCCTGGCCAAACTGAGCAATCGGGGGAGAAGGGCCTTGGTCAGGGAGGTGACCAAGAACCCGATGGTCACTCTGACAGAGCTCCAGAGTTCCTCTGCGGAGATGGGAGAACCTTCTAAAAGGACAACCATCTCTGCAGCACTCCACCAATCAGACCTTTATGGTAGAGTGGCCAGACAGAAGCCACTCCTCAGTAAAAGGCACCTGACAGCCTGCTTGGAGTTTACCAAAAGGCACCTAAAGGACTATCAGACCATGAGAAACAAGATTCTCTGTTCTGATGAAACCAAGGTTGAACTCTTTGGCCTGAACTCCAAGCGTCACGTCTGGAGGAAACCTGGCACCATCCCAATGGTGAAGAATGGTGCATCATGCTGTGGGGATGTTTTTCAGCTGGAGGGACTGGGAGACTAGTCAGGATCGAGGGAAAGATGAACGGAGCAAAGCACAGAGAGATCCTTGATGAAAACCTACTCCAGAGCGCTCAGGACTCAGACTGGGGCAAAGGTTCACCTTCCAACAGGACAACGACCCTAAGCACACAGCCAAGACAATGCAGGAGTGTCTTCGGGACAAGTCGTTGAATGTCCTTGAGTTGCCCAGCCAGAGCCCAGACATGAACTTGATCGAAGATCTCTGGAGAGACCTGAAAATAGCTGCGCAACGACACTCCCCATCCATCCTGACAGAGCTTGAGAGGATCTGCAGAGAAGAATGGGAGAAACTCCCCAAATACAGGTGTGCCAAGCTTGTAGCGTCATACCCAAGAAGACTCAAGGCTGTAATCGCTGCCAAAGGTGCTTCAGCAAAGTACTGAGTAAAGCATCTGAATACTGATGTAAATGTGATATTTCAATTATTTTATTTATAAATTTGCAAATATTCTAAAATCCTGTTTTTGCTTTGTCATTATTGTGTATTGTGTGTTGATTGATGAGGGGGGGAAATGGTTTAATCCATTTCAGAATAAGGCTGTAACGTAACAAAATGTGGAAAATGTCAAGCGGTCTGAATACTTTCCAAATGCACTGTAGTGTATCTCATAGGGTCCTTATCATCATCTTCCTCCTGTCCATTGATCTACACATGCTCTTTTCTTGGACTGACTTGTACTACTAGCTGCCTTTAATGCCTATAATGTTATAGCCAGGCCTACTGCCAATTCTGCCATTCAGCTCTTTAGTACCATGGTGTAGAATAGATGTTAACATACATGCTGTCAAAATGGCTGCCTGGAGGAGGTGATTGAAAGCATCTCTGACTACCGTTACCATTCATCTTAGTATTACATAAGCTGCTCTTTAAGCTGCTGAAGCAGTCATCGGATCATGTTGGCGGGCTGCTCTGGACTGCTCTGGGTTCTGACGGCAGGGATCAGAGTAAAACCAACTGATGTCTCATAGACGGATGAGTATGAGAGACACATACAGTACATCTTATTTCCTCTGAGAGTGGAATCTGAAGTGCCTTGATTGTGGTGAATATAAAAATCACATGTTTGCATGGCAACAATGCAGAGAAGTGTGTATAATAGATCCCCAATCATACGATTGGTCAGAGCTGAAGTGCACATCGACTTATTCTATGATGTGATAGGCCAACACCTCTACAAACAGTGTTTACATCAGGCTTATATGAAAAATGTGTCTTTTCCCTGTTCATATACATGAAATTATTAATATATTAGTCTAGCCTTGTGAATGAGTGTAATCTTACATTTTAATCAGTACTTCTTCCACCCCAAATCTGCATGGTATTTGGAGCAACAGGCCCCCAAAGTACAGCATTGGATTCAAGCCCAGTGCTCTGCCCTACTTTAAACAACATTTGGGGAGGAAACTCTTATCTATTTCTGTATAGGCCCTACTTTCCAAGCACACACCTACACCTACACATACACACACATACACACACAAATCACTAGTCACTTTAATAATGCCACTTTAATAATGTTTACGTATCTTGCATTACTCATCTCATATGTATATACTGTATTCTATACCATCTATTGTATCTTGCCTATGCCGCTCGGTCATCGCTCATCCATATATTTATATGTACATATTCTTATTCCATCCCTTTACATTTGTGTGTATTAGGTAGTTGTTGTGGAATTGTTATATTACTTGTTAGATATTACTGCACTGTCTGAACTAGAAGCACAAGCATTTCACTACACTCGCATTAACATCTGCTAACCATGTGTATGTGACCAATAAAATGTTATTTGATTTGATTTGAAATGTGAAGCGACAGCAGCAGGAGACGGAGAGGTTGTTATTGGGGGCCTAATTCAGATGTAGGCAAACGTCAACATAGAGATTTAAAATTATGTCATTTCCCTTTGCTTGCCAAGCTGCATTCACACCTCCTTGCATGAACACGAAGGGCAGACTCTCACTGAAAGGAATGCTAACGATGAAAATGAGGCGTAACATATGAAAAGAAGCTCTCTCTCTCTCTTTCTCTTCTCCCTTTCTCCTGGGACTTAATCATGAACAGTAGCTGACCGGGTTGCTCTTTCTTTTGCTGACTCCTAGGTGCCTCGGGTCTACAATGATAAGACAATAAATGGCAGAGATAGGAGAAAATGTGGCAAGAGGAAGAGAAGGAGGAGATGATGGAGTGGGAGGTTTAAGGCCACCTCATGACCCCCAGAGCCCTGCCCACTTTCCCTCTTCTGCTCCCCCAGTTAGGGCCCACCATGTCGGGCTCAGGAGGGGCATCGTGATCCAGCTAACAGGCACCGAGGGTGAGTGGGACAGTCTGGATGACGACGAGCTCATCTTCCCCCTTGAACACAACGACTATGATGACCAGACTCCCTACATCTCCCTCTCCAAGGAGAGACAGAACTCCATGGAAGAGGAGAACCAACACTACCTGCACTCCCCAGCCTTCCACGTACCCCTCTCCCCCTCCTCACCTGGGTCCCTGGGGGACTGCTCCAACTCAGCCCCCAGCTTCCTCTCCCCCAGCCCAGCCACCCCCACCCACCGGCCACTGGCTAGCCTGGTCAAGTCCCTGTCCACGGAGCTGGAGCTCCCTCATGGCTCATCCCTCAGACCCAGGCCCTTCCTCAGCCTAGTCAAGTCCATCTCTACTGAGATCTCCCGCTCAGAGCCAGAGGTGTCGCAGTCCAAGTCTGACTCCCGCCTCAACCTGCACCTGCAGTGGAAGAACCTGACTCAGCCTAAGGGAAGGAGTGACGGAGACTCCCGTACCGCGCCACCCTCGCCCATCGCTCTATCCCCATCCGAGGGCACCAAGGCGGGCTTCTTCAAGATGGAGCTGGAGGACACGAAGCGGAAGTTCTCTGAGGCCATGCAGGAGCCTATGTTCAGTAAACCTATCAGTATTTTCAGTAAGATCATGGGGGATGAGAAGGAGAATGCAGCAGCAGGCAGCCCCAAGCACCAGAGAGCTACAGGGACTCACTCAGCTGGCTCCCCCAGCTCCAGAGGTGTCTATGTGGGGAGGATGGACAGCCCGGAGGTGGGCATCACAGAGTCTCCGCTGCGGTGCGCCAAGAGAGCGGACGGTGACTCCCCGCCGGTGTTTGACTGGCCGTGCATCAAACACCCAAAGAAGGGTCTGCCCACTAGAACATGTTCTGTCCACGATCACCACGGTAACAAACTCAACGACAATTCAGAGGAACTGGAGATCTGCACCTACGATGAAGTCATGCAGGTTGTGGCCATCGAGAGTCATCATCACAGGCGCCCGCGGAGATTGCCTGGTTCGCTGATCTCCTCAGGACCCCATTGTGTGGTTGTTCAACCCACTTCTCCACCTCCTCCACCACACATGGTGTTGTTCTGTGTGGCTGTGTTGTCCTACGCCTACTTCATCCTTCCCCTGGGCCCCTATATGTCAGGCCTGGCTCTGGGCATGGCCTTTGGTTTCCTGCTGGGGCTGCTGCTCATCAAGCTGGGCTCAACCAGACACACAGCTCAGCCACATCCACACAGAGACGTTCAGGCCCTGACTGAGGTTGTCAAGCAGGCTGATGCCCTCGGCAACGAATCAGACGTCCTCAAGGTAAGTTAATGTTCAATAGTGAAAACCTTTTCCCCCAAAAAAGATAAGAAGCTGAAGGTGAATTCCTTTTTGTACAGTTCATTTCTCTCAGCACGAAAGACCAGCTAGGTCTGAATGGGAACTTATAACCATGGAGTCAGAAAATGGCCTTGGTCTTTACAGATCTTGACACCCACACAAGAATTGTCTGAATAGAAAACAATCTTTTTGAATCCTCCATACTGTGGCATGCACTTCTTAGAACTTTTCTTCCTAAAACAAGTCAGCACTTCCCATTCCCCGCTCTCTCCCTCTCTGAGCCTGAATCCTTTCTAATGTGGTGCCTGTGCGATAGCTAAAAGTGCCTGGAATGCAATTAACGTTGCCCAATAAAAAGTTCCTCCAAACTTAAAGAGATACAGAGCCTCATTAGTGTTGTCTCCCTTGGCTGAGAACAGCAGGGCAGAGCACAGAAGAGCAGAGCACAGCCGAGCAGAGCACAGCCTTGCCAGATGCAGGGTATAGCTCCGACCCAGCGTAGTCAGCTCCAGAGGCAATTAACTGAGCAAGAGAGGTTGAGGCTGTGTAATTTCTCAGGTTCATTGGCAGGCAAAACAGTCTTATCAGTGGTAAAGTGTAGCGCCACAGGGGGAAAGAGAGGTTATCTTCATGAGGAGGGATAATTCCCGTGGTTAATTGGTGGGTTTGTTTATAAGGTGGATGTCAGACTGAGCCTTGGGGTGAACAGTTAGTCGTGGACGTCAGTGCGAGGGAGTTTTGAGACTTTTCCTCTCTAACACTAACACTATTTAAATGACCTAGGCTCCCCGAAGAGTCAAGTCTAATATTGATAGATATTTTGTTTTGTAGCTTTTTCTATGTGTCATGGTGTATGTTCACTCTTTGACTAACTGCATTGACATGTATTCTGAAGGACAAGCTATTATCAACATATAAAATAGCTTGTTACACAACAGCTTGTCTTAGTCATTGAAGCATGCTCTCAGTGTATTCCCATGTGACGTTCAAGTATTCGCTTACTGTCTCACTATATAACTATATTCCCATTGGTTTCAGGGCTGGCTGAACGAGATGTTTGAGTACGACCCAGAGACCTACCACCTGTCCCTGACCCACTCTGTGTTCGCCACCCTGGAGGGGCACTGCCTTCGCCTGGACTACCCCAGGAACAACATCAGCCGCAGAGCCACCTACGATGAAAAGCCTCCCGAGGCTGTGGTTGTCAGCTCACGCTGCTTCCAGCTACGACACAGCAAGGTCTGTCTGCTTGGTCTGTCAACTTACCCCCGCTGTTCAAAGCTTAACGCTTCATTTGAGGAAATATGATGCAAGGTTTTATATTTTATTCATTGACTTCATAAAACATTGAGATGTTTTTAAAATGTATTTTATATGTGTGTTACATACAATAATCGCATCACTAGTGGTCCTCTGTAGCTCCGTTGGTTTAGCATGGCGCTTGCAGCGTTTTTTGAGATGGTCTGAAAGCATAATAAGCAGATGTATTAATGTTGTGTTATAAGAGGTTTCTAATAAGTCGAGTTGTAATACCAGGTGTTCCTGCTGCCCTCTGAGCTAGCCCGTAAGAGGCTGTGGAACCTGAAGTACCCTATCTGCATTGAGCTGGCAGAGGGAGAGGGGGTCATGGAGGAGGAGAGGGGTACAGTGGAGACCCCAAGAGAGGAGCAGGGGGGAGACCCCCAACTCCAAACACGACCCACCTCCAACCCCAAACCAGCAGCCAACCTCCCTACAACCCTATACCTCTTCGGACGGACAGGAAGAGAGAAGGAGGAGTGGTTTCATCACTTCCTGTCCGCGTCCATGGTAATGGAGCAGGAGAAGGAGAATGAGAGGCCTGGCAGATGTGTGTCCAGATCAGGTAGGATAAACTGTTTTTGTTTGTTTTTGTTGTTTTGTATGGTTGTCTTTTTTCCTCATTTAATTGACTTTGTGTTAGTATTATATATGTGTTTTTTGCGTAATGACAAATCTTCACAGTACATATATTGGCCATGAAAATATAATGCATTACCAATACATGTGGAAAGGGAAGGATAAATCAAGCAAATGTTACTCTAGTGGATTATATGCAACAGTTCCATGTTTTCCAGGATGATTCATTTCTAGATTACAGATGCGTGGACATGTAGGAGAATATAGCACTGTCGTGATGCTCTCAAAGCACTTAACCACACATGTTTCTGCCCCTGCTCTGGTCTGTCCTGGTAGTAAACTGAACAGTGTTGTCCTCCATCTTAGACAGTCCACTAAGTCCCCTGAAGCTAAATCTTACAGATGCACTCTCATGTAACACTTAAAAGTAATTATCACAACATTGTCAAATCTGTGAACCGACAGCTGTCATCTCTGTATCTAGATGTGCCGGTAGTGCGAGGGGTGAGCCCCTCAAGACGGTCCCAGGACAGCAGAGGTTCCAGCAGGATTGGGAGCACTGAAGAGGACCTCCCCGTTCCCCCTTCTGCCCCCTCGATCCAACCATCCAGGGTGGGCTCTCCGCTGCTGGACTACCCCACCTACATGGCTCGTTTCCTGCCCTCAGAGCAGCCCAGCCCCCTGCCCAGTCCACCCCTCAACAGCACAGAGACAAGCCCCACCAACAAAGTGAGGGTGAGTTCCGCTGACCACCTGAATGAAACATCTAGAAACAGATAGATTATATAATTAAATAGTGTGTTAATCTGTAGTGGCGTATATATTTCCCTACAGTGCACCTGTGATTTCCCAGAGTTCCCGGGGGAGGGACACACTGACTGGGTCAATGCACTGATTGGTCGAATATTCTGGGACTTCCTGCGCGAGAAATATTGGGTGGACATTGTCTCCAGAAAGATCCAGAAAAAGTTGAGCAAAATCAGAGTGAGTGTGTGAGCTCTCACATTGTATAATCCCCTCTTCAGAAGTAAGGGGAGCTTGTACAATTTTTCTATTTGGTAATTTTCTAGTAGTATATATACCACAAAATCCACTGGAAACAAGCAAAACAGAGGAGCGAAATTATATTTCTTTGTTTGTTTGTTTGTTTGTTTGTTTGTTTGTGTGTGTGTGTGTGTGTGTGTGTGTGTGTGTGTGTGTGTGTGTGTGTGTGTGTGTGCGTGCGTGCGTGCGTGCGTGCGTGCGTGCGTGCGTGCGTGCGTGCGTGCGTGTGTGTGTGTGCAGCTGCCTTACTTCATGAATGAGCTGACTCTGACTGAACTGGACATGGGCTCCTGTCTGCCCCAAATCACCAGTGCGTCCAGACCTGTGGTCAACAGCAGAGGCGAGTGTCAACTAGAAAGCTCACTCTTCCTTTTTACTCTCCCTGATGTTTCTGCGATGATGACTAAGGCCTGGTGTTTTCCAGACCATGTGACCTGACCAGGAGAAACTCTGCGGCCCAAATATGGTCAGGAATAACTCCTGACCCTAACGATGACACAGCGAATCAGCCCACTCTGCATACAGTACATGACACTCTCAGAACACCAATTAGTGAAAGACAATGACAGTGTGTCATACTTAGTCTAATCTAAATTCTGGAGGGGTACTTAGAAGCAGATTAAATGGATTTGCCCTGATTATGAAGGTCTGCAAATTACAGCAAATTACGACAGATTATAATTCCCCAAAAGAATGATGGTGACAAATGTGGACTGTGCAGGGGGAGCTCTGTATAAATCTGTAAATGGGATGGTGTGTGATTAGAGAGGCATGGATGTGACGCAGGTCGTGTTTCCTTGCGCAAATTGTGATGCGAGCAGAGAGACATGAGGAAAGGGTTTACAGACAAACCTCTCCGGAGGTACTAAACTAACACATGGAATTGTTTTAAGACCCCTTTAGGTATAATAATAATAATAATAATAATAATAATATTTGCAAAAATATTTAATTTGTCCTTTAGTACTATCACCCATAGAAACACATTGAATTCATAAATGGCAAAAAATATAGTTTAAAAAAATTATCATAAGGAATAAGGTTTTGAAGTATCTATCCTATATCTAGCAGATATAAGAAAGCTCAGGAAATATATATATTTTTTGGGGCACATATTTAACCCCTTATTTTTTGGGGCACAAAACTACCTCTATACTTCCATTTGTTTGTATGGGTTTCCTTCAGACGAGTCCCATGACTATTGTGGGGTTCTTATAGCAAACGGAGAACACCATCGTGTTCATGAGAGTCTGCCCTTTCCATAGAAGGGTCATAACGTTCAGACGCTACAGACATTTCTGTGAGAAGACCGATTTTCGGGATGTCTCATGGTCTGACAAACACCGCTGTAGCTCGGCCACCTTCCACGTAGATTTGGAAGGCCAACATAGGCGGATGCGACAGATTGAGATGTGATATCTCTAGCATAATCTGACAGATTGAGATGTGATATCTAGCATAATCTGACAGATTGAGATGTGATATCTCTAGCATAATCTGACAGATTTAGATGTGATATCTCTAACATAATCTGACAGATTGAGATGTGATATCTCTAGCATAATCTGACAGATTGAGATGTGATATCTAGCATAATCTGACAGATTGAGATGTGATATCTCTAGCATAATCTGACAGATTGAGATGTGATATCTCTAACATAATCTGACAGATTGAGATGTGATATCTCTAGCATAATCTGACAGATTGAGATGTGATATCTCAAGCATAATCTGACAGATTGAGATGTGATATCTCTATCATAATCTGACAGATTGAGATGTGATATCTCTCGCATAATCTGACAGATTTTGAAGGGATTCTTTTATTATGTTGCTTAGATTGACGCGCGGGTGCGTCAATAGACTATTAAAGACAAGCCAGCAAATCCTGTCCAAGCACTATAAATGCCCCCATTTGTATGCGTTCGCAGATGCACACACTCATAAACACACACACATAGACACACACACACACACATAGACTCTCATAGTCACACACACACATAGACACACCATCAACAAACCAATATGCTGCATGTCCCCAGCAGGAGATAACAGCTCCCTGGCTCACTGAGATTACAACAGATTACTGTAATAATATCGACTCATCTGATGCTCAGTACTCTATTGTAATCAGATGACATGAGCAATGGACCGTCTCCTCCCTCTCAATCATCTGATCTGTCTCTTAATCTCTGTGCTGGTGCTGGTGTGTGTGTGTGTGTGTGTGTGTGTGTGTGTGTGTGTGTGTGTGTGTGTGTGTGTGTGTGTGTGTGTGTGTGTGTGCGTGTGCGTGTGTGCATGCGTGAGTGTGTGTGCATGCGCACACGTGTGTGTGGTGTGTGTGTGTGTTCTCCAGGCTTGTGGCTGGAGCTGGAGGTGGTATACACTGGGGCCCTGCAGATGACCCTGGAGACCAAGATCAACCTGTCCAAACTGGGCAAGGAGGGCAAGGAGGGAAGCCTGGACACTGACAGCCTCACTGATACTGGCAGCCTAGGGTCAGTCACATTGCAGTTAATACTGCACTATCATCTAAAAGAAAATATATGGTTTACTGTACAACATGCATTTTACGTAGTACACCTAACATTATTATTTCATTGTAAATTGAACTGCAAAATTACTTGCCTGGGTTCCAGTCTGTTTGTGCTATTATGGAATTTTTTGCACAAAACAGATCTGGATTTCAGGCTACAATAAAACCACTGCCTTGCGGCATCTATGCTGACATCCTGGTAATGATTAGCTGCTATGCTCTGTCAGAGGTGACCGACAATTAATGATCATTAAGAGACCAACCTACAAAATCCTCTTAATCTGTCAAACTCCTCTAATAGTGAATCTTTAAACGGAGCCTGTTGATGACAGAGCTCTCTATACATGACAGAGCTCTCTATACGTGACAGAGCTCTCTATACGTGACAGAGCTCTCTATACGTGACAGAGCTCTCTATACGTGACAGAGCTCTCTATACGTGACAGAGCTCTCTATACGTGACAGAGCTCTCTATACGTGACAGAGCTCTCTATACGTGACAGAGCTCTCTATACATGACAGAGCTCTCTATACATGACAGAGCTCTCTATACGTGACAGTGCTCTCTATACGTGACAGAGCTCTCTATACATGACAGAGCTCTCTATACATGACAGAGCTCTCGATACATGACAGAGCTCTCTGTACATGACAGAGCTCTCTATACATGACAGAGCTCTCTATACGTGACAGAGCTCTCTGTACATGACAGAGCTCTCTATACATGACAGAGCTCTCTATACATGACAGAGCTCTCTGTACGTGACAGAGCTCTCTGTACATGACAGAGCTCTCTATACATGACAGAGCTCTCTGTACATGACAGAGCTCTCTATAAATGACAGAGCTCTCTGTACGTGACAGAGCTCTCTGTACATGACAGAGCTCTCTATACATGACAGAGCTCTCTGTACGTGACAGAGCTCTCTATACATGACAGAGCTCTCTATACATGACAGAGCTCTCTGTACGTGACAGAGCTCTCTATACATGACAGAGCTCTCTGTACGTGACATAGCTCTCTGTACATGACAGAGCTCTCGATACATTATGTTGATTAGTTGGTCTGTTTCCAGATTTAAATGGATTCCTACAGTAGATCCTTGTTCTGTCATAAAAATATCATCTTATTTGTAAAGCATGTATGAGCTTGTTTTTACAGTATGGTTGGCTCTGCTGAATATGGTTTTATTTAGGTGTCAAATCCATAAAATGTCTCTATCAGGTTTGTGGATAAAGCTAGGGTTGGGGCAGAACTGTGGACATGAAGCTAGGGTTGAACTCAGATGAGGATTAAGGTTAGTCTCAGTGAGAGCTGAAATCATTTTTCTCTCATGCTTAGCCAGAGCGACTTACAGTAATGAGTACATACATTTTCACTCTTTTTTGTACTAGTTGCCAGTGGGTAGCGAACCCACAACCCTGACATTACAAGTGCCACGTTATACCAACTGAGCCTCACGAGACACTCGGGAAACCTGTGTTGTTGTGTTTTGTATCCAGGTCCAGACCCATCCTCAGTGTTCTGGCTGACAGTGATGAAGAGTCCTCCAGCGCCGACTCTTCAGATGAGGAGGAAGTACTGCTCTCAGAGCACCAAAGCATTGTGGGAGAAAAGGGGACTCTACCTGGTGCTGAAGGGTAATTGATGTCTCTTTCTCTTACACACCAAATATAGTCGGCCATGTAGAATGATGCGGCCAGGAGTTTTTCCTGACTGTGACCTGACTCTGACCTTGTGCTGTATTTGCCTCGATTCAATCCGTAGCGATGACATTCGGTTTTGTAGCTCGTTTTACATTTAAAGGCAATGTTCCCACGTTAGCAGAGACTGCATTCACGGTAAACGCTGCATATATCGGCTTAATCAGAAATTATCTCGACATTTCAAGCGTGCTATAGCGCTGAACTTCGAGCCCTAATATAATTTTCTATAGTCACAACCAGAGTTGTGGACTCAAGTCACATGACTTGAACTCAAATCTGACTCCAGTCACAAATTTGATGACTTTAGACTCAACTTGATAGAAAATAAAATAACTTGAGACTTGACTTGGACCCTCAAGACTTGGGACTCGACTTTGACTGGAGACTGATGACTTGAACTTATCTGGCCAGGTTTTGTAATGTTTTGTCACTCATTTTGTGGCACAGAGTCTATGTGGATTACTGTACACCCAGCCAGAGACAGTAGCACAGGATCGCCCTTGCAAAAAAAACTGCAAGAGATTGGCTAGTGAAACGCACACTCGGCACTGTGATTGGACCAGCAAACTGTCAATCAACACAGGTCGGGGGGCGAGCTAGGGTACAGATTGCTAACTTGCTGTACAGCTACAGGATCAGGTGCACCGCAAATGTCAAATCATAGAAGAGAGGATTGCCATAATACATATACAGCTACAAAAATTGCTTGGTGATGAAGAACACTTTGCAAGCTCATCAGTAATGGGGCAACAATTGCTAGTATAGGCCTACTGGCATTTTGGTATGCAACAATTGCTTTAAATTGGTAATTTACATATGAAACTTGCATTTGGAATTTGTTTAAAATATATTACTACTGTGGTAAAGATGCACCATTGCGCACCTCTTCACTTATGCTCTTGTAACGGTTGTTCTCCTCCTCTTCAACCGAAAAGGAGGAGTAGTGATGGAACCAAGGCGCAGCGGGTTGTGAACACATAATTTATTTAAAGACAAGACGAACAAACACGAACTTCACTATAACTAACAAAACAACAAACGGAGTAGACAGACCTGGACGACGAACTTACATAAACACGAAGAACGCACGAACAGGGAAAAATAGACTACACAAAATGACGATGTACAAAACAAACCGAACAGTCCCGTATGGTGCGACAAACACGGACACAGGAGACAACCACCCACAACGAACACTGTGAAACAACCTACCTAAATATGACTCTCAATTAGAGGAAAACGCAAAACACCTGCCTCTAATTAAGAGCCATACCAGGCAACCCTTAAACCAACATAGAAACAGAAAACATAGAATGCCCACCCAAACTCACGTCCTGACCAACTAACACATACAACAAACTAACAGAAATAGGTCAGGAACGTGACAGCTCTCCAAACTGCTTCTTTTCTCTTGTTGAAGTGTTTGCTGTTGCTTTCACACGTTAAAGTGCATAGGCCCTATCTGGTAAATCTATATTCCATCTAATACTACAATAATTGACAGTGTTTCATAATTCCATCCCTGTACCGTTTATTGTGCACATGAACGTTCACAAGACTTATCTGGTAGAAGTTCTGTTTATTTCATATTTCCCGGGTTATGTCGGACTTCCGTTTGTCTGCGCTCCACGAGAAATTGATTGTTGGTGTTGAAATATCATTAACAATCATTCATCTTGATTAAAAGGAATGTAACAATAGAAGTGGAAATGGCCTTTTACATTGTAGAACCAGTTTATGGGTTGTAATTGCCAATTGGGTAATTGTATGGTTCTGGGGACCAAGTGATTATATCATATAGGCCAACCTGTTTGAGCTTCTGTTAGACAGATTCGATTTGGTTTCTCAAGGGGAGGCAACACAGTCTTGTCCTCTACCTGTGTCCATTCAGATAGGACAGGTTAAGCCTGATACAGAGGCGATTTCTTTTGTCCTATTGCCCTTGTATATTTTGTATATGGCGCGTTCAACATTGGATCACCTGTAAATAAGACCTGTAAATAAATCTACACTCCGAGCACTTCAACCTGCCTTGCCTTCTGCTGATTTCATGCCCTTATGGCTGCTACAAATAAAGGGCCGTCTGGTAGCCTCAATAAATAGACAAGGATTTGTAGTTGAACAAGTAGATTTGATTTTTTACTCGACTTGAGACTTGACTTAAACTTGTGACTGGACTCGACTTGACTTGCTCTTAGAATGCATAATATGGACTTGACTCGAGTTTTGCCCCGTTCCGCTTGGGACTCTACTTGAGACTCGGACCTTGTGACTTGAGACTTGCTTGTGACTCGAATAATAGTGACTTGGTCCCACCTCTGGTAACAACAGATACAGTGTATTCGGAAAATATTCAGACCCCTTCCCTTTTTCCACATTTTGTTACGTTACAGCCTTATTCTAAAATTGATTGAATAAAAATTTTTCCTCATCAGTCTGAACACAATACCCCACAATGACAAAGCAAAAAGAGGTTTAGATATTTTTGCAAATGTATAAAAAAAATTAAACTGAAATATCACATTTACATAAGTATTCATACCCTTTACTCAGTACTTTGTTGAAGCACCTTTGGCAGCGATTACAGCCTTGAGTCTTCTTGGGTATGACGCTACAAGCTTGGCACACCTGTATTTGGGGAGTTTCTCCCATTCTTCTCTGCAGATCCTATCAAGTCAGGTTGGATGGGGAGTGTCGCTGCGCAGCTATCTTCAGGTTTTTCCAGAGATGTTTGATCGGGTTCAAGTCTGGGCTCTGGCTGGGCAACTCAAGGACATTCAGAGACTTGTCCCGAAGCCACTGCTGTGTTGTCTTGGCTGTGTGCTTAGGGTCGTTGTCCTGTTGAAAGGTGAATCTTTGCCCCAGTCTGAGGTCCTGAGCGCTCTGGAGCAGGTTTTCATCAAGGATCTCTGTACTTTGCTCCGTTCATCTTTCCCTCCATCCCGACACTTAAATATAATTTTTTTTAAATCTTCATTTAACTAGGCTTAAAAACATCCCCACAGCATGTTACTGCCACCACCATGCTTCACCGTAGGGATGGAGCCAGATTTCCTCCAGATGTGACAGTTGGCATTCAGGCCAAAAAGTTCAATCTTGGTTTCATCAGACCAGAGAATCTTGTTTCTCATGGTCTGACAGTCCTTTGGGATGTCATGTGCCTTTTACTGAGGAGTGGTTTCCGTCTGGCCACTCTACCATAAAGGCCTGATTGGTGGTGTGCTGCAGAGATGGTTGTCTTTCTAGAAAGTTCTCCTATCTCCACAGAGGAACTCTGGAGCTCTGTCAGAGTAACCATTGGGTTCTTGGTTACCATGGCCCTTCTCCCCCATTGCTCAATTTGGCTGGGCGGCCAGCTCTAGGAAATGTCTTGGTGGTTCCAAACTTCTCCCATTTAAGAATGATGGAGGCCACTGCGTTCTTGGGGATTTTAAATGTAGCATGAAATGTTTTGGTAGCCTTCCCCAGATTGGTGCCTCGACACAATCCTGTATTGGAGCTCTAAGGACAATTCCTTCGACCTCATGGCTTGGTTTTTGCTCTGACATGCACTGTCAACTGTGGAACCTTATATAGACAGGTGTGTGCCTTTCCAAATCATGTCCAATCAATTGAATTTACACCAGTTGGACTCCAATCAAGTTGTAGAAACATCTCAAAGATTATCAATGGAAACAGGATGCACATGAGCTCAATTTCAAGTCTCATAGCAAAGGGTCTGAATACTTATGTAATTTGCAAACATTTGTAAAAACCTGTTTTGACTGTCATTATGATGTATTGTGTGTAGATTGATGAGGATTCTTTTGAAAAATCAATTTTAGAATAAGGCTGTAACTTAACAAAATGTGGAAAAAGTCAATGGGTCTGAATATTTTCCGAATGCACTGTACTTTGACATCACTTTCCCAGAATATAGCTTACATTTAAGCTACTAAGGCTGGATTCAATCCGTATCGCAAAAGATCTCTATTAAAATATGTGAATTGTTAATCGCGCTATGAAGTGGATCTTCAGTATTATGGATTGAATAGGGCCCTTAGTTTTAGATCATAGCAGTGCAGGTCATAGCAGTGCTGTTTTCATTTGTGACCGGTGTGACATTTACCTCTGAAGGCATAAGTCCTCTCATGTATAAGTCCTCTCTCCTCCTCTCCTCCCCTCTGCAGGATTGCTGCTGGTGGCGGGAGGACAGGCAGGCGGATTTTGAGATTTGTAGACAAAATTGCTAAGTCTAAGTACTTCCAGAAGGCGACAGAGAATGAGTACATCAAAAAGAAGATTGAGGAGATGTCCAACACACCCCTGCTGCTGGCAGTGGAGGTTCAGGAGCTTTCTGGAACACTGGCTGTCAACATCCCTCCTCCCCCTACTGATAGAATATGGTACGGACCACACTTAACATCCCTCCTCCCCCTACTGATAGAATATGGTACGGACCACACTTAACATCCCTCCTCCCCCTACTGATAGAATATGGTACGGACCACACTCAACATCCCTCCTCCCCCTACTGATAGAATATGGTACGGACCACACTCAACATCCCTCCTCCCCCTACTGATAGAATATGGTACGGACCACACTCAATATCCCTCCTCCCCCTACTGATAGAATATGGTATGACCCACTCTCACTCAAAGTTACTCAATGACACAGATCATGAACTCGATTCTGCCGGATGATTTTTTCTTGAGTAGAAGGTCGGGGGGGCCTGAACATAATTGCAAATAATTTGTAGACTACAAATTGACCGGAAGAAGCCCAAACAGATATAATATTTGACTTTAACATAATCATTTCAAACCTTGCTTACATTTGTATACGATCACGTGTCTCTTTATTATGCATCGGAATACTTGGGAACAGATTTCCAAAATTATAATCTCTTGGAGCTGACTTCCTGGTGTTTTTACAGAACGCTGCAACCCGCCTGGTATTCAACCTTCCCAAGTTCTCTCATCTCACCCCATTCCGCCGCACACCACTCCACTGGCTTCCATTCGAGGCTTGCATCCACGACAAGACCATGTTACTTACTCCCCCCCCCCCCCCCCCCCCTCCCCAGTTCAAACAACCTTCTAGCTCTGACTCACAGCTCTTACTCTACGTTATTGAGGAACATTTTTAACTCAGCAAAAAAAAAAGTCCTCTCACTGTCAACTGCGTTTATTTTCAGCAAACGTAACACGTGTAAATATTTGTATGAACATAACAAGATTCAACAACTGAGACATAAACTGAACAAGTTCCACAGACATGTGACTAACAGAAATTGAATAATGTGTCCCTGAACAAAGGGGGGGTCAAAATCAAAAGTAACAGTCAGTATCTGGTGTGGCCACCAGCTGCATTAAGAACTGCAGTGCATCTCCTCCTCATGGACTGCACCAGATTTGCCAGTTCTTGCTGTGAGATGTTTCCCCACTCTTCCACCAAGGCACCTGCAAGTTCCCAGGCATTTCTGGGGGGAATGGCCCTAGCCCTCACCCTCCAATCCAACAGATCCCAGACGTGCTCAATGGGATTGAGATCCGGGCTCTTCGCTGGCCATGGCAGAACACTGACATTCCTGTCTTGCAGGAAATCACGCACAGAACGAGCAGTATGGCTTGTGGCATTGTCATGCTGGAGGGTCATGTCAGGATGAGCCTGCAGGAAGGGTACCACATGAGGGAGGAGGATGTCTTCCCTGTAACGCACAGCGTTGAGATTGCCTGCAATGACAACAAGCTCAGTCCGATGATGCTGTGACACACTGCCCCAGACTATGACGGACCCTCCACCTCCAAATCGATCCTGATCCAGAGTACAGGCCTCGGTGTAACGCTCATTCCTTTGATGACAAACACGAATCTGACCACCACCCCTGGTGAGACAAAACCGCGACTCGTCAGTGAAGAGCACTTTTTTCCAGTCCTGTCTGGTCCAGCGACAGTGGGTTTGTGCCCATAGGCGACGCTGTTGCCGGTGATGTCTGGTGAGGACCTGCCTTACAACAGGCCTACAAGCCCTCAATCTAGCCTCACTCAGCCTATTGCGGACAGTCTGAGCACTGATGGAGGGATTGTGCGTTCCTGGTGTAACTCGGGCAGTTGTTGTTGCCATCCTGTACCTGTCCAGCAGGTGTGATGTTCGGATGTACCGCTCCTGTGCAGGTGTTCTTACACGTGGTCTGTCACTGCGAGGACGATCAGCTGTCCGTCCTGTCTCCCTGTAGCACTGTCTTAGGTGTCTCACAGTACGGACATTTATTTATTTATTATTTATTATTTATCTATTTATTGCCCTGGCCACATCTGCAGTCCTCTTGCCTCCTTGCAGCATGCCTAAGGCACGTTCACACAGATGAGCAGGGACCCTAGGTATCTTTCTTTTGGTGTTTTTCAGAGTCAGTAGAAAGGCCTCTTTACTGTCCTAAGTTTTCATAACTGTGAACTTAATTGCCTACCGTCTGTAAGCTGTTAGTGTCTTAACGATCGTTCCACAGGTGCATGTTCATTAATTGTTTATGGTTCATTGAACAAGCATGGGAAACAGTGTTTAAACCCTTTACAATGAAGATCTGTGAAGTTATTTGGATTTTTACGAATTATCTTTGAAAGACAGTGTCCTGATAGGGTTCTTTGCCTGTGATATATGGTTGTCCCACCTAACTATCTTAAGATGAATGCACTGTAAGTCTGGTTAAAAGGTTAAAAGCGTCTGCTAAATGACAAAAAAATGTATATATTAAGTTACATGTTTTAAGTCCAACAATGATATGTATTGTTTTTACTTATATTTTTTCAAATAATAATTTTGCTCAGAAAACTCCCCAGTTGGGGAACCCTGCTCTATGGCGTTGTACACATTCACTCTAGTCCACATTCACTCCGATTCACTTTATCTCTTCATTTATCTCTTCATTTACGTACTTGCGTCTTCAGCACGAAAGAGCATTACTTTTCTTTTTGTGACAAGTTGAACAAAGGGTCAGGCAAATGATAGCAACCGATGATAAGACCACATTTTTTATAAAGGTTAGGTCAACATGGTAATTGCCTTCGGTTACTGTCTCTGTATTTAATGATGGTCCTATATTTGTGCATGTGTGTGTGTATTCCAGGTACAGTTTCTGTGTGCCTCCCAAGCTGGACCTGCGTGTCAGACCCAAGCTGGGGGAGAGGGAGGTCACCTTCTGTCACGTGACCGAGTGGATCGAGAAGAAGCTGCAGGATGAGTTTGAGGTTAGACTTCTCTTTCCTTCCTGCTGCTACACCTCCTCTCTCTCTCTCTCTCTCTCTCTCTCTCTCTCTCTCTCTCTCTCTCTCTCTCTCTCTCTCTCTCTCTCTCTCTCTCTCTCTCTCTCTCTCTCTCTCTCTCTCTCCCCCTCCCTTCCCTACCCTTGTATCTCTCACCTCTCGCCCTCCCTTGTCTTTTCTCATCCAGCTCTTCCTCTTTTACTCTCCCCTGCCTTCCCTTCCCCCCAAATCCCAAGTAAGACAATCTATCCCCGATAAAACAATTCATCTATCTTCTCTCCATTCCAGAAAGTATTTGTGCTGCCCAACATGGACGATATCTACATGCCTCTGATGCATTCTGGGATGGACAGTCCTCCAGCTGGGCTGCTGGAGGAGTGTCCAGCCCAGTCGTCACACTCACAACACTCCTCCATGGAGTCCATCGAGAGGATCTCCCAGGACAATACTGCTGCAGACTTGGACTAGTGCCTCTCTGTGGCCCAATGACACTAAGACACCCCTGAAATTCTCAAAGCACATCAAGTACACTGAACAAAAATATAAACGCAACATGTAAAGTGTTGGTCCCATGTTTCATGAGCTGAATAAAGGAGAATTTCTGTCTGTAATAAAGCCCTTTTGTGGGGAAAAACTCATTCTGATTGGCTGGGCCTGGCTGCCCACCAAGTGAAATCCATAGATTAGTAACAAATGTATTTATTTAAATTGTCTGATTTCCTTATGTGAACTGTAACTCAGCAACATTTTTGAAATTGTTGCATGTTGCGTTTTTTTTGTTCAGTATAGATGTGCCACCAAATGTAGTGAGATACTGTATATTACAGAACTTTAAGTGATACCTTTGGTCAATGTTTACATGTGAGGAACAGTAAAGAGATGTGTGTTTGTGTGTTGATTTCATTTTTTACAGTTCAATGTCCTTTTGATCAGACAGTCCATATTTAATACGTGAAAGATGAAAACGATCGTTGAGTAAAACCAAGACATATAGAAATGTTTTTATGTCATGTTTTTAATCATTCAAGATTTGGATTTGCCAAAATACAATAATCAACCTAATAGAAACATTATGAAAGTAAAACAATCCATCAGAATACATCTGCAGTCTGTACAAAATACACCAAAATGAAATTAAAAGTTTAATTAAAAATACAAACTTCTTTCATTTTCATAGTTCCACATAATCATTATTTTATATAAAAACCCTTATGTCATTTAAGACATCATTAATCATTTGTAAAATACAAAAATAAACCCTGTTCCCATCTTAGGAGCTGCTGCTTGTGCTGCTCTCCCCTTTAGTCTCCCCCCTCTCCATATCCCTCATACACCTCTCCTTCCCCTTCTCCCTCTCCATATTCCTCTCCCTCACCCTCCTGTCCCCCCTCTGCTTCTCCCATGACCTCTAGACTCACAGATTCCCCCTCTCCCTCTCCATATTCCTCTCCCTCACCCTCCTGTCCCCCCTCTGCCTCTCCCATGACCTCTAGACTCACAGATTCCCCCTCTCCATATTCCTCTCCCTCACCCTCCTGTCCCTCCTCTGCCTCTCCCATGACCTCTAGACTCACAGATTCCCCCTCTCCATATTCCTCTCCCTCACCCTCCTGTCCCTCCTCTGCTTCTCCCATGACCTCTAGACTCACAGATTCCCCCTCTCCCTCTCCATATTCCTCTCCCTCACCCCCTGTCCCTCCTCTGCCTCTCCCATGACCTCTAGACTCACAGATTCCCCCTCTCCCTCTCCATATTCCTCTCCCTCACCCTCCTGTCCCGCCTATGCCTCTCCCATGACCTCTAGACTCACAGATTCCCCCTCTCCCTCTCCATATTCCTCTCCCTCACCCTCCTGTCCCCCCTCTGCCTCTCCCATGACCTCTAGACTCACAGATTCTCCCTCTCCATATTCCTCTCCCTCACCCTCCTGTCCCTCCTCTGCCTCTCCCATGACCTCTAGACTCACAGATTCCCCCTCTCCCTCTCCATATTCCTCTCCCTCACCCCCTGTCCCTCCTCTGCCTCTCCCATGACCTCTAGACTCACAGATTCCCCCTCTCCCTCTCCATATTCCTCTCCCTCACCCTCCTGTCCCGCCTATGCCTCTCCCATGACCTCTAGACTCACAGATTCCCCCTCTCCATATTCCTCTCCCTCACCCTCCTGTCCCCCCTCTGCCTCTCCCATGACCTCTAGACTCACAGATTCTCCCTCTCCATATTCCTCTCCCTCACCCACCTGTCCCTCCTCTGCCTCTCCCATGACCTCTAGACTCTCACAGATGAGTGCCACCTGCCTCCTGACTTGTGTCATGGTGGTCTGCATTCTCCTCATCTTCCTTCGGGGGGCACTAGCGATGGCTCTGTGGTTCTGCCTCTGGTACTCCACCTGCTGCTTCAGCCGCCTGGGGTAACCATAATCATCATCAAAGAGGATTCATCCATTTACACCAAGATCATTTGTATATTGTCAAGGGGAAATTCTAGCCTGGAATCCAAACTGAAAATCCTTCCTTTTCAGTGATATTCCATTTGAATTGACAGGAAAACTCACCTCATCTACCACAAAAGAAGGAAAGTGAGGAAAGCTTCTAAATGTAAGATACAAATGCCATGTCTATTCTGGCCCACCTCATCCACCCATTCCCAGTGTTTTAACGCCCACCCACCTGAAGCAGTTGTGTTGGTTCTGGGTGGCCTGTGTGAGCAGAGCACCACAGCCCATGGGGCAGAGCTGGCTCCAGGGCTGACCGGTGCACCAAGGAACTCCTCAGACAGAGGGAAGGTGGCCGAGCAGCAATCATTGTTACACTGCATGGGAGAGTGAGAAGGGGAGAGCAGAGAGGAGAGGAGAGGAAGTGGAAGACTGTGGGAAAGTGCAAGTCAAAGATTGTGGTCAGTTGTTTACAAGATTTAGGGATAGTTCTACATTTTTTGTACTTTTGGCTCTATATTTGACACGTTTGGATTTAAAGTGCAGACTGTCAGCTCTAATTTGAGGGTCTTTTCATCCATATTGGCTGAACCGTTTATAAATTACAAATTACCTTTAGGGGAGCAAAAGTATTGGGCCAAATTCACTTATATTTTTATTAAAGTTAAGTATTTGGTCCCATATTCATAGCATGCAATGACTACATCAAGCTTGTGACTACAAATTTATTGGATGAATTTTCTGTTTGTTTTGGTTGTGCTTCAGATTATTTTTTAGAATGAATGGTAAATAATGTATTGTGTCATTTCGGAGTCACTTTTATTGTAAATAAGAATATAATATGCTTCTGAACACTTCTACATGAATGTGGATGCTACCATGATTACGGATAATCCTAAATTAAGCGTGAATAATGAGTGAGAGTGAGATGAGTGAGAAAGTTACAGAGGCACTAATATCATACCCCAATTGGTAACTTTCTCACTCATGAATAATCACAATTTCCTCCCCTAAAATTGTGGCGAACATGTACGAACAATTGCCTCAAATTAAAGCTGACAGTCTGCACTTCAACCTCATAGTCATTGTTTAATTTCAAATCCAAACTTTTGGAGTTTAATAAAAAATGCTTCACTGCCTCAATAATTAAGGAGGGCACTGTATATGCACACAGTACAAATATTTTTTGAAGTGATCGGGATTGCACAATAAAGTTGGGAACTTATTTCCATTGTGGTCCCTATTATTTACATAGATACATATACAATTACATAGATACAGACACATTACATAGATGCAGACACATTACATAGATACAGACACATTACATAGATACAGACACATTACATAGATACAGACAAAAAGGTTACACTCATTAGCCAGATTTTGGTTATGGTTGGTATGGCTTTGAGTTACTGTGGTAGTTTGTTCCACTCAACAAATTGGTATATAAAAATGTGTTCTTACCAGATAGATTTAAACAGTGAGTATTCGAGTCTCTGCCTCTGGTATTATGCTGGTGAACATCTCTAACAAATGAAAAATAGTTGGATAGGTATCTGGAGTCCGTAATAATTCTATGGACCAGACCAAGTTCAATTAATTCTACTCTTTTTTCCCACAGATAGCCTGCTTAGCTGCTTAACATGTTTGACCTCCACAAGGGGAGAATTTAAGCACAATTCTTATAGGCTTGTTTTGGCTGGTCTTTAGCGTATTCTTTAGATGCTTGGGGCTGCTGTTGAACCATGATGTGCAGGCATAATCAACGTGACACTGGACTAGCGCACTTGAGTCTTTAGGGTGTCAATGTCAAGCCATTTTGAGGATGCTGGAATTGTATTTTGAACGAACGTGCGCATGCCTACAGGAGACTTTTGAAGTAGCCTAATCAGATTTAAACATTGTACCTGAGTTTATGCCACATCTAAAGGTAGTACATTTTGAAGATGAAAGGACACATATTTGGGATATAGTGAAGCGTTAGGTTCTAGTTGCGCTGGGATCAGTTTCTCAGATTGGAGGTTGTAGCAGTTTGCTTGTTAAGCTTTCAGATTTCAGGGCTCAAACCACCAGTTTATAATAAAAGTTAGTGTGCTGAGAAGTGTAATGCATAAGGGAAGTACCAACACACCTTGATATAGAGGAGGCACATGCAAGCAGATGAGCAAATTTGGCAACACTCTTAGAAAAAAGGGTTCTTCGGCTGTCCCCATAGGAGAACTCTTTTTGGTTCCAGGTAGAACCCTTTTTGGTTCCAGGTAGAACCCTTTTGGGTTCCATGAGGAACCCTCTGTAGAAAGGTTTCTACATGGAACCCAAAATGGTTCTACCTGCAACCAAAAAGGGTTCTTTAAAGGGTTCTCCTATGTGGGCAGCCGAAAACCCTTTAATGTTCTAGGTAGAACTTTATTTTCAAAAAATGTTTTTTTGTAAAACCAGCCATAAAAATGAATGTAAAGACAGTAAAAAAATCAACGACCCTCTCCTGTGCCCAATAAAAAACAACAAAACCCCCCCAAAGCAAAACAAAAAGTTTGACGACCCTCCCATCAGTTCCTCTATGCTTGAAAAATCTAATTTCCTTCCTACTGTGTGACCCTCACACATTGCTTCTTGAGAAAAAGGAAACCCATTACTTTGTAAAAGAAACATTTAGCAACATCAGGCTGTCATGACTCACCTTAATCCCGAGGCGGCTGATAGTTTCCCTCAATTTGTACATGACAAACATAAAGCTGGACCTGATAGGTTTCCTACAGCAGGGATGTGTCTCCTGTCTAGAGAGAAAGCTGAATTGAATCAATAAAAGGAATGTTACACTTCTACAGTAGAAACCTGAAGAAACTAGATGCTCATCATATTTAAGCACTGTGAAAATGTGCCAGAAATCTACATTTTGTGTCCTAGAAACACAGGTTGCTTCATATCTTTCATAATAATATAGCTACTACCTTTTCTTATGAATAACCAGTTAAGGTTACACTGAGGACATGATCCAGTGGACTGTACCTCCTGAGCCACTGTAGGATGCAGGTCTTGCAGAAGACATGGTTCCAGGCCACTCTGACAGGACACCTCAGGACAGATCTACAGATGGTGCAGAGCAGGTCATAGTCTGGACCGTCCAGAAACAGGTCCACGTCGTAACCCCCACTCTGAAACACACACACACATGAGAGAAGTTAGTTAGGAAATATGATTGTTGTACTTTGGGTAGTTCTAAATCAAAGGAATGTCAAAAGCAGTAAGTTAGTCAAATCAAAGCCACTTTGTTATAATAAATCAGAATCCGTGAAAAGGAACACAGGAAGAATCAAATCCCCCCCAACAATGTTACGTGGTTGACGATTTACAACATCCAGGCACTTTTTTATATTTGATTTTCCATGTGTTCCTTTCAACGACCCCATTCAATATCAACCAGCAGATGTATTTTTGGATACCCTTAGCTCTCTAGACACAAAGTTGTACTCGAAAGTCAGAATCCATATTCCATCCGTAAAGTCACTGTTCATTATAATTTACATTTCCTAACTCACCATATTTCACTGCTCTGTTTTCAATTGTCATGAGGTCACAGTTGCCACTCTTTTCATTCCCACAGCTCAGCCCCTCACTCCCTTAGTTAGGACTAGCCTACATGTCAACAGCACAAGCACATACACAAACAAATAGTCATTAGTGCCGAGCCACAACAATACATTGCTAAAACACCCTGGAAATAAGACATCAACTGACCAATAATCATTCAGCTCCATGTCATTCCTCTTCTCTGAAGTTTTAGGGCCCACACTATAGTACTTACTGTTTGGCTCAAAAATGTCCAGAGCTAGTGACTTCACCACCTGGGTCTTTTTTTCTCTCCCTCTCTTTACTGCTTTGACAGGATGTTGCCATGGAACCGTTTCATGAGGTCACAGTTGCCACTCTTTTCATTCCCACAGCTCAGCCCCTCACTCCCTTAGTTAGGACTAGCCTACATGTCAACAGCACATACACAAACAAATAGTCATTAGTGCCGAGCCACAACAATACACTGCTAAAACACCCTGGAAATAAGACATCAACTGACCAATAATCATTCAGCTCCATGTCATTCCTCTTCTCTGAAGTTTTAGGGCCCACACTATAGTACTTACTGTTTGGCTCAAAAATGTTCAGAGCTAGTGACTTCACCACCTGGGTCTTTTTTTCTCTCCCTCTCTTTACTGCTTTGACAGGATGTTGCCATGGAAACAGAAATAGGGCTTTGAATGGCGGCTGGCTCTAGAGCTTCCAAACCAAACACATTCTCTAGCTATTGCTCTGACTGACTGCCACATTGAATGGGCTACTATGAATAGGCTTCTTTCAGAACTCAGCTGAGGTCTCTATTCAATATAAAGGACACTTTCAACTTGAATGGCCTTTTAAAGGCAGTAACAGCCAACTTCATTTAGTAGTTTACTTTATATATCATGCATTTCAGAACTTTTGTCTGTGACATTGGCTGAAGGTTTTTAAAAGCGTGCTATTATTTTTGCATATTTGAAAACCTGTGGTGTTTACAGATGTAGGATTTTAATTTGAGCCAGTTTGCTACTGCATGAAAATAATCCCGTAGCAACAGGAAATGTAAATTATTATGGGGATTATGAATCTTGAAAACACACCAACTTGCTATGTATGCTTGGGAAGACAATGCATAGGTCTCACTTACTGGCTAAATGTTTATAAACATCTGGTAAGGATGGAGACGGGGCAAAGTTGTTACTCAGCAATGTTGGTAGTGTGAGAATTATGGATACTGATTATTATTGACGCCTGTGTGACGAGTATCTGCAGATACCAGGCCTGTCGAGTGAGATGATTGAGATGATGCTTTGACTTGTCTTATTAAGTTACATTTCTTAAGAGCCATATGTATGCTGATCCCTCCTTTATTCTTAATTGAATGGATGCCAACTTGTGACATGCTTTGAGTACATTGCACTGATCTCACTTACTGGAAAAATGTTACAGGCATCCAGTAAATTGGAGACATGGGAATGCTTTTTTATATATCAGCAATGAGTTGAGTTAAAGGTCAATTGAATAACCTCCTGGTGCATACAAATCTGTATTGTCTTTCTTACAGTATTAACCTTCCCTTAAAAACATTCCCACCAGTAAATCATTGATCCCTAAACAATTCCCGTCAGGAACGTTCCCTCGTCTTTGCCGTCACTTTCCATTAAATATGTTCACATTTGCCCAATAAGCCGTCAATCTTTTAGCAACACCTGTGTGCAATAAGCAAGCATGGCACTATGCCATGCGACAAAATGTATCTTCTCTTCCCAGCATCTACATGTTTTATCAGTGTTCTTCCTTGTGTTTGGATAAAGGAGTCATAATGTCAACACAATTAACCCTTTGTTACTGACCGCAAATGCCACTCCTAAAGTACACTGTTGATTTGCTTTAGTAGCAATAGTGGGAATTATAGACGCAATCAGAGATATAATGAATTGGAAACTCCACATTCTTCTCTTTTATATATTTCCTTTATTGTTTTATTGACAGATTTTTCACTATCTAGATACAGTGGGCTACTTTAATCTGCTTGTGATAAGACATGGATTGCTGCTGTGAGTACTCTATTTCTCAGAGAGAAACTATGAGAATACCTTAACTATTTAACATACTAATAAATGGGTCATAAACTGCTTTTTCTTTTTCTTGTTTTGAAAAGCAAAACATATATTGTCCATGAATATTTATATTGAGTATGATACGTTCAAGAGACATTTATGTCCAAAGATATATATTTTTAGATTTAGTCTAATAAGAATCCATTTCACTGTAGTATGTCATGTTAAAAAAGGCCTTTTCTCAACACGCAGAGAGAGGTTATTGCCGACAACAACAACTTGAGATACAAACTAATTTATCATCCAGCAGTGTCCAGGCCAAGGAGACTTAATCATTATGACAGACAAGACTGGTAGAGAACAAAGAGAAAGGGAGATACCTAGTCAGTTGTACAACTGAATACCTTCAACTGAAATGTGTCTTCCGCATTTAACCCAACCCCTCTGAATCAGAGAGGTGCGGGGAGGGGCTGCCGTAATCGACATCCACGGCGCACGGGAACAGTGGGATAACTGCCTTGCTCAGGGGCAGAACAACAGAGTTTTACCTTGTCAGCACAGGAATTCAATCCAGCAACCTTTTGGTTACTGGCCCAACACTCTAACCACTAGGCTACCTGCCTAAAACAACCAAGTTACATAACATATTGTTATTCTCACCTCAATCAGAAGCAAATCTACAATCTCACACTAAAATGCCTGAAAGTGTTATGGCAATCCCTATGACTGCATTTAAGGAATGCATTTAATTATTCAGTTTAAGTAAGCTAGCAGGTAGCTTAGCGGTTAAGAGCGCTTGGCCAGTACCCAAAATGTTGCTGTTTTGAACCCCCGAGCTGACTAGGTGAAAAATCTGTCGATGAGCCCTTGAGGTAAGGTACGTAACACTAATTGCTCTTGTAAGTCACTCTGGATAAGAGGGACCTTGAAAATGTAAGTAATCTCCATTTGAAATGAACGGAATTGAACTCATTTGGAAAGATAAAAGAGTACAAGAAAAAGTGTATAATTTGAATCAGTGTTTTATCTTCTCCTTTTCATTTGTGTGTTTGTCATCTGCCTCCACCTGTGTTACAGTTTTTTTTCCATCGCTTTGGTACTATTTTCACAAGTATGTGGTAAATTTTCAAAGCTCTTATGCAGCCAGTTTTACATTCAAACCCTTTCATTGTGCATTCATTTTGTTTGTAGACGTCTTTCACCACATAACCAGTGATCCAAAATATATGTTTACTGTGAAATATAATGAGTACTTCTTATGGCTGGGATCCTGTTAACGTGATCGATATGACAACAGCCAGAGAAAGTGCAGGGCGCCAAATTCAAAACAACAGAAATCTCATAATTAAAATTCCTCAGACATACAAGTATTTTACACCATTTTAAAGATAAACTTGTTGTTAATCCCACCCCAGTGTCCGATTTCAAAAAGGCTTTACGACGAAAGCACACCATCTGATTATGTTAGGTCAGTACCTAGTCACAGAAAAACACAGCCATTTTTCCAGCCAAAGAGACGAGTCACAAAAAGCAGAAATAGAGATCAAATGAATCACTAACCTTTGATGATCTTCATCAGATGACAGTCATAGGACTTCATGTTACACAATACATGTATGTTTTGTTCGATAAAGTTCATATTTATATCCAAAAATCTTAGTTTACAATGGCGCGTTATGTTCAGTAATGTTTTGCCTCCAAAACATCCGGTGATTTTGCAGAGAGCCACATCAATTTACAGAAATACTCATAATAAATTGATAAAAGATACAAGTATTACACATGGAACTTTCGATAAACCTCTCCTTAATGCAACCGCTGTGTCAGATTTCAAAAAAACTTTACGGAAAAAGCACACCATGCTATAATCTGAGTACAGCGCTCAGAGCCCAAACAAGCCATAAAGATATCCGCCATGTTGTGGAGTCAACAGATGTCAGAATAACATTATAAATATTCACTTAACTTTGATGATCTTCATCACAATGCACTCCCAGGAATCCCAGTTCCACAATAAATGTTTGATTTGTTCCATAAAGTCCATAATTTATGTAGAAATACCTCCTTTTTGTTCGCGCGTTCAGGACACAATCCAAACTCACGACGCGGGCAAGTCCATGCAAAAGTTCAGACGAAAAGTCATATTACAGTTCGTAGAAACATGTCAAACGAAGTATAGAATCAATCTTTAGGATGTTTTTGACATAAATCTTCAATAATGTTCCAACCGGAGAATTCCTTTGTCTGTAGAAATGCGATGGAACGCAGGTCTAACTCTCACGTGAACGCGTGTGGTCAGCTCATGGCACTCTGCCAGACCCATGACTCAAAGAGCCCTCATTCCCCCCTCCTTCACAGTAGAAGCATCAAACAAGGTTCTAAAGACTATTGACATCTAGTCCAAGCCTTAGGAAGTGCAATATGACCAATATCCCACTGTATATTCGATAGGCGATGAGTTGAAAAACTACAAACCTCAGATTTCCCACTTCCTGGTTGGATTGTTTCGCAGGTTTTTGCCTGCCATATGAGTTATGTTATACTCACAGACATCATTCAAACAGTTTCAGAAACTTCAGAGTGTTTTCCATCCAAATCTGCTAATAATATGCAGATATTAGCAACTGGGCCTGAGTAGCAGGCAGTTTACTCTGGACACCTTATTCATCCAAGCTACTCAATACTGCCCCCAGCCATAAGAAGCTGAATGACCAAAACACAACATAATGACATCTTCTCAATTTGATTATTTTAACAACCAAATAATTCCAATAGCAAAAAAATAATTGAAACATGTTTCAAAATTGCCGTTTGAATGTAGTATGATACAGTATTGTAAATTACAGTACATTATACTGTTTTCACACTAGGCAACACATTTGCATTTCCCATTCCAATTGACTGAACATAACATTTCCATAATTTATATCCCATGTGGTATAGATCCCATTTTCAAGGTGAGATAATTTTACCAGTTTCTATGTCAAATCTATAGGTTTACCAAATGTTTTCTTATTGCTTTGGTGCAATTTTCACAAGTATGTGTTACATCTTCACAACTCAACTCAAAACAGATCATCAAAAAGGCAGTTGTTTCAAAACTCTAAGCACATTTTCAATTGACTAAGTACAACACACTTTTTCACCAAACTTAATCAGTGTTTTGTCTATAAATACTTATAAAGTAATTGCCTTTCACAATGCAATGCTCACATTACTTTTGATATGATTATCTTCTCTTTTGTTAAAATAAATGTACTATTACTTAATCCGACTGCTCTCAATTGATGATCACTTGAATGTTTGGTAAACCTATAGATTTTACATGTCAACTGGTTTGTCTACTACTGATTGAGAACTACATCATGAAAATTATGTCTGTAAAGTAGAAACATAAAATGTATGATACAGTTGAAGTCGGAAGTTTACATACACCTTAGCCAAATACATTTAAACTCAGTTTTTCACAATTCCTGATATTTAATCCTTGTAAAAATTCCCTGTCTTAGGTCAGTTAGGATCACCACTTTATTTTAAGAATGTGAAATGTCAGAATAATAGTAGAGAGAATGATTTATTTCAGCTTTTATTTATTTCATCACATTCCCAGTGGGTCAGAAGTTTACATACACTATATTAGTATTTGGTAGGATTGCCTTTAAATTGTTTAACTTGGGTCAAACATTTCAGGTAGCCTTCCACAAGCTTCCCACAATAAGTTGGGTGAATTTTGGCCCATTCCTCCTGACAGAGCTGGTGTAACTGAGTCAGGTTGTAGGCCTCCTTGCTCACACACGCTTTTTCAGTTCAGCCCACAAATTTTCTATAGGATTGAGGTCAGGGCTTTTTGATGGCCACTCCAATACCTTGACTTTGTTGTCCTTAAGCCATTTTGCCACAACTTTGGTAGTATGCTTGGGGTCATTGTCCATTTGGAAGACCCATTTGCGACCAAGCTTTAACTTCCTGACTGATGTCTTGAGATGTTGCTTCAATATAGCCACATACTTTTCCTGCCTCATGATGCCATCTATTTTGTGAAGTGCACCAGTCCCTCCTGCAGCAAAGCACCCCCACAACATGATGCTGCCACCCCCGTGTTTCACGTTTTGGATGGTGTTCTTCGGCTTGCAAGCCTCCCCATTTTTCCTCCAAACATAACGATGGTCATTATGGCCAAACAGATCTATTTTTGTTTCATCAGACCAGAGGACATTTCTCCAAAAAGTAAGATATTTGTCCCAATGTGCAGTTGCAAACCGTAGTCTGGCTTCTTTATGGCGGTTTTGAAGCAGTGGCTTCTTTTTTGCTGAGCAGTGTCACGTTCCTGACCTGTTTTCTGTTAGTTTTGTATGTGTTAGTTGGTCAGGACGTGAGTTTGGGTGGGCAGTCTATGTTTTGTGTTTCTATGTTGGTTTAATGGGTACCTGATATGGTTCTCAATTAGAGGCAGGTGGTTTTCATCTCCTCTGATTGAGAATCATATTAAGGTAGGTGGTGTCACATTGTTTGTTTGTGGGTGGTTGTCTCCTGTGTCAGTGTCTGTATGTTACGCCACACGGGACTGTTTCGGTATCGTTCGTTCGTTCGTTTTGTATGTAGTCTGTTTCCTGTTCATGCGTTCTTCACGTTATATGTAAGTTCGTGTCCAGGTCTGTCTACATCGTTTATTTGTTTTGTAGTTTATCAAGTGTATTTCGTTTCGTCTTCGTCTTGTTTAATAAATCATTATGTCACATAACCACGCTGCATTTTGGTCGAATCACTACTCCTCCTCTTCAATTCCGTTACAAGCAGCCTTTCAGGTTATGTTAATATAGGACTCGTTTTACTGTGGATATAGATACTTTGTACCTGTTTCCTCCAGCATCTTCACAAGGTCCTTTGCTGTTATTCTGGGATTGATTTGACACTTTTCGAACCAAAGTACGTTCATCTGTAGGAGACAGAATGCGTCTCATTCCTGAGCGGTATGATGGCTGCGTGGTCTCATGGTATTTATAATGGCGTACTATTGTTTGTACAGATGAACGTGGTACCTTCAGGTGTTTGGAAATTGCTCCCAAGGATGAACCAGACTTGTGGAGGTCTAAAATAATTTTTCTGAGGTCTTGGCTGACATCTTTTGATTTTCCCATGATGTCAAGCAAAGAGGCACTGAGTTTGAAGGTAGGCCTTGAAATACATCCACAGGTACACCTCCAATTGACTCAAATTATGTCAATTAGCAAAAAAATTAGCAAAAAAATTTGCCTATCAGAAGCTTCTAAAGCCATGACATCATTTTCTGGAATTTTCCAAGCTATTTAAAGGCAGTCAACTTAGTGTATGTAAACTTCTGACCCACTGGAATTGTGATACAGTGAATTATAAGTGAAATAATCTGTAAAGAATTGTTGGAAAAATGACTTGTGTCATGCACAAAGTAGATGTCCTAACCGACTTGCCAAAACTATAGTTTGTTAACAAGACACTTGTGGAGTGGTTGAAAAACTAGTTTTAATGACCCTAACCTAAGTGTATGTAAACTTCCTACTTCAATTGTATATACTTGAATGTACTACTATGACGATTACTACTATGATTTGACTTTTCATTAAGTTGAAAAAAAAGCTGATATTTTTTGTAACAAATCAAAACATGTAACAAATCAAATCAAAGTTTATTGGTCTCGTACAGGTGCAGCAAAAAGCTCCTATAGCGCAGTAATACAATACCAATACACAAATTATGCAGAAAGTCCACAACAAGAATAAAATGCAACCCCTATACAGTAAACATGTGTCCAAAATGAAGTTGCTGGGGTCTTTTTGATGGGTGGAGGGCAATACGGTACTGTAATACCGTAATATATGCCATTACGTAGCAGACACTTTTATCAAAAGTGACAACAGTGCCCACATTTTGGGATGTGACCGCAGTGGGAATCGAACCCACAACTCTGGTGTTGCTAGCGCCATGCTCTTTTGAACTGAGCCATGTACAGGACCTCTAGAGTACAATACTGTAAAATACAATACACAATTACTATACAGGTGGAAGATATATGAAACATGACCACTGTAAAAAAATAAGACTTGGAAAGAGAGAAGACAAATACATTGAATTCAGTTTATAGGATAATGTTGATTGCATATAAGGCATACAGACAGTAATGGTAAATAGTTACAGTAAAATTCCAGTATGGAATAACAGTGACTTCAGACACCAATAGAAGAATGATATGTAGGCTACAACAAACCAACCAGTCATTGGTCAACTCTAAAGGGGTAGAACTAGAACTATTTCCATGCATTTCAATAATACATTGAAACTGAACCCCCTTGAAAATGTCCCTCCGGTAACAAATGCGCAAGTTCAACATCATAATGAAAATCATTCTACAATATTAAAGCAAAATAGATACAAATTATATCATACAAGCATACTATATTTAATTCTGTGTCATCCCATATCTTTCAGAGACAACCGTGTCTCATTCCTTCATATTATAATCATACAGACAGGAAAGGTGCATTGAAAATATCATCAGAATATAATGTTTCATCTCAAAATAGAAAAGGGACATTTTTGTGAACATTTGTGTGCTTGTTTCAGCTGTTACCGTGTAGTAATAGGAGTAGTAGTAGAGACTAGTAGGAGTAGTAGTAGAGACTAGTAAAATAAGTATTATTTGCATGTGAAATTATTTTTTTGTTTGGGGCCTACTCTTTAAGGGTATGCACAAATTAAGGAATGTGGCTTTAAAAGGTAAAGACTAGTAGCCAATTCATTTCTACCTTTATAACCTGTGTGCATTTCATGCTAATTTAAATAAGTATAATTAAATAGCAATAGTTGATCAATTATAAATAACATCAGAAAGTTGTCAGCACATTTTAATGTTCAACATTAGCTAGATTTCCATCAATTTGTCGAAAGAATTTCAAGCAAATATTTTAACATGCGCACCCAAAAAATATCCACATTTTACCTTTTGTTTGTTTACATCAAACTGGCTTCATGAAAATGAAAAGCTGTTCGTAATGACGTAGTGCACATAAAAATCACTTTGTCGTATAATTTTTCATTTAACTAATAAAAAAAATAAGTACAGTGTGTTTCCATCCCATCTTTAAATCTGATTATGGATAAAAGCAAGATCATATTTATTTGTCAATTGACAGCCAAGCCCCGATCAACATGTCACCAGCATAAAATTAGGACCCTCGACATTTTAAGGAGTATCATTACTAATTGAATCTGTAGACTAATAAACTGTGTGCTTTTCCAAGTCGTAGTGGGAGGACTACACAACATAGCATCACGTGACTGAAAGTTTACTGCCACATGAGGATTATTCTTCAACAAATGCGCATTAAAGCATTTCCACTGCATTTGGTGCATGATCTACACCATATATACAAAAGTATGTGGACACCCCTTCAAATTAGTGGATTTGGCTATTTCAGCCACACCCGTTGCTGACAGGTGTATAAATTCGAGCACACCGCCATGCAATCTCCATAGACAAACACTGGTAGTAGAATGGCCTTACTGAAGAGCTCAGTGACTTTCAATGTGGCACCGTCATAGAATGCCAACTTTCCAACAAGTCAGTTTGTCAAATTTCTGCCCTGCTAGAGCTGCCCTGGTCAACTGTAAGTGCTGTTATTGTGAAGTGGAAACGTCTAGGAGCAACAACGGCTCAGCCGTGAAGTGGTAGGCAACACTAGCTCACAGAACGGAACTGCCAAGTATTGAAGCGCGTAAAAATCGTCTGTCCTCGGTTGGTTGCAACACTCACTACTGAGTTACAAACTGCCTCTAGAAGCAACGTCAGCACAATAACTGAAATGGGTTTCCATGGCCGAGCAGCCGCACACAAGCCTAAGATCACCATGCGTAATGCCAAGCGTCGGCTGGAGTGGTTTAAGGCTCGCCGCCATTGGACTATGGAGCAGTGGATACGCGTTCTCTGGAGTAATGAGTCACGATTCAACATCTGTCAGTCCGATGGACAAATCTGGGTTTGGTGGATGTCAGGAGAACACTTCCTGCCCCAATGCATAGTGCCAAGTGTAAAGTTTGGTGGAGGAGGAATAATGGTCTGGGGCTGTTTTTAGTTCCAGTGAAGGGAAAACTTAACGCTACAGCATACAATGACATTCTAGGCGATTCTGTGCTTCCAATTGTTTGGCAACAGTTTTGGGAAGGCCCTTTCCTGTTTCAGCATGACATTACCCCTGTGCACAAAGCGAGGTCCATACAGAAATGGTTTGTCTAAATCGGTGTGGAAGAACTTGACTGGCCTGCACAGAGCCCTGACCTCAAACCCATCTAACACCTTTGGGATGAATTGGAACGCCGATGCTACCACATCTCGTGGAAAGCCTTCCCAGAAGAGTGGAGGCTGGTGAAGCAACAAAGGGGGGACCAAATCCATATTAATGACCATGATTTTGGAAAGAGATGTTCGACGAGCAGTTGTTCACATACTTTTGGTCATATAGTGTATTTCACAGACAAAAACTTATCCCCCTGTCTTACGTATTTTGTTCTGTCGAGATTTAGAAAGTTTACTACTACTATTACATACTTGATTCCAACCTCTCTTTTAAAAAGCATGTGAAAAAGGTAATTCAAATAACCAAATTCAACCTAGCTAATTTCCGATTTATACGAAATTGTTTGACTACAGAGGTAGCAAAACTGTACTTCAAATCTATGATACTCCCTCACTTAACATACTGCTTGACTAGTTGGGCCCAAGCTTGCTGTACAACAGTAAGACCTATTCAGTCTGTCTACAAACAGGCTCTCAAAGTGCTTGATAGGAAGCCCAATAGCCATCATCACTGTCACATCCTCAGAAAGCATGAGCTCCTGAGTTGGGAAAATCTTGTGCAATACACCGACGCATGTCTTGTATTCAAGATCCTAAATGGCTTGGCTCCCCCTCCACTCAGTATTTTTGTTAAACAGAAAACCCAAACATATGACAGCAGATCTACAAGGTCTGCCATGAGAGGTGACTGTATAGTTCCCCTAAGGAAAAGCACCTTTAGTAAATCCGCTTTCTCTGTGAGAGCTTCCCATGTCTGGAATACACTGCCATCAGACACACATAACTGCACCACATATCACACTTTCACAAAATGCTTGAAGACATGGCTAAAGGTCAATCAGATTTGTGAACATGGTCCCTAGCTGTGTGTTGCCGCTTTCCATGTCTGTTGTCTGTAACTTGTGAGGTGTGGAAACACTTTGTTGCTTTTATGAATTTTGTCTTGCTGCTTTTTGTTCTATGTTGCTCTGTCTGTATGCTACGTCTTGTTCCATGCTGCTATTGTCTATATTGTAATTGTTTTTAATAACCTGCCCAGGGACTGCGGTTGAAAATTAGCCGGCTGGCTAAAACCGGCACTTTTACTGAAACGTTGATTAATGTGCACTGTCCCTGTAAAAATAAAATAAACTCAAACTCAAACTCAAACTCAAACTAACAATTATACCGTTTCCATCAGTCCTGTAGTGAGTTTTTTATTCAACAAGTACTTTACTCGCATAAAAATGGTTGGATGGAATCATGGTTAATGTAACATACAGAATAGGCATTTTTATGCAAATGTTACCCTAGTATTGCAAGCCATTCTCAAAGTTTTGCGCTTCACGTAAAGTCGGCCAGGAGAGAATAGCGTAATCCTAACCCCAAAAACCCCACTCTCCACCACCCACGGCTCCCCATAACCCTAACCCCATCTCCCAGTTCCCCAACCACCGCTCCCAGCCTTTCTAGTGGGTCTGGACGGGGTCCTGCAGGGAGAACAGCCTCCCTCTGGAGGCCAAGGCAGCCTTGCGGGTCATGGTGGTACACCGGGTCAGGATCTCCTGGGCTCTGGGTCGCGGGGGCACCCTGGGTGCAGCGGTGGGCATCTTACAGGACCCAGTCTCAGACCTGGAGCTAGGGCTGGTTGACAGACTCTTATCTGGGATGCTGCGATTGCCACTCTCCCTTGGCTGGGGTGAAGACCTGGGGCTGTTTGGGGGGCTCTGGGGCTCCTCCTCACTGCAGCTGGAAGAAGACGTCCTGACATTCCGGCCTGATGAGCTGATGTCAGAGTCGGAGGACTTGGCCCAGCTGATGCTGCTCTTGCGGATTGCTGGATCCGGATTTGACTCAAGGTCTTCTCTCTCTCTTTGGGATGGAGGGACGGCCATGTCGGGACGGGTCTCAGACAGAAGCTCCAGAGAGCGGGTCTTCTGGAGAAGGGAGGCCCGGTACGGATCATCCCTGGGCTGGGTCGATGTGTGATGCTGCAGCCCTGTCTCCTCATACAGGGTGGGTGGGTAACAGTTGCCAGATTGGCTGTCTCTGCTGGATGCCAAGTTGAGAGTAGAGCTGTCCATGTGGGTTGCCAGATTGAGAGAGGAGCTGTGCAGCTTCCTCTGCAGGTTGTGGAGGCCAGCACGTGGGTTGTTGTAAGGCTGCAGGTACATGGAGGGAGAGTAGCCCGTTCTGCCATTATACCTGGAGGGGAAAAGAGTTGTGTCACTCAGGGTTCAAAGAGTTTGTTTTTGATTAGAGGACATCTTCTGGTCATGACACTCATGTCTTTGCTGAACAGAACGTTGAAGTGGCGCCGTTCGTCACCATCAATCGTCATTTGTCAAAGGGAACCACCAACAAGTGCTATGTTATCCCTACTCTCCTTACTGTTATTCCTTACCAAATACCTCTGTAAGAAAACCACAGGATTCCCTGATTTATGTCATTGTATTTCAGGTATTAACTTTTGGTGGCCATAATCACGTTTGGAGCGACAATGCATTCAACAGTTCCTCCCACACACCTGCTGCCACACTATCTCCGATAAGACAATGAGAGGTTGTACATTGTTTGCATTGTCTTGTATTACAGACCCGACAATGAAACGCAGTGTTGGTTGCTTTGTCTGTGTAGCATTCTGAGAGGCAGACAGGCAGACAGATAGTCAAGTTACAAGTTGACATACCTGATCAGCCACCATCCGTCGTCTGATTTCCTCAGCACCTCGACCACAGAGCCAATAGGAACAGGCACCTCGTCATGCTTCGTAGTGGAGTAACTCCTCACAGCGCAGTAGAGAGTTCCTAAGGGACAAACCAGGAAGCAGGTTAAAACAACAGAGATTCCTTTCTACATAATCTACAGCAAGCCTTCAGGGCATTTATTGATATTGGATCTTGAGAAATCTCAAAACCATCACAGAAAGTGTCATGCAATCTTGTAATCTGGAACGCAATCTCAGTCTGTCGTTTTCCATGATTTATATACACTACATGACTGATAGGGGGCGCTGTGTTGGAGCCACTGTGCCTGCATATTTTGTAAACTATAGAAATGCATTTATTAATGTATACATTCGTTTTGCCACATGTATTCTATTACAGTCACCTTAATGCATACTTTTACATTATATTATGTGAGCTAAACATAAATATGTAAAATGAAAAATACATTCATTTATTTTTATTTTTATGTAATTGTTTTAGATTACAAGTGTTACTGGCCCCACAACAACAATAAATATATACTTAAATACATGCAATCGTATAGAGCCTCACAGTGGAGTCATAATACCCATAAAACACAGCAGTCAAACAGGGAAATGGTTCCAATCGTTTTTCCACCATTCATTTTTCCCATAAGGGATTTTAGAAACATTTAGAATAAGGGCTGTGTTTTTGTGTAGGCTTACCCTGGCATGACATTTTGATAAGCATGTATATCTCTCTCGGACAAGGTGACTTTTATCAATATATTCGGCACTATTTATGCTCTGTTCCGAAAATGCTAATTATCATCAAAGTAGACATCATGCAAAACAACAAATCCCTGAAAGCTCCTGTATGTCATCTCTAGCTGACACCTTTGCTAACAGGTACATTTTCCATATGCACAAAAATATTATTTCACTCAAATTTTGTGTACAAATTTGTTTAGATCCTTGTTAGTGAGTATTTATCCTTTGCCAAGATAATCCATCCACCTGACGGGTGTGGCATATCAAGAAGCTTACTATACTGCATGATCATTACTAGGGTTGGGGAGTAACAACGGATTACATGTAAATGTATGCACTCATTACTGTAAATCGCTCTGGATGAGAGCGTCTGCTAAATTACTAAAATGTCAAATGTTGCTAGAGAATTTCATGGTAATTTCTCTACCATAAGCCACCTTCAACGTCATTTTAGAGAATTTGGCAGTACGTCCAACCGGCCTCATAACCGCAAACCATGTGTGTGTAATGCGGTGTGTGGGCGAGCAGTTTGCTGATGTCATCGTTGTGAACAGAGTGCCCCATGTTGGTGGTGGGGTTATGATATGGGCAGGCATAAGCTACGGACAACAAACACAATTTCATTTTAGCGATTGGCAATTTAAATACACAGAAATAGTGTGATGAGATCCTGAGGCCCATTTTGAGGCCGATTTTTTCTTAAGGTACTGTATCTGTGACCAACAGATGCATATCTGTATTCCCAGTCATGTGAAATCCATAGATTCGTGCCAAATGAATTTATTTCAATTTACTGATTTCCTCTTATGAACTGTAACTCAGTAAAATCTTTGAAATTATTGCATGTTGCGTTTATATTTTTGTTCAGTGTACTGTATATTTAGTTAACATTTGATAGTTAATCCAGAGATTCTTACCTGTGCCTCGATTCGGCAGTCTCATCCAGATCATAATGGCATTTGTAGTTCTGTTTGATAGACACATTAGCAGCTAACTAGCATTTCATTTTGGGGGGGGGGGGGGGGGGGGGGTACAGGCGAATATATTGATAAAGATAAAGTCATGTTGTCCTAGAGATATTTACACACAGTTATCAAAACGTCATGCCGGGGTAAGCCTACACGAAACAACACTTATTTTAAGTGTTTCTAAAATCCCCTATGGGAAAAATGAATGCTGGAAAAATGATTGGAACCATTTCCCTATTTGACCACTAGGTTTTATGGGTATTATGACTCCTACTGTGGTACTCTGTGGAGGACTGCTCCTACTGTGGGGTGCCAATATGGCTGACCGGTGGCTTCAAAGCCTCTCAAGGGCCAATACACAGCATCAGCAATCCAGGGTTTATGTACATCACTGGTCATTATCTACTATGTTGGGATGAGGATTATTTATCACTCCAGTGTTTAAATGCTAAATTGTAATTACTTCGCCACTACGGCCTATTTATTGCCTTGCCTCCTAATCTTTACCTCATTTGCACACACTATATAGATTTTTTTTCTTCTATTGTGTTATTGACTGTACGTTTGTTTATTAATGTGTAACTCTGTTGTTGTTTGTGTCGCACTGCTTTGCTTTATCTTGGCCAGGTCGCAGTTGTAAATGAGAACTTGTTCTCAACTGGCCTACCTGGTTAAATAAAGGTGAAATAAAATGTTTAAAAATGGTATCTAGTTTAGGACTTCCCCCTAGTGTTTGGCTGGCTGTGGAATTTTCTAACCACAAAACTGAATGTTTGTAATGGTGTATCCATAAGCTAACTGCAATCCATAGTAGGCTTAGTATATTAAACAAACTTTCACAACATTTACTGTGATTAAGTTTGGACTGTGGACAGGATATGTATCAATATAGATTCAAAAGTATCTTACCCCCCAAGGGAATTCCATCCAATCCATCTTCATCGTTCTCTGCCTCACACACCTCCAGGTAAGGAGCAGGGAACCAGGCCAACTGTTTATCCTCGTTCTCCACCAGCCACCATCCTGAATGAACACACATAAACAGAGACAGTATATACGAGGATTTTTATTTAATTTATTTTTATTTAACCTTTATTTAACTAGGCAAGCCATTTAAGAACAAATTCTTATTTACAATGACGGAGGATGCAAGTATCTATTCTCCCATAAATGTATCTTAATTAGACTAGTCTTGATTTCCATGCTTCTCCACACAAAGCTTGAAAGTGGAGCCTATCCCAGGTTAACAGTGGAGGGAGAAATTAAATGTGGGCTAACCTATGTCAAAATTGTAAACTAAATCAAAGAGGACTCTAACCTGCTGGGTCTTTGATGAGCACATCCAGCCTCTCATCCAAGGCCACTTTAAAGGGCCTGTTCTTAGTGTCCTTGGTGTTGTAGGGCCCCACACAGCAGTAAGACTGGCTCACAAAAGGGTGTGTCACATTGCCCAGGCTCAGACGCTGCCCACTCATGTCCTCCAGCCCATCCTCCGATGGTAGGATCATGACGCTGTGGAGAGGAGACAAACAGACATTGTTAACGTTTTTACCTGCTGGCAGAGATGGGCAGTATTTTTGTTACATGTATTTGAAATATGTATTTCAATTACTTCTGAGTATTATGTAATTTGTATTACACTGTGCTGAACTACATTCCAATGTATTTTGTAACAAGATACTTTCGAGAGCTGTAATTTTTATTTTCAAAATACAAAATACTTTTCTATACATTTTTTGTTGTTGCAGTTCACAATTTTGTGCCCCCCTTTCATCCTGCATTAATATCAGAATTTGGATGCCACTATGGTGTGATGAGAGCGTCTGCTAAACTAAATATAAATGTATATGTAAAAATTAACAATTGCAAAGTATGCCGAGTAGTATTCTAATGAGCTTCGCCCCGGAACAAGGCTAATAATAATACCCAGTGTGCTTTGCAGTTCATTTCCCCATTTACATTTTGGTCATTTAGCAGACAATTATCCAGAGTGACTTACAGTCAGTGCATTCAACTGAGGTAGATAAACAACAACATATCACTGTCATAGCAACTAAAACGTTTCGGTAACCATTACTGAGAATGGTGTTGCTGTTCGGCAGGCAACTTGCAAATGTATTTCTGTATTTTAAGTATTTAAGTATTTTGTCATTTATTTTTATGCATCTTTATTCTATTTTGTAATTGTATTTAGTAATTTTTTTCCCATCTCTGTCTGCTGTGTGTTTCTTTAGACAGAAGAACAGAGGCAACCTTGCAAGTTGCAACTCTTTGAAAGTATTTTTCATGAGAAGGCCCGAGTGCTAGGTGCATAAAATGTTGTTGTCATTTAGTAAGCAGAGTAGACGGTCTCATTCAGTACGATTTTAATAATAAGTGTAGTGAAATAAGAAGGCTGAAAAATGACTTGATAGGCTGAAACGCCCACATAAAAAGGAGGGATGTTTGTAAAGTGTGTACCTGTTTTTGGTGAAGTCTGCCTGCAGGTCGTGGTCTTTGGGCATGAAGAACTGGGTGACCTCTGAACTGCAGCTCACCACGGGGTCACACCTGAGCAGCTCGCTGCAGTAGTTTTCCAGTAAATTCATCCGACGCATTGACCAACTAGGATCCTTCACCTGGATTTTTCTCCTCATAGCTATGGCTGAGATAGACAGAAGAGGAAAATGAAAAAGGTCAGCTACGCACTCAATATTTGCAGTGAAAGAAAGGAAAATGTCTTCCATATTTAGTGAAGAGAAAGAATAGAAAATGTTTTCTATATGTTTTAATTGAAGGGTTACACTTTTTCATTGAGGTAGGACTCTTCATTCAAAGACTCAATCATGGACACTCTTACGACGGTTGTGGCTGCTTTGAAAGATGTATTGTTGTCTCTACCTTCTTGCCCTTTGTGCTGTTGTCTGTGCCCAATAATGCTTGTACCATGTTTTGTGCTGCTACCATGTTGTTGTCATGTTGTGATGCTACCATGCTGTGTTGTCATGTGTTGCTGCCTTGCTATGTTGTTGTCTTAGGTCTCTCGTTATGTAGTGTTGTATTGTCTCTCTTTATGTAGTGTAGTGTTGTCTCTCTTTATGTAGTGTTGTATTGTCTCTCGTTATGTAGTGTTGTATTGTCTCTCTTTATGTAGTGTTGTATTGTCTCTCTTTATGTAGTGTTGTATTGTCTCTCTTTATGTAGTGTTGTATTGTCTCTCTTTATGTAGTGTTGTATTGTCTCTCTTTATGTAGTGTTGTATTGTCTCTCTTTATGTAGTGTTGTATTGTCTCTCTTTATGTAGTGTTGTATTGTCTCTCTTTATGTAGTGTTGTATTGTCTCTCTTTATGTAGTGTTGTATTGTCTCTCTTTATGTAGTGTTGTATTGTCTCTCTTTATGTAGTGTTGTATTGTCTCTCGTTATGTAGTGTTGTATTGTCTCTCTTTATGTAGTGTTGTATTGTCTCTCTTTATGTAGTGTTGTATTGTCTCTCTTTATGTAGTGTTGTATTGTCTCTCTTTATGTAGTGTTGTATTGTCTCTCTTTATGTAGTGTTGTATTGTCTCTCGTTATGTAGTGTTGTATTGTCTCTCTTTATGTAGTGTTGTATTGTCTCTCTTTATGTAGTGTTGTATTGTCTCTCTTTATGTAGTGTTGTATTGTCTCTCTTTATGTAGTGTCATGATGTGTGTTTTTCCTATATTTTTCTTTGATTTTATTTTTAATTCCAGCCCCGCAGGAGGCCTTTTGCCAGGCCTTCATTGTAAATAAGAATGTGTTCTTAACTCTTGCCTAGTTAAATAAAGTTTTTTTTTTTAAATACAAATAAAATAGGAAGAAGAACAACATAAACCTGAGGAGGAGGTGAGATAGGAGAGTGATGAAGGAGAGTTGAAATTGCTTGGGGGTAGATTGTGAGGCAAAGATGAGACTTTTGTGATGTTGATTTACCTCTGAATTTGGGAATCACTCTGTCTCTCTTGCGGAAAGGATTCTCAAGGGGAAACCTCTTCTTCAATTGCCTCTGTTGAAATAAGAGGAGGGATAGTGGTTTTGAATGACAAATTGTCAACACATCCGCTGATAAAGATGAATCAATCCTTTTTTATTTTCTATATTGATGTACAGGTTAAGTTTTAAACTTACGTGAAACTCCTTAAAATCCAACAATGATCTGTAGACAATGACTTCACTCTCATCAGACCACAGCACAGAGGTCATAAACATCTGTAGAAATGTTTTAAATTACATTCATTTATAATTATGTAACAATTCAACGAATGCAGATATAAGGAAATATTTATAACTTTATATACACACAAATGGAATAACACACACAAACAACACACACATTACACTATTAATTTATATAGTGGTTTACCTTGATTTTAGATGCCTCTTTATGCATCACTCCAATAATCCGGACACTGATGGCATAGCGCATCTGGTCTCCCATGTCTGAAATTATTGACCTATTTTTTTCGTTGGTAATGGTCTCCTCTCCAGTCTCTTGTTTTACACTCTATCAGCTGCGTGAGTACAATTTATACTTTGGGAGAAGAGGCGGAGTCGGTTATCACACCAGCCGCCCGCCGGAGCGATCCAGGTTGCGCTGAGTTCGTTGGTTGTGCACGTGAATAAATATTTAAAACACGTGGCATATGCAACAAATTCCTCGTCTCGGTGGCGCTTTGTACCTGGCTGTGGGCGGTGGGCTGTAGGCTAAAGGGAATACATCTTTGCATGCCTTGTCAAGAAGTGAATTGGACGGTTTCGATAGATTTTTTTTATATCGGTCAATTTTAACCACCCAGTTCACCACCCACAGCAATCAATTACAGAAGAAACGGTGGGTAGTACAGTATTCAGTATGAACCAATAAATCAATGTATAAAGTTAAACAAGGGTTTGGTAATGGGTAGGCAGCAGGCTAGGCCTACAGTTACTCATCGATTCATTTGTAGGCATAGGGTAGTAGTGGGGTAACTAGCACCCCCCTCTAATTGCTGACACAATTGCTGACACAAAAAAGCAACATTAATTGTCTTTGTTCTTTCTTTGTTGTTTCTTTTCCATACAATCCATTATGTAAATTACACTAAATATTATTTGAATAATACACGATTTTAAATCCCAGCAGCCTTTAAAATGACATTCAGGAGCAAAAGGTTTTCAATAGTTGTTTTTAATTCATACAAAAAAGTATTCATTGGAAAATAACATTTAATAACAATAACTTAACTAATTAATTCAGTGTAACATTGATGTGGCAAATCTGTTATGCTCTGCTATTGCACATTTCTAATTTGTACATATGTCACAAATAAAACTATCCCCAGTAAAATTGGAGCACAACTCACGAACCAACTTCCTGCACTGCTCACATCTAATCCAGTCCCCTCCTGTGACTTAAAACAGGGGGAGAGATGCCAATTGAAAAGCTTGCTCTTAAAAAATGTAGCTAGCTATCTAGCTATATGACATAAAATGCTGTGTAAAATAGCCAAAAGGCTATAAAGTAAGATTAACTGTAAAGCTATCAGTCACTAGTGGAAACATTTACAACTGCAATTAAGTTACGTTATCTTTTTTATATATTTTACCTCAGATGATCTGGTAACGTAAACTCACCCCATTCCATACAAATGTGCGTAACCACGAATTTCAAACGAGGCTACAAAGAAAACTAATGGGACTGTAGCGACTGTGTTGACTTCAAAATCGGGGGTGTGAACTAGGTTTCTATTCAAGCGTTGATCGACATGGTAATGGCTCTATAGTATTGGAGAAAAGTTGAAAAAACTGACCCTCCGTTACATCTTGACGTGTCATGTCGTAATGTACAGCACGCATAAAGCAACTATTTCTGTCTTACAATCTCTCTCCACCAGGTGTAGCACTTCTCTCGTCGTTTAAAAACAAGAAATGGACAGTGACGGGGGTAAGGGGGATACCTAGTCATTTTTTTCGTCATCATTGCATGCGATCATCATTCTCAAAGCCGCTGTTTACTTCTAAGATCACTTTAGCACCGCCCTAAAAACCCGATTCAAATTCGACTCAAACCTTCAAATAGGTATGTAGTGACACATTATATAAACTCTTTATAGTGTTTTATTTACATTTTAGAGCTGACAAGGTGATAAGTTGGACAGATCGAGTGAAATAAGCAATTTTCCCACACGACATCTGTCCTTCTCACTATCACGCATTAGTTTCGCTTCCCCACCCGCTATTTTTAAAAAGACCCGACGGGGCTCATTTCCTGCTTGAATTATGCAGAAACGGGCAGTGTTTAGGTCATGTAATTGATTTTGTTGGAAAGGGGAGAAGTGGTGCTTTACAATGGTATTGACATTACAGTTGATCTGGAAGTATTACGTTTTTGGGGCGCTAAAATAAGGGCAATTGTACAGACCAAGGCGATGTACGAGTTTACGTGAGTTTACATTAGTAAGGTTGCTAGCTAGCCGTCCTAGCAGTTTATGCTAACTAGCTAGCTGGCTAGCATTTACTACTAATGAAGTTCCTAGCTAGCAAGTTAGCATAAACTAGCGCTAACATAAAGGGGTAACTAGCCCCCAGGGGCCAGATACCCCCTAGTAAGTGGGGGAGGGGCTAGTTGCCCCCAACACACTCATCCAACTTTACTCAAAAAGTATCAAAATGTTTCTGTCTAAACAAGTGGATTATTTATCTTGAGGCTTTCCTACTTGTATATTTAAAAAAACGTTTTCAAAATTTCAAATGTTTTCATCAACTTACCACAAAATAGCTTTGTTGAAATATGTCCAAAAGTTGTGATTATACAGAGGACATGTACACCCGCCTATTGACTCAGTATCGGTACCCCCTGTATATAGCCTCATTATTGTTATTTTATTGTGTTACTTTTGATTTGATTTTTTACTTTAGTTTATTTAGTAAATATTTTCTTAACTCTATTTCTTGAACTGCATTGTTGGTTAAGGGCTTGTAAGTAAGCATTTCACGTTAAGGTCTACACCTGTTGTATTTGGCGCATGTGACAAATAAAATTCGATTTTGATTTGATTTAATAATCTACTAATACCAACCTTCCCCATTTGCACCTTCCTAACTGGGCCAAATTGTTTTGTTTCCCCTGGCTGCCACAGACCTCTGGCCCTGGCTCTGTTTATCTGACTACTAATAAAAAATCCTCCTGCTGCATGTGCAATCACTCCACACCTGTCATCCGGTTCTAATTTCCCCCGTCATGACTAGATGGGGGAGACAGTCCCAGGTGTCTCTTCAAAGTGAGGGTGGTGATAGGGGGTTGGATCTGAGGGGTGCAGGCTTTGGGAGCGTCTGAAGGGGTGCCAGGACCCCTCCACCAGACTCTGTCAGTAAAGGTCAGCTCTGTCAGGACCTGAGTGGACGTCAACAAACACCTGGAACCACAACAAAGAACCACATGCACCTCGCTGGGCTGGACACGGGACACAGGACACGAGGGGGATGACTGGCTGTTTCTGGGAGGATTTGCTCGCTGTCTTATGGGGACAACATAACGTGTGTGCACATACGCTATAAAACCAAGTGTTTAGAATCTGAACACATAACTAAACATTTTTCTGTAACATTTTTTAAAGTGGCAATATGTAACTTTTTGGGGGACCCGACCAAATTCACAAAAAAAATGGAGTTATATATATATATAACGTAGAAGCGGTAGATTTCTTATTTTTACTTCCAGTTTTGTACACCAGCTTCAAGCAGCTGAAACAACAACATTTTTGGTTATGGAAATTATATTTCACAAAGATTTAGATGGTACAATGATTCTCTACATTATACTATCTTATTTTGTCACATAAACTGAAATTAGGCAAATTGTTAGAGTTTTAGCAACCAGAAAATGGCGGAGCGATTTCTGATAGTATAACTAAACGCGTCAAGGCATTTAGAATTCCAATGAAAACGTGTCACAGTGTTTAGATTGTAAACACCAGAACATGTTTATTCGCTGCCTGTTAAACTTTTTAAACACATGAACACGTTATTCAGAGATACCCACCTATGACAGTGTTTTTTACGTGGATGTTGCTTTCAATTCCTTCCATTCCTGAAGCCTTCACCAAGTGACTGGCTAAGTGAATGTGTTTAAATTAAAAGTACCTCTCTATGACCACATTATACATTTCATTAGGCCTTTAGTTATGGCCTAGTTATCCTCGACAAAAAACGGTCTGGTCTTAAAATATTGGATCATGGGCCAAATCAGACCTACAAGTCACAATACACTGTTTTGTGAAGTGATTGGTAATTCCTATCGGAATCCATCCAGAGGGAGAATATCTATGACTTGAAATATTGTATCCCCCACAACCTGCACTCGGGATGACTGCTGTGGTGAAACTACCTAAATCATCTAAACTGTAACAACAAGTAATAGGTGCGATAAGTCCAACCCCTCACAGATTGGATTATTTTAGAAAAATGTATTAGATCAATTCATCAATCATTGTGCATGAGGAAACATAAATATTAAAACAAACTATTTAAAAAATCCACCTACAACAAAGCATTCTGGGAAATATGATAATTTGGCCCCTCCCACATATTTTTCACTCTGAGAGAGTTCATGGAAAATTAACTCAACACAGTCGAGTAGCAATAACACCATGCGATTGAAAATATTTATTGAATCAAATGTCCATTCCAGTTGTGCTGAAATATAGGTAAGGTGACAGACATTCCTAAAAATTATAAGAATAAAAGTCACGTCAATTTCTAATGACGAAATGTACACTAAACAGGACGATGGGAAAGTAAACACTAATGTTTAAAATATGAACACTTAGGTGATATACAGTCCCTAAAAAGTATTCACATCCCTTGACTTTTTCCACATTTTATTGTGTTACAGCCTGAATTTTAAATTGATTAAATAGAGATTTTATGGCCTACACACAATACCATATAATGTCAAAATTAAATAACTTTTTTCAAAATATGTACAGATTAATAAAAAATGAAAACCTGAAGTATCTTGAGTCAATAAGTATTCAACCCCTGTGTTATGGACTCTGTGTGCAATAATAGTGTTTAAATAGATTTTTAATGACTACCTCATCTATGTACCACGCACATACAAGTATCTGTAAGGTCGAGCAGTACATTTCAAACAGGTGAAACTTGTGGGGGTGGTAGAGCAAAAGTGAGAATAGTTTGTAGGCCGAAGGCCGAAGACCGATTTTCGCGATGTGGTCTGACAAACACCGCTCTAGCTCTGCCACCTTTCACCAGAGATGCGGAAGGGCGACATCCACAGATGCAGTGGATTGAGACGCGGCCCATGCAGGAATTTAATTTAGAAGTGCAATGTAACCATGCTGATTCTGATTCTGCCCACAACAGTACTAGCGACCTAAAGCTCACTCATCTGACAACCCCGCAAAAAACCCAAACACACTATCACCTTTCGTGCATCAATTTTTAGCTGCCATCTACGGATTGTGGATATTAATGTGATTCAGCTGTAGTGAGCTCCTCTCTATGCAAAATGTCCTCATTGCAATTCGTAGCATTTGGGATGTAAATCTGTATCCCTCCAATTAGAATGTTATGTTACTTTATGGTACATTACATTGTGAAATTAATATTGGTGGTACAATGTCATAAGAATTGGCGGAAGTATAGTATCATATGTCTTACCTGGTCGTACAATATCATACAAATTGGATGACATACCATAACTTATCATAAGTCTTGGAGGACGTATAGTATTTTTACATCTTTATCTGAGACTGGGATAGAATTAAATGTGTCTTCGTGCCATCACAGGAGGTTGGTGGCACCTTAATTGGGGAGAACGGGCTAGTGGAAATGTCTGGAGTGCAATAGATGGAATGGTATCAATACATCAAACACGTTTTCCAGGTATTTGATGCTATTCCATTTGCCGTCCTCCCCTCAGCAGCCTCCACTGAGTGCCATAACTAAATAATAATACAGCATCATAATGTTTACCAGCAAGCAATATGCTAATTATGCTATACTTTTTTCTGAATGTGATAATACGATCAGTGTGCTATATTGATGTCTGTTTGTGCGTAGTTTGAGTTGTAATGTCTAGGAATTCCTATAAGGGACTATAGAGCTCACCAGCTTATTCATTACAACTGATTGAAGCTGATGCTACATCCCCGTGTTAAATCATTTCAGGTACTAATTCATATTTAGAATGTATTTCACATGTCAATATTTTACAAATGTTACTGTGTTAGATACTGGTTAGGGAATGTGAAGTTAGTAATGACCAGCATTTAATTAGAAGGCTGTTCCCCTAGGCTGTTCCCATTAACTTTCACACAATGTTCGCAGATAAGAACTGGCGCTATAGGTCAGAGTTCAGAGGATATGGATTTTACTTGGGGCACCTACAGACAAAATGGCAGGAAATATCTAACTGTCATCCATGTCTGCACTCTGTTTCTTTTTAAAACAGAGTGCAATACAACAAATATTTTAAATAGACTAAATCTATTCCTGGTCTATGTAGTTGATATACTGTATATATAAATGTGTGTTTGGCAGTGAATATTGTAGCTATGTGCCCTGTTCCAACCGGATGCTGAGGATGGACTGAAGATGGCCTGAGGCCGAAATGTTTATTTTTTGTTTTCAACTTTTATTTATGCACTTTCTTGCATGATTTTTTTGGGCACCTTGATGTTCAAATAAACACATTTGTTTTGCATTTAAGCCTCAGTTTTGTATTTATTCCTTTTTTCGACAGTGTGCAGGTCACCATCGCCTCCAGTATTCTTATTTTGACTCATATGCACCTGGAACAGACACTATTCAGTAGTAAGGACCTTAAGAGAGAGCAGATGGCCTCAACATTTACCCTGTTCCAACCAGACACATTATCTATGCAAGCATCAGCATCTCTGCTCAACAAGAGACAATAGTTGAGAAGGAACCCGAGCTGGGCATGGCACTGGGACTGACATGCCAGCGACCTGGCATTCTACTTTGAAATACCAAGAACACTTTGGTGAAACACCTGGAGCAGAGCCACATGTGCCTTGCTGGGCTGGACACGAGGCACAGGACGCAAGCGGGTAACTGTCTGTTTCTGGGAGGATTTGCACACTGTCTTACAGGACAAACACGTGCATGAGCACATCATATGCATGTACATTCTGTATCCAGGTACGTAATCCTGTAAGCATGCACGCACATACACTTTTTCACTACATGATTCCATATGTGTTATTTAATCGTTTTGATGTATCCACTATTATTCTACATTGTAGAAAATAGTCCAAAGAAAGAAAAACCCTTGAATGAGTAGGTGTGTCCAAACTTTTGACTGGTACTGTATGTGCTCTATTCCAACCAGACACGTTATCTATCCAAGCATCAGTATCTCTGCTCAACAACAGACAATAGCAGAGGAGGAACCAGAGCCGTGCATGGCACTGTTTTACCAGCGACCTGCCAGAAAAGCTTATGCATGGCACGTGCATTCTACTTTCAAATACCAGTAACACTTTGGTGAAATCCTTTCCTCCAGTCAGTTCATGACCTGGAACCTTAACTTACCTTTTCTTATTGTCACTCAGATTTATTTTTTCAATATGGCCATACAGAATAGCACAGTATTCTGAGGGCCTTTACTTTATTATCAAAAAGTGTTGGAAATCTGCAGAAATAGAAAAAAATGCCTATACCAGCTTTGTTGCCATCTTAGTTTTTTGGTACTGGTAGAGAATATGATAATGATGCTGGTAGAATAGTATTGAGGAGGTAGGTAATGGGGAGGACCTTTGAAATATGGAAACTGTGTGTGCAGGCCTTTGGTTTTGTTTGTATCAGGCACGATTCTCGGGACCACCTATCATGTAAAATGTCAACACACATGACTGTAAGTCACTTAAAAGCATCAGCTAAACGGCATATATTATATTATTTATTATTATTATATATTACATTATTTTTATTATTATTATATATATATTATATTATGTGTATTTTGACTCATGATTTTAAAAAATGGCATTGGATACTTCACCACCCACTTTTGCTGTAAACTGTATAGTGTATTAACATAATACATATTTTACTGTAGGTGAATGTATTTAATCTTCTTGTATTTGTAACCCGATGTGAAATAACAGTACATGTTTATAGCCACTTTGTGACTCCTTAGTCTCCAGCAAATGTGTTTATATGAAATATGTTAACTAAACTAAGACATAATAACAATAGAAGGGTATTGCCCATTAAATGTGTGTGTGTGTGTGTGTGTGTGTGTGTGTGTGTGTGTGTGTGTGTGTGTGTGTGTGTGTGTGTGTGTGTGTGTGTGTGTGTGTGTGTGTGTGTGTGTGTGTGTGTGTGTGTGTGGCAAACACTCATAGGTGTAGTCAAAGTGGGAAACAACGTGTTAATAATTACCTCTCAATGATAATTACCCCTCATAAATGCTTTTTGTTGAGGTTGAGGAAACAGGAATATTTTTCTTTTCATTCACATCCTGCAGAATGGTCACATGCAGAATGTTCCTTACCTCATCCAGGCAGCCACACCTGAGAGAGGGTAACAGTGACTGCCAGCCCTGTGCAAAGTGCCAACTTAAGCAGATTTCTAATCCTCAAATGTGAATAACACGCCAGTGAAAGAAAAACAATACAGATCCCGATAAGATTAATGACCAGGACATGTCAGAATGTTTGTTGAGTAGAATAAACATTTAGTCAGAAAGAAAAATATGCTTGGAAAATGGAAAATACAATGTGCATTCATAAAGTTACCCAAATAATTGACATATTGTATCAAGCGGTTGAACATCCTGTGCATATTGAATAAGATTAGAGTTCTTATGAGTCAACTGATTCACCACTTCACTTAAGCATTGTTAGGGTATATAATCTTTCCTCTGCATCGGACCATGACCAAACCAATGAGGCTGAGGAGAAGGGAGCGGCGTGAGTGATGGTTTCTGAGAAGAGTGTAAAGCTGTATGTACTGTAACATTCCATTGCGTATTGGTAGAGAATATGATAATGATGCTGGTAGAATAGTATTGAGGAGGTAGGTAATGGGGAGGACCTTTGAAATATGGAAACTGTGTGTGCAGGCCTTTGGTTTTGTTTGTATCAGGCACGATTCTCGGGACCACCTATCATGTAAAATGTCAACACACATGACTGTAAGTCACTTAAAAGCATCAGCTAAACGGCATATATTATATTATTTATTATTATTATATATTACATTATTTTTATTATTATTATATATATATTATATTATGTGTATTTTGACTCATGATTTTAAAAAATGGCATTGGATACTTCACCACCCACTTTTGCTGTAAACTGTATAGTGTATTAACATAATACATATTTTACTGTAGGTGAATGTATTTAATCTTCTTGTATTTGTAACCCGATGTGAAATAACAGTACATGTTTATAGCCACTTTGTGACTCCTTAGTCTCCAGCAAATGTGTTTATATGAAATATGTTAACTAAACTAAGACATAATAACAATAGAAGGGTATTGCCCATTAAATGTGTGTGTGTGTGTGTGTGTGTGTGTGTGTGTGTGTGTGTGTGTGTGTGTGTGTGTGTGTGTGTGTGTGTGTGTGTGTGTGTGTGTGTGTGTGTGTGGCAAACACTCATAGGTGTAGTCAAAGTGGGAAACAACGTGTTAATAATTACCTCTCAATGATAATTACCCCTCATAAATGCTTTTTGTTGAGGTTGAGGAAACAGGAATATTTTTCTTTTCATTCACATCCTGCAGAATGGTCACATGCAGAATGTTCCTTACCTCATCCAGGCAGCCACACCTGAGAGAGGGTAACAGTGACTGCCAGCCCTGTGCAAAGTGCCAACTTAAGCAGATTTCTAATCCTCAAATGTGAATAACACGCCAGTGAAAGAAAAACAATACAGATCCCGATAAGATTAATGACCAGGACATGTCAGAATGTTTGTTGAGTAGAATAAACATTTAGTCAGAAAGAAAAATATGCTTGGAAAATGGAAAATACAATGTGCATTCATAAAGTTACCCAAATAATTGACATATTGTATCAAGCGGTTGAACATCCTGTGCATATTGAATAAGATTAGAGTTCTTATGAGTCAACTGATTCACCACTTCACTTAAGCATTGTTAGGGTATATAATCTTTCCTCTGCATCGGACCATGACCAAACCAATGAGGCTGAGGAGAAGGGAGCGGCGTGAGTGATGGTTTCTGAGAAGAGTGTAAAGCTGTATGTACTGTAACAGCGAGGTCAAGGAGGAGGTTTATCTATACTGTATTAGTCATTCATTGAAGATATGGAGTCCCTGTGCAGGGAAAATTTAACTTTTGGCAATACGTCGTGTGTACTACCCACAGAAAAACCCTTGAATAATTTGTCAATTACATATTATGCAGCCTTAAAAGGAAAGATAATTTTGTCACATGCAAGACCAGGTAAAATGCATGAGCACCACTGAAATTCGAGTCAATTCAGGAAGTAGACTGAAATTCCAATTCCTATTCTCTATAATGCTTTTCAATTAGGAACATTTGGAATTAGAATTTGGATTACTTTCTAAAGGTATTTTTTAAGGAGTGGTGCAGACCCACTCCTTTCGTAATTGATTTATTTATTGAAGAGATAGTAAAGTGTTGGAAAGATGGGAGAGGGTGAGTCAAAGGGTAGTGGTACGGATTCAACCCCATTCCGACTCTAGCATACGTTTGCGGCGTGCCAGGGTCAGTCGCTGTAACCGCTGGACCACACAGGCCATGGATTTGATTAACTTGACTGGAATTGAAATGGAACCCTGATGAGCACTTGCTAGAACAACCTCATCACATTAAGGCTGCTCCCTATTATTTGTTGTTGTATAAAAATGTACATCTCATGCCCTGCCCTCTGCCTCATCCCTATCTCTGTACTTAACATGCTGAGCCTTACATAACTAGAATTATAAACTGGGTGGGTCGAGCCCTGAATGCTGATTGACTGGCAGACGTGGTATATCAGACTGTATGCCACGGGTATGACAAAACATAGATTTTTACTGCTCTAATTACATTGGTAACCAGCTTATAATAGCAATAAGGTACTTCAGGAGTTTGTGGTATATGGCAAATATACCACGGCTAAGGGCTGTGTCCAGGCCCTCCGTGTTGTGTCGTACATAAGAACAACCCTTAACACCTCCTCTGGCCTTATTTCTTAATTAACAAACAAGCCATATTATTGAATTAAAACACTACGCTGGGACCAGTGGAGGCTGCCGAGGGGAGGACGGCTCATAGTAATGGCTGGAATACGCAATGGAATGGTATCAACCACATGGAAACCACATGTTTGATACAATTCCATTGACTCCATTCCAGGCATTATTATGAGCTGTCCTTCCCTTACCAGTCTCCACTGGCTGGAACACAGGAACATAAAACTTTATATCATTCCAGTGATACATTTTTTGATTGTCAGGAAGTACAAGCCAGGCCCTTGTGTCACCGCAGAGCAACACTGACCTGCCTACTATATCAGGAAAATAAATAACACACAGATCCATTGTGTTGGTGTGAACATGACTAGACAATGGGTTTTTCCTCCACTGCATACCAGGGGTAAGAGAGGGATGGGTTTTCCAGACCTGCTACTATTTATGTTATCAAACCAAATGTGCCAACTAACCTACATTACCACATCAGATCTACAGGACAGTAGATTTACCTGGAGCTACAACTTAAATGTTATGTCTATGACAAGGGCACAGGACAAAGGATGTGGTATGAGGATTCATGGACTGATTGACTGTGGTTTGTTACGTGGACAGGGGAGTTATTTATCTATGGGTCATCACGAAACTCTGGGGAATAGAAATGTTGGGTGACACCATAAAATGTGGTTATGTGAGTTATATGTATAAATATGACATTAAAAACATTTCTATGCAATGATTTTGAATGGCTTGGGGAAAGTACATGTTACCTTCACAAATAAGCAGCTTATTAATATATCCTGTAAACTCTTTTATTTTAATGTTTCATGTTATATTATCAAAGAATAGATAGCAGGGTTGTATCAACGGGCTTTGCTCTACAAGTTTTATGCTGTTCTCTTGTGGTCATTTGAAAAATAGCAACAGCTTTGGTCCTGACTTGGAGCACTGACCTGGGGTTAATCCAGTGGAGTGCATCATACTGTATAAAGAACACTGCACTGAATATAGAAATATACTGAATAAATAGCTCTCTAAGGTACCCAATCACTGACATGACAAGAGGAAAGCTGATGATGCACTAGCCAATAAAAAAATGTCATTCTACTATTACAACTTTCAAGAGTAAGTTGAAAGCTGGACTGAGTTCCTCATGAAAATATATATATATTTTTTTGGGGGGGGGGGGGGGGGGGGGTTCCTTTCCATCTGTGAGGTACAGTTAATGACCACAGCAATAAACGCCAAGAAGCCAACCTTACTAAAGCACAAACTGTTTGGGTCACTCTGTACTGGTCTACTACTCAATGATCCTCTCAGGCTCCCTCACCCTTTGCCGACCATCCTATACTTTCCTCACTGCCTCCACATATGACACTTTCTGCACTGCTCTCACCCTGGAAACTTCAATCTGTCTCACTTGCACAGAACATTTCTGATCCCCAGCAACATGGCCACCTCCACAATTGAAACTCTCCAATTTTTTCACCAAAACAACACACTTTTGCTCCATGCCCTCCTGCGCGCTTCTCAAACCTCTGAATCTCCCTTCTACATACTGCTGCAATATGATCATAAACTTGGCACCTGAAACAGCTTAGTGGGTTTGGAACAAAAGCTCTCACAGGATAACTTAAATACCCTAACATGATTTTAGCCGGGAAACACTGCACCAAAACTCAGAAGGACAGACAGGGTCTCGTCAGTCTCGTGCTCACCACTGGGTCTGCGTCACACCAAACAGCATGCATCACAGACACCAGGGATTCCCAACTTCAATTGACCCACCTTAACACTCGACCCCAACCCAGTTATCACTGCTTTAAGCGGCACTCTGCTCCGGAGAGCAAAGCAGGACACCGCTTTCGTCCCGAGTCTTGAAACACGCAGCGCACTCTCCCTCTGAATAGCAGACACACACCCAAAAAAATCCACCTCTGGATACTTTGACCAAATTAACAGAATCCAACTCATTCTTACCACAAATGGATGCCAAAAGGCATGGATCCACTTTCTCCATGAATCGTACTCCCACTGGAACAGAGTCATCTTGGGTATTTTCCTGATCATTAGGCTTGGAAGTAGTGGCAGACTTACTATTAGGCAGAAGAGGCAACTGCTTCAGGCCTCACATCATCAAGGGGCCTTGTGAGCTGGAATTATAAACTGGGTGGTTCGAGCTGTCATGGGTTGCTCAGCTCATCACTGTCATTCTGTCTTGCTTCAGCATGTTGGTCCAGCAGCAGCAAAATATGTGGGAAGCTTCAAAGTTGCAAAGCAAATGGGGAGGGAAGGGGGTTTTGCTTGGCCACTGTGCCCAGGTTAATGAGGCCACATTGTTTACAAAAAAGGCCTCCAAATATGTAAATTAATCCATAAAGCCAAATAATAATTCATAATAGATAAATAATGTATTAATATAATCCACGTTTGTATCATAAATAATAGAAACAAGTGTCATTAATCACCCACGGACTGGTTCATATTTATAATGGACTATTTCACCCAGAGTTCTGCCGGGTCATGGATAGAAGGCATCCAGCTTTTGTCAAATTACTTTTTGCAGTTAAATCAAATCAAAATCAAATCAAATGTATTGGTCACATACACATGGTTAGCAGATGTTAATGCGAGTGTAGCAAAATGCTTGTGCTTTTAGTTCCGACAATGCAGTAATATCTAACAAGTAATCTAATAAATTCACAATAACTACTTTATACACACAAATGTAAAGGGATGAATAAGAATATGTACATATAAATATATGGATGAGCGATGGTCGTGTGGCATAGGCAAGATGCAGTAGATGGTATAGAGTACAGTATATACATATGAGATGAGTAATGAAGGATATGTAAACATTATTAAAGTGGTGTTATTTAAAGTGACTAGTGATACCTTTATTCAGTCCATTTATTTAAGAGGCCAAAGATTTCAGTCTGTATGTTGGCAGCAGCCTCTCTATGTTAGTAATGGCTGTTTAACAGTCTGATGGCCTTGAGATAGAAGATGTTTTTCAGTCTCTCCGCCCCAGCTTTGATGCACCTGTACTGACCTCGCCTTCTGGATGATAGCGGGGGGAACAGGCAGTGGCTCGGGTGGTTGTTGTCCTTGATTATCTTTTTGGCCTTCCTGTGATATCAGGTGCAGTAGGTGTCCTGGAGGGCAGGTAGTTTGCCCCTGGTGATGCGTTGTGCAGACCGCACTACCCTCTGGAGAGCCTTGCGGTTGAGGGTGGTGCAGTTGCCGTACCAGGCGGTGATACAGCCCGACAGGATGCTCTCGATTGTGCATCTCTAAAAGTTTGTGAGTGTTTTAGGTGACAAGCCAAATTTCTTCAGCTTCCTGAGGTTGAAGAGGCGCTGTTGCGCCTTCTTTGCCATGCTGTCTGTGTGGGTGGACCACCTTCTCCACTACTGTCCCGTCGATGTGAATGGAGGGGTGCTCCCTCTGCTGTATCAGGTTAGGAGAACTTACGCAGCAGGTTAGGAAAATTAACGTAGCAGGTTAGTAGAATTAGATTATGGTTAGGAAAAGGGTTAGGGTAAGCTAAAATGCACCAAAGAAAAATCTACTTTTGACTTTAATTTGGCAAAAGCTGGATCCCTTCTAGCCATGACTGTGCTGCCTGTGTGCATTGTTTTACTCGATATGATTGCAAATGTGATTTTCATTGAAGGTAAGATGCAGCAAAGATTCTGTGATGAGGCGCTTTCAGAAGAGCGGGGCAGAGAAAAAATAAAAGAAGGACATTTTATTTGAACAGACAAATTACCAAGTTAACATTTTTTTGTTGTTGTAAAAAGACAGGTGCCGCTGATAATACTACCTTCGTCATCGAGGCAGAGGACACAATGATGAGCCCAGACAGGCCCAGGCCTAGTTAGCACTTCAACAACCACTAGAATTAGCCTAGCTAGCGCTTTAACCAGTATCATTACTGCCTCTGCTGCTGTCGGTGACTAGTCATCATTGGAACAGGCTATCACTAGTACACAGGCTATCACTAGTAGTAGCACAGCGGTAGCTAATGTCGAAGCAGAGCAAAAGCTCGGAGAGGAAGATGCAAATCATGCAAATTCGGTTTCAAAGCCTTTTTCACCTCTAGCCCTTGATCTTCCAAAGTCACAATGAGATCAACACATGGACCTACTGTGTGTTGAAGTGATGATGTGGCCAGAGGCGCTGTCTGACAAACAGAAGTGTGATCTTGTCAAACAGGGGCCAAAACAGTATTCCCTGAAAGTGGGGACGCAGTGCCTTTAAGATTTAGTAGTGACAACTATGAAAAAGTTATGATAAACCGAGAAAAAACAATACACGGACATGGCTTGTGTATTCAAGTAGGACTGATGCCGCGTTTCGTTTTTATTGTCGTAATTTGGGGGAAAATAAGACTAATTTCAGCAGTGATGGTTTTCTTCCAAAGTATAATTAACTTCACCATGTTCAAAGGGATATTCAATGTCTGCTTTTTATTTTAACCCATTTACCAGTAGGGTCCCGTCCTTGCAAGGAATTGGAAAACCTCCCTGGTCTTTGAGGTTGAATCTGTGTTTGAAATTCACTGCTTGACTGAGTGACCTTAGAGATAATTGTATGTGTGGTGTACAGAGATGAGGTAGTCATTCAAAATCATGTTGAACACTATTGCACACAGTGAGTCCATGCAACTTATTATGTGACTTGTTTAGGCTTGCCATAACAAAGGCGTTGAATACTCATTGACTTATTTTGGTTTTCAGTTAATTTGTAAAAAATACTAAAAATGCAATTCCGCTTTGAGATTATGGGGTATTTTGTGTAGGCCAGTGACACAAAATCTCAATTTAAATTCAAGTTGTAACAACAAAATGTGGAAAAAGTCAAGGGGTGTGAGTGATCGTGTGAATACGTTGAAGGCGCTGTATGTGTAGCCCATGGATCTGATGCTGTCTGGCCAAAAAGAGCATGGCATGTCCTACTCTTTTTGCCCAGACAGCATCAGATACATGGGCTACATGTAGTAAGGTGGAGGGGCGCTGTTTCACTCAGATTCTTTCTCTGGTGAAAGTTTCAGACACTTGTGAATTGAAGGAAAGTTGGCAGGTGCACAGCGCACAGACTGGCATCTGTCTGGGGCCTCATACTCACTAAGTCAGACCTTGCTCGGAAGCCTTCACCTCATGACACAGGTTCTTTTTCCTCACTTGTCAGGATCAATTTCAAGTTCACTATCTGTCAATTGCTCGCAATCTTCAGGCACGTAACATGCATTTCTCTCCTGTATTTGACCCAAATGAGAAAGTACTCGGGCTTGTGTTACAGGTTTGCACCTCGCGCCCCTTCTTTCTATGCTGAACAAAAACGTAGACGCAACATACAACAATTTCAACCATTTTACTGAGTTACAGTTCATGTAAGAAAATCAGTCAATTTAAATAAATAAATTTGGCCCAAATCCATGGATTTCACATGATTAGGCAGGGGCGCAGCCATAGCTGGGCCTGGGAGGGCATAGGCCTACCCACTTGGGAGCCAGGCCCATGCACTGGGGAGCCATGCCCAGCCAATCAGAATGAGTTTTTCCACACAAAAGGGCTTCATTACAGACAGAAATACTCTTCAGTTTCATCAGCTGTCTGGGTGGCTGGTCTCAGACGATCCCGCAGGTGAAGAAGCCGGATATGGATGTCCAGGGCTGGAGTGGTTACATGTGGTTTGCGGTTGTGAGGCCGGTTGGACGTACTGCCAAATTCTCTTAAACAACGGAGGAAAATGACAACATTCAGTTCTCTGGCAACAGCTCGGGTGGACATTCCTGCATTCAGCATGCCAATTGCCAATTATCTTGCCAAAGGAGAAATGCTCACTAACAGGGATGTAAACAAATTTGTGCACAGAATTTGAGAAAAATAAGCTTTTTGTGCGTATGGAATATTTCTGGGATCTTTTATTTCAGCTCATGAAACATGGGACCAAAACATTACATGTTGCGTTTAAATTTTTGTTCACTATATACAGTATCTATGCCTCTTCCCCCCGTCCGCCCTCTTCCTTGCCCGGTCCCTCCATCTCCGTGCGGGACTTCAGGAAACTCAGTTCCCTGCAGCGCTCCTTTTAGTCACAGCACAGCACAGGAGGGGATATCTATGAAGCATAGTGTACTTTATGGTTAACTAATCTAAGAAAGACAGAATCTGAGTCAGGCATCGGAAATGGTTACTTGTTAGTTTCACTGACCCCAAGGCTCTGATGACGGCAATGATGCCAAAACGTACGCCTGCTTGTTTGTCCTCTCAATAAATAAACAGATCTATGCAGAAACAGAGTGCTTCTTTTCTTTATTGTCCTAGGGTAAGGAATGTTTTTTGGCCTTGGAATCCTTTCTTTCATTATGACCCTGAATACTGTGTTGTAAACTATTGACAGCAACATTGGCCAGTGCTATCTGGCATCCCTGGGACGTCCCTACCCTAAACCTTAACCCTTACCATTTTAAATGTCTACTTCAATGGGGGGTATAGACGTCCCAAGCATTCCAGATAGTACAGACCCAACAACGTGTATCAAACTGGTATCACCACTAGAGGGTAGTATTAGATAGGTGGGAATAGCTAGGGAGCCAAAACCGCGACATGTTATCCAGCTGGGCATTCTTGACTTCGATGTAGCTCAGAATACAGAGTACACCAAACATTAAGAACACCTTCCTAATATTGAGTTGCCTCAGAAAAGCCTCAATTCCTCAAAGCATGGACTCTACAAAGTGTGGGAAGCAGTGGAGTCAACCCATGTTAACTCCAATGCTTCCCACAGTTGTGTCAAGTTGGCTGGATGTAATTTGGTTGGTGGACCATTCTTGATACACAAGGGAAACTGCTGAGCGTGAAGAACCCAGCAGCATTGCTGTTCTTGATACACTCACACCGGTTTACCTGGCACTTACTACCATATCTCCGTTCAAAGGCACTTAAAACTTGTGTCTTGCCCATTCACCCTCTGAATGGCACACATACAACAAAATAATTATTTAACCTGTCTCCTCCCCTTCATCTACACTGACTGAAGTGGATTTAGCAAGTGACATCAATAAGGGATCATAGCTTTAACCTTGATTGACCTGGTCAGTCTGTCATGGAAAGAGCAGGGATTTTTAATATTTGACATACTGTGTATTTGTCCAGCTAGAATAATATTTAGTTCATTGTGTGTTTTTATGGAGTAATATAAATAACAGGACCCATTACTAGTATGTCAGTGAAGTACAGTTCATACAATAGTCTTGAAAGAAAAAAACATAATAAGGTGTGTTTTGATATGATTTACTCCATTCTTCACAACCAGTCAGGCCACACCAATCTGCTTTCGGTCCATACTCACACACACATACTGGTATAATACATTTTGATACAGTTTAAAAAGATGGCACCATTGCATGGACAGGGCACATGTGGAAGGGTAGTGCTTGAAAAGGGCAATTAGACAAAATATTTCCTTTAACGATAAGACATTTTTAATACTATTTTATAGAATACATCTGGTTTTTGAAACTTGGAGATGTATGGTTGAAGTCAAGAACGATGCTGTTGCATAATGTTGCATAGTTAACAATGAAGGGGCGTGGACACCCAAGGAAAACAGAAGTTTGTGACAAAAGTATTTTTGTTTTAATGAATGCGAGTGAAAAGTAAAATGCTGCTGACTGCATGGGCCTAGTAACATATGATTCCATCTTAAATCCAACCATGACCTACCTATGTGTTACGTTACACATGTATACTGGATTAGAAGTGTCGCACTGGAGTTAAACACAACATGTGCAAATAAAACCCACAATACAAGAACCACAAGCACTCACAAATGTCACTTGTCTTTTCCACAGAGCACGGACCTCCAGACAGTCATTACTCTGTCGTCTGAAGATTTACAACGGGTAGCTGAAGAGGTAACTTGCAAAATCTCTTTGCAGGCAATCAGAAGAGTTAGCCTAGATTGAAAACACAACAATAACACTGTCATTCAAGGAGCTATGAAGTGTTTAAAGCTTCAATCCAAAAGACGGAGTGTAGTTCATCAGAACATTATTCCACACGCTGACATTTAGCTTCAAAAGAGATCCAGCGTTTAGAGCAGAAGAATCTTTGTCCAATATCTGTTAAGCTCAGATGAGAATTGGATAAAAGCAGACAAATCCCCAGTTGCAAGAGGAAAACCCCAGCTTTATTTATAAAGTGGCCAAAGACAAGTGTTGTAGTACTGAAGTCTCCATTTTCATAACTCATGACTGGACCTTGACACAGCAGAGTGAAAGTCAACAAGCTTTTAAAATCAGATGTTAAAACAAATTAAGAAATGATAAAGCATCATACTGCTATGGCTCTCTGCCCCAATCCCACAGGACTGAAGCTCCTGCCTGCCCTGGCTGGGGCAGAGCAGTCCTTTGTCTCTGTCTCTTCCATCCGTCCATACCTTCCTCTGTGAAAGTTCCAGTCCAACAGACCTGCTTCCATCTGTCCATCAATAAATCCATCATTCCATTTCCTTTTCTTCCTCAGACAGAAAAGCACATCCTCTTGGTAGTAGTAACAACACAGTTTTCATGTCCCCCTTCTACCCATCCATCCCCAGTCCTTCTCAGTCTTCGTGTCTCCTTCATGTAGCTTCTGCAGGCCTTAAAGTCTTTCTGAGCCAACAAAGCCACAATGCCTGGGTCACCGGAACTCATAGATGGCTGCACTGTGTTCCAGAACATGGGTGAGGTTCAGAGACTGGTACCTGTGAGGGAGAGGGAGTCAGACAGTGCTATTTAGTGCAGAAAGTCAAGAGAGGAGAGATGCATTGGCAAGTCCCAAATCAAATCAACCCCAAGCCCTCAACTCTTATTGTACAGAGAGCAGTTATTTAATTTATTTTTGATTAGTTGAAAAATATTTAAAAAATAAGTTCATGCCCCACAGAATTAGGGCATGAACTGCATCCTGACCCTGATAACCTGAGCAAATAAAATATTACTTTAAAGAAAAAAGAAACGCATCAGAACTGATGATGCACAGGAATATGTTCTAAGTTCACAAGGCCTGGCTACATCTGAACCAGTTTTATCACGTTCATCAATGACCCAGTTAGTATTTAGTCTCCTGTTACCATTCTGAGCTCCTATGATAGTAGTATCCCTCTATGGTGGCTGTGGACTTTTGGAAGCAGATGTAGTAGAAACCAGCGAAGGAAGCACCGCTGATGTCTTTAATGGTGTGATCAGGGACCAGGAACTGCTCCTGTGGAAGAGAATAAAATAGTTAGTACATCATTATAACAACAGTATATGTACAGGAAATGTTGCCAAACCTCATATCCATGATTCAGCTTTTCCTTGGTAATGGAGGACTAGGTAACATGCGGTCTGGTTTGAGCTTACCTTCCACCTCATGAAGATGTAGTCAGAGTTCTTCAGCTCTTCATAGTCAAACTCATCTGAGTTGAACGTCTTTGCATACTGGTAGAAAGCCTGGAATTTGCCCTGGAGCCCAAATAGAAAATCGTTAAAACAACACACTACACAGTGTCCTTTTGCTGGAACAATACAATATGTTTAACAATCATAACTATTGTTCTTGCTTGACAAATCTACCGTTATCAGACCAGGTTCCAAACAAATTCAATCACTTTTCACCCGGTGCAAAGTCCACCCACCTGGGCCAGCTTAATCGAATACCCTCATTGCTTGAAATCTCTGCCCCCACTTTAAGCACCACATTCTGATACGACCAAATAACCAGTGGCGGAACACCAAAACACTAAAACTAGCCCGTTAGCCATCGCATCCCAGGGACTTTTGACAGATGTCACAATACTATATATTTTACATAGTCTGTCCACGAGAGATTAACAGCAACCAAAAAACATTAATGAGGGGGATGACGCCCTCACATTCTCACCAGGCAAGATGATCTCCTACTTCATTTTGCACGGAGGTCTAAAGCAGATCAGCGTGGGTGGAATCAGACTATTCAATTATTGAAATAGGCTAAATTAAATGAATGATCGCATATTCGATTTACCCAGTGCTTGCGATCCACATCCTCATCTGCATCCCACTTCCTGGTTAGAAACGGACGCTTCCTACTGATGATCTCCCCTGCAAAGAACGTAGTCAGAGTGGGGTATTCCTACAGAAGAAAAAAACAGAAACAAGTTATGCTGGGAATCAGAAACATGATTAAAATAAAGGGGTTAGATTAAACCTTTATTCAACCTCTTTTCGGTATCAAGTAAATCATTCTCACCTCTGTCAACCCTTTGATCTTCAAGTACCCACACAAGTATGAGTCTTCCATGGTCACATGCTGAAAGAAACAACACAAGACTTGAAAACAGTATATAAATGTTCACTAGCTAGATAGTGGAATGAAGGATCATTCATTGTGTAACTTCTTTCCAAAGATACATCTGAACACAGCTGAATCACATTCTGGTAGTAACATTTTCACTACTAATGCCAGCTCACCTACCGTCACTAGAATGTAAATTCAATTAATGATAGGGTCATCTAACATCTAGGTTTCATGGCCGGTGATTATGAACACTCCTTCTGGAAGCTGGCAATCATTACGTGTTTTGACATGTTTGTCAGCTCAATTAGTCGTCAGCTGACTGGCAAATGAAATTTTCATAAATCTAACGGACCTGCAGAACAACCTCGACATCGTAGGAGTTGCCTTTGCTCTTCTGATGTCCTCGGAACTTGGAGCCGCTGTAGAGAAGCGAGGCGACAACACCGGGCTGGTGGGTGTTGATCAAGGGAGGTGGGATAAGCGAGGCCGAGGACTTGAAGGCCATGGGGGTGTTACTGAGGTATCCAGCGAGGACAGGCATGGTTCTGGTACCGCGGGAAGGACACCGACCGCAGTCAGTGACCGTCCGGGCGATAGATGTGGGAAGATGGTACAGAGAGCACGAATGAGGCGGCTCACCTACATCCAAATCCCTTCAAATCTAATACTTCAGTCACTCACACCAAGCTCCAGAAAAGTAAATGGACTTCGTCGCGGACGTCATAAAACAGCAGCATTCTCTTCTCTCATTAGCCAAGGGATGCACGAGTCTAAAAGCGCGCTGCTCATTGGCTTATTTATCGCAACGCTATCAATGACTTTTGAGGATGTAGTCCTTTTCGCTCTGGCACTCTTCCATTCTGTTTGATTTTATAACAAGAATGGAACTACATTTCCCATGTATCTGGGAAATCTGTCGAATCTGCCAAACACGAAAGGTCACACACATGGAGGGGAGATGCGATGCAGTGAGAGGTGTGTGCAAATACGATCGTATTTCTCCAAATGATTCGTTTTAGATCAGTCAACCTTCAACTACTCTTCGTCAGTCGTTTCTTATAGCAACAGTAGTGTGTCCTGCAATTTGAAAAGCGATACTATCCGGCATTCATAATTCCTGTTAGCTAACGTTAGTTCAGCTAGCCAAGTCAACTGTAGGTTTGAACCCCACTTCAATTGCGGAAACTTGTTTGTTAAAACATCTCTGTCACTGACACGATGCTGAGGAATCTTGTGAGGTTTCACAATTGTCTGGGGCATGCTTTCTCTCCCCCCACTGTCTGCCCAAGAGGTCAAATGTTTAAGCTGCTCCCTCTGCTCTCTGTGAACTCAAAATCCTACTCCATTATCACAGGTAAGAGATGCACCAGCCACTTGTTTCATCAAATATCAAGAAAAGGCTCTCGAGCTTGCTGGTTTACAGTGGTCATGGCTATGTGCACCATGGAGGTTGTACATTTCTTGTCATGTTTACTTTGTTTTGCTCTCATCGACAGAAAGAAAGAAATTCTATGAGGATGTTAGCATATCCCATGGAGAGGGTGAGTACTGTAGCAGGACTTGGAGAGTGAGGGACTTTCTCTCTTGAAATTGTTTAAATAAGAAGTCTGAGTGCTAAGAATTCAAGAACTCACTTTTTTTTTACCTTGATTTTTGGTCTGCAGGTGGCATGTTTGAGATCAACCTGGACCGGCGGAAACTGAAAACACCAGGAGGAAAGCTGTTCACAGCCCCCAACGAAGCCTTAGCCATTGCCGTGGCGAATGAATGGGATACTCAGAAAGACATGCTCAAGTTCTACAGCATGCATATGGTATGACCTTTTACCTCAGTACTTTTGTTCAATGCTTCATGTTGGCTGTATCTGAAATAGTCACTGTACCCCATACAGGGCACTACTTTCACTAGAGCTTTTGACTTGGTTGATTGATTCAAACTAATGCTCTATATGTGGGAAAAGGGTGCAATTTGAGATTTGTTCTCTCTCCTCCAGACCACTCTCTGCAACACCGCCCTAGATAACCCTACGTTCCGCAGCAAGGACCAAATGATCACTGCTGCCCTCAAGTATCTGGAGACTGACACTCTCTGGTACACAGAGATCTTTGTAGTAGCATGAGGGTTTAGGTTCCCTCCATCAGTAATTATTTCTACAGATCATTCATGTGTATGATTGCATAGGGATTGAAACTGTGTGAGTATGTTGTCTCCTTGCAGTTACAGAGTTGAGGAGCCTCCATCACTAGTTGAGCTTCAGAATAATGAATGGGACCCTGTGTTGAACTGGATTGAAGACAGGTTGGTTTCACTTTAACATGATCATTGACTCATTTTCTGTGCGTTACCTTACAAAAAGTTCACTGGACATGTATTTGCATGTCATCTTCAGCAAAGGAGGGAAACAGAGATTTGTAGCATTGCCTTGTGAATACTTGAATTAATGTTTTTCTCTTTCAGGTACAACGTAGTCATTGGCTCCTCCACCAGTATACTGGGGCCAGAGATCCCACAGGCGACGATGGATACTTTCCGCCAGCACCTGGGTTCCTATAACTTCTGGTCCCTGACAGGTAAAAACATCTAAGAGTCATTAGAGGTACTCCCGTCCCGTGCACATGTGCAAATTCTTTACTGTATGTGGGTGCTAAAAGGAATCAGCCTCTTGCCTAGACCAATGGACTGAAAATGGAGAGAGAATCATCTCTATTTTCAGTTTGTTGGGCCACTTCAGGTAGAGCCTCTTGCTTTGCACTCAGAAGTAGGACCAGTGTTTATGATCACATAATATTGCAGAGTCTCAGTTAAATAGACTGTACACGGCTACTAATATGCTTTGTGTGACCTCCTCTGTGTGTAGGTCTGGAGTATGTGATCACCCAGCTGAGGTCAGTGGTGCTTGCCTTTGCTTTAATAGACAAACACATTACAGTGGAGCAGGCCGTGCTGCTGTCACGACTAGAGGAGGAGTTCCAGGTAGGAACTCGCCACAGAAACAATGCATATACAGAAATTAGAAAGTGTTGTGGATATGTATTCAATCTCTTTCTCTCTTACTAATGATTTATTTTCCTCTGTCTCTTTTCCCTCTCCATAGATCGGGCATTGGGGAAATGTAGAGTGGGCTCATGATGTTGACCTATATGATCTGAGGTCACGTACAGCAGCAGGGGCTCTGTTTGTACATTTTTCTTCTGAAAGTTCAACGGTCAAACGCAAACTCATGCAAGAGTAAGGAGGACATTCAATGCTTCCCTGAGTCAACACAAACTCAGACAGGACTCTTAAGAGCAAAGGCAACAAAGGCAGTGTACTGGCCTTTGATTGGGAAGAAATCGCAAATCCTTAGGACTTGTGTTTATCTCTGGTTGTTGTCCTTTGCGGAATAAAAACACATAATATTTTATGTCTGTCAATCAATCAATCAAATGTATTTATAAAGCCTTTTTACATCAGCAGTTGTCACAAAATTCTTATACAGAAACCCAGCCTAAAACCCCAAAGAGCAAGAAATGTAGTTGCCTGGAAACCTGACGTTCAATTGCATTGAATTCTACATCGGGCAAAAATTTGCATTTGAATCAGGAAAGTTACTTCTCATGACCTCTACAAGCCAGAATGTTGAATAATATAATATTTTAATGTACTTTACCGGTTGTCCGTGCGGTAGGAATGAGGAAAGTATAATTACATTAACTTTTCAAAGCGCTTGTAGTGCGTTCAGATTTCTATCACCTGACGCATGTTCACAAGATAAAAATACATGCACGAGACGCAGCAAAATGAAGGCGGTTATTTCACAACACATTAAATGTGCCTTCACATTGTGTGCCACTACTCTTCTACCATATAGGCTACCTACCTGGGCTAGCTGTGATGACAGGTAGCCTAGTGGTTAGAGCGTTGGACTAGTAAACAAAAGGTTGACACATCAAATCCCTGAGTTGACAAGGTAAACATCTGTCGTTCTGCCCCTGAACAAGGCAGTTAACCCACTGTTCCTAGGCTGTCATTGAAAATAAGAATTTGTTCTTAACTTACTTGCCTAGTTAAATAAAGTTAAAATATATATCTACAACACAAAAAAATCAAGTTTGTATGTGTATCTCCTCACTGTTCCATAAGATTCATTTTGATCAGTTATTTAAATCAGATTTTACTGCTTGCATGAGTTAATTGATGTGGAATATAGTTCCGTGGCTCCATGTATTACTGTGCACCTCCCATAGTCTGTTCTGGACTTGGGGACTGTGAAGAGACCTCTGGTGGCATTGTAGTTTTCCTAAGTCCCTCTGTGGCATCTGACCACATGACTGGACAGTAGTCCAGGTGTGACAAAACTAGGGCCTGTCGGACCTGCCTTGTTGATAGTGTTGTTAAGAAGGCAGAGCAGTGCTTTATTATGGACAGACATCTCCCCACCTTAGCTACTATTGTGTCAATATGTTTGTACAATGAGAGTTTAAAATCCAGGGTTACTCCAAGCAGTTTAGTATCCTCAACTTGCTAAATTTCCACATTATTCATTGCACATGAGTAATGAGTACATGGCCTTTAATTAAGGCCAGATCGTTCTTCAAGATGTTCAAGTGTTCATAGATGTCCAGCAGGGTCAAATAATAATCAGTGATTATAGAGAGTGCAACAGGTCAGCACCTCAGGAGTAAATGTCAGTTGGCTTTTATAGAAAGAGAAAGATGTGTAATTTAATTTCAGTAAAGAGGAACAGTCTTCTCTGACATTCCTTCCCTATAAAGTACAACTTGGCAGCAGCCAAGTATGATGATGGCCATCTCTTCTACAGTTTGTGTTTTGAATCAGTTTCTCAGTCATCGGTGACTTTTGGGAACATTGCATGTTTCTATGGAAACAGTGAGTGTTGTCCCTTCAGGGGAGGAATGTTAATTCCTTGTTCCCCCTGTCTCAGCCCAGATGTCTCTCTCACTCCCACTGTATTATACTTAGTAGCTTGTAGCAAAGCTGACTTAGTTTTTCTGTTGCTTCAGTAAAAATGTAATCTATCAATGGGTCAAACTGACTAAAACATGTTTATTGTTACATACACAGCTGTTACATACATCACCAGCTTTTTTGTCAAACCACTGAATCAAACCCTAAATGCATTCGAATAAAAATGACACATGGAAACACTGTTCTGTTATTTTTTAAAGCAAACATTTTGAAATCCTAATGTAAAATCGCTTGTGGATATGAGAAGGTTTCTATGTAAACATACTTTGGATTGTGTGCACTGCCAGATTGTAAAATCTACTGTTTACATAACCATATTGGAAATAAGTCACAAACATTTTTTCAACATAAAATTATTTTTATCTCGTTTTTCTTCATGTAGTACTGTTTAAGATTCATGAATGCAGTGATGGTTGTCATTATTTACAATGGTCTGCAATATAATGATCGACGTTTATGCTGCCCAATCAGATTGACCTACTGGATTTTTCTGCCAATGAAATTCCTTGATGGGCGGGGCATACTGTATCTTTTCCATGAAGTGAATCGTACAATTGTTTATTGTCGATCAAGATGGAGTTCCTTTTGGGAAATCCATACAGTACTCCGGTGGGACATTGTATTGGTAAGTTGTTTTAATTTTTTTAAACAAACTGTGATTGAAAGGAATCTGTAGATAATCGTGTTTCACATTTTTGAATCGTCATGACATTTGATTCTTACTTAGCTAAGTTCATTGGCTATCGACCCATACGCGAAGCTAACCAGTTGACTAGCATTCATTTTGGTTATTTCCAAGCTGGTTAGCTTGGCAAGAAATATGTTGTTAACTAGTTATATATTCATCAATGTAAGCATAAGCAATAGTTCGTGGTAATCTTGCTAGGTCGTGGTGGGCATATTCCGTTTGTTGCACTTTATTCATTTACACTCGCTACTTAAATGAATCTAGCTAACGTTAACTAGCGTTACTTTTCTGTATCTGGTCGCGATAACTGTTTGTATGTGGCTGGCTAGCTATTCGAATGAACCATGTGGTATATCATGTATTTGACAGCTGGACCACTGCTAAATTAGCTAGCTAGCTCTCGAGAACCCAAGGCACAGCGGCATAGCAAGCCTACCCAGTACATGACTGGGTAACTAACTTAAGTTAGTTAGCTAGCTAAATTAGTATAGCGTTGCTGTGACTGAGCTAATTAGCTAGCTAAAAAGTTAGCATGTGTGATCATTGCAATCATGAAAAGGATATTGTTTTCAAATTACAATTTTCTCCTGCTCTGACGAGGGGGAATTTAATGTTCTGTCTTTAGAGAGAGCCACTGATGGCTCCCTTCAGAGTGAGGACTGGGCCCTCAATATGGAAATATGTGACATCATCAATGAAACCGAGGATGGGTGAGTAGAAAAGTGCATTCTAACTAGGCTAATGAATTATGTGCATTAAAAACACACTTTAGACCTATTCTGGAGCTTTGTGACATGGACTTGATAATTTGTCCCTAGTGACTTAACTACATGTGAATATGGCCACACTTTCTCTGTGAAGGTCTCTCGCTCTGCCTTGCCTCTTATCAGAAGCAATAAAGGATTTGATCCAAGTGCTGGCCTACTATCTAGGGCTTGGATAGCTATCTGGTCCATTAAACTTGTTTGTAAAAGTGTTGAAGTCCATTTTCTGTTTGATAAGTGGGTGGTAAATTAGGGAAGGTGGATTTACCCCTACTCCCAGTTTATCTCATAATATGACATCAGTTTGTTAAAGCCCTCTGTATCAGGAATTCAAGGGAAGGCCACACCTACCATTGTTAATGATGTATCTGCATTATAGTGTAGCCTAGGCCATTTTTAGTAAAGCATTGCCTGTTACATAAATCCTTTAAAGTATTAATAACATTATTTCAGTCAAAATGGGTAAATGATGCTTGGTGGTGCCGTTACTACGCAGTAGTAGATGGTATGTTGTAGTTATCATGTTGTAGTCATCATGTGTGTCTGTCTTCTCCCAATCTCACCCTGTTCTCTGCTCTTTGCGGTGTGTTGATGCTGCAGGCCCAAGGATGCCATCAGGGCAATGAAGAAGAGGCTGAACGGGAACAAGAACTACAGGGAGGTGATGCTGGCACTCACCGTCCTGGAGACATGTGTGAAGAACTGCGGGCATCGTTTTCATGCTCTCGTCACCAGCAGAGACTTCATAGATGGCGTGCTTGTAAAAATCATCTCCCCCAAAAACAACCCTCCCACTATCGTACAAGACAAAGTGCTTGCCTTGATCCAGGTAAGGGATCACACACTTATGGGTGAGAGAGTTTATGCATGACATGTTTTTATTTATTTGTGACAACTTTGGTGATAAAGCTAATAGAAGAAGCTTTTATTGATAAACCACATTTTTTAAAAGTATTCTGACAGAGTTGTGTTAGGAGATGATGATAGTTTGTCCTTGAGCGAATAGATGGAAGTGCTTTCAGAGTATATTGTACTGCTCTGTATGAGCTAGTTGAGGAAAGGTGTTGGTTGCCTGTGGCTGCAGCCCTGGGGGATCCAGTGTTCTTCAGGTAGGGCCTCAGGTGTTGTGCTACCTGCAGCCAGGTGTTACCATGGGGATCTTAGGTAACCCTGGCCGATTGCCTCCGGTGACCTCTAGTTTCCCACTAAGATGGCGGCTGTTGATGGAACTTTAATGGTTTTCACCAGACCACATGCAAGTGTTATTACAAACGCGGCACTGTTTTCTCACAAGGATGAATGTGTAATGATACACCCAAGATGCTCACATGCTTCCTTGCTCAGCCAACAAGAGCTTTTGTGGTAGTGTAAATGTCATTTGTGACACCCTTGACCTAAATACTTTGACCAGTTAATTCTCTACACATGTATGAATAGGGCTAAATGGAAATGTTTCTTCTAGAAAAATGAAAAGCATATGCATAATCATGGTATCAATTGAAAAGTAATAGTTAGGAGATTCTGGAAAAATGATTAGACCAAAGGTGAGGACAACAGTTCACCTGACACAAGACTGAATCCAAACTGTCGATTTTTATTTAGCATTTTACATTACTGTACTTTTCGCATCATTTGTTGACATCGAAATCTGAAAATACTCTGGATACATTCAGTAACATAAGAATATTCCAGGAAAATTATGTAAAGGTGCAACATAAGACAACTAAATGACAAGGGTCTGAGCGAGCAGACTAACTGGTGTCTCCAATTGGTCACACACCTCACCTCAAGTGTGCACAGTTCCTAAGTCATTTAAATGCACTTATGACTCAAAAAAAGTCTTCAACTATAAGGTGCCCCCCCCCCCCCCCCAAGCTGTGCACTTGAGGAAATAGAGCAAGCGCACTTGTAGTTTTGTTTGGAACACAACTCTGCATCCCCGCCATCACACAATTGTTGTTTATGCAATCCAAAAAACGGTCCATTGTAAATCTGGGTCAGGTGGGCAGCATTTGAAAGCTTGTTCTATTGCTAACATGACTAGCTAAGTTATACAATATTACGGTGTTAGGCTTTCACAATGCAATTCAGGAAACAGATCATTATTTTACTGCGCATTGAAATGAGTCATGAGTGCATTGAGGTGCGCGTACCGTGGCAAATTTTCTTCACAATAGACAGACTAATTCTGTTCAGAACAACCCAGGGTGACGCCATATCTTGTAACTACATCAAACATAGTGATCATAAATGTTGACGCTATATGACATGAGTTTTATAATATGGAAATGTGGAGTGCACATTTGGACTCATGGGTGTTTTGCTTGCTTTTATGACATCAAAGCAGTATTTAGTATAATCCTCAGTGTCTCTTTCAAAATACATAGTCTTCTTTAATTTACAGCCTTTCCCTGTGAAGTGCAGAGCCAGAGCTCTAACATCATGTATAGCATTTTACTGTGCAGCCACTGTGTTCCAATTAAGGAGTTTATCGGTGTCCAAATCTGCCATTTTCAACCCGTATATGGGTACGAGTGTAAAGGGCTACCTGAATAAAGCACTGACAGACATGACAAGGTTAAGATAACGTTTGTCTTTCTCATTCAACCCGTCTCCCAGGCGTGGGCTGACGCGTTCAGGAGTAGTCCAGACCTGACGGGTGTGGTCCATATCTATGAGGAGCTGAAGAGGAAAGGCATTGAGTTCCCTATGTCTGACCTGGAGACCCTGTCTCCAATCCACACTCCTCAACGAGTAGGACTGTCACATCCATTTGCATGCATTTCCTTACTCTATATTGAGTATGAGAATCCAGCTGCTATGTTGTTTTAATGTTTATTTTTTTTCTCATTTAAAGCTGTCGACTGGCTCTGAGGTGAACCAAGCCACACTGAAGAACACCGCCCCTCCCCCAGCCCAGCCTATCCCCCACCAGCAGCCTCCTCCCCATGCTGTCTCCACCCCACCCTTTGCAGCATCTGTCCCTCCCACCTATTCCGCCCCTCAGGTCCCCAGCCTCGGCGCCTCTGGGTCTATCAACCCCTCACCTGACCAGGTACTGAGTCAGTGAATAGCCATTACAGTTGCAAGATCTGTTCCCTAACCAGATTTGGGAAAAGGTGTTTTAAATCTTCTGGATAGCTTGCATTCTAAGGTTCAAGGAGATGGATCTGAGAGGAGTTGGCATTTTATTCCCTCTGCTGTCCAGATCTGCCGGCTGCGCAGTGAGCTGGACATCGTGCGTGGCAACACCAAGGTGATGTCAGAGATGCTGACAGAGATGGTTCCTGGACAGGAGGACCCCTCGGACCACGAGCTCCTGCAGGTTAGATGCCAGCCCCCTTTCTCTGACTGTATGACGTCAGCTTCGACTCTGGTATTGTTAATTTATTTATAGGGTCTGGTTTCTTGACAAACAGAGAAGATGATTGACAGAAAAGGGTATTCCCACAGACCACTAGAGAGAGCGCTTTCAATGTTTGTACAGATAGTTTCCTTTTTCTGCAGTTGGTACACCATGAAAGCACTAATTCCATCAGATCTCTGACAACCCCGGGTCTAGCCCTTTATACAGTTAATGTCAGACTGGGTAACGCTGCTGTGTGTAAACCTGTGCGTGATGTTTGTAGGAGCTGAACCGGACATGCCGGGCCATGCAGCAGAGGATAGTGGAGCTCATCTCCTGTGTGTCTAACGAGGAGGTCACAGAGGAGCTACTGCACGTCAACGACGACCTCAACAACATCTTCCTACGCTACGACAGGTAGGCTAGCTCGCACACACACCTCTCATTACTGAGCGATGGCTAACATTTGTCTCAAATAACACCTTTCTCCTATGAGCGGCATGGATGACTTCATGTAACAGTTATGTTATGAACAAGCGTGGACCAGTTATTTTGATATGTTAATTTCATTTTTCTCTCAGGTACGAGAGGTTCCGGTCAGGCAGAGCATCTCAGGGTATCAACAATGGGGTGAGTTAGCAGTGACGGCCATAGGCAGTAACCCCCCCCCCCCCCCCCCCCCCCACACACACACACACACACACACACAAACAAGGACATCACTTCCTTATTTGTACATGGTTGACGCATGCAAATGCATAATGTTATTCCTATTTGATACTTTGCATCATATTATTCCTATCTCTGCTTGATACTTTGTCTTCCATAGCGTGCCTGTTTCTTACAAATGTTTTGTCGTTGAGTCTGACTAAAAGACCGACTGTTCTGTCTAGAGATGTAGGCTAAGGCATGTTACATGTTAGATCATCTGTCGCTGTCCGTACCGTTAATATCATGCCCACGCTGACCGTGGCGTGTTGCCCAGGCATGTTAATGGTATTTTTTTCCTATGGCTAGCTAAGACAGGCAAGTATGAAAGTCACCCCAATAATTAGTATGTCACATGTATTTGGACACCAAGTGACACTGTTAAAACATCAATGAATGACATTGACCCTGTATATCCCATCTGCTCCAAATGGCATGTTTTAACTGCACAGCCCCCTCAGTAACTGACCCAGAGACGGTCTAAAGCTAGGAGTATGATGAAGTTGTCGCTAGACATTGATCTAAGATCAGTTTGGATTTTTCCTCCCTGTATGGTTAAAGTTGGGATTCAGGGAGGTTAAGCTGATCGTAGATCTGTGCCTAAGATGCCCCCAACCCCACAAACACCCATCTTTCTCAAGGTTCTGTTACACAGCCAAAAGAAAAAAACAACACCCAGTGCAAAGTTCATTGCTGTGGTAACTAGGCGCTGCGCACGAATTAATGACAAATCATAGAAGCACACAACAGCTCATTTTTCACCACAATCAAATCTTATTGCATTTCTCTTACTAACTGTTTCTGGCTGAGTACCTACCCCCTTAACCAAAACTCCCACAAACTACAACTGTTCCTCATTCATGGGCATATTCATGCTTTTCTCCAGCTAACCTAGGATTTTCCCTGACCTCTCACATTCGTATGTGCTTTATTTGCCTGAGACTTTCTGTTCTAGCGAAACATTTTGTTGTTGGTCAAATTGATGAACAAAACTAATGCCAGGTGTCGGGCCCTTTTTGTGTAATCCCCCTCCCCTTCGCGACTAGTTTGTTGTAGTGACTATAATGGGAAATGTAATTGGCAGTCGGTTTGGAGTGGGCTCCTAAAAGTGGTCTTTCATACTCTTCAACGTGTCCAAGCACACTAAGACAGTCATGAAGAGGGCACGACAAAACCTATTCCCCCTCAAGACTGAAAAGATTTGTCATGGGTCCTCAGATCCTCAAAAGGTTCTACAGCTGCACCATCGAGAGCATCCTGACTGGTTGCATCACTGCCTGGTATAGCAACTGCTCAGCCCCCAACCACAAGGCACTACAGAGGGTAGTGTGAACGGCCCAGTACATCACTGGGGTCAAGCTTCCTGCCATCCAGGACCTCTATACCAGGCGGTGTCAGAGGAAGGCCCTAAAAATTGTCAGACTCCAGCCACCCTAGTCAGACTGTTTTCTCTGCTACCGCACGGAGCGCCAAGTCTAGGTCCAAGAGGCTTCTAAACATATTCTACCCCCAAGCCGTAAGACTCCTGAACATCTAGTCAAATGGCTACGCAGACTATTTGCAGTGCCCCCCCCCCCCCCTTAAACCACCGCTACTCTGTTGTCATCTATGCATAGTCACTTTAATAACTCTACCTACATGTACATACTACCTCAAATAACCGGTGCCTCCTTACATTCAATCTGTATCAGTACCCCCCTGTATATAGCCTCGCTATTGTTATTTTACTTACTTTTGTTACTTTTATCTCTTATTCTTATCTGTATTTTTTTGAACCTGCATTGCTGGTTAGGGGCTCGTAAGTAAGCATTTCACTGTAAGGTCTACCTACACCTGTTGTATTTGGCACATGTGACTAATAAAATTTGATTATGATGACTCCCTCACGTGCGCGCACACTCATTCTCATATCCCTGGTTTGCAGGTCCTCAGTGAGGCTACAAAGGACAACCTGATAGATCTGGGCCCTGGCTCTCCTGCAGTCGTCAGAAATATGGTCACCACCACTCCCCCGTCCAGCCTGCCCCCTTTCTACACCACCCCCGCTGCACGGCCTTCCTCACCTGCCTCCCTTGCCTCTCGGCTAGCCGGCCTTGGTATGTTCCCTGGACTCTGTTACTCTATATCCGCCCTATCCAAGTCTATTTAGTAAAAGACAAATCCACTGTAAGAGTGCTGATTAATTTGTTCTCTTTGAACTGTTTACCAGGTCCTTCAGCAATATAACATGTTCTTAACACATGCAATTCACATTTGATTATGTCTGAACAATATAACTGATGTCCTTTTGTTGTGCCTCAGATGTGGGTGACAGTGTGAGCAGCACTCTGAGCTCTCTGCCCAGCTGTAAGCCTCAGGACGACTTTGACATGTTCGCCCAGACCAGGACCGGAGCTCTGCCTCTGACCACCGAGACACTCGTGACGTAAGAATGCATCACACTTGGTATCCCGTTCAGAGATTAGCCCTTACCTCCTAGGCTTGTAATGGACAGAGCATACACAATTCTACATGACTGATATGTTCTACACAATACATTTCTATCTGAATGTTGTGTTCGTCTGGTCATTAAACACTAACTCTCTCCTGGCAGAGCTCCTCTAGAGGACCGTAATGCTGTATGTGGGATTGGGCTGCCTCTTCTGGAAGTCAGGCGGCAGCCTGCAGGAGGGGTGAGTACTCTGGCTGACCAACCTTTTAGAAGTGCACTACTTTAAAAAAAATATATAATAATATTTAACTAGGCAAGTCAGTTAAGAACAAATTCTTATTTACAATGACGGCCTAGGAACAGTGAGCTTAACTGCCTTGTTCAGGAGCTGAATGACAGATTTTGACCTTGTCAGCTCGGGGGTTCGATGTAGCAACCTTTCGGTTACTGGCCCAACGCTCTAACCACTAGGCTACCTGCCGCCCCTAACATCACTAAGGATGACGTTTAACTTTTACATTCAATGTGCTGTTACACTGTCAAAGGCTCTCCCCGATGTAAAAAAAATATATATAAATAATCTTAGTCGACCGACCAATCGATTGGTGGAACTATTTAAAAGTGCATTTTTTTCATACATAGACACACCCTATGTGTTTTAAGAAAACAAACTATATGCACTGAGCTTCTCTGATGCTTTAAGCGCACTGTTGAAATAATTAAGACACAAAAGAGGGAGCCAGAGATCAAGAACCTGTTCCCGACCCAATTCAACGGCGCACTGAAGATTATCTTTCAGAACCGTGGAGAGCAACCGCTAGCCAATGCTGGAGAGAAAGCTCACTGAAGATTCAGTTCAGCACCTTGGAGGGCCACTGCATCGGCTGCGCCCCACACCCACAACAGCACTCCTAATGAGCCAGTTCCACACACCTGTGGCAGAGGAGTGGGGAGCTGTGTGCCACACAGACATTTTTGCCATGTCAGGAAAAGGCTGCCGGACGAGAGTACCATTTGATGTTGATTATTGTTCCATTCCCCTTTCCTTAGAACTTTAGAAGGGGACATGCCCCCCTAATGTTAGAAGCAAGTCAATTATTTAATAACTCAGTTGGGGGCTCAACTTACTTTTGAGAGTTGGAGTAGTAGAATACACAAAGTGCAATTTTGAAATGTGGTTGTGCATCAGTTTTTCCTCTGTCAGTCACTCAATTAGCCCATGTGAGCTACATTTATAATAATTTTTTTTATAGGTAAAATTGTCTAGCCAGCTACCTAAACTTACTACTAATCATGGTTGAATTACCAAGGTGGCTAGGGCCCCCAGAAGGCTAGGGCCGGCTCTGACTCCAGGTGTGTGTATGGATGTCTACACAAACCAGAGAGCTACTTCAGCCTCTCATGATGAGTTCAGATTTTTGTGAAATTGTTACTTTTATCTCTTATTCTTATCTGTATTTTTTTGAAACTGCATTGTTGGTTAGGGGCTCGTAAGAATTTCACTGTAAGGTCTACCTACACCCCCCCCATGTTACCCATCCATGGTCTAGGGTGTACTTCATGTGTTCATATCATGCAGGAGAGAGGCAGCCATATATTCTGTTATAATTTTGTAGAGTGAAGCTTGATGAACTTTTGTTTGACCTTTCATGCATATATGTAAATCAGTTTAACTGTGCACTTTGCTGGTTACTAAGTTGGAAATATGTTTTAGTTTCAAACCATACAGTATGTAGAGCAGCAGTGGTAACAACCTGACATGGGAAGTGAGAAATACTAGGAAATTACTCATACAGTAGCAGAGGGAGTACAAAATGGTTGTTTATATATTCAATTAATGTGTGTATATTATGTCACACTGATGTACAGTATGAATGGCCCTGAAACGGATTGGACTGTACCATACATAGTAGATGCAACTCTGCAAGGCCCCTCTAAAGCCTTGTAAATTTGCGAATTTTAAGTTAATATTTGCCCATTTCTCAAGTCACTAGAAATGAGCATTTCATTTGTTGTCTGCCTGGACCTCTGATTATACACCACAGGGGCCTTGTTGTTTTTACCACAAGCTGGTAACAACTTTCTAATGTCTTTTTCATGGTACTTAACAATCTGAATTATACCTACAGTAGCCTAGCTTTAAAAAAGCTAAGCTTATCACTGACTGTCTCTCAAATATGATATTGCAAAATGGAGATATCCAATTAAGAACATAACAAATTGAACAATTTTAAATTGTGCTTAATTAAAATAATGAAAAGCAGCAGTTACAGCCAGTAGGCCTAGTATTCAATCAACAGAGTTGAACATGAAACAGTAAATGTTTAATTATGAATAAAATGCATGAATAACAAAATAAAGAGCAAGTTGTAGCCCCAAATGGTATCAACATAAGCTTAAACTAATGCTGAACATAACATATAAAATGGCTTGTATAGGCCTAGGCTACAAAAATAAGCATAGGCTATTCCAAACATTTAGCATAATAGCTTAGTCTTCTCCATCTGTTAACTGTATCGGACTAGCCTACTTACTCACATAGACCTGGGCTGCCGCTTAGCCTACTTCCCCAATCTTTTCAAGTTATGCGACAGGAACACCAGCTTGTCAACATTTTCGGGCAGAAGGCAGCTCCTCGTTTTATTGAATATAAACCCTGCCTTGGAAAATATCCGCTCTGATGGAGTGGAGGTCGCCGGAATCGAGAGGAGGTATTTCGCTGCTCTGGCCAGCTTCGGATACCTGTCCTCATTTTTCCCCCACCAAGCTAGTGGTCCAGCGTCGACTTTTGTTCTATCTTGGAGATAATACTTAACTTCTTTTTTGCTATCCCCCTGAAACTCTTTCTCTCCCTCATCTCCACACATTAGCATATCAATCTCCCGCTCCTTGTCCGTTTTTTTTCTTTTTGGTGCGGGTACCTCTTCATCCGTGGGTGTAGATCTGTCTCTCTCAGCGCTCAACCGGTCGGCCAGCTGGGACACGTTGATGTAGGCTACGTCCCGTTTTGCATCGTCAAGGAATGAAAGCAGCTTGAAGCGGGGGTCTACGACTGCTGCTTGGACGTATATACTACTCTCAAATAGTCGGTCTTTGAGCTGCCATCTTTTGTCAGATTCCTCCACCAGCCTTGTTTTAAGACTCTTAGTGGTGGGGCTGTCGTCCTCCACTGGTGCCAAGTGGCGGCGTTTGAGGTTGGCTAGCATGGGTATGGTTGCAGATAAGGATGCATTTTCCTCCTCGGACTGCAGCTCAGTCAGGGTGACAATGGGCTTCAGCACATTTGAAATGTCCTCTGCCATGTTCCATTGCGCTGGGGTGAGATCAAGGTTGCGTTCATTTTTCCCAGTGTAGTTGGGGTCGGAGAGCACTGCTGTTACAGGCCATCTCTGTTCTATCAGACGCGCTAACATGGTCTGAGAAGAATTCCACCGCATGCAAACGTCTTGGATCAGGACATGTTCAACCACCTTTTGTTCTTTTTGTTTCTCCTTTAGTCCCTTTCTGGCTTTTGTTCGCTTTTTAAAATGAGCCACAAGGTGTCTGGCTGCAACCACAGTGCGACAGATGGGGTCTTGATTGAGAGTGGCGTTGATGCACCGCTGTAAGGTGTGTCCAGCACATCTGATTCCTTTAACGCCTGCCCATTTCTCCTCCCGCCCCAGTATATCTGCACACAAAACCATATTTGCGGCGTTGTCGTGTACCACAGCGACCCTTTTACATCCTGGGATTTCGTATTTGTCGGCCACTTCTCCAAGTCTCTGCGCAATGGTGGCGGCTGTGTGATTCTCTTCCATTTGCTTTGTCTCCAGCACAAGACACTGCAGTCCCCAGGCCTCCGTAATGAAATGGGCAGTTACGGTCATGTAAGACTCCATTCTCAGTGAGGTCCACATGTCGGTTGTAAAACTTACTGCCTGGCTGTTTTTGATAGACTCCAAAACCTTCTCTCTTGTGTTTTCATATTTCGCTGTCAGAGCATGCATAACAGTCTCTCTCTTGGGAACAGTGTAACCAGGCTCCAAGATTTTCATCATATCCTTAAATCCCACGCCCTCTATCAGGTTAACAGGCCTCATGTCCAAGGCAATGAAGTCCACGATACCATCGGTTATCTCGCTCTTTCTTTTTTCTGAGATTGGGGAATTCTGCTCCAAGGTGGTTTGGGTTAAACCTGAGCTAGCAGTGGAGGCGCTCGTGCTGTACTGGGGATGCGCCTATAAATACACGAAGTTTAAAATTTAAGTAGTCCTACATTTGAATGAGTTATGTATACCATTGTTATTACATTATTTGGAGATGTTCACATGCATATAAACCCTGTCACTGTTTTAGCATGCAACTAGAAAAACAAAGTAGGCTAACTTACTGTTTTCAAGTGATATGTCATATTCGTTGTCGAACTATGGTAAGCAAACCGCTGTTTGCAGAGTTTGCATTCCACTTTTTTGGCGTCATCCATTACAACAATGAAATGCTGCCATACTGCAGACCTTTTCGACATGTCTTAATTTGACCCAATAAGATTATGAAGTAGCTACGGTATGTACTGGTAGGGTTTACACCGCTTCCGAATTCGCCAGACGAAGTTCCGCCCCCATTCATCTTCAACGGGAGCACGCGGAGCGATGCACATGGGATTGTGGGAAGGTGAGGGGCGCAAACCCTGCTAGTGGTGCGATAGAAAGTTCAGCTCTACTTTATGCAAATTGCACGCGGCCACTGCTGCTGTTAACCAATCAGGTGAGGAGCAGATGTTTGCTTCAAAATATTCCTTTTATGGAACAGTTCCACCTGTCATTTAGTTCCAGACCAGCACAACCAAAACAGATGGATGAACGTAAATCATTGCCATGTCGGGTTTTCCAATTCTATATGATTTTGCTTTGCTAGAATACAGAGACAAAGTCACAAGGTCAATGGCATGGAGGAGGATTGCAGAGATTGTTGGTGCTGTTGATAGTGGGTGAAGAGAGATTTGCACAACAATGTTTGCTTGTGCTGCTAGCTAGCTATGAATATCAAGCAACCTAGACCTCAAAACTGTGATCAAAGCCACCAATTGTGAAATGTGTCCACCAAAGAATAGAAATCACCAGTAACACAAATTATAACAGTGTATAATTTACAAAGCTTGCATTTCTCATGTAATATGCTACTAATTGGGTTATGGTATCTTAACATTATGATTCTCATTATCTTATGGCTCTTTCATTGTCTAATGACATTGACAATTATAGCTTACTACCTGTAAAATAAATAGGCCTACATTCACATGAATGGGTCATTTGGTTAAAGGAAATTGTAGCTTTGCAAATCTCTTGACCCACCTTGTAAGAAAGCATTTCACTAATGTCTACACCTGTTGTATTCGGTGCATGTGACAAATTTAAATTTGATCAACATCATCTGCAATCCTCCATGCAATTGATATTCTGATTTTTGTCTCTGATTTTAGAACATTCTCGGCAAGTAAACGAGGTAGAATTACAAATCTCCCCACGCAACATTTATTTTTTGACATTTTTTAATTAGTCTAAAAATAGCCAGCTTTAAAATATATATATATATATATATGTACTGTACCTAGAATGCAAGGGTTCTAGTTGCACTAAACAATTGTCATAAAAATCATCATGTAGGAAATCTTGCTTATGCTTAGCCTCATGCATTATCGATCTCATCAATATGGAAACTGAGTTTAGCTGTTCTCTGCTTCAGATGTACAATGACAATGGGCACATTGATTGCACATACCCGTTAGGCTAGTTATGTCATCATACTGTAGGCCTATGGCTGCATTGGTGATGCATACCATTATGATAAGCTGCACAATGGGTTCACATGGCTGATATCCTGAGACGGTGACAATCAAATAAAAACGATTTGGAGAGCTCACAGCTGGATACAAAGGTAATGTTAATTTGAGAAAGCAACACAGACAAATTAGACAGAATTGTTTTTGCAGAATTGTGATCTGTGATGAATGAAAATTAACACTAGTTCATCTTGAATAATATTTTAAGTTAACAATTAAAACAAGTTTAAACACATCACTTAAATGAATCAAAATGTACAAGCTAACTTGTTTGTAAATTTTAGACATCTTAGTAAGTAGGCTATTACGAAAACATAATTACTTGGTGAACAAAAAAGTCCATACGCGAGGAGGCCAACCTTGCTCCACTCCCTGATCTACTGGGTGAGTAGACTTCTATTCCAGCCCAGCAATAATACACATTATCAACTCCTTAGGTTTGATAAGTTAAATCAGGTGTGTTAGTGCTGGGCTGGAATAGAAGCCTGCATACCTCTAGGAGAAGGATTGGCCTGCTGAACCTGTAGTATGTTTTGTATTGTTGTATACAACATTTTGCTAACATAAGTACACATAATGGCATACAAGGATGTGCAAGCAGTCTCTTGGGACATTGATTGTAGATATGTGATAGAGTAGTGGCCTGAGGGAACACCCCTAATGTGTTGTGTTAAGTGTAATTTTTTATTGTATATAACTGCCTTAATGTTGCTGGACCCCAGGAAGAGTAGCTGCGACCTTAATAAATACATCTTCATCTGCAGACAGGTCTTCACAGCTCTCAAAGAAACAGGTTTATTGTATTTTATTACAATTAAGGCCTGGATATTATCTCTCTGTCTTCATAGTTTTTATCTCTAGGGCCTAAAACTGGAGAATATTTTCATAAAGCAGGTTGTGGGAAGACATTATCTAGCTAGTACACCTATTCCCTTTTTTGACAGCTGGAGCAGAAAATAAATTCACCATCTTCAATTGCTGTTGTCTACAAATGCATTTGGAACATGAGTCTAATTTACAATGATAAATAGGCCTACATCAAGATAACAAGCTACACTGAACAAAAATATAAACGCAACATGAAACAATTTAAAAGAGTTTACTGAGTTATATGAACCATAAGGAAATCGGTCATTTTAAATAAGTCATGGATTTCACATGACTGGGAATAGAAAGATGCATCTGTTGGTCAGAGATACCTTATAAAAAAGGTATGGATGTGGATCAGAAAACCAGTCAGTATCTGGTGTGACCGTTTGCCTCATGCAGTGTGACACGTCTCCTTCGCATAGAGTTGATCAGGCTGTTAATTGTGGCCTGTGGAATGTTGTCCCACTCCTCTTCAATGGCTGTGCAAAGTTTCTGGATATTGGCGGGAACTGGAACACGCTGTTGATCCAGAGCATCCCAAACATGTCTGAATATGCAGACCATGGAAGAACTGGGACATTTTCAGCTTCCAGGAATTGTGTACAGATCTTTACGACATTGTGCAGTGCGTTATCATGCTGAAACGTGGTGATGGCAGTGGATGAATGGCACGATAATGGGCCTCAGCATCTCGTCACAGTATCTCAAATGTATTTATAAAGCCCTTCTTACATCAGCTGATGTCACAAAGTGCTGTACAGAAACCCAGCCTAAAACCCCAAACAGGAAGCAATGCAGGTGTAGAAGCACGGTGACTAGGAAAAACTCCCTAGAAAGGCCAGAACCTAGGAAGAAACCTAGAGAGGAACCAGGCTATGAGGGGTGGCCAGTCCCCTTCTGGCTGCGCCGGGTGGAGATTATAACAGAACGTAGCCAAGATGTTCATAGATGACCAGCATGGTTTCTGACAGTTTGTGCAGAAATCCTTCGGGTTTACAAGCCCACAGTTTCATCATCTGTCTGGGTCACTGGTCTCAGGGTTGCTGGTCTCAGATGATCCCGCAGGTGAAGAAGCCTGATGTGGAGGTCCTGTACTGGCGTGGTTACACATGGTCTGCATTTGTGAGGCCGGTTGGATGCACTGCCAAATTCTCTAAAACGACGTTGGAGGCGGCTTATGGTAAACATGAACATTAAATTCTCTTGCAACAGCTCTGGTGGACATTCCTGCAGTCAGCATGCCGATTGCACGCTCCCTCAACTCGAGCTATATCTGGGCATTGTGTTGTGACAACTACACATTTTAGAGTGGCCTTTTTATTGTCCCCAGCACAAGGTGCACCTAATGATCATGCTGTATAATCAGCTTCTTGAGCTGATGTGTTTTTATATTTTTGTTCAGTGTAATATGAAGCTAACTAGTTGATGATATTTCACTTAGCTATATTATGGAAAGTTGGTTAGCTAACAAGTAGCTCATTAGCCTTACACATAGTGGCCTGCTGTAGCTAACCAGCTAGCTAATAACACACCAGTTTACATTTTTTTTGTACATTTTCGAAATGTGTTTACTTACTTGAATAGGTTCACGCCCACAAAGCAGCCAATCTTTTGGAGCGAAGAGTTGTCAAGCAGAGGCACCGCTTCTGGTCTAAACGAACCGTAGGCTACAATTAGGATCATTTGTGTGTGCCGTCTGCAAAGAAATCAGGCGGATACACAGTTAAATGAAAGGGGATCTATGGCAAATGTTTAGTAATAAACCAAACAATTCGGAAAATACATTTGTTATACAATCTTATTTTTATTAGTGTTGCATCATTTCAGTAGCACATACAGTATGTCTTAGTGATGGATTGTGCCATCACAATGGATTAGTCCACTCACTGAGACGGGCGTGAATCACAGGTTTCTCATGTGCCCTAAAAAAAAAAGAAATCAATTTGCGACCGATCAACAACAAAATCTCTGTTAGCCAACAAACAGCCTATCGACCAAACAATCGACCAGTCGACTAAATGGGGTCAGCCCTATGGGCAATACATTATTTTCCACAGTGCTTGGCTGTGGTGTGTGTGCGCTGTTGGCCTCTATAACCAATCTTCCAAAGCTTACACTAACTCAGACTAGTCTCATCTAGTGCATGTCCATCCCACACCCACAGAGTTTCAAACAGCCTTCAAGATGTTGCCTCTTCATATTCACTGTCACTGCATGGCATTGCAAAGCCTTCACATGGCTCTCTGTTTCATGTGTGCCATTGGTACTTCTTCATGTCATCGATCAATGGCAAAGGTCTTTGTATCATTTTATCAAATGCAATCGTTTGTTAGCATTTTTATTCGTTGTTTGAGTTTCTAGTATTCCTTTTTGCATTATATTTCAATTATATTTAAGTTGATTTTCTTTTTGTGTTTTCTCTGCCACTTGTTTCATTTTCTTTTGGATGTTTTTTTTTTTTTGCACTGTTTGTCCATGATGTTGCCCTGTAGATTCCTGTTGGCCAATCCTCTGTCATGGATGACATAGAGGAGTGGCTGTGTACTGACTTGGTGAGACCATCACGATTTTATTCTGCCTTTTCTTTTCTCTTCTCCTTTATTCCTGTTGCATCCCTCAATTTTTGGACTGCTTGTTCTTCAGAAATGTAATTGTAACACATTCCACTTACTTTGTCCTTCAACACATTTCCTCATCCTTGACCAATCACGTGTCTGATCCATTGTAGCTTCCTGTGTAGTCTTCAATACTAACGGTGTGTCTTGGCATGAACAAATGACTTCAGTATTGAAGGGTTTCTGTCTTCTTTGGTGCATAGTTGTTTTTTCTTAATTTGATGTAAGAATGTGGTAATACTTTGTATTTATTGAACTTCTCTAACGTAAATGGATTTGTGGTGAGGGTGGTTGTGTAAGTTCAGATTGTCCTTAAAATAGTTTCCACACTTTGGTCAGTGAGGGACAAATGTGTAACTTTGTTTCACTTCCTCAACAGCAAGGAGAGGAGGGAGAAGAGGGGGTGACCAGTGAAGGTAGGAAACATGATTCACCTCTGGCTAGCATGTGTAATATGCTTACATCTTCTCCTCTGATCCCTCTCTTCCTCCACTTCTAGAGTTTGACAAGTTTCTGGAGGAGCGGGCGAAGGCAGCAGAGACGGTACCCAGCCTCCCCTCGCCCCCTAGTGGTGACCCTGGTGCAACTACAGGCACACTCAAGAAGAAGGCTGAAAGACCAGATGACGCACTGTTCGCTTAGTACAGTGGTTTTCAAACCTCTCCTCGGGGACTCCCAGACGTTTCACAATTTAGTTGTAGCCCTGAACTAGCTCAGTTGTTTCACCTAATCAAGGGCTTGATAGTTAGTTGACAAGTTGAATCAGGTGTGTTAGCTCTTGAATAGTTCAAATGCATGGAACGACTGTGGGTCCCAGAGGAGAGGTTTGAAAACCCCTCGCTTAGTAGACCTTTTAACCTTCTGACCTGGCTAGCGACCTCAGTCCCCAGACTTTTATCTGTGACAAGCACACACACTTTCTCATCCTCCCCCTCTGGATCTCTCTACCTTCAAAACTAACCCTCTACTACCCATTGGTTTACTACACTACAAAGGGAACCCTCGATTTTGATATCCCCCCTCTTTCAGAAAGAAACCAGCTTAATTTGGGAGAAGACAGCCACGTTATTCCATAATCAACATTCCTTATCTAACAGTTGATGGTTTGGAACAGTCTCCAGCCTCTGAAGAACTGTGGAGTATCAACAACAACGGCCGTCTTTATAAACCAGCAGCTCACTCTGTCCCGGGGCTGGTCTTCTTCTGAAGGGTAATATGAGACACATCCAACCTACAGTACTACCCATATTCTGCTCCGTTATGGCAGCAAGAAACCATCCCTGTCCTGTCATCCCCTAATCTACTGCATGCATTATTACATCCATCCATCCTTCAATCCCTTGAAGGGTCGTCAAAGGGAATTCAATGAAAACTAGGTACAGTTATTGTTAACCTTTTTTATTGTAGGTCACTATGCGTTTAATTCCTAGTCGATATTTTCTATTGTCTCCTGACTGTTGTCTCGTTTCATCAATTTGACTTCATGGTTTTGAGTGTGGCTTTGTTGTATAACTGTAAAATAATGACATGTAGAATCGCTGTGTGTATATTCAATCAAGCAGAATAAGGGAAAGAAATGGTGGATGATGGGAGATCTGTTATGAGGGCATTGGAGCATGTTACAGTATGTCTACCTGGATATAACATTTCACAGCCTTTACCCAAAAAGGGTATCAACAGGAAAGGGAAGTGGAAAAATGGAAATGTGATTTGTCCACTACAAAATTACACTACAGGGCTTTCAAGGGATGAAGTATTTCTAGGGATTGATGCTCTCATCTTATCTACGCCGTTAGAGATTGATTTATTTTACCAGCTTAGAATTCTAGAATGTTATCTGGAATGTTATTTTGGAGAGATATATACAATTTCTGATTTATTTTCAGATGATGAATTTCCATTTTATGTTTTTTAAAGTGAGAACTAAATAATTAACATCACTTAAGAAAATGCACTGTTATGTTAAATGAGGTGTTATGGTTATCTTAACAAATATGTAGTACCATTTACCTGACAATGATTTTCTGTTTATCCATATGCTGAAGGACCAGTACAGGTACAGTGCTGCTGGGAAAGCATAGTCTAGATGTAGTCATGTGACCTCCATAGTGAATGCACTACCGTATAGATTCAGTCAGACGTAATACTGTATCAGTCAGTCTGAGAAAGATAACCGTTTCTTGTTAAAGCCCTGTTTTAGTAGTCTTCACTACAAACTGAACAGACTGAACATTGTATATCTGGTATTGAATAATAACAATTTATGGACCAATGTTTTACATAGTGGATGTGAAAAAAATGAACCTATAGAAGGGATGGTTCTGAATATCATGAAGGAAATGTAGGAAAGGGGATCTGTTTGGTCTCTGCTTGGAGTGTCAAAGGTTGTTCATTTTATTGCTTAATCACCTGGACTCTTATGTACCATGTCCTGTTCTTGTCTCTCGTTGGCTTGCTAGCTGTTCTGGCACATCACTCCGATGCTAGCCAGTTAGCTCAGTGGGCTAATCCGCTGATCAAAACGGTGACAGTGCTGAAAAGAGAGGCTGAGTGAGAGACTCTCACCATTTAGAATGACATGTTTTCAGAAACGGTAACACTACTTACTAGTATGAGCAAGAACATTGAGTATTGCAAACCGAGATCTTTATTCTCTTGATGATAATACACGTGCTGTTTCATACAATCACAATGAGTTTAAAACAATGGAACACTTGACAGTCACTCATGACCTTATTCTACCCTTATTTTATTGTTAAAATATCTAGTTGAGCGGGTTGGTATATTTAACATATCTGTAATCAATGAAAAATGTTGCAAAATATTGACAAGTGTAGGAGTAATTTATTTAGGATTTTCTTCTGATCTCTGTTTTTGAAATTGTTTTATTGTACAAAGGCAGAATGACTATGGGAGAGATTGGGGTTTTTCATGTTAATTGTGTGTTAAAAATGTTTTGTTGCTGTTTTTTGGAGTTTGATAATTTCTTATGCTGATTCAATGTCAAAAATTATGTAAATGTATCCAGATGAATTTCACTCTACAGTAACTTTTAATGTCACTATTTATGACAAGTGTCCACTCTGTGATTGGTTTGTTTAACTGTAAGCAAAGAACCCTATTGAGTTAAATTTTTTCCAAGGTTTGATGAACAAGCAGTACATTGATAAACATAGGTGTCAGAAAAATGACCTCGCTTCTGAAAGACACTTTGATAGAAGTGTTGACATTGCACATTATTAAAAGGTTTTCCCATCTCTCTGAATGGAAATACTTTAAGTGTGTGTGTACAAGGGTTGCCCTACTCTGAGACAGTAGCCCTGTACATTTGATGTATTGGAGGAGTAAAAATATATTGCTGTTTGTGCAATCCAATATGCGTAATATAAAATGTATAGCTTGATATTGGTCTGGCTTGCTCAGTGGAACTATGGTTCTATACATGATCTTGTATAATTAAGGCAAATCTAAATATTAGCTTGCCAGGTGGTCACCTCAAAGCCTGCTCTTAGAAAGAATATGTGTGTATGGTTAAACATAAAGGGACTTTTATGTTTGTGTGCTGGCTGTTTCCTGAGTTTATCTAGCTCTATATTGTTTGACTCATGCATGTGTTGAACTCCAATAAAAAAAAACTATAGTAGTATGTGATATGCTCCAACTTTATTTCATTTTTTTTTCTCCATACTATAGTTTTATGTTGATTTCAAGTCTGTCACCTCGTCTGATACATTTGTGTGCAGTTTTGGCGGTGCATGATTTAAATCAAAGTACATTACTGTGCAGTTCTGTGGAGCAGAAGGAATCCTTCCCATGGCTTCTGCCTCAGACGACAGTACACTAGTGTAAGTTGGCCTATAGTAACCCCTGACCATTCATCTTGCTGTGGAACCACTGTATCCCCTCTAATCCTCACCCCTTGGCCATTTTCTTTCTCAGCCCCATTCCTTCCTTGGGGGGGCAGGCCCTAACTGACAGTCGTCTAGGGGCTCTCCCATTGGTCGTTTAGGATCGCCTCATCCTAGAACATGGCTGGCTCTTCACATTCTGCTCCACTCTGCCTGCTGTATTTGCCCGGTCAAAAACAGGGGTGTGCTATATTGTACAACTCATGTTTTACACATGATTGCTGACTTCATGTGTCCACAAGTTCTATTCTGTTCCATAACCGTGTGGATTTCACTTTAGAAGGTACATTTTAATATTATTTGCATTGTATGAATCTATATCATGTTGCAATGGATGGATGTTGTTCTTGTGGCAATGTGCATGTCTTTTGCAGAGTGCGTTAATTCAGTGAATAGCCAGTCTAATATGAAATATCTCAATCTTGTAAAATAATCCTTATTTTAAGGCTACGCTATGCAGTGTAATTTTGGAAAACGTGTATGATTTGAATGATCCACCAAAACACTTTCATTATAATTTCTAGAGGAATCAAAACCTTTATGAATTCTTAACCTAAGAACGTGATAATGCCACAAGAGATTGAGTACTGCATTGAGTACTTAAGTATTGTCCAGTAATATGATAGTGATAACAGGACATCTGAGAGAGGAGAGCTGCCTCTGTACTCTCACTGATTGAAATAGATAGAGATTTCTTAATCAATTCAATTATTAAAACCAAGGAGCTCTTGATTAAAGTATGTGTGTAGAGGGAGCAGTCTGAGCACAGCATAGACCTACTTACACCAACAACATGAATGAAAAACAAGTGGGCCTACAGTCAGCCAGCCTCTATCAACCTCAATGGTCTCTTACCCATCCCCTTTTCCCTCCCCTTTTCAATGTACTGTTCAAATCAACTTGTATTTGTCACATGCGCCGAATACAAAAAAAGGAATAAATAAAATAAAAATGATGAATAGAAAAAAACTTAATTGAGGAGCAACAATAATAAAACAACAGTAGAGAGGCTATATACAGGGGGTACCGGGACAATGGATTCCATAACCGGCAATGGATCTTTGCAGTAGATAATAGTACCAAAGATACTGATAACCTTTCATCTGTGGTAGAGCCCACTGATAGCGGCAGTGTATAAAATGAAATAGAATGAATGTCATAAAGTATGCTTCTCTACTCTCGCCCTTCAGTTTCAATGGAAACATGACAACAGTTCCCATTCTAGGTTGTGAGCAGCCTCTGCTGGCCAAACTGGGTTTGAGGCCAATGACTATGTGCAAGCAGCGCTGGAAAGGACCGGGACTGGGACCAACTACCATCAATCAGCCCATTCACTCATAGCAAAGCAGAAAAAAACTGACGTGTGTGTGTGTTGACCAGGGCTGCGGTGCATTGTAGTTGCATTGCATGTGTGTGTACATGGTGTGCAATGCTCCTTCCATGCAACACAGAGCTGTGTCATGATGACATGCTGTGTAATTCAGTCTTTACAATTGCGAGCAAGAATGAAATAAAGTCCAGGTCTGACTTTCTGAAACTGTTGAATATCATGCTCTCTATCATGTCATGATAGAGACAAGGACATTGTCGGTCTTCTCATCTATCCTTTCATGGTAAATGCATATGAATCCTTTTATTTTCACCCAAAGCACAACTGCTGTGAAGTGTGAACTCTGAAATGTGGGACAATATGATGTGAATATGCTAGTTAGCGTGTCTGTGATCCAGAAGCTTTTTGAAGCAGCCGGCTGTTTACCCCTAGATGTTGTTACAGATAACGGTCTTGAAGTTGGTTTACATAACTTTGACTCTGCAACAACAAGTGGATGTCTCAGATTGATCCATCAAAACGTTGAATTGGACACCATGTTCTGTTCTGTCTATGGTCTTACTAAGGTTGAGTCCCAAATGGCACCCTATTCCCTATCTGTGCATACATTTTTAACAGAGCCCTATGGGTCCTGATAAAAACAATAGTGCACTATATAGGGAATAGGGTGCCATTTGGGACATACAGTTGAAGTCGGAAGTTTACATACACCTTAGCAAAATACATTTAAACTCCATTTTTCACAATTCCTGACATTTAATCCTTGTAAAATTTCCCTGTCTTAGGTCAGTTAGGATCACCACTTTATTTTAAGAATGTGAAATGTCAGAATAATAGTAGAGAGTGATTTATTTCAGCTTTTCTTTCTTTCGTCACATTCCCAATGGGTCAGAAGTTTACATACACAATTTTCTATAGGATTGAGGTCAGGGCTTTGTGATGGCCACTCCAATAACTTGAAAAGGTTTTGCCACAACTATGGAAGTATGCTTGGGGTTATTGTCCATTTGGAAGACCCATTTGCGACCAAGCTTTAACTTCCTGACTGATGTCTTGAGATGTTGCTTCAATATAGCCACATACTTTTCCTGCCTCATGATGCCATCTATTTTGTGAAGTGCACCAGTCCCTCCTGCAGCAAATCACCCCCACAACATGATGCTGCCACCCCCGTGCTTCACGGTTGGGATGGTGTTCTTCGGCTTGCAAGCATCCCCCTTTTTCCTCCAAACATAATGATGGTCATTATGTCCAAACAGTTCTATTTTTGTTTCATCAGACCAGAGGACATTTCTCCAAAAAGTATGATCTTTGTCCCCATGTGCAGTTGCAAACCGTAGTCTGGCTTTTTTATGGCAGTTTTGGAGCAGTGGCTTCTTCCTTGCTGAGCGGCCATTCAGGTTATGTCGATATAGGACTCGTTTTACTGTGGATATAGATACTTTTGTACCTGTTTCCTCCAGCATTTTCGCAAGGTCCTTTGCTGTTGTTCTGGGATTGATTTGCACTTTTCGCGCCAAAGTACGTTCATCTCTTGGAGACAGAACACGTCTCCTTCCTGAGCAGTATGACGGCTGTGTGGTCCCATGGTGTTTATACTTGCGTACTATTGTTTGTACAGATGAACGTGATACCTTCAGGCATTTGGAAATTACTCCCAAGGATGAACCAGACTTGTGGAGGTCTACAATTTCATTCTGAGGTCTTGACTGATTTCTTTTGATTTTCCCATGATGTCAAGCAAGGAGGCACTGAGTTTGAATGTAGGCCTTGAAATACATCCACAGGTACACCTCCAATTGATTCAAATTATGTCAGTTAGCCTATCAGAAGCTTCTAAAGCCATGAAATCATTTTCTGGAATTTTCCAAGCTGTGATACAGTGAGTTCTAAGTGAAATAATCTGTCTGTAAACAATTGTTGGAAAAATTACTTGTGTCATGCACAAAGTAGATGTCCTAATCGACTTGCCAAACTATAGTTTGTTAACAAGAAATTTGTTGTGGTTGAAAAACAAGTTTTAATGACTCCAACCTAAGTGTATGTAAACTTCCGACTTCAACTGTAACCTAAAGCTGCAAGGCTTCCTGACTTGGACAAGCAGGCATGTAACTGAAGGATATCTGAAATGAGGCAGGTTCAAATGGAAATGAGGGATATTACGCTTTATTTTATCGTTCGATTTTTACTTGGAATTTACTCAGAAATGGCAAGCTACAGTAATTACATAGTAACAAACAACTCACTATTTTATTTCAGATTCACCGAAGCCAAGTGCCACTAAAAATGCTATCGTTACCATACAAATTATCAAAAAAGAGTTGTAGTGGTATAAAATAAGGCCTATTTGCCATATTTCTTCTGTATCCTGGTTCATTTCTTACACCCTTCTAGTTGTTTTTTAAACCCTAGTGTTGGGTGTTCCTAACAGGGACATCCTACACAGGTCTCCAGTAGCAGGGGCCAAACAGGGGCCTGGAAGATCTACAGTAAATAGAATCTAACTGTAAACACTTCAAAACTGACATTGATTTGACATCCAGTGTTGATATTCTCATTCGAAACACATTTAAAAACCCATTTCAGAACTGTGGAATATTCCACCTTGCCGAATCTACCTCTGGCCCCATTGATTTGTACATGGGGATTCAAATGGCTTCAAAGGGCAAAAGCCATCGGTGTGTACGTGTTAGCCCTTTCTGTCTCCTCAGGCTATTTCAACAATCTTCATTAGCTAGAAGCCTGATATCATTACCCAGCAATCTGCTTTCCATTGTAGGCCTCTGGTACATAAGCATGTCCCATATAACAAACTGTACATCCATTTGCCCCTCCAATCCCCTTCTACCACAGCTCAAGGAAATCATGGTTGTTAGTCAAGTAAGGTGAAATTACACAGCCTCCCTCGTATATAAACATATACTATGTTATTGTTGTGGTTTTAAAACACCAACAACAACACACAAATATTTATAATTAAATTCATAATCAAAATTACTCCCAAGAATGAAAATCCAATTATAAAACACACGCTGTAGATTAAATGACCTATTTGTGTTTATGATTAAGATGTTATTAATGTTGCAGATCATTGCTTTCCCAATTTCCTCCTCCCCATTTCACTCATTCTGCCCTGAGCTACACATTTCAACATTACCTACCTACACTCTTAGAAAAAATGGTTCCAAAAGGGTTTTGAGGCTGTCCCCATAGGAGAACCCTTTTTGGTTCCACGCAGAACCTTCAAAAGGGTTCCATGTGGAACCAAAGGGCTCTACCTAGAACCAAAAATGGGCTCTTCAAATGGTTCTCCTATGGGGACAGCCGGTTCTCGATAGCACCTTTTTTTCTAAGAGTGTACACAATAGCCACAACTAGAAGTGAGCTCATACAGAAAATTATAAACATTTCCATATTATTTTTCCCAGACCAAATTTCCCTCTCATAGAGGTTTTTAGCTCAATAAGACATAAAAGTTAAATGAAAATATTGATAGCCTCAAGATACATAAAAAAATATTTCGTGAAAACCATTTCCCAATAAAAATAAATCAAACAACATGACACAAATACTTGGAATTTGGAATGGTCATTTAATAGAGGCCATTCTAGGACAAAATAATAGTACTTCTCTCCTGTATGTGTATTTTCTCTTTGGTGTCTCAATACAAACCGACGCAGAAGCAGACCCAGCCTTGCAGCACTTTATGCTAAGTTAATTTACCCAAATACATCCACAGCGCCACCTTACATCAACAGCTTAGTTAATGGAAACCTACTGATCCATAACAGTGGTGGTGCTAGACGTTGGCTGGAGGGCCAAGCAGGTATGAATGTTAATATCATTGATCGATCACAGGATTTGAAAGGAAGCATACGCCGGTGTGTTTAATTATAATTGCGTCAGGCCGGGCGGGCGTTGCGGCAGTGTTGTTATGGCAGCACGGCCCCCTTCTTGTATTTGACTAGGGTCACATCTCGGTCTCACCTTGCAAGTGTAATGCTATATTAAATGCCACTCATGTTAAGTGTGTTGTTGTGTTCTGTTGAAACCCCTCCTGTCCTGAATGATGCAGTCACGGCATAATATAAAGGTTAAATTGAAAATTGTCCCTTCAAACAAGCAAGAGAAACCCTGCTATGATTGATATCCCTTCTCCTAACAGGGAAATAAATGTTAGCGGTGTAGACCCCATGTTTTAGTCTCCTTCATACAATATATGTATATAATGTATTCTAATGTGTCTGGATTAAATGTGGAATGTGTCAGTCTCAGGGGAATTGAAAAGGTCGTAGGGAAAGATTAGGAGGTTTGGAGAGGGCCTGGGTTGATTAACCCCATGATAATTGCCTTAAATCACAACAATAAGGATTGACGGGGCTGAGCACCAGCTTGTGACATGTACACTTCACCCTGTTCATTGCTTTGACACTTTCACCAACCAAAACAATTGTTGAGATTGTTATCTTTTAATATTGATACTGGTTATGATGATGATGAAGTCAGGTCACACTGCCTTCAGTTTTATCAGCTTTCTCATACAGTCAGAATACTCAGTCTATTTATTTCTGTCCTTAAAATAGTAACGATATAATATAGGCGAATAATTATTTTCACAGACCCTCATAACAGAACATCCTACTTTATGAATACAGCTTTATGTACACCTTTATGCCTTGGGACAAGACTATGAACACTGTACAAGCTTAATTTGAGTGTGGAGTCATGTACATTTAGTATAATCAGCTAGGATCCATTGCACAATACTGGACCTCTCTATATTCTTTATTTACAGGACAAGTCAATCAAATCTCCCCTTGCACAAGGAGGCAGTCTTTGGATCTTTTAATTTCCTAATTCAGATATGGAGGGAAAACCATCCAGTCTTTCAGATGAAGTATCTCTCTTTATAGGCAAGGCTATGACACTCACATGGTCCAGAAGTGCAGGTTCAGGTGTTGGGGCTCCAGAGCGTGTATGGGGGCCCCTGTTGTACCACTACGTGGGGGTCTGAAGCCCGGCAAAGGGGGGTTGGGGGTGGAGAGGATGTAGTCAATACTGAATTTAATCTCCGGTTCTGGTTTATCCTGCTGGTTTGGGTTGAGGGGGGTGTGGTGACCTGGTCTGTGGTCAGGGCTGATGGGGCAGAAGGAGTCTGGTTTGGGGTTAGGGTTAGGATCGGACCGCCTGGTGGAGCCGCCGTGTTGGTTGTTGATGTTATTGTTCTTGTTATTGTCTACTGGGAGGAAAGGCTCCCCAGGCTCTCTGAAACCCATTTTCATGTTGCGTCGGCGCCGGCGACGCCGAAAGTTGCCGTTCTCGAAGAGGTCAAGCATGGACTCACAGCCGGTGGCGAATGTCCAGTAGTTGCCTTTCCCCTTCTCGTTTCCCTCCGTACGGGGAACCTAAAGAAATATAGGTAAAATAAAATAAAACACAATAAGAAAGTAGAAATAAACCCATAATAGCCTATTTGTGATCACGCTCAAATGTGAAAGCAACATACAGTACTGTATTGAAACAGTATTTTGTCTGTTACCCTTTTTGCTTATAGTCAACTGTGTGCAAAAGACACATTCGGTTAAAATTCATACAGTACATTTGTAAATGTGCATGTAAACGTGTATGACTGTTCACTGTCTCATTTCTGACCTTATTATTGTAATATATTTTAAACGTTTCATACAATATTTAATCAACGAGGATAAAATATTATAGTCTTACTTGTTTTCTTCTGACTGATATAAAGTTAAACTAATATCGAAGAAAGTAATAAAATGTGTATCTTACTCTGTTTGATAATGATTCTTGATCAAGTTATCAACTATCATCACACAACATATGTTAAAAAGTCCTTTACCTTAATGAAGCAGCTGTTGAGCGAGAGGTTGTGTCGTATGGAGTTTTGCCATGCTCTCTGGTTAGACCTGTAGTGGATAAAGGAAACAGTACATACACTACTCTGTCAAACTGAATTTGTGAAAGGTATCCAGCCACTTTTTAAGGAAAATGACCGTTGAATAGACATGTGAAGTTAAATAGACATGTGAAGCTCCTGACCTGTAGTATGGAAAGCGCTTCATGATGAACTCATAGATCCCTGACAAGGTGACCCGGTGCTCTGGACTCTGCTGGATGGCCATGGCTATCAACGCTATGTAACTGAAGAGAGAGGGCAGACAGAGTTACAAAAAGCACAAAGATTTATTTGAATTAATATTTCTTGGTGTTCACATTGATATTCCCAAGAACAGGGTTGGGGAGTAAATTATTACATGTAATCAGTTACATGTAATCTGATGACAAAAAACTGCAATCACTTACATTACTAGCAAAAATATTATAATCAGTTTACAGATACTTTTGAAAAACTAGATGATTACTTTTACTTTTAAATTCAAAAATACATTATGAAACCTTTCTGTTTCCTCAATAACATTCAATTCAGCATTGAAAGAAGGCATATGTTTAGCTTTGTTCCACCTGATCAGGCTTTTATGGGCTCCCGAGTGGCACAGCGGTCCAAGGCACTGCATCTCAGTGCAAGAGGCATTACTATAATACCTGGTTCCAATCCCGGCTGTATCACATCCAGCTGTGATTGGGAGTCCCATAGGTCGGCGTACAATTGGCCTGGGTTTGGCTGGAGTAGGCTGTCATTGTATATAATAATTTGTTCTTAACTGATTTGCCTGGTTAAATAAAAAATTAAAATTGAAGTCTGACCACAAGTCATGGAGGACACACCAAACGTGTTTGATGGATCCATTTTGTCTTCTTCTAATGATGCTTAAAGGGAAAGTCATTTTTTTTAATAACTAAAAGTGATCAGATTACATCACTGAGTTTTGGTAATCCAAAAGTTACTTTACTGATTACAATTTTGGACAGGCAACTAGTAACCTTAAAATATTACACTTAGAAAGTAACCTACCCAACCCTGCCCAATAATATCTTGATAAGACTGATTAAAGTTACATTCAGGGAAAGTGGTCTAATATTCTTAATTATGATACCAATTTAATTTGGATAGTGTTGAGATTCCACAATCATCTGATTCAAATAATACAACAACATTTGGTAGTTAGGTTTTAGATTTTAAATGGCTTGCATTGCATTCATTTGTGATTTATATTATGGTCTATAAAATACAAAAACAATATGAATTTGTTTTGTATTTTTTCAGTAATAATAATAATGTAATATCTTAAAGACATAATATCTTAGATCATGAATAATGCTTCCATTATTTAAAAATATAACAATGATATAATATACTAATTCCATTATATGAATCATAAGCATTCTACCTGTAAGCAGGTCGACACATCTTCTTGTCTTCATCCGTGCTGCAGGAAGGGTATCCATCTCCATCATAGTTGAAGCAGTTATATGGATACTGCGAGTTATCAAACATGTCTACACTTCCACACTGGCTATTATAGGACTGCTTCATCTAATTAACAAATAAATTGCCGTTTTTACCACCCTCCAAATTTAGACCAATAGTACCAAGCAGTTGTTTTCTTTACAGAGAATGTTCTTCTACTCTACTCTAACATACTCTACTCATAGTGGTGGCTATACTGAATGAAGTATACCTTCCCCCTTGGTGATGAATAGATCTCTTGGAACCCCCACTCTCCTCCTCATCGACTGCCTCACAGTTGGGTTGGTCCCCAGGTAGGCTAGGCTAGCGCCGATAAGACATGCCATGCACCAAATGACTTGGCCAGCCCAACGCATGCAGCTTGTCCACGTGAACGTCTGAACCCGGGGCGTGATCAACTGGTAGCTAGACTAATCTCTGTCTCGCTTCAATCTGGGTGGTCTATAGACTATTTCGATTGTTGACTTTATGTTTGGTTTGTTTCTTTTTATAGTCTAATCTACCTAACATGATTTAAACAACTAATCCAATACTAACAAACAACCTCCTTACATCTCCATCTCTCTCTTCCTATTTTTTTCTTTAGCCTAACTCTTTAAAGAGTGTGTGTTGTGTTGGGGTATGTTGTGTTGGGGTATGTTGTGTTGGGGTATGTTGTGTTGGGGTATGTTGTGTTGGGGTATGTTGTGTTGGGGTATGTTGTGTTGGGGTATGTTGTGTTGGGGTATGTTGTGTTGGGGTATGTTGTGTTGGGGTATGTTGTGTTGGGGTATGTTGTGTTGGGGTGTGTTGTGTTGGGGTGTGTTGTGTTGGGGTGTGTTGTGTTGGGGTATGTTGTGTTGGGGTATGTTGTGTTGGGGTATGTTGTGTTGGGGTGTGTTGTGTTGGGGTATGTTGTGTTGGGGTATGTTGTGTTGGGGTATGTTGTGTTGGGTATGTTGTGTTGGGGTATGTTGTGTTGGGGTATGTTGTGTTGGGGTATGTTGTGTTGGGGTATGTTGTGTTGGGGTATGTTGTGTTGGGGTATGTTGTGTTGGGGTATGTTGTGTTGGGGTATGTTGTGTTGGGGTATGTTGTGTTGGGGTATGTTGTGTTGGGGTATGTTGTGTTGGGGTATGTTGTGTTGGGGTATGTTGTGTTGGGGTATGTTGTGTTGGGGTATGTTGTGTTGGGGTATGTTGTGTTGGGGTATGTTGTGTTGGGGTATGTTGTGTTGGGGTGTGTTGTGTTGGGGTGTGTTGTGTTGGGGTGTGTTGTGTTGGGGTATGTTGTGTTGGGGTGTGTTGTGTTGGGGTGTGTTGTGTTGGGGTATGTTGTGTTGGGGTATGTTGTGTTGGGGTATGTTGTGTTGGGGTATGTTGTGTTGGGGTATGTTGTGTTGGGGTATGTTGTGTTGGGGTATGTTGTGTTGGGGTATGTTGTGTTGGGGTATGTTGTGTTGGGGTGTGTTGTGTTGGGGTATGTTGTGTTGGGGTATGTTGTGTTGGGGTATGTTGTGTTGGGGTATGTTGTGTTGGGGTATGTTGTGTTGGGGTATGTTGTGTTGGGGTATGTTGTGTTGGGGTATGTTGTGTTGGGGTATGTTGTGTTGGGGTATGTTGTGTTGGGGTATGTTGTGTTGGGGTATGTTGTGTTGGGGTGTGTTGTGTTGGGGTATGTTGTGTTGGGGTATGTTGTGTTGGGGTGTGTTGTGTTGGGGTATGTTGTGTTGGGGTATGTTGTGTTGGGGTATGTTGTGTTGGGGTATGTTGTGTTGGGGTATGTTGTGTTGGGGTATGTTGTGTTGGGGTATGTTGTGTTGGGGTATGTTGTGTTGGGGTATGTTGTGTTGGGGTATGTTGTGTTGGGGTATGTTGTGTTGGGGTATGTTGTGTTGGGGTATGTTGTGTTGGGGTATGTTGTGTTGGGGTATGTTGTGTTGGGGTATGTTGTGTTGGGGTATGTTGTGTTGGGGTATGTTGTGTTGGGGTATGTTGTGTTGGGGTATGTTGTGTTGGGGTATGTTGTGTTGGGGTATGTTGTGTTGGGGTATGTTGTGTTGGGGTATGTTGTGTTGGGGTATGTTGTGTTGGGGTATGTTGTGTTGGGGTATGTTGTGTTGGGGTATGTTGTGTTGGGGTATGTTGTGTTGGGGTATGTTGTGTTGGGGTATGTTGTGTTGGGGTATGTTGTGTTGGGGTATGTTGTGTTGGGGTATGTTGTGTTGGGGTATGTTGTGTTGGGGTATGTTGTGTTGGGGTATGTTGTGTTGGGGTATGTTGTGTTGGGGTATGTTGTGTTGGGGTATGTTGTGTTGGGGTATGTTGTGTTGGGGTATGTTGTGTTGGGGTATGTTGTGTTGGGGTATGTTGTGTTGGGGTATGTTGTGTTGGGGTATGTTGTGTTGGGGTATGTTGTGTTGGGGTATGTTGTGTTGGGGTATGTTGTGTTGGGGTATGTTGTGTTGGGGTATGTTGTGTTGGGGTATGTTGTGTTGGGGTATGTTGTGTTGGGGTATGTTGTGTTGGGGTATGTTGTGTTGGGGTATGTTGTGTTGGGTATGTTGTGTTGGGGTATGTTGTGTTGGGGTATGTTGTGTTGGGGTATGTTGTGTTGGGGTATGTTGTGTTGGGGTATGTTGTGTTGGGGTATGTTGTGTTGGGGTATGTTGTGTTGGGGTATGTTGTGTTGGGGTATGTTGTGTTGGGGTATGTTGTGTTGGGGTATGTTGTGTTGGGGTATGTTGTGTTGGGGTATGTTGTGTTGGGGTATGTTGTGTTGGGGTATGTTGTGTTGGGGTATGTTGTGTTGGGGTATGTTGTGTTGGGGTATGTTGTGTTGGGGTGTGTTGTGTTGGGGTATGTTGTGTTGGGGTGTGTTGTGTTGGGGTATGTTGTGTTGGGGTGTGTTGTGTTGGGGTATGTTGTGTTGGGGTGTGTTGTGTTGGGGTGTGTTGTGTTGGGGTGTGTTGTGTTGGGGTGTGTTGTGTTGGGGTGTGTTGTGTTGGGGTATGTTGTGTTGGGGTGTGTTGTGTTGGGGTGTGTTGTGTTGGGGTGTGTTGTGTTGGGGTGTGTTGTGTTGGGGTGTGTTGTGTTGGGGTATGTTGTGTTGGGGTGTGTTGTGTTGGGGTATGTTGTGTTGGGGTGTGTTGTGTTGGGGTATGTTGTGTTGGGGTATGTTGTGTTGGGGTATGTTGTGTTGGGGTATGTTGTGTTGGGTATGTTGTGTTGGGGTATGTTGTGTTGGGGTATGTTGTGTTGGGGTATGTTGTGTTGGGGTGTGTTGTGTTGGGGTATGTTGTGTTGGGGTATGTTGTGTTGGGGTATGTTGTGTTGGGGTATGTTGTGTTGGGGTATGTTGTGTTGGGGTATGTTGTGTTGGGGTGTGTTGTGTTGGGGTATGTTGTGTTGGGGTGTGTTGTGTTGGGGTATGTTGTGTTGGGGTATGTTGTGTTGGGGTATGTTGTGTTGGGGTATGTTGTGTTGGGGTATGTTGTGTTGGGGTATGTTGTGTTGGGGTATGTTGTGTTGGGGTATGTTGTGTTGGGGTATGTTGTGTTGGGGTATGTTGTGTTGGGGTGTGTTGTGTTGGGGTATGTTGTGTTGGGGTATGTTGTGTTGGGGTATGTTGTGTTGGGGTGTGTTGTGTTGGGGTATGTTGTGTTGGGGTGTGTTGTGTTGGGGTATGTTGTGTTGGGGTGTGTTGTGTTGGGGTATGTTGTGTTGGGGTATGTTGTGTTGGGGTATGTTGTGTTGGGGTATGTTGTGTTGGGGTATGTTGTGTTGGGGTATGTTGTGTTGGGGTATGTTGTGTTGGGGTATGTTGTGTTGGGGTATGTTGTGTTGGGGTATGTTGTGTTGGGGTATGTTGTGTTGGGGTATGTTGTGTTGGGGTATGTTGTGTTGGGGTATGTTGTGTTGGGGTATGTTGTGTTGGGGTATGTTGTGTTGGGGTATGTTGTGTTGGGGTGTGTTGTGTTGGGGTATGTTGTGTTGGGGTATGTTGTGTTGGGGTATGTTGTGTTGGGGTATGTTGTGTTGGGGTATGTTGTGTTGGGGTATGTTGTGTTGGGGTATGTTGTGTTGGGGTATGTTGTGTTGGGGTATGTTGTGTTGGGGTATGTTGTGTTGGGGTATGTTGTGCTTGTCCGACTTTTTTTCCGCAACCAGTTATTTTTTTTTGGGGGGGTTGTGGGGGTTTCCTTGTGTCACAGACGTTTTAGTCAACAAGGATAGTTTTGTAGATGCTATCTATAATGCTGTATAATGGCCATAAATTGTGTTTCCGTGACTAAAAGAGGGGATGTGTGTTCTGAAGGGCTCCTAACGGGGCATTTTGGTCTCTCCCGGCAGCGGACGGAGACCGGAGAAAACAGCCCGCGGGCGCGAGGACTCCGTGTGTGGCCTGCTGTGATCCAGTAGATTAATTGTTGTAGAGACCCTTTGTGTTCTTCTATCGATGCGACCAGAACAGTTTAAAAATGCAATTTTGTGTTTACTCCTTCGATACTAATGGGGCAAAGAAAGGGTCAACACTCCGGTCAATTTTAAAGTGGCAAATAAGATTGAACATTTTAGATGTCCATGTCCAAATAAAATACAACTATTCTTAGATCATGGAATTGGGCACATTTTGAAACAAAATTATTTTAGCTATTTTGTTTTATTTGGAAAATGCACAGCTATACCCTAATTGCTGGCAGCCAAGGTTGGCCCATACCAGCAAATGTGGTGTGTTTAATCAGGTGTCAACCCATTTGAAACAATGAAGTGTCCACATCTCTATCAAATATATTGTCTTTACATTTGGAGCCATGGCATATCCTCTCTGTATGTCACTGACCGCTGTGACCTTCGGTTGGTCTCCCTCAACATTATTTAGCAAATAAAGTGATTAGCCAGTTACTCTAATTGCCAAAACCCAAGATCTATTCTAAAATGCAAGTACACTAATTCCCTTTCATTAGTGATGCAGTGAAATCAATTGCACCGCCGTTTTCAGGAGCAAATCCAGGGCCTGGGTTGACTACCCACGTGATCAAACAAGGAGAGTCACTCTATCATAGAATTAGAACCAGATTCCAGAACTATGCCCAGTCTATTTGCTTTAGCAATTCTATTCTACGGTCCCTTCATCGGGGCAGTGCAGGGGTAAATGAGTGGGATCAGGATCAGATAAGGTGTCCTGTTGGTCGGATCCCTGGCTCATTCCCATGACGATGTTTCCTCTGCCGCCTGTCTGCGGTGGGGCTGATTACCCTAGTTAGGCCTGTGGTCCCTGTCCCTTAGATGTTTGTCTCAGAACGCATCCCAAATAGCACCATATTCCCTTTATAGTGCACTACTTTTAACCAGGGCCAATAGGGTTCTGGTCAAAATAAGTGCGCTATAAAGGGAATAGGGTGCCATTTGGGGCGTACACTCAGACTGGGCTTCCTCCATTCATGAGCAATCCTTTGGATGCATTTATAAACCATAGTGGAGGCATTCCAGGGGCTGTGAGGGGCTAGGGAAAGGTTATCAAAACAACAAGACGAAAGTGTAAACATGTTCATGTTGAGGCGCTGAGGGCCGTCTGCATTAGTACTGTAGTAGGCCTATAGACATCGTTACTGACCAGGCTCTGTAGTCTGAACATACAGACAAATACAGCTGAGATATTCCTTTTCTGTAAAAGCCAATGACTTCTGTGTCTGTGCTGCCTACAAGGATCAGAATCAAGTTCAAGTTTTTTGTCCCGTCTCATCATTATTTTTCAATGTATCTATTCTATGTTTCAGATATAACTAATAAAGTTAAATGACACGTTTAAATGCACATTTTGTTTTATTGCACCTTTACGATGTTGCAAACAAAACTCCACAGAAACAATGAACTGATGAAAAATAAGCATTTTAGCTGCAGTCAGAACCACAGCCTCTAATGTTGTCCATACCTCCGTCTATACATAAAGTATCAACACAGACAGACGTATGGAAACACGTATACTGTATATAGCTTCTGATCGGGAAATAATATTTCCCATAAATACCCTTTCAGTCATGATCCCAAACATTCAAGTATTTCTATCATTGCACAGGCACTAGGTTTATCTACTGTATATATATGAACTTTCAGTAACAGTAACTGAAATGTTTTCTCCAGCAAAGCAGATCTGCAGTTGGAAAGTTAAGAAATGTACATCCTGCATATCTGTAGACAACATTGACATCTGGACATCATACATACATCACACACAAAAGGAATATTCATCCTACAAAAATCTTGGTGTCACATTTGGCTTCTTAGTACCAAAATTGAGGACTGACTAAACTTTCATCTTAAATTCATCCTCAAATAATAAAGTAATCTATGGGCCAAAGAAAAATAAGAGAAAAGTACAATGGAGGATATGCTGTAGTGTGAATCACTTTGAATCTGATTAATTGTTGTAATTTAAACAGGAAAGGGCCTTTCCCAAACTGTTGCCCCTAAATTGGAAGCACAGAATCGTCTAGGATGTCATTGTATGCTGTAGCGTTAAGATTTCCCTTCACTGGAACTAAGGGGCCTAGCCCGAACCATGAAAAACAGCCACAGTTAGCACTATGCATTGGGGCAAGTAGCGTTCTCCTGGCATCCGCCAAACCTAGATTCGTCCGTCGGACTGCCAGATGGTGAAGCCTGCTACTTCGTGGCTGAGCCTTTGTTGCTCCTAGACATTTCCACTTCACAATAAAAGCACTTACAATTGACCGGGGCAGCTCTAGCAGGGCAGAATTTTGACAAACTGACTTGTTGGAAAGGTGGCATCCTATGACGGTGCAACATTGAAAGTCACTGAGCTCTTCAATAAGGCCATTCTACTGCCACTGTTTGTCTATGGAGATTGCATGGCTGTGTGCTCGATTTTATACACCTGTCAGCAACGGGTGTGGCTGAAATAGCCTAATCCACTAATTTGAAAGGGTGTCCACATACTTTTGTATATATATATATACAGTGTATCTGCGGAGCGAGCGGGTTTGAGGGTCATCCTATTGTGTGGATGAAGTAGGGGTGGGTGGCGGGCGGGTTGAATAATGAGGAAACAATGCATACAAAGATCCATAAATGTATCATTCTTGTGCAATGTATATCTATTGACTACACTGAGGTTTTTCATTATTTTTAGGCTATCTGGCATTAGTGCGTATTGCGTAAGCTTTAGAGCCTAACTGTATGCCCACCAAATAGCCTACAAGCCAATAGCCAAATGCTTTTGGGAACGGCCAGAAAAAGTTAAAGTCGATCCACTGAGGCAAAAAGGATAATGTCGGAGTTTAATTCAATAAAATAAAAGCTGCGAAATGGAGAGTTGTTTAAGTGGTAAAGGAGGATGATTGCAGTGCCGGCTATGTTATGTGTGATGATTCTTTACATTTTATTTAACCTTTATTTAACTAGGCAAGTCAGTAAAGAACACCCCAGCCAAACCCTAACCCAGCCAAACCCTAACCCGGGACGACGCTGGGCCAATTGTGCGTTGCCCAATCACGGCTGGTTGTGATACAGCCTGGAATCAAACAAGGGTCTGTAGTGACGCCTCTAGCACTGAGATGCAGTGCCTTAGACCGCTGCGCCACTCGGGAGCCCACTCAAGGCGTGCTATACAAATTCAACAGTCACAAGACCAGGACTTCCAATAGGCTTATGGCAAGTCAATTGAACTGTAGCCTACTGTTCATATGGGTTAAATGGAAACTGAAATCTGGACACTGACTGTAGGTCTATAACCTTACACATAACCTTAATATTAACTCCTGCAGAATGAAGCATTTCTTGCAGTAAAATAATACACCAAATTCAAATGTATCCCATATTTTGACTCGGAAACAGGGGTGGAGAAATATGATTGATTTCTTAGAGCATCTTGAGAGAATCCAAATCTGCAGTTAGGGACCTTCTGTAGAGGTGCTATTTTTATCAGCATCATAAAAGCTGATAGGCCTAGTATTTCAACCATAGGAGGATGGTGGCACCTTAATTGCCATTCCATTTACTCTGTTATCATGCATCCTTCTCCCCTCAGCAGCCTCCTGTGAAACCACATCAAATATGTATCCAAGCCGACCTAAAATCTTATCAGAAACATCTTGGGTCATTTTTACAGCTTTCTATTTCCTTACAACCGGTCTTTACTGATATAATTTGGACATTTTACATAGAAAATCTTTCCTGTTTATTTTTTGTTATTGCATTTTCTCCCCAGTCCCTAAACGTCTTTGCTTCGGGAAAGAAATAGAGACTACAAAGAAAAGTTTACTGATGTCAACTACATAGATAGAAGCATTCATTCTATCAATTTATGAAATTATTTTAGTGAGCAAGGGTTTATTTTAGTCTTCTAGGTCAACATATAATGACAAAAGTGAAGCAGCATGTATATAGTCTAATAATAGACAAGTTAACTAACAAATAGCCTACCGAAATGTCGGTAATTATAAGCAGAAACATATTTGCTAAAAAAAAACCCTGCACCCCTGTCAAAAAATCGTTCTTCCATCTCTGACCGTAGCCTACAGCATAGCTGGGCGGTTGCGGATGGGTTATTAGCAATTGTGGGCAGGTGCGGGTGAACAAACAGCTGACCTGCAGACCACTATTGTACATGCACTAGAGCTGCCCTCTCCTTGACCAGCTAAGAACTGCACATCTGTAGAGTCTCTCTCTCTCCCTCTTGGTCTCCTGACCACTCAGGGCTGTATTCGATCTGTATAGTGGAAGTTCAGCGTTACAGTGTGCTTGAAATTTAAAGGCATTGTTCCCACATTAGCGGAAACTGCATTCATGGTAAACGCTGCAAATGGCAGCTCAATAGGACATTAACTTTATATTTCTAGAGCATGTATTTATTTAACCATTATTTAACTAGGCAAGTTAAGAACAAATTCTTATTTACAATGACAGCCTACCCCGGCCAAACCCGGACAACACTGGGCCAATTGTGCGCCGCCCTATGGGGCTCCCAATCACGGCCGGTTGTGATACAGCCTGGAATCAAACCAGAGTCTGTAGTGACACCTCTAGCTCTGAGATGCAGTGCCTTAGACCGCTGCACCACTCGGGAGCTTCAGCGATACAGATTGACTAGAGCCCCCAGTCCTATTGATAGAAAAATTATGTGGGTCTCATTTATTTCAAACAATTAATATGAAATGCAATAAATACTCTCGGGACAGGAAGCACTTGAAAGATGAAAAGCAGAAGACACATTTTGCAGTAAACCCTCCAATGAAATATCTCTTAAATTATTTTTTTTTAAACCACATCAACAACAATGTAAAAGAGCAACAGAAGTTATAAAACATTTTGCAATAAATTGTTCATTAAGACACAGAATCGATCTCCAATACGCATATCGTTTGCACACCTGTGACAGGTCCCAACAATGTGTAGAAACACAATATTCAGTTGACAGCAGAAGGAATAATACCAGTCTTGGAATTCACTGAATTCAAAAATGTCTCCTGAACAAGACAAGCGGCTCTCACAAGACTTTCATGATCTGTGGTGCTGTGGTGGGAGATGATCGATTGGTTGGGAGGTGTACACTGTTATTTAAGGGGCCTATGTGGATGGTGGTAAAAACCGGTTCAGTCCGGTTTAATCTGGTCCAGTCCAATCCAGTTCAATCCAGTCCAGTCTGATCGACTCTAGTTCCGTACGGTTCGATTCGGTCCAATCCAGTATGGTCCATTCCAGAACAGTTCAGGCCTCCCAGCTACCTCCCCCTGGGTAATGTGTGCATCTGAGCCCCTTTCCTCTCCCCCGCCAGGTCATCCTCCACAACATTACTATAGCCCTCCTTCTCGATGCAGTCTGCCAGGACGTTGAGTGTGTGGCGTAGGCGTCTGTCCATAGCCTCCAGGTGGGGCTGGATGAGGATGGGGATCAGTTTGTCCCTCAGCAGAGACTCAGACATCAGATCACTCAGCTGGTACTCCTCCTTGGCCAGCAGCTGCAGACGCAGGTGGGTCGACTTCTTCACTCTGGAGAGACAGGAGGGGTCAGGAGGGAATGGAAGAAGTTCATTAACGCTTTATGATTGTAACTTCATATAAAGTCATTAACTCCCATAGAGAATGATAGAGATATAATTTTTATATACACTGAGTGTACAAAACATTAAGGACACCTGCTCTTTCCAAGACCTAGACTGACCAGGTGAATCCAGGTGAAAGCTATAATCCATTATTGATGTCACTTGTTAAATCCACTTCAATCAGTGAAGATGAAGGGGAGGAGACAGGTTAAAGAAGGATTTTTAAGCCTTAAGACAATTTTGACATGGATTGTGTATGTGTGCCATTCAGAGGGTGAATGGGAAAGACAGAATATTGAAGTGCCTTTGAACGGGGTATGGTAGTAGATGCCAGGCGCATCGGTTTGAGCCAAAAACAAGGGTTGCAACTCAATATTAGTAAGGTCTTCTTCATAATGTCCCATTATGGTGTCTGTGAGCACACAGGCATTTTGAAGTAGTCCATTTTCTTCTTCTACTACTTCTATGAGTTAGCAAACAAACTGAAAGGGTGCATACTGCCACCTAAAGTATGTTGTTTGAACAAGAATGAAGCCAAGGTCGGCTATTTA